>NC_058519.1:329698136-330323136 GCF_904849725.1 Hordeum vulgare subsp. vulgare
TGCATGCAGAAGAGGGTCTTCACCTGATCTTTCAGCTTCACATCCCAAGATGGCATAGCAGAGGAGCGGGTATGTGAAGCATGACCTCCTCCATCAGCAGAAGTCTGTGTGTCAGTCTCCATGGGTTGATAAGACATTGAGGTTTTGGCTCATTTCTCCTTCTGACGCAGCTTGATAGGATCATGGGTGATATAGTCAGCTTCAACAGGGAGAGGCACTTCTGGAAAGGATTCTGTCCACTTCTTCTAGATAAAAGAGAACAGGTAAGGCCCATAGATGTGAACCCTACGGTGCAGGATGCAATTCTTGAGCTCATTGAACATCACATCAGATATGTCGAGATGCCCGGTGTCCTTCGTCCTTGCCTCCTCACACATCAGAAGCAAATCCACCCGAGAGGACTGAACCTCATCCTTGTTGCCAATACAAGGAAACAACTGTTGTGGAAGATCCTGTGCATAATATCTAGGTGCGGGGAAGTACATTCTTCCTCACATAGAGATGCTATAGCCTATTCTTGGGGGTGGGGCCAGGTTGGTTATGAGGACACAATCCAACAGCAGTCTGCGACCCCTTGTCTTCTACCTTCAGGGCTGCATGAACTCATCCCATGTTCCAGTCAATTTCTGACCACAAGTCATCCAAGTCATATTGAGATCTTCATTAGAGTGGAAGTGAACAGTAACATAGAACTGGGCACAAGCTCTGGAACGAAGTCAATATGGAAGGTGATGATGTACTCAATGCCAAGTTGCTAAATCAAGGTGAGGGCCTCGCCAAAGTACTCAGGATTCCGCTGAAGGTGAGGGAGGTCAACCCACTGCACTGGGACATAAGCCTTCTCGAAGTCCAGAATCACGTCACGATAAATCATTGCTTGTTGCCTTGACCAAAACAGATCACAGTTTTTGAGGTGAGCTCTTTCATGGACATAAGGGTCGCGGCCGCGGAGTGCCTGAAACTCTTTAGGAGGCATAGTGCGGAGGTTGAGGTTGGCTTCCTTGGAGTTTGTGGCAGTCTTCTTGAATGGGCGCTTTGGAGGGTTGATATTGGAAGTTGTGGAACCTTCTAGAGCTTCGGTATTGCGGTACCGCTTTGACTGGGTTTCACGCATTGGGTTCGAGCAACTAGAACCACCACCTATGACACACAAGACACACACACAGAAAGAGCGACAAAAGGAGTCATGGCAACGTTCAGAACTCATAAAAGGAAACACAAGTTGCCAAAAGAAATCAAAACAAAGTGCCTAGGGGCGGTAGTTTCGCTCACCCTGGCGGTAGTACCGCCAGGCCAGCGGTAGTACCGCTGCCCCCTCAGCGGTAGTACCGTAGGATGTCGGTAGTACCGCCAGGATGGAGGTAGTACAGCTCGGGTGGACTTGCAGATCTAGACAGAGATAAAGCAGGGAAAATAACTAGATTTATTCAGAGATCCATATCTAGCATATAAACTTTTGACAAGAATCACATGATCTTTAAAACGTGTGGAACTCTAGGTTATTTAGATGGAGACAAATCTAGTCAATGGGATCCACATCTAAAGCAAATCCAAATGGCTTGTGACAAGAACTACCAGATTCAAAACATGGAGAATACTAGGGCATGTCAGATGAATGCAAGGAAGAACATTAGACCTAAAATCTCCAAAGATTTCTCCTCCGTTCCATCCAAAAACTAAGCATATAGCGTATCCATGGATCGACTACATCATGCTCCTAACCCTAGAAGCAAAAAACACCAACCAAGAGAAGGAGAGGAGTTGTACCGGACTCCATTGCACTTTAAGGAGGAAGGAGGAGGGGAGCAAACCCTCCAACCGGAAAGAGAGGGGAGGCTTTGCGGAGGGAGATCCGATCGGGGAGATTTCGGTGTAGAGGGAGAGAGCACCACGAAGAAGAAGAAATAGGGGCAAAAAAACGCCCCCTCCCTTTATATAGCCCTTAGGGCACGGGCGGGGCGGTAGAACCGCTGGGATCATAGTGGTAGTACCGCTACCCTGGTGGTACTACCGCTCCCCATGGCGGTACAACCGCTGGGGTCATAGCGGTAGTACCTCCCCCTGGCGGTAGTACCCTGGGGTCATAGCGGTAGTACCGCTTCCCCTGGTGGTAGTACCGCTCCCCCTTGAGACAACCCTAAACGTGATTGAACATAGACCTAGGATCGGTTGGTCATTGCGGTAGTACCACTCCCATAACGGTAGTACCGTTGGGGTCCTGGTGGTAGTACCGCTCCCCCAGGCGGTAGTACCGCTAGGGTCCTGGCGGTAGTACCGCTGCACAAAAACACATAGAGGCTTAGAACGATGTGAAAAATGTTGTGGGCAATGACTAGCCACTATAGAGGAAGGGAAAACACAAGCAAAATATGATGACTAGTCATTTTGTAACCTTTCTTCAAGGAGAGAGAAAGGTGGGGGTTGCCGGAGCCACCTATGTTTGACATAAAGGTATGACACCGCAAAGAATTATCCTTGGTTTCATGACCAACGCTCGTCTTTGAAGCACAAGTACCATTTAATAATGGTCAAAGTGAAAGACTTGATCGATTTATGCATAATGGGTGGAGGGAAAGTTCATTGAGAGAACAACACTCCCCCTATGTCCATGCCTACACCTAGAGCAAGATATAATGCAGATTGAGGTGCAAAGTGCCTAGTTTCAATCCACATTACTTGAATCAATGATATTTAGCTCATGCCTTAACTCCCGGAACCTTGCTTCATCTAGGGGCTTAGTGAAAATATTTGCAAGTTGTTCTTCAGTGTTGATGAAGTGAACCTCAATGTCACCACGCTTGATATGCTCATGAATGAAGTGATGGCGAGTATCAATGTGCTTGGTCTTGCTATGTTGCACCGGATTGAGGGAAATCTTTATAGCACTTTGATTGTCACATAGAAGAGGCAGTTTGTCACAAGTGACACCATAATCCTTTAAAGTTTGCCTCATCCATAGAAAGTGTGCACAACAACTCGCAGCTACAACATACTCATCTTCGGTGGTAGACAGTGAGACACAGTTCTGCTTCTTTGAAGACAAACTTAGAACTGAACGACCAAGAAATTGACATCCTCCAGAAGTTGACTTCCTCTCCACACAGTCTTCGCCCAATCTGAGTGAGAATATCCCACTAGGTTGAAGTTTTATCCTTTGGGATACCATAGGCCAAAGTTTGGGGTATGAGCAAAATAACGAAAGATTCGCTTAACAGCCATATAATGACTTTATTTTTGTGCAGATTGAAACCGTGCACAAATCCCTACACTCAACATGATATCCGGTCTAGATGCACAAAGGTAAAGAAGGGATCCAACCATGGAGAGATATACCTTTTGATCCACAGCTTTACCATTGGGATCAAGCTTGCATCTCGTTGGCATGGGAAACTTGACTGGCTTAACATCCTCTAGCTCGAACCTCTTGAGCATGTCTTGGGGGTACTTGGCTTGTTTGACGAAGGTCCCTTCTAAACCTTGTTTAATGTCGAACCCGAGGAAGAACTTCAACTCACCAATCATTGATATCTCAAATTTCTCGGTCATTAGTGTATCAAATTCTTCATTGAAAGATTCATTAGGGGAACCAAAAATGATATCATCAACATATAGTTGGCATATGAACAAATCGCCTTTGACCTTCTTGCTTTGTTTCGAACTACAATCCCATTGGCATCTTCCTTGTTTTTGAAGATCCATTTGGTCCCGATGACATTATGTTCCTCCTTTGGTCTTGGCACTAATTTCCACACTTGATTACGCTCGAAGTTGTTGAGTTCTTCATGCATGTCTATAAGCCAATCCTCATCATCGAGCGTTTACTGTACCTGTTGAGGTTCAAAATATGACACAAACGCGTGATGCTCACAATAATTTAAAATTTGTTGACTAGTGGATACTCCCCTTTTTAAACTACCAATCACGTTCTTCATAGGATGTGACTTGACTCTCAGCTTGTTTGCAATCTTGGCTGCGCGATGCTCCAAGAGTTCTGCACTTGATAACTGGGGAGCATCAACTTGATTACTTTGCTTGGCCTTGCGTTTTAATCTTCCCTTGGCACTGATACCCCTCTTAGGTGCTGCAGAAGGAAATTGAGAAACGGCATCCTGATCAACTTGATTTTCGACTTGAGTAGGCTCACTGGTTTATTCTTGATCTTGTGGCTGCTCTTGATCTTGATCTTGTGTCTGCATTTCATCTGGATCTCGTAGTTGCACTTGATCTTGATCTTGAGCAGATTCGGAACCTTGTATAAGCACTTGGACATCATGTGGTACATCACCATCTTTGAGCGAATGATCTTGTCGTGGAACCTGTTCAGCTAGTTGAGGGTTTTCTCTTTGTTCATCGGAAGTGTGTGGGGCTTGTGAGGGTGATGGCTCCACTTGAGTAGAGCACTGTCCTTCTCCTTCGGCCACATGGGGTTCCTCAATGGGGATTATTTGACCAATCCCCATTATTCTTATGGCTTGGGGAGGAATTTCATCACCTACATCACAGAGACCACTCTGCTCCACTTGGGAGCCATTATTTTCATCAAAGTCCACGTTACACGTTTCCTCAATGATCCCGGTGGACTTGTTGAGGACACGGTAAGCATGAGAGTTTGTAGCATAACCAACAAAGATGCCCTCTTGAGCTCTAGAATCAAATTTAGCTAAACGTGCACCTTTCTTGAGAATGAAACACTTACACCTGAATACTCGGAAGTACTTGAGATTGGGTTTGTTACCGGTGAGAATCTCATATGGGGTCTTGTTCAAGCCTTTGCGGATATAGAGCCGATTGGATGCATGACATGCTGTGTTGATGGCTTCGGCCCAAAAGTTATACGGAGATTTGTATTCCGCCATCATTGTTCTTGCCGCGTCCATCAACGTCCGGTTCTTCCTTTACGCCACACCATTTTATTGAGGGGTGTATGGTGCTGAATATTGATGTTTGATTCCCTCGTTACTAAGAAACTCATCCAAGTTGTAGTTCTTGAACTCGGTGTCGTTGTAACTTCTAATCATCAAAATCTTTGCTTCATGTTGACGTGGAGCTTCATTAGCAAAGTTGATGACGGTTTGTTCAGTCTCACTCTTCCTCTTGAAGAAATATACCCAGGTGTATCTTGAGTAATCATCAACAATCACCAAGCTGTACTTTCTGCCCCCAAGACTATCAAACGATGGAGGACCGAAGAGATCCATATGAAGGAGCTCCAACGGTCTCTTAGTGTAAATGAGATTCGTTGGACGATGAGCAGTTTCTGGAATCTTCCCTTCAATACAGGCACTGCAAGCACGATCTCTGGCAAAACTCACATTTGTTAGTCCATGAACATGGTCCCCTTCGAGGAGCCTTTGCAAAGATCTCATATTGACATGAGCTAATCGGCGATGCCAAAGCTAACCCACATCAACTTTAGCCATTAGACAAGTCGCGGTCTTAGTGGGTCGCTGTGAAAAGTTCACCACATAGAGACCATTTTTGACATATCCAACATAGGCTACTTTAAGAGTCTTGCTCCACAAAAGGACCACGGTGTCAAGATTGAAAAATGTGGCAAAGCCCATAATTGCAAGTTGACGAACCGAAAGTAAATTGTAAGCAAGGGACTCAACAAGCATGACCTTCTCAATAGATAACTCTTGAGAGATGACCACCTTACCAAATCCCAATACCTTAGACGTTGATTCATTAACGAATTGGACATGGGTGGGCATAGATGGCGAAGGATGCACATCCACCACTTAGTCCTTGCTTCCGGTCATATGATTTGTTGCTCCACTATTGAGCAAGCATGACACCCCAGCAGAAGCAAACTCCTGCAATAGATCAAGGCTTGGTTTTAGGTATCCATTTTTGGATGGGTCCTTTAATGTTAGAGACAAGGGTCTTAGGAACCCAAATATCCCATTCAACGGACTCATAGTAAGATCCAACAAATCTGGCATATACATGCCCATCACCAGCACGACATAAAACATAGGATGGATTGACTTTGTCGGCTGTGTTGGTAGGAATAGTTTTGCCCTTCTTGATGCTACCATTCTCCACCTTATTCCTGTTCTTCTTCTGAGTCCCTTCGCCCTCTTTGACAAAGATGTCCTAGAGGGTAGGGGATTGCTTGTTCCTGTTCTTCCTTTTCCTTTTCGGCTTCGATGTAAGTCCAAGTCCCTCCTTTCCTACAACACCCGTTTGATTGCTCAAAAGGTCGTTTGGGTTCTTCTCGCCTTGGATGCATGACACAAGGCTCTTCTCAAGCTGATCCTTCAACTTGACATTTTCCTCCACAAGATGTACATGCTCACAACAAGGGTTAGTTGTAAAAGCATTATCAATTCTAATGAAAGGAGGACAAGTAGAGATCTCCTTGGTAAGCTTTGCTTGGAGTTTATCATGAGACTCTTTCAGGGAGAAATGAGCACCTTTCAAGACCTTGTGAGCCTTGTCAAGTGTATCAAACTCCGCTTTGAGTCTGTCATGGCCAACCCCAAGTGCAGCCTTTTCAGACTTAAACACACGAGTAAGAAGAATAGCGTGATCTAGCTCCTTTTGCAATTTAGCGCAATCATCGTTGTGTGACACCTCAAGATCCAAACGAAGACTGCACTCTTTTCTAGTACAATAGATAATCCAGCAATCTCATCGGCATAGTCACGACTATGTCCTTGCAGCACGGAGATAGTCTCCTCATGAGACTCGATGAGGTCATTAGCCTCGCCCAGTTGTTCCAAAAGAGCAACAAAGTGCTTCTTGGATTCTCCTTCGATTTCACACAGCAATTTGTCAAAATCATGCCCATTAAGTTCCACAACATCACTATTATCAACACAATTAAACAATGAAGGAGTAGTAGTGATGGTGGTCTTAATGTTGGGTGTTACCTGATCAATACCTTTGGCCATAAGGCACTTGGCAATGTGGTTATCATTGGGGTTGTTGAAGAGAGACATCTTGGGAGAAGGGGTGGCAATGTCTACAGTCGCAGTTGCCACCATATCGTCATCGTCATCATCATCGGAGAGGTACTCTTCAAGTGCCACCATACCCTTTGGATGGGGTTTCTTGACAAAGTTGTTCTTGTTTGGGAAAGACTTGACTTTGTCTATGCGAATGAACTTGCCCCCGTTGTCTTCCCTCTTCTCATAGGGACATGCTGCCACGAAGTGACTCACATTGCCGCATTTATGGCATGTCCTCACACATTGCTTGGTCCTGAACCCACTTGAGTTATTCTTGGAGAAGTTGGGCCTTGAGTTTCTCTTGTTGCCCTAGAATTGCCTTGACGCAAGAGCCATGTGCTCGTGATAAGCGTACTTAGTGTCTTCAGGGCAGATCTCCTCTTCCTCATCCTCTTCTTCTTCTTGAGAAGCAGCCTTTGCTTTTAAAGCAAGTTTGGGTGAAGCTGTCTTTGACCGAACGCGAGAAAGTGCATTATCGGCGGTCTTGTTCATGATTGACATTGCAATGAATTCATCCAACACCTCACTAGAGGACAAGGAGTGGAAATCTGGTCGTTGGCGAATGACGGATGGCATGGCTTTGCTAAATGGCATGATGTTCTTGAGAAACTTGCACTTGATCCATGTGTTATCCATATCCTTGCTCCCATGATCCTTGAGAGCAACAACAATAGCAGTCACCCTTCGATAGAGATCACGAGGGTCCTCATCTTCCTTCATCACAAACTCATCGGCCTCATCAAGCACCACTTCATAGTTGGACCGTTGAATGCTTGAGCTTCCCTTGTACAACACCATAATGTGCTCCCAACAGTCCTTAGCCAGAGTGAAGGGGCACAAGTGAGGAAGATCTTCACGAGGCACTTTGGACTGGAGAATAAACAATGCTGAGTGATTATATTGATTGTCCGCTTCTTCTCTTGGAGTGAGGTTGCTTGGGTCATGTGGATAGTAGCCTTGCTCAATGATTCTCCATAAATTTGTTGAGCTGTGATTCAAATGAGACTTAATGGAAAATACCCAGTTAGCAAAATCACCCTTAACAAGCTTAGGAGAAGGACCGACAGGATTAATACGCGGAGTAGGAACCGACCCTCCATAGACCATGGGAGGTGGAACTGAGGTATAGGTTCCAGTCCGATTAATATCGTGAGGGAAGAAGGTTGTATACCTTTAGCCACTTCCTTGGAGGAATTGGCCGCCGAATCCATGTTGACGGGTTTAGCCACCAACGCCAGTTCGGGAGAACTTTTAATTCCCTCAATTAACTCTCTAAGCATGGTCTTGACTTCGTTCGGCAAGGACGTCCTGAGGTTGGCCATAGCCACATTCAAGTCGTCTCTGGTGATCGAAGTCAAGGCCATGGCCTCGGGTTGTCCATGGGTTCCTCCCTCATCGTCATCCATACTCTTCGGGCGGTGAAACCCTTAATAAAGAGACGTGGCTCTGATACCAATTGAAAGGATCGATATGGTTGACTAGGGGGGTGAATAGGCAACTACCACTTTTTAACAATTCTTAACAAGTTAGGGTTAGCAACATAAAGGTTCTCTAACATGACAACTAAGTGAGCAACCTATATGATGCTACCAACTATAATCGCTAAGGTAAGTAAGAAATAATCTACAACAATAACATACACAATGTAAAGGTTAGAGATAACCACAAGTGGAACCGTTGAAGACGAGGATGTGTTACCGAAGTTCCTTCCCTTTGATAGGAAGTACGTCTCCATTGGAGCGGTGTGGAGGCACACTGCTCCCCAATAAGACACTAGGGCCACCGTATTCTCCTCATGCCCTCACACAATGCAAGGTGCCGTGGTTCCACTATAGGTGCTCTTGAAGGCGGCGACCGAACCTTTACAACCAAGGTTAGGGCTAACTCCACATAATGCTTGGAGGCTCCCAACAAGACCACGGAGCTTCACCACAATGGAATGTGGCTCTGAGGTGACCTCAACCGTCTAGTGTGCTCAAACACCGAAGAGTAACAAGATCTGCAAGGCATTAGTGGGGGGACTCAAATTTCTCTTGGTGGAAGTGTAGATCTAGGCCTTCTCCACCAATCCCTAGAAAATCAACAAGTTTGATTGGCTAGGGAGAGAGATGAGGCACTTATGAGCTTAGGGAGCAACAATGGAGTCTTGGAGGGTCAAAGGTAGGGTTCTTGAAGTGGAAGAACCCTTTATATAGTGAGGGAACAAATCCAACCATTACCCTCACTCTCAGCACTGGCAGCAGCGGTACTACCGCTGCCCCTCCAGCGGTACTACCGCCAGCTCCAGCGGTAGTACTGCTGGGACTAGAGCGGTACTACCGCTGAGCCCATGGTAGCGCAAGAGCTACTACCGGGCCTACCACCGCCAAGAAAGTCTTTGCAAAAAGTCCAACGCAGTACAACTGCATGGATGGCAGTACTGCAGTCTCGGAGCGGTACTACCAATGGCCAGGGGCGGTACTACCGCCAGCTAGCGATACTATCGCCAGGATGGGGCGGTACTACCCCAGCCCCAGCAGTACTACCGCCAGCTCTAGCGGTACTACCGCTAAGACCAGAGTGGTACTACTGCTCATCTCCAGCGGTACTACCGCCAGAGGCCTTTTTGCAAGATAGAGAGAAAGAATAGAGGGGAACAAGCTCCATAGTTGCAAGGGAAAAGAGATGGAGATAAAATGTGTGTGTGCGAGGTTGATTCCACCGAAAGTTTCTGACTTAATAGTACTTTGTTTCTTTGACTCCAAAACCACCAAAGAAAATCGTAGAAGACACCGTGCTTCTATTCCATGGAGGGGTGTCGAATCATCTTGTGCCTTTGTCATGTATTATCTAAAATGCTCAATGCACACGATTAGTCCACTGAGGTACTGTCATCAATCACAAAAATCACTTAGGCATAAATATGCCCTAACATATACCTAGAAAGCTTTATGATGAGTGGGAACCTACTATTAAAATTAAAACTAAATATTATGAGTGCCATGCTTTGTGTGATTTGGGTGCTAGCTTTTCCACGATTCCAAAAACTTTATGTGATGTGCTAGGATTCCGTGAATTTGATGATTGCTCTTTAAATTTGCATCTAGCATATTCTACAATTAATAAACCTGCGGGAAGGATTAACGATGTTCTTCTTGTTGCAAATAGGAATTATGTGCCCGTAGATTTCATTGTTCTTGATATAGATTGCAATCCTACATGTCCTATTATTCTTGGTAGACCTATCCTTAGAACGATTGGTGCAATAATTGATATGAAAAAAGGTAATATTAGATTCCAATTTCCATTAAGGAAAGGCATGGAGCACTTTCCTAGAAAGAAAATAAGATTACCTTAAGATGACAATACCTAGATCTATTGCATTATGCCTAGCTAGGGGCGTTAAACAATAGCGCTTGTTGGGAGGCAACCCAATTTTATTTGTTTTGATTTTATTTTTTCATTCTGTTTTTGAGTGCTGCACACATTATTACCTCTTTAATAATTTTATTTTCTTGTTTTAATTAGTGTTTGATCCAAGTAAGACCTTTGGGATGGTCTACGATGTTTGCAAGTGGGTTTTGCCGAAAAACAGAAACTTTCGCTCTCAGTCCAGGAATTTTATAAATTCACTGGAACATTATTTTCATCTGAATTGTTTACACAAGATTGATTTAAAAATTTCCCAGATCGTCCTAATTTTTTTAGAATTTTCAGAGTTACATAAGTATTCTAAGTATACAGATTTCTACAAACTATTCTGGTTTTGATATATTCTATTTTTTTGTGTTGTTTGCTTATTTTGATGAATCTATGGGTTGTATCTGGGGGTATGAACCATGGATAAATTGGAACACAATAAATATTACATCAATATAAATAAATAATGAGTTCACAACAGTAACTAAAGTGGTGATTTATTTTTCTTATACTAACGGATCTCATGGGTTTTCTCTTGAGTTTTGTGTTGTGAAGTTTTCAAGTTTTGGGTAAAGATTTGATGGACTGTGGAATAAGGATTGGCAAGAGCCTAATCTTGGGTATGCCCAAGGTAACCCAAGTCATATTCAAGCATACCCAAAGAGCCTAAGCTTGAGGATGCCCTGGAAGGCATCCTCTTTCGTCTTCAATCCATCGATAATTTACTTGAGGCTGTATTTTTGTTCACCACATGATATGTGTTTTTCTTGGAGCGTCTTGTATGATATGAGTCTTTACTTTTTAGTTTGCCACAATCATCCTTGCTTCACACATCTTTTGAGAGAGAGACATGATGAATCGTGAATTTATTATAATACTCTTTGTGCTTGACTTATATCTTTTTGAGCTAGGCAATGTTGCTCTAGTGCTTCACTTATATCTTTTAGAGCATGACGGTGTTGTGTTTTATAGAAATTATTAAACTCTCGTACCTCACTTATATTATTTTTATAGATATTTAAACATCACGGTAATTGGTTTAGGTTATGAATTTGGTCCTAATATAATAGGCATCCAAGAGGGATATAATAAAAAGTTTCATATTAGGTGCATTGAATATGATGAGAAGTTTGATTACTTGCATATAGTTTTGAGATGTGAAGATGGTAATATTAGAGTGATGCTAGTAAGTAACTGTGAATTAGAAGAAATACTTGTTTTAAAGCTTGTGATTCCCGTAGCATGCACGTATGGTGAACCATTATGTGATGAAGTCAGAGCATGATTTGTTTAATGATTGTCAACCATTGTGTGGAGGTCGGGATCACGTGAAGGTTAACTCCTACCAACCCTTCCCCTAGGATCATGTGTCTAATACTTTGCTCCGATAACTAAAAGGCTTTTGCAATAATTATGTGAGTTCTTTATGACTAATGTTGAGTTCATGGATTATACGCACTCGCACCCTTCCACCTTTCCGAACCTCTCTAGTACCGCGCAAATTTGGCCAGTACTTTAAACCGACCTTCCTCAAAATAGCCACCATTTATTTTCCTCAGAACAGCCACCATATCTACCTATAATGGCATTTTTAGAGCCATTCTGAGGTAAATTGCCATGCAACACCACCGTCTCGTTTTATTACACGCACCATCACTTACATATTACTTATAGAGTCATACTTTGTTCTAAATATCGAGTTGTAATATTGGAATTGTATGTAATAAAAGTGTGACAATTTGCATTACTAGAGCATTGCCCCGTGTGACAAAAGGATGATGGAAGCTATGATTCCCTCACAAGTTGGGATGACTCTCGAGACTTTACAAAAAATAAAAGAGGCCTGCGAAGCCCATAAAAAAATAAAGGAGGCCAAAGAAGCCCACCAAAAAAAGAAAAAAAAGAAAAAAAAACGAAAAAAAATGAGAGAAAAAGAGAAGGGACAATGTTACTATCTTTTTCCACACTTGTGCCCCAAAGTAGCACCATGTTTTTCATAGGGAGTCTCCTATTTTGTCATTTTCATGTAACTAGTCGAATTACATCTTTTGCACAACCACTTAGTTTTCTTTTTTGAGCTTTCATACACTTATAGCTTTAGTGCATTTGTTGCATGGCAATCCCTAGTCACTCACATTAATATCTATTGATGGGCATATCCATAGCCCGTTGATATGCCTAGTTGATGTGGGACTATCTTCTCATTTTTTGCAACCATCACCAAACTGTATTCCACCTATAGTGCTATATCCATCGCTCACGCTATTGTATTGCGTGAGAGTTGAAAAGGTTTGAGAACATAAAAAGTGTGAAACAATTGCTTGATTTTCATCGGGGTTGTGCATGATTTAGATATGTTGTGATCTAAATATTCATGCCACAATAGAGAATATTACATGGATAAATATGTTAGGTAGCATTCCAGATGAAAAAAAATTGTTTTTATCATTTACCTACTTGAGGACGAGCAGGAATTAAGCTTGGGGATGTTGATACGTCTCCGACGTATCTATAATTTTTGATTGTTCCATGCTACTATATTATCTATTTTGGATGTTTTTATGCATTAATATGTTGTTTTATATTATTTTTGGGACAAACTTATTAATCTAGAACATAGTGCGAGTTTCTGTTTCTTCCACGTTTTTGAGTATTGCAGATAAGGAATATTGAACGGAGTCCAAACAGAACCAAATCTCCAGAAAAAAATTTCTTGGAACAGAAGACACCCGGCACACTTGGAGTATGGGGCAAGGCATGTGCCGGGAGGCCACAAGCCTGAAGGGCGCGCCCTAGAGGGGTGGCCGCACTCCCTGGCTTGTGGGCCCCCTGGAGGTCTCCTAACCCTATTCGTTGGACTATAAATTCCCAAATATTCTCATATCGCCAAAAAGAGCCACTCAAATACTTTTACGCCGCCGGGAGCCACTGTTCCCGAGAGATCCAATCTGGGAGCCTTTTCCGGCAATCTGTCAGAAAGGGAATTGATCACGGAGGGCATCTACATCAACTACATTGCCCCTACGATGAAGCGTGAGTAGTTCACCACAGACCAACGGGTCCATAGATAGTAGCTAGATAGCTTCTTCTCTCTCTTTGATCTTCAATACCATGTTCTTTATGATCTTCATGGAGATCTATCCGATGTAATACTGTTTTGCGGTGTGTTTGTCGAGATCCGATGAATTGTGAGTTTATGTTCAAATTATGAATATTATTTGCGTCTATTCTGAATTGTTATATACATGATTTCATATCTTAGCAAGTCTCTTCGAGTTATTGGTTTGGTTTGGCCAACTAGATTGGTAATTCTTGCAATGGGAGAAGTGCTTAGTTTTGGGTTCAATCTTGATGTGTCCTCACCCAGAGACAAAGTAGGGGTAGCGAGGCACGTATTGTATTGTTGACATCGAGGATAAAAAGATGGTCTTTTCATCATACTGCTTGAGTTTATCCCTCTACATCATGTCATCTTACTTAATGTGTTACTCCCTTATTCATGAACTTAATACTCTAGATGCAGGCAGGAGTCGACCTATGTGTGGAGTAATAGTAGTAGATCCAGAATTGTTTCGGTCTTCTTGACACGGACGTGATGCCTATATGCATATTCATAATTATTTTCTTTTCTATCAATTGCTCGACAGTAATTTCTTCACCTACAGTATTATTTTCCTTTGAGAGAAGCCTCTAGTGAACCTATGGCCCCGGGTCTATTTTCCATATTATACTTTCAGATCTATAAACCAAAAATACTTTGTTGCATTTTATTTACTTTTTTCCGAAATCTTTATATCTATATCTATCAGATCTCATCCTTGCAAATAACTCTGAAGGGATTCACAACCCCTTTATAGCGTTGGGTGCAAGTGTTTGATTGTTTGTGTAGGTACCACTATTGGGGCCTTGGTTGTTCCTCCTTGGTTCTCAACAAACTGAGGGTAATACTTATCTACTTTGCTGCATCACCCTTTTGTTGGTGCAGCAAAGATTACACCTTTGATGCCCCGTACTGGTGCACGTGCAGTTAGAGCCCCATGCACGGTAAGGTCTCGCTAGAGCCCACGGAAGACTACTATGGAGGCCCTCGAAGCCTCAAAGCTCAAAGACTGACAACAAGGCCCTGGCAAGACCCTACGCCGGGAGGAAGGCAGCAAGACCCCGACAAGCTCCTTGCCGGGAGAGATTCCAACACTCCAGCATACCTCACCCCCGGTAGGATCCCGGAGCACTTTCGTGCCAGCGCAACGGCCAGCTGCCCCCTAGCCACTTGATACGTGTCATTCCGATCGACTCGTGTCGAGGGGAACCTAGGGGCATAGTACCAATGGGACGCGCCCTTGTCCCATATCTGCAGCACCTGACGAAGCAATAAATGCGTCTGCTAAGACGCTAGAACAATTGTAACACACTATGCAACTTGTGGGTGCACTGTTTTATTGTGCACCCCATGAGAACCCGGTGCAGCCACTGTGGGAGACCCCTTCGACCTATAAAAGGAGGCCCTAGGCATGCACTTGGGAAGGTTAGCCAGTTAGAGAGCCGATGCTCAGTAGCTCACCACCTTTATGCCATAAACACGACGCAGGAGTAGGGTTTTACGCCTCCGAGCGGCCCGAACCTGGGTAAAACGATCGTGCCTCGACCTCTCGGTCTGCACTTCGTGCATTCGCCTCCCCCGCAGAACCACAAGGGATACTTAGGTCCCATAGGTTGTCGTGTCCGACGACACCTTTCCTCTTCAAGGGAAAACCAACTCAAGCTCAAGAGGTAGCATCCGCGAGGATATATACCCGTCACCAATTCTAAGATTTTGGTGCGATCGAGTTCCGTTGTTGTCAGATGACATGGAAACTCAGTGAAGCCGTTATGGTGGTATCAGTGGTACCGAGATTGAAAATCTAGATCAACTTTGGGAATTCGGTGGAACCGAAATTGTGGGGTTGGTTACACAGAGATTCACAAAGAGGTTTTGTAATGAGGCCTTTGTCGATACGGAACTCCGAGTGCTCCTTCACACAGAGGGATCTAGAAGTGCTTGTTCAAGTTTTCTGATGAAGCATGAATAGAACTTGAGATGAGAAAGCATATATAGCTAGAGAAGGGTCCTAGGCATTCTTGTCTATCCAATTGGCAAAAGATAAATCAAAAGAAAAATAGCAACAATTAGATATCCTCGAATGGGAAAAGATATGCAAAGAAACATGCTCACACAATGAGATGTCAAATGAAATCATGATGAACATGCACAAACATCCTAGCATCTATCAAGCACTTTGGCGATGACGAATTCATCTTTATATGAGTATATTGACTTAGGAGTCAAGTAAGAATACTTGATCATAGGTCAGACTCGTCGTTTAAGCACAAGTGGGGTTACCACTTTTACATAAAGAATTAATGTGTTCATATAATTAGGAGATGTTATACTCAAGATTTAGAGTGAAGCTCCCCCTTGATATGACATCCCCCTAAGAGGGACAACCTAACCTTGGGTTTTGTCATAGAAGACTTCAAGTAGGTGAAGTAGTGGTGGATGCTCAATGTTGATGAAGATCATCTTGAGTTGGGAGAAATCCTTGTTGTTTCTTACTCTTCTCACCTACATGGGTTAGTCCCAGAGCAAAAGGAACAAACTCATATATATCTATGGACATGGAGTGAAGTACACTGGAGGTGATGTCCAAAGATGCTTTAATTACCTTGTCCCTTGCTCACCTTGGAGGTAATGTGTGACTCCTTGAACTAATGCATATGGTTGAGGTTAATTGCATATAGTTCTTGCCAAAATGAATGGGAGTGAAGTTCATTGGGGAGTCACCCCTCAAGAACTTTCTAGTTCTTCCTCTTGGGGACCCACATCACTTTGATGGGAATCCTTGGAGTTTTGGTAGCACTAGATGAGGTAGTACTAGAAGTGTCCTTGGGAACTGTAACGACTAAGATGCGGTCCTTTCCTATTTAGGGGGCGATGCCCCAAAAGGGAAAGAAGCGCATCTAAGCGTTTCACAAGCGAGATAAACATAGCACATACATAATTTAAGATTGACAAATAGGGCATTCATTTGCCATCTCACATAGATAATATTAGGGTTACATCCAAACTATTATTCAGACAAGGTAGTTCCACTACGGACTACATAACACACAGAAAAGACTATGATATCCTACATGCTTGCCCATGATCACGACCACGGCCTCAGTCTTCTGGATAGTTCACGTACAGGCGGTCGTTCTCCTTATCGTACTGCCAAGCCAACTGCGTGCCATCAGGATCACATGCGTCGGGCGTACTTGTACCTGTTGGGCTGTTGAAGTAATCTGTGAGCCACAGGGACTCAGCAATCAATGACCTTGATAAGAGCCGCGTATCTCAGTCTCGGGATACGAAGGATGAGCGATGGTTACCACGCCAAAACACTGAGTTGCCCCGGGGAGCGTAATAAGCTGCTCTCGGTTGGACAAACACTCATGAGGAGCACTGGTCCGGGTTGTTGATTAGATCCTCGGGCTATCTATTCCCTATGCAAATTATTATTAGGTGATTAGCAAGTTAAAACCAATGTTGGGTCCTGCCGGACAAGTCGTAACACTACACGATTTATCAAGGGGGTCCCCATAACAACCCCGAATGTGTTAGGAGCGATCAGTTATGGAATCAAACACCGGTATCCGAACTAAGGCGGCAATAGCGGAACAAATCACCCGGCAAAAGGCTAGGCCTTCCGTTATTTACCAAGTATATATGTGCATTAATTAAATAGCAGTTTAAACATAATGATATCAAATACTCATGTTATCACATGAGACAGCTGGCACCTGCAACTAGCAAAGCTATCATTAGAAGCTGAGCAAGCCTACTTAGCCAAACAACATTAGCTAGGAGGGGAAGGTGTTTGGGTTTCATGGCAATATCAGGAGGCAATTATATCAAGTGGTAGGCATCAAGCATATATCAAAGGAAACGTGATTCGAAGCATAACAAAGCTAGATACGGTATCAAGGTCACGGTCATCTTGCCTGTGATGTCTTCAGCTTGGAACTGCTCTTGTTCATCCTGCACGTACTCTCTAGAATCCACCTACTCGCTCTCCGATCCCGGTGCTACCCAAGATAAAAATAACAGCCAATGAACACCAACACAACATGATGCAACAAACACATGATGCGTGAGATGAGAGTGAAGCATGCATCTCTATTCTAGTCACTTGCATGTGCATAAGAAGAGAAGATAAACTTCTAGACAGAAATTCACATTAAGATATCTTGACATGCATGAAGATGGCATGAACAGGTTCATCACGAGAAAACGATGCAAAAGCATATAAAGAACGTTGCGAACGGAGCTACGGATCAACTGGAAACTACGAAAATGGATATGGAGTACTACGGATCAATTCCATCACAAGCACACTCCAATGGCACTCTTCTGGTATTCCCAGGTTTCCACATGATAAAACAAACAAATATAGGTGGGGTGGTGCAAAAAAACTTACCACACCACCAATAATACTAACACGAGATTCAAAATAACTAAAACATGCAATCTGTCCTAAACAACATCATAGCAGTTTGTGAGCAACATGCAAAGTACCTACAGCCACCCAAATGTGCCAAACAAGATATGTGGCAAAAGCTATTCAAAATCTCTACATGCCTGAGCAAGAAGGTAATACAAAGGAGTCACACACTGGAAGATCTACAGGTGCTAACTTGGACAAAAATAACAAATTTCAGGGACTTAGTGAAAATCTCAGATTTTCACAAGCTGCTTATGCTTTGAAGAATTTTGACAGCCTCCAAAATGATATCTACATGAACTGAAAGTGCATGAAATTTAACAGAGAGCTAGACAAACCCAAAAGCTCCAACTATCTAGTTTATTGGAAGGTCTGATTCACAACACATGAGCTTTTGCAACCACAACAACAACGGAAGAAAATAACAACAGCTTCTCAGAATTAGTGAAAATCACAGATTTTCACCAAGCTGACAATTTCAGCCACATGTCAACTTTGACAAGGCACAACTTGCACATAAAAACTCCTAAACATAAAAAAACTACCATGCTGTAGAGGGGTTCACCCACTATTGCCACATCAAGGAATCATCCTCATAGGCTCAACACACCACATGACACCAAGCTCTAAACATAGCATCAAGACAGAAAAAATGACAGTTTATGAAGTTGCCCCAAAGTGAAATCTGATTCAACCAATGGATTCCTGGGATGGTTCTGCCCCAAATCCATATATAATACATGGGTACTTGCATGGAACTAATAGGCAGAAAGCTAGCTCGAAAAACTACATGAAATCAACATAAGCATATACAAGCATCATCACATGTGAAGAACACATACATGGCATTCCTATATCTACCTATGCACACACACAAGACCACACTCCACCAAACACAACTGGGTGGCAAGCATGAGAAGAGAGCCCTCATGCTCAAGTGCTCAAATGCACTCATGCTCACACACACATATGCATGAGCACCTACACACCTACACATACACAAACACTACCACTACTCTCAAATATACAAGAGGTGCAACAAGATGGGTGACCCCTTCCACATGTGCAAATGCCACCACAAGCACACACACTCTCTCTCACATAGGTGCACAAGCATCCATGTGTGCACACATACACACACAACTGCAGACACAGAACTACACATGGTTATGAGCACACACTTACAAGTGCACACCCACAAACACATACACACACATGTATATGGTTGCAACCACATACACACACTACTCCTACACCTCTTTCACTAGTGCACCTATACATAAGCACACCTACACACAACACCCACCTACACATACACAGAAAGCTAAAAATAAAGAGAAAACTACTGGTTGTGATCTTAGGCACAAATAGTTTGCTGCCCAAGCAATGCAACAGCATACACTACTATAAATAGCAAAATAAGAAATAAAAATAAAAAGGGGTGGGCTTTGGATCGAACCAAAGACCTGCTAAACCAAGCACACCTACACTACCACTTCACTACTGCCCCTGGGCTCGACAGAGTGGGGAAAGGAAACAGGGTATGTTTCCTATCGAGCTACCGATCCAAAACACAACAATTAAAAAGGGGGGCACCACTAGGATCGAAACCACGACCAACTACTGCGCCAAAACACCTCCTACCACTCTACTAGGCGTTCGAAGCTTACTAGAGAAGGGGATGTAACCCTCTTAGGTAAGCTTGTCTGCTAATTCTACAGCACACGGCGGCCGGAACTACAACCACTCGCGGGGAGGAAGAGGGGTTTGAGAGGAACCCATTCCTGGCCCTAGCTCACTGGGAGGAGCACTACACTAGCACCTCGACGACCTACGACGGTGACAACACAAGAGCACGACGGCGGTGCTGCTACGGCTCGAGGAGGGATCTACTCGCACGAAAACGGGAAGGAGAAGGTGGCCGCTCACCCACGTGACGTCGGGGAAGCGCCGTGTGACAGCTCGAGACCGACGTTCCAGAAGATTCCCCTTTATTTCCGTTTCCGTCGTGTGTCTATTTTTATTTGTTGCATCATCATCGCATTCATGCGCATCATCAGCATTGCATTGGCATCCCGTTGCCGCCTGTTTTCAAAACTTGCATCCGTTATTAGTTGCCGGTTCCCGTCGTTGTCCGTTCTGAGCCCGACCTCACATGCACGCGCCCGCGGCATCGTCGAGACCTTGTTTTAAAAGTGTGCGTAAAACTTTCTCTGATCGGGGTGAAAGTTGGCATGCGGTCGGGATTAGTTATAGGTAGGCCGCCTGTCGAATTTCGTCGCAATCGGAGTCCGTCTGGTACGCGAACGGTCGACCGTAGCGTCACCATATTCGGTCTACCATCGGATGTTTCTCGGTGTTTTAAAACTCGTGTCACGGGCTGCCGTTTACCCTGTCGTCTTACTCCAACACCCCCCTCCACATAGCCACTATGTCCACCTTGCCTCAGCTCTTGACCAGAGCCGTCCGATCGCGATCGCATGGTCGAAATCGGTTGTAAACCCCCCTAAAACCTAACCCTAGAACCCCTTTACTATAAATAGGCGGCCTCCCATGCCAAAAATTGCCTTCTCCCACCTCCTGCCTCGTTTTCCTCGCCGAGCTGCCACCACCTCACCACTTGGCGCCGCCCCAGAGGACCGGCCGCCACCTGAACCGCCGGCAGCCGCCCTCGCAGCCAACTAGAGCGCGCCACGTGGCCCTCCAGCGCCTCCCACCGCCGCTGCCCGCGCAACCTAGCGCTGGCCCGTCCGGGCCCGTTCTGGGCCAGCACCAGCACCAGCACCAACCGCCGCTGGCAGCGTGCCCGAGCTCTCCTCCCGGTGTCGCCCCTCGCTGGTCGTCGGCCGCCGCAGCTCATCCCGCCGGCAAGCCGGATCTCTTCCCCGCCGCCGGAGGCCGGAGTATCTCTCCGCACCGACGTGCTTCGGTTCCCCGCCGTCAACCCGTTCCTCCACCGCCTGAGCTCCCAGTGCATGTCGGAGCTCGCCGCCTCACCGGATCCCGGCACGACCTCGCCGGAGACGCGATCCGGCGTCGCCCCTTCGCCGCCCGGACCGGCCGTAGCCCCCTGCTGGCGCTCGCTGCGTCCGTTGCCGCCTCGTCCCCGATCTAGATCGGATCGGGAGGAATCGCGCAGCCAGCGCCGCTTCCCACCGCGTGGGCCACACCCAGTGCGCCGCCCATGCCTGCCTTGCCTCGCCTCCTTGGTCCGCCTCGAGGCCACCGGCCCAGCTCCTCCTCCACCAAACCGGGCCAGGCCCGAAGGTGAGAGTCCCCTGGCCCCCTTTGTTGCGCCCCCAGCATAGTTTAGCTATCTCGCGCTTGTTGCGAGTAGGCCCAACTGTTGTAGGATTCGGCCCGATAGGTTTTTTAGATTTTTTTTATCGGATTAGATAATTCCAGGATTTAGCTAAATATTAAATGCCCGTAGTTTATTATCCGTAAGTCGGATCGCGACGTGTAGTATATGGTTTTCGTGTAGTTTTGCGCGTAGATTACGTTGGTGCAACTTGCTTATTTGTTTGTTTTAGTTTAGCATGCCTAATGCCTAGTTTTGCGTGTTGTCTCGATAGGTTTATTGCCCGTAGTTATTTTTCGCGCGTCTCCGGGTTGCTCGTATGCCGTAGATAAAATACCCATGTTTTAGGAACCACCTTTCCATGTATTTTAGAGTAGACGTTGGTATTTTTGTGTGTAGGGATTTGCCGCTAGTTTATTTTCCGTGTGTAGGTTATTATCTCGCATTTACGTGTGGTATTATTTCTGTTGTGCAACCCCACATATTTTATATGATTTCGGGGTAGAAAAATCCATGGGATTTTTCTGTGCAATTAGTTTTAGCTTTTGAGTAAGTTAGTTCGCGCGATATTTTGCTATGTTGCCCTCTTGTCTT
Organism: Hordeum vulgare subsp. vulgare; assembly: GCF_904849725.1. NCBI lineage: Eukaryota > Viridiplantae > Streptophyta > Magnoliopsida > Poales > Poaceae > Hordeum > Hordeum vulgare. The sequence goes on from NC_058519.1 coordinate 329,719,907, forward strand.
TTTTGTAGGATTTATTCCGTGCTTCGTTTGAAGGAGTTGTCTACTAGGGAGTTGTTCTTGGATGTTTTGTCTAGCCCCTGGTATTTTTGGTTGCAATAGAAATGCATGTTTAGGTGTGGTTTGCTTGCTCTCAAGTTGCTAGAAATAGTGCTGATATGAGGTGCTGAAATATTTCTAAGTCTGGAATCTGTTATATTTTGTTGTTGTCTTGTCTTGCGTCTATCTTGTGATCGCTATCTCTTTTGAGGTTGGTACAATGGAGTTAGTTGTAGCCCTTGTGATTCTCTAGCATGGTCTGAATTTTCATGCCATTTGGAGCCCTGTAGCTTATGGTCTTGCTGCTGTCAATATGCCTTCAGATCAAAAACTGCAGCTTCATAAACTGCTCTTTTCACTAAGTCTGAAATAGTGTGTGGGATGCCATTTTGTGACTTCTTTCCCTAGTGATCCATGATGCCATGCTAGGTGTTGTCAGTTGTATGTTGTAGTGCTTCTTGCCCTCTTTCGTGTCATGTCTTGGTTGAGTATATTGGAGTTGAGTAGCTCGTAGTTGTGGGGCGTAGAAAATGCTATGTTGCTGATTTTGGCAGATTGTAGTGATTTCTAGTTTAGCTCGTAGTTTTTGATCCGTAGCCCCGTTTTGATCGTGTCCTACGTGAAACTTTCTTAGAATCTCGTGTAGTTTCATTTTCTCTTGCTGGTTGTACGTTTTGACGTGCTCGTGACCGTCATTGCACACATATTGCATTCATGCCATAATATCTTGCGGTGCTTGTATCTTTTGAACCGTAACTCCGCTCGAGATGATCTTTATGTGTAAATTGCTTGTAACGACGCGTGGAATCATGTGAACCTTTTTTTTTGCTGTTTAACAACTAATTAAATGTGTTAGTTCAGATCTGGACAGAATTGTAATTTAACATGTGAGGTCGTCTCGGAGATGCTATATGTCATTTCCGACCTCATTTAAAATGCCTAGATAGGTAGTTTAATTACGCTTCACCTCTTGCCATGTGTAACCACATTTAATATTGCCGTGTACCTAATCGGGATAGAACTAAATATCTAACGTGGAGTTTCGTCAATATGCAACTCGTTGCATATTGAACTTCACTTAATGTGTAGTGTCTGTTTGTGTGAATTGTCATGTCGTGACTTGCATGTAATTAGCTGCTCATGCATCATTTGTATTGAGCATCGTGTGGTGAATTCCGTGTGTTGATTTGTGTTTCCGGTTTGCTTCGCCTCGATAGAGTTCCGCAGCGTGCCGGATTGTGAGGACCCGTTCGACTACGTCGGGTTGTCTGCTTCACGGAGGCATTCTTCTTCCAAGCGGGATCTCAGCCAAGATGACCATTTCCCCAGATACCATTGCTATCATTGCCATGCTAGTTTTATCGCTTCTATCGATTATGTCTCGTTTCCTACCACATGTTAAATATCAGCCTCTCAACAATATTGTTACTGCTTGCTTAACCAATAATGCCATGAAAACCTTCAACCTGTTCAACCTAGCAAACCACTGATTGGCTATGTTACTGCTTGCTTAACCATGTGTTAGAATTGCGAGTTGCAGGTGCAGTTGCTTCCATGTGATAACATGGGTTCCTTGTTATATCACCCTGTTAATGCTATTTAATTTAATGCACCTATATACTTGGTAAAAGTTGGAAGGCTCGGCCTTTCTAGCCTGGTGTTTTGTTCCATCTTTGCCCCCTTATTTTTCAGCTACCGGTGTTATGTTCCATAATTGAGCGCTCCTAACACGATCGGGGTTGTTATGGGGACCCCCTTGATAATTCATTTTAGATTAAAGCTGGTCTGGCAAGGCCCAACTCTGGTACTACATTTACCAAATAACCAAATAATAATGCATAGGGACCCGCCGGCACCCGCGGAGTAATTTAATCAACCCCTGAACCAGTGCCCCTCATGAGTGTTGGTCCCACCTGAGCGATGTCCGGCGCCCCTCTGGTCACCCAGAGGTTTACCGATCACGACGTCTAGCTCATCCGTCGTGTCTTGAGAACGAGATACGCGGCTCCTATCGAGATCGTCGACACGTCGGGCGGCCTTGCTGGATTAGTTTTACCTTTGACGAGATATCTTGTGCATCAAGATTCCGGTGATGCTTTGGGTAATCTCAAAGTTGAGGTTTTCCACTAGGGAATCCGACGAGATCGCGAGCTTCGTGATTGAGGATTTCTATGGGGCTTGTGGTAATTTGTGATGGACTAGTTGGAGCACCCCTGTAGGGTTAAATCTTTTGGAAAGCCGTGCCCGCGGTTATGTGGCAATGTGGAAACTTTGTTTAACACTGGTTCTAGATAAATTGAAGTTAACTTAATTAAAATATGCCCATTGTGTGCATAACCGTGATTGTCTCTTTCGTGAGTTCCTTCTCCGATCGAGGACACGGTGGGGTTATGTCTAACGTAGGTAGGTGTTCAGGATCACTCATTTGATCATCAGTAGTTCACGTCCGCTATGCGTAGATCATCCCCCTCTTTATTTCTTGTACTCGTAAGTTTAGCCACCAGATATATGCTTAGCCGTTGCTGCAACCTCACCACTTAACCATGCCTCACCCATTAAGCTTTGCTAGTCTTGATACCTTTGGAAATGAGATTGCTGAGTCCCTTGTGGCTCACAGATTACTACAACACCAGTTGCAGGTAAAGGTAAAGATTACTTGACGCGAGCGCGTTGATTGTTCATTTGGAGTTGCTTCTTCTTCTTTTAGTTCATCGATCTAGGATGGGTTCCACGCCGACAGCCTGGGATAGCAAGTATGGACGTCGTTCTTCTTTTCTCGTTTGTTCTCCTCCGTAGTCAGACCCTGCTCTTCTTCATGATGTTTATGTACTGTACTGCTGTGACTCTGATGTAGCTTGTGGCGAGTGTAAGCCAATTCTATATATATATATATATATCTCTACTTTTCAGTACATGTACTTGCAACGATATCCATTCTTGCGACACGACGAGATGTGCTTCTATCCCTGACGAGGCCTTCGTGCCAAATGGAGGATAGGGTCGCATCTTGGGCGTGACATGCCGCCGACGACGTAGCGGGAAGAAAAGGCGGGGCGGCACGACGACCTGCTCCGGCTAGAAGGAGACGCCGCGGAGGGCGCGCCAGAGAGGAGGATCCCCTTTGCTAACGCCGGGAATGGGAAGGAGGGAGGAGCTCCATACCCAAGCGCGCCTTGGCCGCCAAGGAGACGTTGCGGCGACGAGGAGGGACGCTGGCGACGAACTCTCTGACGACTGCAGCAGCACTTACCTACTCGCTCTCCCACTGAGATATCATCACAGGGGGATGAAGGAGAGGGGGCGGCGGCGAGAAGGGAACCCTAGGACAGGGCACGCACGCTGAGGTATTAAGTAGGGGTCGAGGGGGGCCGCCTCAACGTCCGTGAAGCCACGGCATCGGCCCTCTCTCTCGCCCTCTCTCTGAAACTCTGACGGAAAGCAGGACACGAGGAGGGAGACGGCGTCAACAGGATAGGAATGGGGGAGTGGGCTACCGCGCGAGGAAAAGAAGTGCTGGGCCAACTAGGGGAGAAGGCCCACTCGGGTGGCGCCAAATAAAAGAAAGAAAACCACTGTGTTTTCTGCTTAAAAACAAAAGCCAGCAACCATTAAACTCCTAGGTAATTCTATGGCTCCAAAAATAAAATAAAAATGACCATGGTCATAAGGGCATTATGACCTATTTAAACTAAATGAAAAGAGGATTTTTGGAGCAAAGAAATATTTACAAAACAAAATTATATAATCTGTTTTGTGAATAAAAACCCCACTTAAGCATAGTTTTAAAACACCTTAGACATAGCACCACAACCACCAGAAAATACTCTAAATGATCTACATTTTTCAAACAGGGTTAAAGCAAGTAAAACTTGAACCTAAGGAAAAATAAGAAGAAAAGGTTTAGTTGAAACCTAGCTTTTGGATAAATAGGCAAAGTTGGAAGCCAATCTTTGCACATCACTTCATACACCACATACCCATCACAATCACACATAAGATCAACACCACAACACACAAGCATGGATGAATTCTATGGATGGCATGATGCAAAGGGAAAACAAGAGATAAGTCACATGAAATGACAACTCCATATGCATGACATCAAGGAACCAAACATGGCAAGGTTCTAAATATGGCAATGCTACAGTTGGGGCATTATAAACTCTCCCACACTACAAGAAGATCTCGCCCCAAGATCTAGGACTGAAAGAACTCTGGGAATTCGGAACGGAGGTGATCATCGCGTTCCCAAGTGGCCCCTTTATCGGAATGATGTGACCACTTCACCTTGAGAAACTTGATTGACTTGTTGCGGGTCTTGCACTCAGTCGTCTCGAGAACTGCAACTGGATGTTCACGATAGGATAGGTCGAGTTGAAGGTCGATATCTTGAAGATCAACTACGCGCTCGGGAGTCTTGAAGCATCTCCGGAGATGAGAGACATGGAACACGTCATGCACATTGTGAAGTTTGAAGGGAGCTCAAGTTGATACGCAAGGTCGCCTCTCTTGCCAACAGCTATGAAAGGACCAACAAAACGAGGAGCAAGCGTGCCTTTGATGCCAAAACGCTGTGTGCCCTTCATAGGAGACACTTTGAGATAGACGAAGTCATCGAGCTCATAAGACATGTCACGATGCTTGCTATCATAGTAGCTCTTCTGACGGGACTGCCCTGCCCTGAGATTATCCCGAATGACCCGACACATCTCTTCTGCTTCTTGGATCATGTCATTCCCAAGAATCTAACGCTCACCAGTCTCGGACCAGTTGAGCGGGGTACGACACTTCCTGCCATAGGGAATCTCAAACGGAGCTTTGCCTGAACTAGCTTGATAACTGTTGTTATACGAGAACTCAGCGAAAGGTAGGTAGTCTTCCCACTTCATGCCAAAAGAAATGACACAGGCTCTCAGCATATCCTCGAAGACCTAATTGACTCTCTCCACTTGCCCACTAGTCTGAGGATGAAAAGTTGTGCTGAATCGTATCTTCGTACCCATCGTAGACTAAAAAGGGTCCTAGAACTTGGAAGTGAAGATACTTCCGCGATCCGAAGAAATCAGCATAGGCATGCCGTGCAAAGATACTATCCTGGAAGTGTACAGTTCTGCAAGCTGGGCTGCCGAGATGGATTCCTTGACTGGTAGAAAATGAGCTATTTTGCTCAACTTGTCGATGACGACGAAGATGGCATCGTTACCCTTCTTGGACTTCAGAAACCCGGTGACGAAATCCATCTCAATATGGTCAAACTTCCACTCGGGAATGGGCAATGGATGCAAAAGACCTGTTGGACGTTGATGCTCTGCTTTCACCCTTCGACATACATCACATTCATTTACGAACTGAGCAATCTCACGCTTCATGCGAGTCCACCAGAAGGTCTGTTTCAAGTCCTGATACATCTTGGAACTTCCTGGATGTATTGAGAGCAGGGAGTTATGAGCTTCTTCCATGATAACCTTTCTGAGATCACCTTTCGGAACGACAAGACGATCCTCAAAGAATAATGTGTCTCTAGCATCAACACTGAAGCACTTATATTTGGGAACTCCCTTTGCCAAGCCAATCTAAATTTCTTCATCATTGCATCAACAAGTTGCGCTACTCGAACCTGGTCTTCCAATGTAGGAGAGATCTGAAGATTTGCAAGAAATCCCTGAGGTACTAACTGAAGGTTGAGCTTTCTGAAAGATTCACAAAGGTCAGGCTGGAGAGGCTTCAGAATGAGACTGTTGGAGTAAGCCTTCCTGCTCAAAGCATCTGCCACGACATTAGCTTTGCCTGGAGTTTACTCAACGCTCGGATTAAAATCTTGGAGCATTTCCACCCAACGAGTTTGCCGAAGATTGAGGTTAGGCTGGGTGAAGATGTACTTGAGACTCTTGTGATCGGTGAACACTTCAACCTTTCGTTCCAACAAGAGGTGTCTCCAAGTCATCAGAGCATGTACCACTGCCGCCAACTCAAGATCATGAGTGGGGTAATTTTTATCACTTGGCTTCAACTGCCTCGAGGTATAAGCTACCACTTTCTTGTCTTGCATCAACATATCACCAAAACCTTGAAGAGAGGCGTCGCAGAACACTTGGTAAGGTTTGGAGTCATCAGGAGGAACCAAGACTAGAGTAGAAGTGAGCTTCTCTTTGAGTGTGTCGAAAGCCAACTGACACTCTGGAGACCAGACATACTTCACACCCTTCTGAAGAAGACTTGAGAGAGGCTTAGCAATCTTGGAGAAGTTCTCAACGAATCTTCTCCAATAGCTTGCAAGCCCGAGAAAGCTTCGAAGCTGCTTCACATTTTGCAGAGGCTCCCACTCAACAATGGCCTGCACGGATCAACTTTGACACCCTCGGCAGAGATGATTTTCCCAAGGTAGACAACTTCTTTCAACCAGAACTCACATTTGGAAAACTTAGCATAGAACTTATGCTCTCTCAGATTATCAAGCACCAGCCTGAGATGTTCTTCATGCTCTTCCTCAGTTTCCGAAAAGACCAGAATATCATCAAGATACAGCAAGACAAATGAAGATATAATTCATCATTCGACAGAAGGTCGGTGGAGCATTTGCCAGACCAAAAGACATCACTGTATACTCATACGAGCCAAAGCTTGTCCTGAAAGCAGTCTTTGGAATATCCTCTTTGCGAATGTGAATCTGATGATAGGCCATCCTGAGATAGAGCTTGGAGAAGACCTTAGCCCCTTTCAATTGCTCGAACAACTCTTGATGTTAGGAAGTGGACACTTGTTTCTGATTGTCTTCTTGTTCAATGGACAGTAATCGACACACAATCGGTCCGTGCCATCCTTCTTCTTGACAAAAAGCACTCCACAGCCCCAATGAGATGAACTTGGTTTGATCAGACACACACGCTAGTGCTCATCGAGGTGTCTCTTTAGCTCCTTCAGCTCTTCTGGACCCAATTTGTACGACCGTTTGCACACAGGCTCAGTACCCGGTTCAAGCTGAATTATGAACTCAACTTCTCGGTGCGGGGCATTCCTAGCAGTTCTTCCGGAAAAACATCTTCATATTCGCAGACCACTGGGACTTGCGAAATTGGAGAAATCTCACCCTTCTCATTCAAGGAAAATAGACGGATTGTGTCATCGCGCGCTGCGAAGATAATCACGTCCTCCGAAGAGTGAGTTAGCTTGACAATCAATAGATGCCTTGTTCATTGCCAACCAGTCCATACCAAGGATCAAATCAATATCAGAATTGCCAAGGACAATGGGAGACGCCAGAAAAGCATAATTACCCAACTTGACAGAAACATCCGGAACCATCATATGAGAACTCATACGCATTCCCGGAGAAACCACGCGGAAAGGACTATCCAAGTGAATTGCGGGAATGTCATGCTTAGCAATGAAAGGCTTTGAGATGAATGAATGCGATGCACCAGAATCAAATAAAACCTTAGCAGGAATATCATTAACTGAAAGATTACCCATAATCACATTTGATGAGTTTTCTGCTTCTGCTGCATTCACCATATTGACTCTAGCAGACCTCGGGTTGAACTTCACTATAGCATTGCTTGGAGGTTTGCCTGCAGGAGGAGGCGGAAGACGCAACTGAGAGGTACATTTGTTGGCATAGTGACCCTTCTGCCCACACTTGTGACAAGTAACATCTGCCGGCTGACGGTACTGTGTCTGAGGAGTCCCTTGCTTCTGCTGCTCAAACATCTGCTGGAAATCTGGGTTGGGTGGGTGGGAAGAACCACGACCACCTAATTCCTTGAACTGGTGCATGTGCCGAGGAGGAGGAGGAGAAACCCAATATTTCTGTTGCTTCTGAACCACCTGAGTTGAGGAAGACGAGCTGGAATCTCTGAAACGCTTCTTCGAATTCTCCACTCTGAGCAAAGCTGCCTCAGCCCTGAGAGCCAAGTTGTAGAACTTATCGAACTCCTCAGGATCGTGCAAGGCGAGGGCTAGCTGCAAATCCTCTTTTAGACCATCTCTGAACTCATAGATCTTGCTCTTCTGATCTGGAATGTCCTGCAAGGCATATCGGGCTAGCTTGTGGAACTCGACATTATACTTGTACACATAGTTACCACCTTGCTTCAAGCGCCTGAACTTCTCACACATCTTCTCCACAAAGTTAGATGGGATATAGTGGGACCTGAAGTCTCTGCAGAACTCGTCCCAAGTGATCACTCTGGCACCCCTGGAATCCTTCAACTGCTGCCACCAGATCAATGCTTGCCTCTTCAGCTGGAATGTTGCAAACTTGACGAAATCCTCTGGACGGACATTGTTGCAATCAAAGTGTTTGTTCATGTCCCAAATCCAATCCTCAGCGTCAAACGGCTAATCACCCGACGTGAAGGTCTTCGGCTGATTTGCCAAGAATTGACTCAGAGTAGCAAACTGATTACCACCATGGTTGAAGTTACCTTGCTGCTGATTAGTCCTCTCTTGCAACAACTGGATCAACATCTGAGTGTTTGCATTTGTAGCAGCCATCACCGCTTGCCAAGCCTCTGCAGGAGGAGGCGGCGGCCGACGAGGTGGTGGTGGCGGCATCTCAGCACCCTCACGACCTGGATTATGACGAGTTGGTGGAGCCATCCTGAAGACAGACAACACGTTATCCCACAGAATAATATTGAAGGTAAAGCTGAATCAAAAAGGCAGGAATATCTGAAAAGGAATATAACAATTGCACTCGAACAAAATAGTAAGAATGCTTCCTCAAAGTGAATGTCGACAAAATTCTGATTAAGACCACTTGCAAACCAAGTATGAGCTAGAACTGCTCGGAACAAACGTATGATCGAGATTTCATCTGATATCTTCGTGGATAAGATCGCACGGGCTCAAATTTACAGTAGCCATCCTGTGCAAGGTAGTGCACACGACTTACAAAGCATCCTCGAGTCGTAGCAAGCTACAAGGACTCTTTAAGACACAACGAGAACCGCTGTAAGACAACCGTGATCAAACGTACCCACTGAATGTCGAATCCCAACCTCACATCATGCATCTATAGGAAGATTGTCCTATAAGTCACTACTTGATATCCCACCTACGAATTCCCGAAATATCTGGTCATGCAATCTGGTACACGGATACAAGGAGTAATATTTCACACAACTCCTATACTAACCCGTCCAATGTATCACATCCGTCAACACATAACCAGAATCTCACACCTTCATCTACTACAGACCCTCATGATCACAACGATACAAAGTATGGCAGTACTCCCGAACAATCTACAATAGTACTGGGGACATCGGGGTTATCTCGCCACTACCAGTATTGAAGCAATTACGAACATCCTCCGTTCTGAGATACTAAGAAATCTAAATGATGGCGATGTGCACAAGAATCCCCTGGAGCTCAACTCCCCGGAAGAAATCAAGGCAGACAGGAGGCACCAAGACAGAACTTCGTCACATCGATATCATATAGATTTTAAAAATACCCGCATGATCCTAAAAAAATTGAGCAAGAAAAGGAGTAGAATTGAGATTTCCTAAGTCGAGAACCTTAGCAGAGCATGGAAGAGGATAAAAAGAAACCTACTCTCCGATATAACTAAGACTCAAAACCTTTTACTAGACTCGACTCGGCCAAGTACGATCACACAAAGGCTCCTATGGTCGGAAGGCTCTGATACCAACTTGTAACGACTAAGATGCGGTCCTTTCCTATATAGGGGGCGACGCCCCAAAAGGTAAAGAAGCGCATCTAAGCATTTCGCAAGCGAGATAAACATAGCACATACATAATTTAAGATTGAGAAATAGGGTTCATTTGCCATCTCACATAGATAATATCAGGGTTACATCCACACATTTATTTAGACAAGGTAGTTCCGCTACGGACTACATAACACACGGAAGAGACTATGCTATCCCACATGCTTGCCCACGATCACGACCACGGCCTCAGGCTTCTGGATAGTTCACGTATAGGCGGTCGTTCTCCTCATCGTACTGCCACGCTAGCTGCATGCCATCTGGATCACCTGCGTCGGGCGTACCTGTACCTGTTGGGGTGTTGAAGTAATATGTGAGTCATGGGGACTCAGCAATCGATGACATTGACAAGAGCCGCGTATCTCAGTCTCAGGACACGACGGATGAGCGATTGTTACCACGCCAAAACACCGAGTTGCCCCGCGGAGCGTAATAAGCTGCTCTGGGTTGGACCGATACTCATGAGGAGTACTCGCCCGGGTTGTTGATTAGATCCTTGGGGTAGCTATTCCCTATGAAAATTATTATTAGGTGATTAGAAAATTAAAACCAATGTTGGATCCTGCCGGACAAGTCTTAACATTACACGATTTATCAAGGAGGACCCCATAACAACCCCGAACGTGTTAGGAGCGATCAGTTATGGAATCAAACACCGGTAGCCGAAACTAAGGCGGCAATAATGGAACAAATCACACGGAAAAAGGCTAGGCCTTTCACTATTTACCAAGTATATAGGTGCATTAATTAAATAGAAGTTTAAACATAATTATATCAAATACTCATGTTATCATATGATACATCTGGTACCTGCAATTAGCAAAGCTATCATTAGAAGCTGAGCAAGCCTACTTAGCCAAACAACATTAGCTAGGAGGGGAAGGTGTTTGGGTTTCATGGTAATATCAGGAGGCAATCATATCAAGTGGTAGGCATGGAGCATATATCGAAGGAAACGTGATTCTAAGCATAACAAAGCTAGATACGGTATCAAGGTCACGGTCATCTTGCCTGTGATCTCTTCAAATTGGTACTACTCTTGTTCGTCCTGCACGTACTCTCTAGAATCCACGTACTCACTCTCCGATCCCGGTGCTACCCAAGATAAAAATAAAAGCCAATGAACACCAACATAACAAGATGCAGCAAACACATGATGCATGAGATGAGAGTGAAGCATGCATCTCTATTCTAGTCACTTGCATGTGCATAAAAAGAGAAGATAAACTTCTGGACAGAACTTCACACTAAGCTATCTTGACATGCATGAATATGGCATGAACAGGTGCATCACGAGAAAATGATGCAAAAGCATATAAAGAACATTGCGAACGGAGCTACGGATCAACCGGAAACTACGAAACAAGATAATACGGATCAATTCCACTACAAGCATACTCCAATGGCACTCTTCTGGTATTCCCAGGTTCCCACATTATCAAACAAACAAATATAGGTGGGGTGGTGCAAAGAACTCACCACACCACCAATAATACTAACACAAGCTTCAAAACAACTAAAACATGCAATCTATCCTAAACAGCATCATAGCAGTTTGAGAGCAACATGCAAAGTACGTACAACCACCCAAATATGCCAAACAAGATATGTGGCAAAAGCTACTCAAAAGCTCTACAGGCCTGAGCAAGAAGATAATACAAAGGAGTCACACACTAGAAGATCTACAAGTGCTTACTTCGACAAAAATAACAGATTTCAGGGACTTTGTGAAAATCTCAGATTTTCACCAGCTGCTTATGTTCTGAAGAATTTTGACAGCCTCCAAAATGATATCTACAGGAAGTGAAAGTGCATGAAATTTAACAGAGAGCTAGACAAACACAAAAGCGCCAACTCTCTAGTTGATTGCAAGGGCTGATTCCCAACACATGAGCTTTTGCAACCACAACAACAAGGGAAGAAAATAACAACAACTTCTGAGACTTAGTGAAAATCACAGATTTTCACCAAGCTGACAATTTCAGCCACATGTCAACTTTGACAAGGCACAACTTGCACATACAAACTCCTAGTCATAAAACAAAACTACCATACTGTAGAGGGAATCACCCACTATTGCCACATCAAGGAATCATCCTCATAGGCTGAACACACCATATGACACCAAGCTCTAAACATAGCATCAAGACAAAAAAAGACAGTTTATGAAGTTGTCCCAAAGTGAAATCTGATTCCACTAGTGGATTGCTGGGATGATTCTACCCCAAATCCATATATAATACATGGTTACTAGCATGGAACTAATAGGCACAAAGCTAGCTCGAAAAACTACATGAAATCAACATAAGCATATATAAGCATCATCACATGTGAAGAACACATACATGGCATTCCTATATCTACCTATGCACACACAAAAGACCACATTCCACCAAACACAACTAGGTGGCAAGCATGAGAAGAGAGCCCTCATGCTCAAATGCTCAAATGCACTCATGCTCACACACACACATATGCATGAGCACCTACATACCTACACACACACAAACATTACCACTACTCTCACATATACAAGAGGTGCAACAAGAGGAGTGACCCCTTCAACATGTGTAAATGCCACCACAAGCACACACACACTCTCTCACATAGGTGCACAAGCATCCATGTGCACACACATACACACACAACTACACATGGTTATGACCACACACTTACAAGTGCACCACCACAAACACATACACACACATGTATATGCTTGCAACCACATACATACTCTACTCCTACACCTCTTGGACTAGTGCACCTATACACAAGCACACATACACACAACACCCACCTACACATACACACAAATCTAAAAATAAAGAGAAAACTACTGGTTGTGAACTTAGGCACAAATAGTTTGCTGCCCAAGCAATGCAACAGCATACACTACTATAAACAGCAAAAGAAGAAATAAAAATAAAAGGGGTGGGATTGGGATCGAACCCAAGAACTGCTAAACCAAGCACACCTACACTACCAGTGCACTACTGCCCCTGGGCTCGACAGAGAGGGGAAAGGAAACAGGGTATGTTTCCTCTCAAGCTACTGATCAAAAACACAACAATTAAAAACGGGGGCTCCACTCGGATCGAACCCGCGACCAACTGCTGTGCCAAAATACCTCGTACCACTCTGCTAGACGTTCAAAGCTTACTAGAGAAGGGGATGTAACCCTCTTAGGTAAGCTTCTCTGCTACTTCTACAGCACACGGCGACCGGAACAGGGGACAGATGTCGGCAATGTTACAGCTCAAATTGAACTGCGGCCACTCGCGGGGAGAAAGAGGGGTTCGAGAGGAACCCATTCCTGGCCCTAGCTCACCGGGAGGAGCACTACACTGGCACCTCGACGACCTACGGCAGCGACAACACACGAGCACGACGGTGGCGCTGCTACGGCTCCAGGAGGGATCTACTCGCATGGAAACGGGAAGAAGAAGGTGGTCGCTCACCCAGGTGACATCGGGGAAGCGCCGACAATGACGTAGCGGGAAGAAGAGGCGGGGCGGCACGACGACCCGCTCCGGCTTGACGGAGCCGCCGCAGAGGGCGCGCTAGAGAGGAGGATCCCCTCTGCTAACGCCGGGAACGGTAAGGAGGGAGGAGCTCCATGCCCAAGCGCGACTTGGCCGCCACGGAGACGCTGTGGGCGATGAGGAGTGAGGCCGGCGACGAACTCTCTGACGACTGCAGCAGCACTTACTTGCTCGCTCTCCGTCTCAGATCTGATCGTAGGGGGAAGAAGGAGAGGGGGCGGCGGCAAGGAGGGAACCCTAGGACAGGGCACGCACACCGAGGGATTAAGTAGGGGTCGAGGGGGGCCGCCTCAACGTGCGTGAAGCCACGGCGTCGTCCCTCTCTCTCTCTCTCTCTCTCTCTCTCTCTCTCTCTCTCTGAAACTCTGACGGAAAGCGGGACACGAGGAGGGAGACGGCGTCAACAGGAGAGGAGCGGGGGAGTGGGCTACCGCGTGAGGAAAAGCAGTGCTGGGCCAGCGAGGGGAGAAGGCCCACTCGGGTGCCGCCAAATAAAAGAAAGAAAACCCACTGGGTTTTCCACTTAAAAACAAAAGCCAGCAACCATTAAACTCCTAGGTAATTCTATGGCTCCAAAAATAAAATAAAAATGACCCTGGTCATAAGGGAATTATGACCTATTTAAATTAAATGAAAAGAGGATTTTTGGAGCAAAGAAATATTTACAAAACAGAATTATATAATCTGTTTTGTGAATAAAAACCCCACTTAAGCATAGTTTTAAAACACCTTAGACATAGCACCACAACCACCTACTCTAAATGATCTACCTTTTTCAAACAGGGTTAAAGCAAGTAAAACTTGAACATAAGGAAAAATAAGAAGAAAAGGTTTAGTTGAAACCTAGCTTTTGGATAAATAGGCAAAGTTGGAAGCCAATTTTGCACATCACTTCACGCACCACATACCCATCACAATCACACATAAGATCAACACCACAACACCCAAGTATGGATGAATGCTATTGATGGCATCATGCAAAGGGAAAACAACATATAAGTCACATGAAATGACAACTCCATATGCATGAAATCAAGGATCCAAACATGGCAAGGTTACAAATATGGCAATGTTACACTTGGGGCCTTACAGGAACCCACTCAACCTTGGCTTGGGGATCTTCTTCAGATGAGTCAATGTCGTCTTGAAGCTTTCCCTTACCCTTGTGGTCTTGTGGTAGAAGGACATCTTGTGGGCTTGTTCCATTGGGAGGAGTAGGATCATACTTCTCCTGTTGAGGAACAAACTTGGGAATTGGATATGGACCTTCTTCCCAAACATCTCTGTTGACGTAGAAATAGCTAACACCTTGCTTCTTCCGATGACCTCCTTGCTTGCGCACAATTTCGTCAAATTGCTTACTTCCGTTCAAACTCTTGAAGACACCTCTCTCTACAATCCCTTTCAATAAATCTTTTTCTTTCTCAAGTGGAACTTTGCTAAGAGAATAATTAGTGGAATCAAGATAGCTACTAGCAACAATGTTATTTGATTTAGCTTTAGCATTGTTGTTACTAGATAAAGAAACTTTCTTGCCTTTGTTACTATTGTTCTTAGGTTTAACTAGTGGAACAAAAGTAGACAAGAGTAATCATTTGGCTAGATAAGAGGAACTCTTCTTTCGAAGATCATCATTGATTGCTTTTAGCAACTCATGCTCTTGCTCCAAATTTAGCTTCTTGAAGCGTAGCTTCTCATGAGTTCATGCAAGCTCTATATGATCTTCTAGAGTAGTTTCATGCGCTAACTTAAGAGTGTATAATTCTTTAGTTATTCGTTCAATCTCTCTCTTATCATCATCATTCGATTTCTCTTGACTAGCATGAAAATTAGAAAGTTCAATTTCAATGTTATCATTAGTCTTATCAAGGAGCAAGTCAGCTTCTCCTAACAAGTCATCCTCATCACTATCAAAGTCAAAATACTCGGGTTGTGATATCTTGGGGCCTTTTTCCAAGAAGCAGTTTCCAATCCCTTCATTTTGTGAATCAAATATGTCATAGGAGTTGGAGGAAATAAGTGCAATGCAGGCAAAACCTTCATGTTGACTATAGTCAGAGTTGGAGTGATAGCTTCTCTCAGATTGGTTGTCAGACTCAGAGCCAGAAACCCATTCACCAACATGAGATTGGTGTTTTCTTCTAGAGCTGCTCTTGGTGTATTTGTCCTTCTTCTCGGATTCCTTGCCTCTCCGGGAGTGTCTTTGTTCATAATGATCTTCTCTACTCCTTCTCTCTCTGCGAGGCGACTCATCTCTTGAGCTTCGTCTTTGAGGTGACTCTTCTCTTCGTTTGTAGGGAGCCGATCACTCATTAGAGTAGTGTCTAGGCTTCCCAAAGTTGTAGCAGCTTTGGACACGACTGGACAAATGCTTCTCATCATGTCTTGAGCTTGAGCTTCTCTCTTTGCCTCTACTCTTGTAGAACTTGTTGAATTTTCTGACCATGAGGCTTATCTCTTCATTGGTAACAAGAGCGTCAATTGAAGTAGCTGGAGCATCAACTGAAGCTTTGTAAGCACCGCTTAACTTGTTGTGGAACTCATCTTTCTCTTTGAGCGATATTTCATGAACAACAATCCTTCCAATGACTTCAGTAGGCTTGAGATCTTCGTAGTTGGGCATCATTTGGATTAATATGCACACGGTGTCATATCTTCCATCCAAAGCTCTAACTATACTCTTGATGATAAATTTGTTGGTCATCTCTTCGCTTCCTAAGCCAGCAATCTCATTTGTGATGAGAGCTAGCCTAGAGTACATTTCAGCGACGCCTTCAGCATCCTTCGTCTTGAACTTGTCAAGCTGACTTTGAAGCACATCGAACATAGATTCTCTAACAGAATCGGTACCTCCGTGCATATCAATCAACGTATCCAAAATTTCCTTTCCATTCTCAAGGCGACTAATTTTGTTGAATTGTTCAGGGCATAGGTAGTTTAATATGATGTCACAAACTTGTGCATTGAATTGCAACATCTTCAACTCTTCCACTGTCGCATCACGATCCGGTTCTCTCCCTTCTCCAAAAAAGTCACCTTGCACACCAACACGAACAACAACCCAAACGGAAGGATTATAATCAAGAATATGCATTTTCATTTTAGGCTTCCAACTAGCAAAATTAGTGTCATCGAAGTATGGACCTCTTTGATGATAACTTCCCTCAATAGACGCCATACTTTCCTAGGTTGTGAAACCAAAGCAATTGAGACCAAATCTCTGATACCATTTGTAGGATTGAAAGTATGTCTAGAGGGGCAGTGATTAGACTACTTGAAAAGGTAAAAACTTAGCCTTTTCCCAATTTTTTGGGTAGGCCAGTTTTAGCAACTATGATTAGTAAAGTACACCCTACACATGCACATCTAAGAGTATAACAGCAGAAAGTAAAACATGCAAGTGTAAAGTAAGGTAGGGAAGGGAGATAAACGTAAGAGGTTGACATGACGATTTTTGGCATGGTTCTGATAGGTGGCGCTATCTTACACCCATGTTAGTGGAGACTTCAACCCATGGAGGGTAATGACTGCGAGAGTCCACGGAGGGCTCCACCCATGAGGGGTCCATGAAGAAGTGTCCTTGTCTACTCCACAACGGCTTTAGTCCACACATGACTAGCCTCACTCATGGTAGATCTTCACGAAGTAGGCGGTCTCCTTGCCCTTACAAACATCTTGGTTCAACTCCACAACATGAATTAGGAGGCTCCCAAGCTAGACCTAACCAATCTAGGAGGCACCACCCTCCAACAGGTAATAGATATGGTAGAATGATGAACTCCTTACTCTTGTGCTTCTAAAGATAGTCTCTTGAACACTCAATCACTCTCTCTCAGATTTGGTAGGGGTAGGAGAGCTTGATCTTGTGCAAAGCAACTTGGGGAGGCTAGGAATCAAGGTTCAAATGGTAGGAATGGAATCTCTTGATCTCAACACATGCGTAGATGGCTCTCTCTAAGAAAAATCGATCTAGCAAGTGAAGTGTGTGTTCTGAGTGCTTTCTCTACGAGTGAGAGGTAGGTGGAAGGGTATATATAGGCAACCTCCAAAATCCATCCGTTACACCATAATTGACCAACTCGATGACACCGAAGTTACAAACTCGGTGGTACGGACTTGCTCAAAAGGTAGCAACTTTGAATCTCAGTGGAACCAATATACACAACTTGGTAGAACTGAAAAGGTGACTAACGGTTAGATGACACAACTCGTTGACATCGATGCAAAAACTTGGAAATTCTGATTTTTTGTACCGAGGCAACAGACGGTTGGTCACCTAAACTCGGCAGCACCGATCCAGTTTTGGTTGCACCGAAAAGGTAGGTGATGACCCACAAGTATAGGGGATCTATCGTAGTCCTTCCGATAGGTAAGAGTGTCGAACCGAACGACAAGCAGAAGGACATGACAAGCGGTTTTCAGTATGGTATTCTGTGCAAGCAATGAAATTATCGGTGAGAGATAGTTTTGTGATAAGGTAATTCGTAACGGGTAGCAAGTAACAAATATAGCAATGGTGCAGAAAAGTGGCCCAATCCTTTTTGTAGGAAAGGAAAAGCCTGGACAAACTCTAATATAAGGAGAAGCTCTCTCGAGGACACATGGGAAGTTCTGTCAAGCTAGTTTTCATCATGCTCATATGATTCGTGTTCGTTACTTTGATAATTTGGTATGTGGGTCGACCAGTGCTTGGGTGCTTCCCTTACTTGGACAGACCTCCCACTAATGATTAACCCCTCTCGTGAGCATCCGCAACTATGAAAGAAGAATTAAGATAAATCTAACCATAGCATGAAACATATGGATCCAAATCAGCCCTTTACGAAGCAACACAAAAATTAGGGTTTAAGCTTCTGTCACTCTAGCAACCCATCATCTACTTATTACTTCCCAATGCCTACCCCTAGGCCCAAATAATGGTGAAGTGTCATGTAGTCTACGTTCACGTGACACCACTAGAGGAGAGACAACATACATCTTATCAAAATATCAAACGAATACCAAATTCACATGACTACTTACAACAAGACTTATCCCATGTCCTCCAGAACAAACGTAACTACTCACAAAGCATATTCATGTTTATAATCAACGGAGTATTAATAAGCATTAAGGTTCCGAACATATAATCTTCCACCAAATAAACCAACTAGCATCAACTTCAAGGAGTAATCAACACTACTAGCAACCCATAGGTACCAATCTAAGATTTGGTGACAAATATTGGATTCAAGAGATGAACTAGAGTTTGGATAGGAGATGGTCCTGATGAAGTTGTTGATGGAGGTTGACCCCCTCTCGATGAGAGGATCGTCAGTGATGACGATGGTTTGATGTTTCCCCTCCAGGAGGGAAGTTTCCCCTGCGGAATAGCTCCGCTGGAGCTTTAGATTGGTTATGTCGAAGTTCCGCCTCAAGACGGTGGCGCCTCGTCCCGAAAGGTCTGATATAATTTTTTCTAGGTCAAAACCCTTCATATAGCAAAATATGGGCAACGGAGGCCTGCAAGATGGCCCACAAGCCTACAGGGCCCGGCCAGGGGGGTAGGTCATGCCCCCTGGCTTGTGACCTCCTGGTGGGTCCCCTCCGGTATTTCTTTCGCCCATTATTTTTTATAAATTTCAAAACTGTTCTCCGTAACTTTTCAGGACTTTTGGAGCTGTGCAGAATCGGTCTCTCAGATTTGCTCCTTTTCCAGTCTAGAATTCCAGCTGTTGGCATTCTCTCTCATCATGTAAATCTTGTAAAATAAGAGCAAAATGGCGTAATTATTGTAACATAATGTGTATTTACATCCCATAATGCAATAAATATTGATATAAAGCATGATGCAAAATGTACGTTTCAACTGCCCCAACCTTAGACCTGGTTTGTCCTCAAGAGAAACCCGAGATCGATAAATATGCCCACATGTTTAGAGATAGAGGTGTCGATAAAATAAAATACTGACATGAAGGCATCATGGTTATCTTTAGAACATCAACATAAGTTGATATAGAATATCTTATGCTAGAGTAACTATTCATTCACACGGTAAAATATGAATAAAGAACTCTATTGAGAACTAACAAACTATGATTTCAGTCATTGAAGCAATTCCAATTTATTGCAACATATGAAAAAGAGTCAATCTAAGAGCTTGTAAAGCAAATCCACATACTCAATCATCTTATAATCTTTCATAATTGCTTAAACTCACGCGGTACCTATGAGGTCAAAGCTCCAATCGAACACAAAGAAAGATAGGGGCTTATAATTTTGCCTCCCAACTATTTACCTCAAGGTAATGTCAACAATAATAACTCATGATCACCCACATCCGAGTGGGTATTATTTGTCTAGATCATTCCCCAACACACGGTGCTTGACAAAAGATAAAGGCGAACTAAAGTAAATGGTGAAGATCACCACGACTCTTTCATAAAGGTAAGTGCTAAATAGTAAAGGTAACAGATGGGCCCTTCGTAGAGGGAAGGAGAGGTTGTCATGCGCTTTTATAGTTGGATGCACAACCCCTTAATGCAAAAGAATGTCACTTTATATTGCCCCTTGTGATAAAGAACTTTATTATGCAGTCCGTCACTTTTATTTCTTCTATATCACAAGTTCATATAAAGTTTTTATCCTCGCACTAATAAACCACACATATTTAAAGAGGAATTTTTATTGCTTGCACCGATGACAACTTACATGAAGGATGTTACTCAATCCATAGGTAGGTATGGTGGACTCTCAAGGCAAAACTGGGTTAAAGGACTTTGGATGCACAAGTAGTATCTCTACTTGGTGCAGAAGTTTTTGGCTAATATGGGGGAAAGCAAGCACACATGTTGAAGGATCTACAACCATATAACTTCTATTCGGAAATAAGAAAACATAACTCATTATGTTGCCTTCCTTGTCCAACATCAACTTATTAACATATAATATTTTAATGAGTGCTCACAATCATAAAAGATGTCCAAGATTATATATTTATTTGTGAACCTCTCTTTCTTTATTACTTCCTTTTAATTGGAACAATGACCAATAGCTTTGTTTGTCAACTCACAACAAATTTCAGTCGACATGCCTTTTATATGTGAAGTCATCACTCCCCATAAGATCACTATGTATGCTTTTTTGCTTTATTCTATACTTCTTTCTTTTTTTTCTCAAGATCATAGCAACCAAGCAAAGCCCTCGACTCAAAACAACTCTTTATTATATAACTCTCGTACTTGCTTACCTAGGGGGAACATAAAGGAAAACTCAAAACTAGATCACACTAAAACTTTATTCTACTAGATCAAAATATAACTAAAAGGATCAAACGAAGAAAGAAAAAAAACAAAAGGTTAAAGGGTGTGATGGTGATATGATACCGGGGCACCTCCCCCAAGCTTGGCACAAGCCAAGGGAAGTGCCCATACTCATGTGTTTAGTTGTCTTTCTTTGGAGGTGGTGGTGTTTTATTCTTAGCGATGATGCCCCTCAAAATGTGATTCTCCTCCTCAAGCTTATTAATTTTCCGTCTGAGATCCATGATTTACTTGCGAAGTTTTCCAATGATGGTTAGAGCTCCCATAACCCACGGATGTTCAATTGCTGCGAGGGAAAAGGCAACACTCTTTTTCATATTTTCATAAGTAAGAAATTTATCATTGGGAGGGATAACCCAATTAGGAATTGCCAAGCTCTGAAGTTCTTCCAACATGGCTTCAGTTTGTAAACAAGATGTAACTTCTTGGTCTTCCTCCATAGCATTTATCCTTTCCAAGTCAGCCTCCATCTTTTCCTCCGTGGCCTGCCCGAAGTGGTTGGATTTGCTAAATGTCGCGGCCCCTGGTGTCAGGTGTAAGGCACGGTTTTCTCCGACCGACTCTTGCGAAAAAATCTTGCTCTATATCTGCTGCAGAAACAGTTCAAAATGAAAACAAGAGGTATTGTCGAGATACAATGGCCAAAACCTTCGGGAGAATATCTAATGAATCTTTGTTGACCAGAAGGAGTCTTCCACAAGAAAACGCAGTCTGGAGGCTGCACGGGGTGGCCACAAGCCTGCAGGGCGCGACCAGGGGGGTAGGCCGCACCCCCATGGCTTGTCGCCTCCTCGTGCACGCTTCGAACTGCTTTAAATTTTCCTATTTTTCTAAATATTCCAAAACTGGTAAAAAAATGCCATTTAAAATGTTATGATAGGTCTCCCTAATGTACTCTTCCGGAGTTATGGTATTGATAATATTAGTTTCAACATTTATGGGAGTACCTCAGATATAATGTTTGATTCTTTGCCCATTTACCACCTTCGAATTTGTGCCTTCGGCGTTGTTGATCTTGATGGCACCAGAATGATATACTTCCTCGATAATGTAAGGACCTTCCCATTTCGAGAAAAGTTTTCCTACAAGAAAATCTTAAACGAGAGTTGTATAGCAAGACATGATCACCTACACTGAATTCACGATTTTGTATCCTTCTATCATGCCATCTCTTAACCTTTTCTTTAAACAACTTAGCATTCTCATAGGCTTGGGTTCTCCATTCATCAAGTGAGTTAATGTCAAATAACCTCTTCTCACCAGCAAGTTTGAAATCATAGTTTAGCTCTTCAATTGCCCAATAAGCTTTATGTTCTAGCTCTAGAGGTAAGTGCCATGCTTTACCATAAACCATTTTATACGGAGACATACCCATAGGTTTTTTTAAGCGGTTCTATAAGCCCATGATGCATTGTCAAGTTTCTTAGACCAATTCTTTCTAGATCTATTAACGGTCTTTTGCAAGATCAGTTTAATTTCTCTGTTGCTCAATTCTACTTGCCCACTAAACTGAGGATGATAAGGAGATGCAATTATATGATTAACATCATACTTAGCAAGCAATTTACGGAAATCACCATGAATAAAGTGTGAACCACCATGAGTCATTAAATATCTAGGGACTCCAAATCTAGGGAAAATAACTTCTTTCAGCAATATAATAGAAGTGTTATGATCAACACTACTAGTTGGAATAGCTTCTACCCACTTAGTAACATAATCAACAGCAGCTAGAATATGAGTATACCCGTTGGATTTTGGAAAAGGTCCCATAACATCAAAACCCCAAATATCAAATGGTTCTATAACTAGACAGTAATTCATATGCATGTCCTGACGTCTACTAATATTACCAATTCTTTGACAATCATCACAAGACAAGACAAGCTTATGAGCATCCTTGAAGAGAGTAGGCCAATGAAAACCAGATTGTAATACCATGTGTGAAGTTCTATCTCCAATGTGGTGTCCTCCATAGGCCTCGAAGTGACACTTGTATATGATATGTCCCTGTTCATGCTCAGGTACACAACATCTAATAGTACCATCTACTCCTTCTTTATAAAGGTGTGGATCGTCCCAAAACTCATGTCTTAAATCATAGAAGAAGTTTTTTTTGCTGGTACGTGAAACTAGGCGGTACAAATTTAGCAACAATGTAGTTAGCATAATCAGCATTCCAATGAGCGTTGCATGAAGCATTTATGACAACTAATTGTTCATCAAGAAAGCTATCATCAATAGGTAGTGGGTCGTCGAGAACATTCTCCAATCTAGACAAGTTAGCTGCTACGGGGTTATCAACACCCTTTCTATCAATAAAATGCAGATCAAATTCTTGTAGCAGAAGAACCCATCCAATAAGTCTAGGTTTGGCATCCTCCTTTTCCATAAGGTATTTAATAGCAGCGTGATCAGTGTGAACAGGTACTTTGGAATCAACAATATAAGGTCTAAAACTATCACAAGCAAACACAACTACTAAAAATTCCTTTTCAGTGGTAGCATAGTTTCTACGAGCATTGTCCAGAGTTTTACTAGCATAATGGATAACATTTAATTTCTTATCAACTCCTTGTCCTAGGACAACACGAACAACATAATCACTAGCATCACACATAATTTCGAAGGGTAGGTTCCAATCAGGTTGTTGAACAACAGGTGCAATGATCAAGGCTCTTTTAAAAATTTCAAATAATTCTAGACAATCATCATCTAAACGAACAGAACATCCTTTTGCAAAAGATTAGTGAGAGGCTTAGACATCTTAGAGAAGTCTTTAATAAATCTCCTATAGAAACCAGTAGGACCAAGGAAACTTCTTATACCTTTGATATCTGTTGGACACGACATTTTTTCAATAGCATCAACTTTAGCTTTATCAACCTCAATACCTCTTTCGGAGATTTTGTGTCCCAAGACAGTGACTTCATTAACCATAAAGTGGCACTTATCCCAATTCAAGACAAGTTTAGTTTCTTCACATCTCTGAAAACTCGTTCAAGGTTTCTCAAGCAATCATCAAAAGAAGTTCTGTGGGAAAATCATCCATGAAAACCTGAAGAATGTTTTCACAAAACTCAGAGAATATAGACATCATGTGTTGGGGCATAGTTTATGCCTAAGTAATTTTGGTGATTGATGACAGTACCGCAATGGACTAACCGTGTGTATTAAGATTTCAGATAACACACGTCAATGGCACAAGACGACTCGCCCCCTCTTTCGTGGAACAGAAGCACGGTGTTCTCTACGATTCTCTTTATTTGAGTCATAGGAAAGCCGTACTATTAAGAGGGGAACCGTAGTGGAAAGGTTTGGGTGGAATCAATCTTGCACGCGCACACTTCACCTCTTTTCCCCCTTGCCGGCAACTTTGGAGTGGCTCCCGCCTTGGTGTTTCTTTCTTCTTTGCAAATGGTCCCCCAGCGGTAGTACCGCTGGCCCTAGCGGTAGTACCGCTAGCCCTAGCGGTAGTACGGCTGGAGTGCTAGCGGTAGTACCGCTAGCTGGCGGTAGTTCTGCCCCTGGTCAGCGGTAGTACCGCTCCCGGAGCTTAGTACCGCCTGCCTAGCGGTTGTACGTGGACGGACCTTTTTGCGAAGACTTTCTTGGCGATGGTAGTGCTTATGCACTACCAGGGGCCCAGCGGTAGTACCGCTGCAGCCAGCGGTAGTACCGCTGGAGTGCCAGCGGTAGTACCGCTGCATCCAGCGGTAGTACCGCTAGGCCCGGGCTGTGAGTGGGAAAACGGTTGGATTTTCTCCCCCACTATATAAAGGGTTCTTCTAGCTGTGGAACCCTATCTCTTACCCTCCCAAGCTCCATTGTTGCTCCCTAAGCTCAAAAGTGCCTGATCTCTCTCCCTAGCCAATCAAACTTGTTGATTCTTTAGGGATTGGTTGAGAAGGCCTAGATCCACACTTCCACCAAGAGAAAAGTTGATTCCCCCACCAATTCCTTGTGGATCTTGTTACTCTTGGGTGTTTGAGCATCCTAGACGGTTGAGATCACCTCGAAGCCACATTCCATTGTGGTGAAGCTTCGTGGTCTTGTTGGGAGCCTCCAAGCTTTGTGTGGAGTTTGCCCCAACCTCGTTTGTAAAGGTTCGGTCGCCGCCTTCAAGGGCACCTATAGTGGAATCATGGTACCTTGCATCGTGCGAGGGCGTGAGGAGAATACGGTGGCCTTAGTGGCTTATTGGGGAGCATTGTGCCTCCACACCGCTCCAACGGAGCAGTACTACCTGTCAAAGGGAAGGAACCTCGGTAACACATCCTCGTCTCCATTGGTTCCACTTGTGGTTATCTCTAACCTTTACTTTGTGTATGCATATGTTGTTGTCTATCTCTTCATTGTCTTAGTAGCTCTCGTTGTTAGCTTCATTAAGGTTCACCACATTGTTGTAATATTTGTGAACCTGTATGTTGTTTACCCTAACTTGCTAAGATTAATTAAAAAGTGGTCGTTGCCTATTCACCCCCCCCCCCCCTCTAGTCAACCATATCGATCCTTTCAATTGGTATCAGAGCCACGTCTCTTTATTAAGGGTTTCACCACCCAAGAGTATGGAAGGCGAAGAGGGAATTAACCATGGGCAACCCGAGGCCATGGACTTGACTTCGGTCACAAGGGACGACTTGAATACGGCTATGGCCGCCCTCAAGACGTCCTTGAAAAACGAAGTCAAGACCATGCTTAAAGAGTTAATTGAGGGATTTAAAAGTCCACCCGAACCGGCGTTAGTGGTTAAACCCACCATCACTGATTCGGAGGCCAATTCCTCTAAGGAAGCGGCTAAAGGTATGCGACCTTCCTCATCTCACGAAAAGGATGGGACTGGAACATATGCCTCAGTTCCACCCCCCCCCCCATGGTCTATGGAGGATCCGTTCCCGCACCGCGTCTTAATCCTGTTGGTCCTCCTCCTAAGCTTGTGAAAGGTGACTTTGCTAACTGGGTATTTTCTATTAAGTCTCATTTGAATCACAGCTCAACAAACTTGTGGAAAATCATCGAGCAAGGATATTATCCCCATGATCCAAGCAACCTCACTCCAAGAGAAGATGCAGACAATCAATACAATCACTCCGCCTTGTTTATTCTCCAGTCCGCAGTGCCACCTGAAGATCTTCCTCACTTGCGTCCCTTCACTTTGGCCAAGGATTGCTGGGAGCATATTATGGTGTTGTACAAGGGAAGCTCAAGCATTCAACAATCCAACTATGAAGTGATACTTGATAAGGCCGATGAGTTTGTGATGAAGGAAGACGAGGACCCTCGTGATCTCTATCGGAGGGTGACTGCTATTGCTGTGGCACTCAAGGATCATTAGAGCAAGGATGTGGATGATACCTGGGTCAAGCGCAAGTTTCTCAAAGCCATCATGCCTTTCAACAAAGCCATGTCATCTGTCATTCGTCAGCGGCCAGACTTCCACTCCTTGTGTTCCAGTGAGGTGTTGGATGAATTCATTGCAATGTCAATCATGAACGAAACAGCCGACAATGCACTTGCTCGTGTTCTCTCAAAGACAACTTCACCCAACCTTGCGTTAAAAGCAAAAGCAATGTTTGAAGAAGAAGAAGAGGATGAGGAAGAGGAGAGCTGCCCTGAAGACACAAAGTATGCCTATCATGAGCACATGGCTCTTGCATCAAGGCAATTCTGGGGCAACAAGTGGAACTCAAGACCCACCTTCACCAAGAACAACTCGAGTGGATTCAAACCCAAACAACGAGTGAGGACATGTTATAACTGTGGTAACGTGAGCCACTTCGTGGCCGAATGTCTCTATGAGAAAAGGGAAGACAATGGGGACAAGCTCATTCGCAAAGACAAAACCAAATAATTTCCAATCAAGAGAAACTTTGTGAAGAAACCCCACCCAAAAGGGATGGTGGCCCTTGAATAGTACCCTTCCGATGATGATGATGATGATGATACAGTGGCAACGGCAACTGTTGCTATTGCCACTACCTCTCCCCAGAAGGTGTCCCTCTTCAACGCCCCCAACGAGAACCACATCACCAAGTGCCTCATGGCAAAAGGTATCAATCAGGTAACCCCCATCATTAGGACCAACATCGCTACTGCTCCTTCATTGTTAAATTGTGTTGATTATAGGGATGTTGGGGAACTTAATGAGCATGATCTTGACAAGTTTCTGTGCACTATTAAGGGAGAATCCAAGAAGCACTTTGTTGCTCTCTTGGAACAACTGGGTGAGGCCACTGACCTCATTGAGTCTCATGAGCAGACCATCTCCGAGCTTCAGGGACACAGTCGTGAATATGCCGATGAAATTGCTGAATTATCTATTGCTCTAGAAAAGGAGCGCACTCTTCGTTTGGCTCTTGAGGAGTCATATAACGATGAATGCGCTAAAATGCAAAAGAAACTAGATCATGATGTTGTTCTTACTCGTATGCTTAAGTCTGAAAAGTATGCTCTTGGGGTTGGCCATGAAAGACTCAAAGAGGAGTTTGACACACTTGACAAGGCCCACAAGGTCTTGAAAGGTGTTCATTTCTCTCTGAAAGAGTCTCATGATCAACTCCAAGCAAAGCTTACCAAGGAGATACCTACTTGTCCTCCCTTTGTGTTAATTGATAATGCTTGTGCAACTAATCCCTGTTGTGAGCATGTACATCTTGTGGAGGAAAATGCCAAGTTAAAGGATAAACTTTAGAAGGGCCTTGTGGCATGCATACAAGGTGAGAAGAGCCTGAACGACCTCTTGAGCACTCAAAAAGGTGTTGTAAGAAAGGAGGGACTTGGACTTACCTCCAAGTCAAAAGGTAAAAGGAGGAACAGGAACAAACGATCTCCTACCCTCATGGACATCTTTGTCAAAGAGGGTGAGGGGACTCAGAAGGTGAACAGGAACAAGGTGGACTATGGAAACCTCAAGAATGGCAAAACAATTCCTACTAACACAGCCGACAAACTCAATTCTTCGTATGTCTTATGTCGTGCTAGTGATGGGCATGTTTATGCCAGATTTGTTGGTTCCTACGATGAGTATATTGAATGGGCTATCTGGGTTCCTAAGACCCTTATCTGTAACATGAAAGGACCCATTAAAAAATGGGTACCTAAAACCAAGCCTTGATCTATTGCAGGAGTTTGCTTCCGGTGGGGTGTCATGGTTGCTCGATAGTGGAGCAACAAATCATATGACCGGAAGCAAGGACTTAGTGGTGGATGTGCAACCTTCTCCATCTATGCCCACCCATGTCTAATTCACTGATGCATCCTCGTCAAAGGTATTGGGATTTGGTAAGGTCGTCGTCTCTCAAGAGTTATCTATTGAGAAGGTCATGCTTGTTGAGTCACTTGCCTACAATTTACTTTCGGTTCGTCAACTTGCAATTATGGGTTTTTCCACATTCTTTAATCTTGATACTGTGGTCCTCCTGAGGAGCAAGACTCTTAAAGTAGACTATGTTGGATATGTCGAAAATGGTCTTTATGTGGTGAACTTCTCAAACCGACCCACTAAGACCGCGACGTGTTTAATGGCTAAAGTTGATGTGGGTTGGCTTTGGCATCGCCGTTTAGCTCATGTCAATATGAGATCTTTGCAAAGTCTTTTGACAGGGGACCATATTCGTGGACTAACAAATGTGAGTTTTGCAAAAGATCGTGTTTGCAGTGCCTGCATTGAAGGAAAGATTCATGAAACTGCTCATCGTCCAACGAGTCTCATCTACACTAAGAGGCCATTGGAGCTTCTCCATATGGATCTGTTTGGCCCTCCATCATTTGATAGTCTTGGAGGAAGAAAGTATTGCTTGGTGATCGTTGACGACTACTCAAGATACACCTGGGTATATTTCTTCAAAAAGAAGAGTGAAACTCAACAAACTGTCATCAACTTTGCTAGTGAAGCTCAACGTCAACATGAAGCAAAGATCTTGATGATTAGAAGTGACAACGGCACCGAATTCAAGAACAACGCATTGGATGAGTTTCTAGGTGATGAGGGAATAAAACACCAATATTCAGCACCATATACCCCTCAACAAAACGGCGTGGCAGAAAGGAAGAACCGAACCTTGATAGACGCTGCAAGGACAATGATGGCAGAATTCAAATCACCATATAACTTGTGGGCAGAGGCCATCAACACAGCATGTCATGCGTCCAATCGGCTCTATATCCGCAAAGGCTTGAACAAGACTCCGTGTGAGATTCTAACTGGAAACAAACCCAATATCAAGTACTTCCGGGTATTCGGTTGTAAGTGTTTCATTCTCAAGAAAGGTGCACGTTTAGCTAAATTTGATTCTAGAGCACATGAGGGCATCTTTGTTGGTTATGCTACAAACTCTCATGCTTACCGTGTCCTCAACAAGTCCACCGGACTCATTGAGGAGACGTGTAACGTGGAGTTTGATGAAAATAATGGCTCCCAAGTGGAGCAAAGTGGTCTTTGTGATGTAGGTGATGAAATTCCTCCCCAAGCCATAAGAAGAATGGGGATTGGTCAAATACTCCCCATTGAGGAACCCCTTGTGGCCGAAGGAGAAGGACAATGCTCTACTCAAATGGCGCCATCACCTCCACAAGCCCCACACGCTTCCGATGAACAAAGAGAAGACTCTCAACAATATGAACAAGCTCAAGGTCAAGATAAATTGCCCAACAATGATGATGTGTCTCATGATATTCAAGCACTCACCCAAGACTCTGAACCTGCTCATGATCAAGATCAAGTGCAACCACGAGATCCAGACCAAGTAGAAGCGCAAGATCAAGATCAAGAGCAACCACAAATACAAGAACAAACTAGTGAACCTGCTCAAGTCGAAAGTCAAGATGATCAGGATACTGTCTCACAATTCCCTTCTACAGCACCAACAGTCGGTGCCAAGGGAGGCTCAAGACGCAAGGGCAAGCAAAGTAAACAAGTTGATGCTCCCCCGCTATCCAATGAAGAACTCTTTGAGCGTCGAGCAGCCAAGATTGCGAACAAGCTGAGAGTCAAGTCACATCATATGAAGAATGTACTTGGCAGTTTAAAAAGGGGAGTATCCACCCGTCAACAGATTTGGAATTATTGTGAGCATCACGCGTTTGTTTCGTATTGTGAACCTCAACAGGTACAGGAAGAGCTCGATGATGAGGATTGGCTTATGGCCATGCATGAAGAACTTAACAACTTCAAGCACAACCAAGTGTGGGATTTAGTGCCGAGGCCAACGGAGGAACATAATGTCATCGGGACCAAATGGATATTCAAGAACAAGCAAGATGCCAATGGGATTGTGATTCGAAACAAGGCAAGATTGGTGGCTCAAGGCTACTCCCAAGTAAGGGTATCGACTACGGTGAAACCTTTGCCCCTGTTGCTCGTCTAGAATCTATTCACATGTTGCTTGCATTTGCTTCTCATCATAACTTCAAATTACAACAAATGGATGTGAAAAGTGCCTTTCTTAATGGTCCTTTAAATGAGTTGGTCTATGTCAAATAACCCCCGGGATTCGAACATCCCAAGCTCCCCAATCATGTGCACAAACTTAATAAGGCACTCTATGGCCTTCAACAAGCCCCATGTGCGTGGTATGAGTATCTTACTGAGTTGTTACAAGATCATGGGTTTGAAATTGGGAAGATAGATCCCACTCTTTTTACTAAGATGTTTAAAGGGGATTTTTTTTCATATGCCAACTATATGTTGATGATATTATCTTTGGCTCTCCTAACATTTCCTTCAATGAAGAATTTGTTGCACTAATGACTGAGAAATTTGAGATGTCCATGATGGGAGAGTTGAAGTTCTTCCTCGGGTTCGAGATTAAACAAGGCCTAGAAGGGACCTTCATAAAACAAGCCAAGTACACTCAAGACATGCTCAAATGGTTCGAGCTTGAAGATGTCAAACCGGTCAAGTTCCCCATGCCAACAAGATGCAAGCTTGACAGTGATCCCAATGGTAAAGCAGTGGATCAAAAGGTATATCGCTCCATGATTGGATCCCTCCTTTACCATTGTGCATCTAGACCGGATATTATGTTGAGTGTAGGGATATGTGCACGGTTTCAATCGCACCAAAAGAAAGTCATTATATGGCTGTTAAGCGAATCTTTCGATATTTGGCTCATACCCCAAACTTTGGCCTTTGGTATCCCAAAGGAGCAAACTTCAATCTAGTTGGCTATTCGGACTCAGATTGGGCAGGAGATTGTGTGGAGAGGAAGTCAACTTCTGGAGGATGCCAATTCCTTGGTCGCTCACTGGTAAGTTGGTCTTCAAAGAAGCAGAATTGTGTCTCTCTATCATCCACCGAAGCTGAGTATGTGGTAGCTGCAAGTTGTTGTGCACAATTGCTATGGATGAGGCAAACTTTAAAGGATTACGGTGTCACTTGTGACAAAGTGCCTCTTCTATGTGACAATCAAAGTGCTATCAAGATTTCCCTCAACCCAGTGCAACATAGCAAAACCAAGCATATTGATATTAGCCATCATTTCATTCGTGAACATATCAAGCTAGGTGATATTGAGGTTCACTTCATCCACACTGAAGAGCAACTTATAGATATTTTCACTAAGCCCCTAGAGGAAGCAAGGTTCCAGGAGTTAAGGCATGAGCTAAATATCATTGATTCAAGTAACGTGGATTGAAGGTAGGCACTTTGCACCTCACTATGCATTCTATCTTGTTCTAGATGTAGGCATGGACATAGGGGGAGTGTTGTTCTCTCAATGAACTCTTCCTCCCCCCATTATGCATAAATTGATCTAGTCTTTCACTTTAGCCATTACCAAATGGCACTTGTGCTTCAAAGACGAGCGTTGGTCATGAACCCAAGGATAATTCTTCGTGGTGTCATACCTTTGTCTCAAACATAGGTGGCCTCAGCCACCGCCCCCCCCCCCACCTTTCTCTCATATGGAAGAAAGGATACAAAATGACAAGTCAGTATATCTTGATGGTGCTATCTTCTTATTTTCACTACTTGTCATTTGCCCACGTTATTCTCATCTCCTAGGTCCCGTTGTGACATTTGCAGCGGTACTACCGCCAGGGGGAGCGGTACTACCGCTAGGGGTAGCGGTACTACCGCCAGGACCCCAATCTACCACGACCTAACTAGGATATTTTTAGTGTTGTCTCAGGGGGAGCGGTACTATCGCCAGGACCCCAGCGGTACTACCGCTGCAGCCAGCGGTACTACCGCCAGGACCACAGCGGTACTACCGCTGGCCCGTACCCCTTGGGCTATATAAAGGAGGGGGAGCTCGTTTTTTCCTGCCTCTTTCTTCTTCCTCGTGGCTCCTCCCTCCCCAACCCCGAACTCCCCCTATTTGGATCTCTATCCGTGGAGCTCCTTCTCTCCGTTGAGTTGGGGGATTTGCTCCACTTCTCCTTCCACCTCGAAGTGCCATGGACCCCGGTAGAGCTCCTCCCCTTCTTCTCTTGGTTGATGTTCTTGTTCTAGGGTTAGGAGCATTGGTGGTTTGGATTCATGTCTTTGATATCGTGCTTTGTTCTTGGATGGCATGAAGGAGGTATTCGAGGGGAGTGTAGGTCCTATGAATCTTTGCTTTTATATTGCCATGACCTAGGATTTACATGTTTTAGATCAAGCTCTTGGACTATGTTTGGATTAGGTCTAAAACTTGCACTCTCTTGACTAGGCATGTCCTTCTTTAGATGGTACTTGTGATCCTTATATGGTTAGGGTTCTGGTGGAGTTCTTAGTGATTATACACAGCCCTTAGCCCTCGGAAAATCCATGTGGCCATCTCTATGGGCTCTCTTCATATTCAGATCTGAAAAATCAAACCCCAGCAGTACTACCGCCAGGACCCCAGCGATACTACGCCAGGGGTAGCGGTACTACCGCTCTGACCCCAGCGGTACTACCACCAGGGGTAGCGGTACTACCGCCAGGAGGATTCTTTGTGTATTCTTTTCATTTGCTTGGCAATGAGTGTTTACTTTTCTGCTTTTTCTTGTTCATTGCCTTGACTCCTTTTTTCGCTCTTTTTCGGTGTGTGTTTTGTGTCACAGGTGGTGCTCGCCGCTCGAACCCCCCACGGGACACACAGTCAAAGCACTATCGCAACCCAGAGGCTCCAGAGGGCTCCGCCACCTCAGGTCTGCAACCCAAAAAGCAGGCCTTCAAGAAGACCGCTCACAAGGACAAGGGGGTCAACGTTTGCACCATGCCCCCTAAGGATTTTCTGAGGTTCCGCAACCAGAACCACTATCTCCAAGAGAGGGATGTGATCAAGAATGTTGAGCACGTTTGGATAAGGGATCACTGCAGGGTCTACCATGATATCATCAACCATTTCAAGAAGAACTTTGTCCCCGTTCAGTGGATTGACCTGGCTCACCTTCAGCAGAACATGGACTACTTTGGTGATGCTCTCTCTCTGATTGACAAACTGGGCATTAAGGAGATCATCTCTTTCAAGACAGACTTTGACCCCAATGTTGTTGCCCAGTTCTATGTCATGGTTCACTTCTCTCCTGATGAGAGCGCTCCCTGGTGTGGATGACTGGGACTCAGAAGATGACCGGTTCCTGGCATGAATTCATGGCATTCCTCAAGGTTGATTTCCAGGGAGATGACACTCCACTTGGGTCGCGTCCTCATGCTGCAGCTCCCACTGATAGGGCCTGCGCCAAGGACAGATTGCAGCAACTCTATGTGAAGAAAGGTGTGCTTCCCAGGCATCTGGACATCATGCATCGGATCTTCCGCAACACCCTCTTTCCTCGCATTGGCAACTTCGACGAGGTACATGGCTCTCTGGCTGAGATGCTACTGCTCTATGAGGAGGCCATGACTAAGGAGTCTGCCCCTCTTGATATTTCTGATGTGATGTTCACTAAGCTCTGGAACTGCATCATGATGCGCAAGTTTCCCATCTACGGACCCTACCTGTTTGCTTATATCCGTCTGAAGTGGCAAGACACCTATCCGCAGGAGGAGTTATACATGCAGGCTGACTACGTTGTGCACGATCCTGTCAAGCTTCGCGTCAAGGACAAATGGGCCAACCCATCAACTTCATCTCAGCACATGGACACTAACACAGAGACTGTTGCTGACAGAGGAATCGCCTCTCAGTCCCGCTCTTCTGCCATGCCATCTTGGGCCATGAAACTGCAGGATAAGATGAAGACTCTTTTCTGTATCAGACGCACGTGGCTCAGAAGGAGAACCGTCAGAGGCACAAGCGTGTCCTGAGGACACTTGATGTTGACATCTCCAGCGGATGAGAGGACGACGACACTCCAGAGGCTGCTTGGATGCGGGCTCAAGGTTACCAGTGGTCTGGCGCTGAGGAGGAAGAGGACCATGAAGAGGAGCAGGACGATCCGGATGCTACGGACGAGTCTGGCAATGATGAGGATGAGGAGTGACCACTTGTGGCGTTAGGTGTGCCCCTTTTTGGTGTCTTGTGCCAAAGGGGGAGAGAGTCTAGGAGCTGGATTTGCTTTGAGAGTTGAACTTTTCTTAGCTTTGCTTATCTTTCGTGTTTTGCTTCGAACTTGGTTTGCTTCTAGTTTTCTATCTTTGCTTTGTGTGACGTGAGACATGAACTTGTGTGAGATTTATTTCCATCATATGCTGTGAGTCATAATTCTCATATAACTCTATCTTTTTGTTCTCATATTATCCACTATGCAAATCCGGTATTGTCATCAATCCACCAAAAAGGGGGAGATTGTTGGGGCATAGTATATGCCTAAGTAATTTTGGTGATTGATGACAGTACCGCAAAGGACTAACCGTGTATATTAAGATTTTAGATAACACATGTCAACAGCACAAGACGACTCGCCCCCTCTTTCGTGGAATAGAAGCACGGTGTTCTCTACGATTCTCTTTATTTGAGTCATAGGAAAGTCGTACTATTAAGAGGGGAACCGTAGTGGAAAGGTTTGGGTGGAATCAATCTTGCACGCGCACACTTCACCTCTTTTCCCCCTTGCCGGCAACTTTGGAGTGGCTCCCGCCTTGGTGTTTCTTTCTTGTTTGCAAATGGTCCCCCAACGGTAGTACCGCTGGGCCTAGCGGTAGTACCGCTGGAGTGCTAGCGGTAGTACAGCTGCAGCCAGCAGTAGTACCGCTAGCTGGTGGTAATACCGCCCCTGGTCAGCGGTAGTACCGCTCCAGGAGCTTAGTACCGCCTGCCTAGCGGTTGTACGTGGACGGACCTTCTTGCGAAGACTTTCTTGGCGGTGGTAGTGCTTATGCACAACCACGGGCCCAGCGGTAGTACCGCTGCAGCCAGCGGTAGTACCGCTGGAGTGCATGCGGTAGTACCGCTGCATCTAGCGGTAGTACCG
Organism: Hordeum vulgare subsp. vulgare; assembly: GCF_904849725.1. Classification (NCBI taxonomy): domain Eukaryota; kingdom Viridiplantae; phylum Streptophyta; class Magnoliopsida; order Poales; family Poaceae; genus Hordeum; species Hordeum vulgare. The sequence continues at coordinate 329,754,842 of NC_058519.1, forward strand.
CTAGGCACGAGCTATGAGTGGGAAAACAATTGGATTTTCTCCCCCACTATATAAAGGGTTCTTCTAGTTGTGGAACCCTATCTCTTACCCTCCGAAGGTCCATTATTGCTCCCTAAGCTCAAAAGTGCCCGATGTCTCTCCCTAGCCAATCAAACTTGATGATTCTTTAGGGATTGGTTGAGAAGGCCTAGATCCACACTTCCACCAAGAGAAAAGTTGATTTCCCCACCAATCCCTTGCGGATCTTGTTACTCTTGGGTGTTTGAGCATCCTAGACGGTTGAGGTCACCTCAAAGCCACATTTCATTGTGGTGAAGCTTCGTGGTCTTGTAGGGAGCCTCCAAGATTTGTATGGAGTTTGCCCCAACCTCGTTTGTAAAGGTTCGGTCGCCGCCTTCAAGGGCAGCTATAGTGGAATCACGGTACCTTGCATCGTGCGAGGGCGTGAGGAGAATACGGTGGCCTTAGTGGCTTATTGGGGAGCATTGTGCCTCCACACCGCTCCAACGGAGACGTACTTCCTGTCAAAGGGAAGGAACTTCTATAACACATCCTCGTCTCCATTGGTTCCACTTGTGGTTATCTCTAACCTTTACTTTGTGTATGCATATGTTGTTGTCTATCTCTTACTTGTCTTAGTAGCTCTCGTTGTTAGCTTCATTAAGGTTCACCACATTGTTGTAATATTTGTGAACCTGTATGTTGTTTACCCTAACTTGCTAAGATTAATTAAAAAGTGGTCGTTGCCTATTCACCCCCCCCCCCTCTAGTCAACCATATCGATCCTTTCATCATGCATCTTTGAAAGGTAGCAGGTGCATTACATAATCCAAAAGGCATACGTCTATAAGCAAAGGTACCAAAAGGACAAGTAAAAGTGGTCTTCTCTTGATCCTCTTTTGATACACGTATTTGATAGAAGCCAGAGTAATCATCTAGAAAGAAGAAATGTGTATGTTTGGATAGTCTTTATAGAATTTGGTCAATAAAATCAATGGAGCTTCCTAGTAGTGATCTTTCCTAGTAGCTTTATTTAATTTCCTAAAATCAATTACCATTCTCTATGATGTAACAATTCTTTGCGGGATCAATTCATTTTTATCATTAGGAACAACAGTAATACCTCCCTTTTAAGGACACAATGAACGGGACTAACCCATCTACTATCAGCAATAGGATAAATTATACCTGCCTCCAGAAGCTTTAGTATTTCATTTCTTACCACTTCCTTCATTTTAGGATTTAGCTTTCGTTGGTGATCAATAACTGGTTTAGCATCAGGCTTCATATTAATTTTGTGCTGACATAGAGTGGGACTAATGCCCTTAAGTTCATCAAGAGTACATCCAATAGCAGCACGGTGCTACCTCAAAGTTTTTAATAATCACTTTTATTCATGCTCTGAAAGGTTAGCACTAATAATAACATGATATATCTCTTTTTCATCAAGATAAGCATACTTCAGAGTATCAGGTAATTGTTTAAGCTCAAACACGGGATCACCCTTGGATGGAGGAGGATCCCCAAGTATTTCTACAGGCAAGTTGTGTTTCAGAATAGGTTGTTGATCAAAGAAAATATTATCAATTTCATTCCTTTCATTCATATGCATATCATTTTCATGGTCTCGCAAATATTGTTCTACGGGATCAGCAAGAGGCATAGCAATAGAAGTGAGACCAATAATTTCATCTGTACTAGGAAATTCTTTGTCATGGGGTTGTCTATGAAATTTAGAGAAATTGAACTCATGAGATGCATCACCAAAACTTATAGTAACTGTTTCTTTTTCACAATAAATATTAGCATTAAGAGTATTACAAAAGGGTCTACCGAATATAATGGAATAAAAATTATCTTGCGAGGAACCAAGAACAAGAAAATCAGTAGGATACTTTATTTTCCCACAGAGGACATTAACATCTCTAACAATCCCAATTGGTGAAATAGTATCTCTATTAGCAAGCTTGATGGTAACATCAATTTCCTCTAATTCGGCCGGTGCAATATCATTCATAACTTCTTGGTATAAGGTAAATGGATTGCACTCACACTAGATCCCACATCACATAAGCCATGATAACAATGATCTCCTATTTTAACAGAAACAACGGGCACACTAACAATAGGTCTACGTTTACCCTTAGTATGAGGTCTAGCAATTCTAGCGGCTTCATCACAGAAGTGAATGACATGGCAATCTATATTATCAACCAAGAGAACTTTAACCATAACAATATTAGGTTCGACTTTAATTTTCTCAAGACGTATAGGTGTTCTAGTGAAACTCTTACGAACCACAATTGAAGTTCTAGCATGTTCCTTTATCCTAACAGGAAAGGGTGGTTTCTCAATATAAGTAGTAGGGATAGTAGTATCAGCATTATAAATAATAGTTTCTTCTTCAAGTTTAATAGGTCCAGCTACTTTAACTTCAATGGGAGGATGATATTTAAACCACTTCTCCTTGGGGAGATCAACATGAGTAGCAAACGACTCACAGAATGAAGCTACTACGTGAGAGTCAAGTCCATATTTAGTGCTAAATTCACGAAAAGCATTGGTGTCTATAAAGGATTTAATACAATGAAACTTAAGGCTTATACTCGACTCATTACCTTCGTCGAGTTCCCAATATTTAGAGTTGCATTTAATTCTTTCCAATAAGTCCCATTTAAATTCAATATCTTTCTTCATAAAGGAATCAACACAAGAAGTGTTGAGCATGGATTGATCATTACGGGAGAGCCGAGCATAAAAATTCTGAATAATAATTTCTATCAGGAGCTCATGATTGGGGCATGAATATAACATTGACTTAAGCCTCCCCCAAGCTTCGGCTATTATTTATCATTCACGAGGCCAAAAATTATAAGTATAATTCCGATCACGATGAACCAGATGCATAGGGTGAAACTTTTTATGAAATTCCAATTTCAATCGGTTGTAGTTCCATGATCCAATATCATCACATATCATATACCATGTCAACGCCTTTTCCTTCAAAGATAAAGGAAATACCTTCTTCTTGATATCATCCTCGTGCAGACCTTCAAGCGTAAACAATCCACAAACTTCATCCACGTAGATTAGATGCAAATCAGGATGTAGTGTACCATCTCCTGCATAAGGATTAGCTAGCAGTTTTTCTATCATACCTGTCGGAATCTTATAATAAATATTTTCAGTAGGTGCAGCAGGTTGAGGAGAATATTTTTGTGCTTACGGCCGGGTTGAAGATACCTCGAACAATCCCCTCAAATGATTATTTTCCATAGTGACAAGTGACGGTAAATTTCACCACAGTATATAAATTTTTCCTTACCAAGTTCCACTTACCAAAGGCGCTTCACTCCCCAGAAATAGCGCCAGAAAAGAATCTCGATGACCCACAAGTATAGGGGATCTATCCTAGTCCTTTCGATAAGTAAGAGTGTAAAACCCAACGAGGAGCAGAAGGAAATGACAAGCGGTTTTCAGTAAGGTATTCTTGCAAGCACTGAAATTATCGGTGACAAATAGTTTTGTGATAAGGTAATTTGTAACGAGTAACTAGTAACAAATATAGCAATGGTGCAGAAAATTGGCCCAATCCCTTTTGTAGCAAACGACAAGCCTGGAAAAACTCTTATATAAGGAAAAGGGCTCCAGAGGACACATGGGAATTTCTCTCAAACTAGTTTTCCTCAACCTCATATGATTCGCGTCCGTTACTTTGATAATTTGGTATGTGGGTGGACCGGTGCTGGGGTTCTGGCCTTACTTGGACAAACCTCCCACTTATGATTAACCCCTCTCGCAAGCATCCGCAACTACCAAAGAAGAATTAATATAAATCTAACCATAGCATGAAACATATGGATCCAAATCAGCCCCTTAAGAAGGAAGGCATAAACAAGGGTTTAAGCTTCTGTCACTCTAGAAACCCATCATCTACTCATTACTTCCCAATGCCTTCCCCTAGGCCCAAATAATGTGAAGTGTCATGTAGTCGATGTTCACATGACACCACTAAAGGAGAGATAACATACATCTTATCAAAATATCAAACGAACACCAAATTCACATAATTACTTATAACAAGACTTATCCCATGTCCTTAGGAACAAACATAACTAGTCACAAAGCATAATCATGTTCATAATCATAGGTGTATTAATAATCATTAATGATCTGAACATATAATCTTCCACCAAATAAACCAACTAGCATCAACTACAAGGATTAATCAACACGACTAGCAAACCACACGTACCAATCTGATGTTTTGAGACAAAGATCAGATACAAGAGATGAACTAGGGTTTGGAGAGGAGATGGTGTTGATGAAGACGTTGATGGAGATTGGCCCCCTCTCAATGAGAGGATCGTTGATGATGATGATAGCTTTGATTTCCCCCTCCGGAGGGAAGTTTCCCCAGCGGAATAGCTCCGCCGGAGCTCTAGATTGGTTCTGTCAAAGTTCGGCCTCAAGACGGCGGCGCCTCATCCCGAAAGGTCTGATATCATTTTTTACACGTCAAAACCCATCATATAGAAGAAGATGGGCATCGGAGGCCTGGCAGGGGGCCCACAAGCCTCCAGTGCGCGACTAGGGGGTAGGACGCGCCCCCTGGCTCGTGACCTCCTAGTGGGTCCCCTCCGGTATTTCTTTCGCACATTATTTTTTAGAAATTCCAAAACTTTTCTCCGTAACTTTTCAGGACTTTTGGAGCTGTGCATAATTGGTCTCTCAAATTTACTTCTTTTCCAGTCCAAAATTCCAACTACCGGCATTCTCCCTCTTCATGTAAATCTTGTAAAATAAGAGAGAAAAGGCATAAGTACTGTACCATAATGTGTATTAACAACCCATAATGCAATAAATATTGATATGAAAGCATGATGCAAAATGTCTAAAATTTGTATGGTCGAGTGATAAATCTTGGTGGCACCTATTTTTGATATTTTTCTTGGGACAAATATATTTTGCGGAAGACTGCCTTAGTATTTTTGGTGGCTGTCTCTAAGCACTTGAGTAACCAACTCATCATAACATCTCATCACTTTTTAATAGTATAGGATTTCCTATGGACTCCAATGTGATTTCTCGCAAAGTGTAAAATGAAGAGTCTTCTTGCTTGAAGCTTTGGCCAATCCTGTTCATTCCTTCTTCAAAGGGGAATATCCACTCAATCCTATGGCCAAAGCATTTTTGAACTTTTCTAAAATGTACTTGGATAAACTCATTAGTCCAATGATGCATATGTTGTGATTAATTACCAAAACCACCTTAGGAAGCAATTGTGCTTTCAGACAGATATATCTTGGGGAGAATGGCCGAGTAGTATTGGTGGCTATCTCTAAGCACTTGGGAAACCAATTGATCGTAACACCTCATCCCCTTTTAATAGTATTGTTTTTCCTATGGACTCAAAGTGATTTCTCACAAACGTAAAATGTAGAGTCTTCTTGCTTGAAGCTTGAGCCAATCCTATTCCTTCCTTGCAACAAAGGGGCATCTCCACACAATCCTATAGCCAAAGCTCTCTATGGAGTATACACTACTGAAATTGAGAAATTTGCCGTCTGCCAAGGCGGACGGCAAAGGGTGCAACCACGGACGGCAAAGGCTTTGCCGTCGGTCAGCTGACGGCAAAGTAGACGGCAAAAAATCCAGTGAAGAGGTTCTTTGCCGTCTGCTTTCTCAAAGCGGACGGCAAAAAATCTTTGCCATGAGGGGGCAGACGGCAAAATAAATGGGACGACACATATTGCAACGTCCCCGTTAAGTATTAACGGCAGGCCTCCTCTCTTTGTCGTCTGCCTTCCCCCCTTTGCCATGTCGGGGCAGACGGCAAAGAGGGGAGAGAGAGGGGGTAGATTCCCCCCTTTGTCGTCTGCCTTCCCCCCTTTGCCATGTGGGGGCAGACGGCAAAGAGGGGAAAGAGAGGGGCTAGATTCCCCCCTTTGCCGTCTGCCTTCCCCCCCTTTGCCATGTGGGGGGCAGACGGCAAAGAGGGGAGACAGGGAGGGCAGATTCCCCCCTTTGCCGTCTGCCTTCCCCCCTTTGCCATGTGGGGGCAGACGGCAAAGAGGGGAACCAGCCCCTTTTTTATTTATTTTTTGTTATATCCAGCATTTTTAACATTAATCAGGATATATACATATATATTTGACATAAATAATTTTCTTTGCCATCAGCAATAAATTTCTTTGACATATATATATATATCCATCATTTTTAACAATAATCAGGATATATATATATATATTTATATATTTTTTTTGACATAAATATATTTTTAACAATAAGCAGACGGCAAAGAGGTGGCCGACGGCAAATAAAACCTTTGCCATCAGCAACCTCTTTGCCGTTGGCTTTGTACCAGCTGACGGCAAAGAGGATCTTTGCCATGCGTCAGCAGACGGCAAAGGCATGGCAGACGGCAAATTTCTCAATTCCAGTAGTGATACCTGAAATATACTAGGTAAAAGTGTTAGTCCAAGATACAATGCATGTTGTCATGAATTATCGAAACCACCAAGGGAGCATATGTGCTTTCAATCTCCCACTTTTTGGTAATTGATGACAACATACAATCAAAGATTCAAATAAAGATAAGCATTAGAATAGGACAACTCTGAAAGATACCTGACTAGTACAAGATCCAACTAAATGTGTGCAATCCCTTTTAAGGATGGTTTCTTTGGACTGCATGGGCACACACATGGTAGAAGGACAAGACAAGTCACATACATCTTGGTTATATGCATCAAACATATGTGAATGAAGAATTTCCATGTTCAAGACTCACTCTTGCAAACAATATGTGCAAGAGACAAGATATCATCATGAACATGTATATGATGCATATACTTACCTTGAGGTTCTTGGGCATCTTAGCAGTAGAAGTATACATGGGAAAACAAATGTTAGATAACACAAGATTACTCTATTATAAAGATGCAAAGAGTTTCGAAAGTACCAAGATATGGAGAAAATATGAAGAGAGGATTTGATGATAGATATGCCTCCAAAATAGTTTAGAACTTTCTCCCTTAAGAATGAATATGTAAGAGTTTTCTCTCCCCCTGAATTATAGCATGTAGATATTGGGAGTAAGTAGGGTAACACAAGTTCAATCTCACATCAGTTTTATCTTTGGATTGAACAATTATGTATAGTGAAAGCAAATATATCTAAAACAATATTATCTCTCTCCCTCCTAATATGTAAGGTTTCATACATGTCCCCTTTGGTAGATCTCCCCTTAGACAGGCCTTAATTTAGGAACATATATCTCCCCCTTTTGATATTTCTCCCTTTTTTGTGTAAGCTTATTGGTGATATTTCTCCCCCTTTATATAGGTTTATTGGAAGCTTTGATATTTCTTCCCTTTGGCATCACCTTCCAAAAATGTCAAAGGGTAAGGGCTCATTGAGAGAAAGGGATCCTTGATACTTCTCACTTTGGTAAGGATTCCTTGAAAGTTCTCCACCTTAGATAGTAGGTAAGGGTTCATTGAATATTCTCCCCCTTTGATATGGATAAGACTTCCTAGAAAGATCTCCCCCTATGTTTGGGATCCTGGATGTTTCTCCCTCTTATATTGTATAGGATCACTGAGGATTTCTCCCCCTAGAGAAGTTTTCTCCCCCTAGAAAATTATATAATAGGATTTTGTTTCACTAAATGTTCAATAAGATCTTAGAAGGTAATGAAACTAGGGATAATTGACAATCTTTCTCCCCCTAAGACAAAAGTCTAGAAAATATCTGAAAATCAAAGGCAGTGATACATTTTGGAGTCATCGAGGCAATATGGTTCGCTAGAACTGAGAATGACAGCAGGCTTCTGGGATAAATCGGTTAGACCGAGGTTCCGAGATCGGTGAAACCAGTTGCATTGAAAAAACAACTCCTTAAACTCAGGAAGATTGAAAACAGTCTAAAGATTGTTATAAGATACCAATTGTGAAAGAAAACATAGAATAGCAAAAAATAATAAGTTTTTTAAATATACATACATATAGATGAGAGTTGAATGATTCCAAGAAAGTATGCAATAAAAATGTTAACCATACAAGAATCTTCATCTAGATGTGGGGTACTGACTAGGTCACCTAGATTAGAGTATTTGACTTGAGGAGTCAAGCAGGAATGCTTGATCATAAGTCATACTCATCGTTAAGCGCAAAATGGGGTTACCATTTCTCGATTAAGCTTTTAATGTCTTCATATCAGTTGACTGGATTGAACTCATGACTCGCTGTAAAGCTTTATGTAGGATATGAGTACATACCTTCGAATGATGTTGATGATGTGGCATGTAGGTGAACTTATTGTGGATGCTCAAACTTGATGATGATCATCTTGAGTTGGGAGCTATGCTTGTAGTTTTGGTTCACTTTTCACCTACAATGGTTAGTGATGCAAGGAAGAACATAATACATCCAAATGACGTGAGTGAATTTCATCATCATATAGTTGTCAAGGATATGATTTTGTTGTCTTCTTTCTCCATCTCCGAAGAAAGGGGCTCTTGATACTTGGGCATGACAAGATTTCTTTAGATGTGAGTTGATGGCAATCTTGTGAAGCGTATTTCTTACGTGTACCTACAAAAGTCTAGACGCAATACAAGGGAGCATAGTTTTCCAGGATATAAGATAGTATCGATGGCATCAAGGAATTGTCAATCAAGCTCATGCCCTTGCATGCATCCAACTGAGTCTAGCTCAAGTTTTAAGCATCAATGATGTTCAACTCACTGCTCAAATGATAAAATACTTTCTCATCAAGTGGTTTGGTAAAGATATCAGCTAATTGTTTGTCAGTATGAACATGGTTAAGATCTATTTCTCCTTTACCAACATGATCACGAATGAAATGATGTCGCACTTGAATATGTTTTGTTTAAATATGTTGCACGTGATTCTAGGCAATTTTAGTATCACTTTCATTGTCACACAATAATGGAACATTTCTAACATGAGTACCATACTCCTTAAGAGTTTGAGTCATCCATAGTAATTGTGCACAACATGATAAGGCGGTTATATATTCAGCTTCGGCAGTAGATAAAGATACCAAGTTTTGTTTCTTGGATGACCAAGACACAAGGGATCTCCCAAGAAATTGACATGTACCGGAGGTGGATTTTCTATCAACCTTGTCTCCGGCATAGTCCAGTCAGAATAGCCAACAAGATTAAAATAAGATCCCTTGGGATACCATATGCCAAAGTTTGTTGTATGTATTAGGTATCTCACAATTATTTTAGCAGCCAATAGATGACACTCTTTAGGTGCCGCTTAGTATCGGGCACACATGCCAACAATCAACATGATGTCATGACAGAAGGCACATAGATATAGCAATGAACCAATCATTGATTGATAAACTCTCTGATCAACTGGTTTGTCCTCCTTAGTTAGGTCAATATGTCCATTGGTAGGCATGGGGGTTCTCATACTTTTGCACGCTTGCATACTGAACTTCCTGATTAAGTCCTTGGTGTACTTGGTTTGATAGATAAATGTACCTTCTCTCGATTGTTTATTTTGCAATCCAAGGAGGAATTTCAGCTCGCACATCATTTACATCTCATATTTCTCTAACATCAACTTTCCAAACTTCTCACTAAAATGTGCGTTAGTAGAACAAAAGATAATATCATCCACACATATTTGGCACACAAATAGTTTGCCATTAACTCATTTAGTGAATATGGTTGCATAAAGTTTACCAATTTCAAAACCCTTTTCAATGAGAAACTTTCTTAGGCATTTGTACCAAGCTCTAGGGGCTTGTTTAACACCATATAAAGCTTTACGAAGTTTACAAACATGATTAGCTTTCTTGGGGTTCACAAAGCCGACCGGGATGTTGTTTGACATAAACCTCCTCCTCAATTTCACCATTTAGAAAAGCACTTTTGATATCCATTTGGTAAATAGTAATATCATGGTAATTGGCATAAGCGAGAAGAATGTGAATAGCTTCAAGTCTAGCAACGGGGGCATAAGTCTCAACATGGTCCATACCTTCGACTTGTGTGTATCCTTGGGCTATGAGACGACCTTGTTGCGTACAACTTGTCCATCTTCATCTTGCTTGTTCTGAAACACCCATCTTGCACCAATGATGTTTTTCTTGCCTTCGGGCTTTTCATTAAGCATCCACACTCGATTTCTCTTGAAGTAGTGTAGCTCTTCATGCATGGCATTCACCCAATCCGGGTCTTGAAGGGCTTCTTCTACCTTCATATGCTCAATGGTAGAGATGAAAGGATAATGCTCGCAAAAGTTAGCTAAACGATATTTAGAGCGAGTGATTCTCTTGGTTTGTATGTCACTAAAGCTTTGATTTAGTGAATGATCTTTGTCCACTCTTCCTCGAACTTGTGACATATTATTCTTGTTAGATGGTGGAGCTTCTTCATCATAATCTTGCATGTTCTCATTGACGGTGTCCTCTCGTTGAGGTGGTGGTGAGGAAGGTTGCGGTGGATTATCACGATGTTCCTCTTCCTCTTCTTCATCATGTAGTGTACCGCTTGTGGATGCCTCCATATCGTTTTCTAGTTCACCCTAACGCGAAGTAGGGGCTTCCATTTGAATTGATGAAGTACTTTCCTTCACCTCCATGGGACGAGTGTTGTCGATAGATAGAACTTGGATGGCTTCCAAATGCTCCTTATCTCCTACATCATTTGGCAATTGTTCGACTTGCGAACTGTGAGATTCATCAAACTTCACATCTACCATCTCTTCAACTTTTCGAGTGTAGCTGTTGTCCACACGGTAAGTGTGAGTGTTTGATCCATAACCAAGTAGTAAACCTTCATGAGATTTAGGAGCAAATTTAGTGCGACCATGCTTATCAAGAATGTAGCGCTTTGTGCCGAGTAGTCGAAAGTATCCAGTTTGGGGTTTGTTACCGGTGAGTATCTCGTATGTTGTTTTATCGAGAAGCTTGCACAAGTAGAGTTGGTTTATGGCGTGGCAAGCTGTTTCCACGACTTGTGCCCAAAAGTGTGTTGGCGCCAGGTATTCATCAAGGATCGTTCTGGCTATCTCTATGATATGTCCGGTTCTTCCTCTCAACAACTCCATTTTGTTGAGGTGTGTACGTTGCCGAGAACTCATGTTTGATACCTTCTTCATCAAGAAAAGTATCCATATTCGTGTTCTTGAACTCTGTTTTGTTGTCGCTCCAAACTTTCTTGATCTTCACTTCAAACTGATTTTGGGCTTTCCGAGCGAAGTTCGTGAATATCATTTGTACCTGCGACTTATCATCAAGAAAGAATGCATACGTAAATCTGAAGAAATCATCAACAATGACTAAACCATAATAATTTCCATCTAGGCTCTTGTAAGCATTGGGACCAAAGAGATGCATGTGAAGCAGCTCGAGTGGCCTTCTTGTAGTCATGATGTTTTTTACGGGATGACTTCCACCGACTTGCTTTCGTGCTTGACAAGCACTACAAAGTGTATCTTTGTCAAAGATAACATATCTAACACCAAGAATATGATCACCTTTGATAACCCTCTCAAGGTTACGCATACCTACATGTCCTAACCTTATATGCCATAACCAACAAGGCGCCCCCATCGCTTGTGGGTCCATCGGGAGTCCCCTTGACGTGAGACCGACGCCAAAAATTCCTATAAATCCCAAAACCCCTAGAAAGAGACCTAGATCAGGAGTTCCGCCGCCGCAAGCCTCCACAACCACGAAAACCAATCGGGATCCCGTTCGGGCAACCTGCCAAAGGGGGAAACCATCACCGGAGGCCATCTTTATCATCCCGGCGGTCTCCATGACGAGGAGGGAGTAGTTCACCCTCGTGGCTAAGGGTATGTACCAGTAGGTATGTATTTGATCTCTCTCTGTCATGTTCTTGAGATGGCACGATCTTGATGTATCGCAAGCTTTATTAATATAGATGAATCATATGGAGTTTTCCCCTCTCTATCTTCTTGTGATGAATTGAGTTTTCCCTTTGAAGTTTTGTTATTGGATTGAGTCTTTAAGGACTTGAAAACAGTTGATGTATGTCTTGTGATGGGATATCCGTGGTGACAACGGGGTGTTCTATTGATCCACTTGATGTATGTTTTGGTCGTCAACTTGCGGGTTCCGTGACCTTGGGAATCTATGCATAGGGTTGGCTCATGTTGTCGTCTTGTCTCTTTGGTAGAAACTTTGGGGCACTCTTTGAAGTTCTTTGTGTAAGATTGAACATGATGAATCTGAAAATGTGTGATGCATATCGTATAATTAAGCCCATGGGTACTTGTGGTGACACTGGATTATCTAGGTGGCATTAGGGTTTTGGTTGATGTATGTCTTAAGGTGTTATTTTAGTACGAACTCTAGGGATGTTCGTGACACTCATATGGATAGCTCAGAAGATTTTTCGGAAAAGATAACTTTGAGGTGGTTTCGAACCCTATAATAATTTCTTAGTTAGTTCTCCGCTATTTGTGACTATGGAATGAACTCTTTGTTGCACGAGATGTACTTACATATGATTCAACTATGTTACTATTGTTGAAAGAACTTGCACTAGTGAAAGTATGAACCCTACGACTTGTTTTCAAGCATTTATACACTGTTTTGCTCACTGTTTACTATTTGTTACCTTGTTGTTCTTATATTTTCAGATTAAAAAAACCTATATCTACCATCCATATTACACTTGTATCACCATCTCTTCGCCTATCTAGTGCACCTATAAAATTTACCATTGTATTGGGTGTGTTGGGGACACGAGAGACTCCTTGTAACTTGATTGCAGGGTTGCTTGAGAGAGATCATCTTCATCCTACGACTCCCACAGATTGATAAACGTTAGGTAATCCACTTGAGGGAAACTTGCTATTTCCTAGAAAATTGTGCGCTTGGAGGCCCAACATGAGTCTACAAGAAGAAGGTTGTGTAGTAGACATCAGATACCAGTAAAGACCATGTTATGGTTGTCTCTACAGAACATTTGGCAGTCAACTTTCATAAATAGCACATTGAAACGAAAGTTTGCTAGTCTAGATATGGAAAGAAGATTGTAGCCAAGGGATTCAACAACAATGACATTTTGAATAGAACTATCATGAGATATGGCCACCTTACCAAGACCAAGTACCTTACCCTTGGAGTTGTCTCCAAAGTTCACGTACCTTCGAGGTCCACAATTTGGTGTGATCTCATGGAACATGTCTTTATCTCCGGTCATGTGACCGATGCATCCACTCTCGAAAACCCACTCCTTTCCTCTGGCCATGTAGTCTCTATGATTGGCCAGAAGAGTAAGGTTCCTCATGGTCTTCTCATAGTCGATGTCAAACTCCTCATCTTCATCATAGTAGCCATGTTCCACATTGTCGTCGTCGGATGAAATATCCTCGTCATAAGAAACAAGAATTTCATCAGAATTTTGACTATGCCAATGTTCATATTTATGCATGCGAATGGCTTCAACAATGACATTGTTAATTGTAATGATATCTCTTTTAGCACGCATGAGGTGACGAAGCTCAAATAGGCATTTATCAAAATTAGGATTGGTTGGCTTCATTTTTGTGAAAGGCAATGCATTTATGGAAAATGATCTCAAGATTTTTTAGTGAATAGTCGTGATATCTTTTCTCTAAGTTTTTCTACAATGTATGAGCACACTCCAAATTTTGCACTTGATTAAGAACATTTCTTGGCAGTCCTCTAATGATTATATTTACAGTTTTGAGATTACCAAGCATATCATGGTCTTCATCATGAGAAGGATGCAAAGTATAAATGGGTGGGTCATAAGGATATTCAATGTACTTGCGCAAATGGAATACATCGAATATATCAAGCATTTCATCTTTCCATTGTATAAAATATTCCCCATCAAGAATATGCACTCTACAACTAATATTCCCCAAACTAGGCGCATCCATGTTCCCGCAATGGTGTTTAAACTAAGGTTTTGGAGACCTTGCTCTGATACCAATTGTGATATCAATAGAAGAGGTGTATAGAGGGGGAGTGATAGACTACTTGAATAAGTTGAAATCCTAGCCTTTTCCCAATTTAATGGTTGGCAGATTTTAGCGATTCAAACAAGTCTAGTGCACCCTACACATGCTAGTCAACAAATATGGTAGCGGAAAGTAAAGACTTTGCACATGTAGTAGGGAGTAGAGTTTAGGAACAAATATGGAGATTTTTGGCATGGTTCCGATAGGTGGCTCTATCGTACGTCCATGTTAGTGGAGGCTTCAACCCACGAAGGGTAATAGCTGTGGGAGTCCAAGTAGCGATCCACCCACAAGGGATCCACGAAGAAGCGGCCTTGTCTATTCCACCACGGTTTCCGTCCACAAAGGACTATCCTCACTCACGGTAGATCTTCACAAATTAGGCGATCTCCTTGCCCATACAAACTTCTTTGTTCAACTTCACAATACGAAGTAGGAGGCTCCCAAGCGACACCTAACCAATCTAGGAGGCACTAGCCACCAAACGGTAATAGATGTGGTAGAACGGTGTGCTCCTTGCTCGTGTACTTCAAAAGATAGTCTCCTCAACACTCAATCATTCTATCTCCAATTTGGTAGGGATAGGATAGATTGATCTTGTGGAAAGAAACTTGGGGAGGCTAGAAATCAAGGTTCAAATGGTTGGAAAGGAATATCTTGATCTCAACACATGAGTAGGTGGCTTTCTGTGAGAAAATGGATCTAGCAAGTGTCAGTGTGATCTTAGTGCTTAATGTACGAATGAGAGGTAGGTGGAGGGGTTTATATAGGCATCCCCCAAAATCCAACCGTTACAACATTATTGCCAAACTTGGTGACACCGAAATGAATCTCGGTGGTATCGAGTTGCACTAAATGTGGCAACTTTTGAATTGTCGGTGATACCGATATAGGAATCTCGGTGGTACCAATATGATGATCTAGACTGGTTTCCCAAACTCGATGAGACGGATTTCAATCTCGGAAATTCCGAAACTTGAAATAATCTCAACAGAATGTTGGTCACCCAATCTCGGTGGCACTGATAGGAATGTTGGTTGTACTGAGATGGTGGGTATGGCATAGGATCTGTCTAATTGAAAAATCAGTATGGCCGAGTAGGAAATGTTGGTGGCACCAATTTTGCTTATGTGGCCTGGGACAGATATATTTGGTGGCGGAATGGCTGAGTATTTTTGGTGGCTATTTCTAAGCACTTGAACAATGAATTCATCATAATACCTCGTCCCTTATTAATAGTATTGGCTTTCCTAAGGACTGAAAGTGATTTCTCATGAATATAAAATGTAGAGTCTTCTTGCTTGAAGCTTGAGCCAATCATGTTCCTTCCTTGCAACAAAGCGACATCTCCACACAATCCTATAGCCAAATCTCTCTATGGACTATACCTATAATATATTAGGTAAAAGTGTTAGTCCAAGAGACAATGTATGTTGTCATGAATTATCAAAACCACCAAGGGAGCATATGTGCTTTCAGCGCTGAAGACTTACCATGAGTGTTGGGCGTGGACCGTGTGTATCTACCTCAAGGAGAATACGGTAAGGACTGTGTGTCCTTTGGTTTAAATACCAAGCCACTCCAAACGAGACGTACGACTGTCACGGCAGTTGGAACTGGGTCATCAACCACTGTCTTCACACAGTACCTGGTTCTATTTCCTCAACCCTTTCAGTTCCTCAGTTGTATGTTGATGACTTTGATCGTTACTTTTTGAAGAATTTGACTAAATACTTACTCAATTTCCGCACCCCAAATCTTCACTTAACTTGTTCTTCACCTACATATCCTGAACACGCTACTTGTGCAAACCGAATGTTTCATTTGATTGTGAAGACTATGCTATTGATGTTTTGCACACTTGGATGAGTACTTATTCCGCTGCATGCAGTTCGTGACTCAGGACGTTCCCCACAAGGAATTTTCTCAGTGACAAATTTATAAAAATCACCTATTCACCCCCTCTAGTCGATATAATGCACCTTCGGAAATCAACAAGTTGCTGATCCCACAAGCCTAGCCACTGGTGAAGACTATCCTAAAGAATGGGAAAATAAACAACATAAACTGCAGAAAATTGCAAAACAGACCGTGAGGAGATTCAAGGAGGAATCTGTTGCCGCAGCTGCTGCTGCCACCTCCTCTACTTCTGAGGTCTCTGGTACTCAACCTGCTCGGAAGTGAGTTATGTTGAAAAAATCAGCTATCAAGCGAAAGTCCTCAACTGCAAATACCACACAGTAAATTCCTCAGTCACCTCCAAATGTGGGAGCAAAGTCCTTAGTATCTGCCACACAGTCCTCACCGCCATTACAACCAGTAACAAGTTAGTGTCCCATGGGGACTTCAAGTCCCTCGGAACCCTCCGCTTCTGGATCTCCACATACTTCTTCAAGTGAAACCATGAAGAAAAAGATGACCACTGAGCGAGGAAACGGGCCTAGCCCAACCAAGATTGTCCTCAATGTTCCCTCTGGATCAGAGGAAGAAGAAGAAGCTGATGATGAAGTACTTGCTGCAATCATCAGAAACAAGCAGGAGACGGTTGCACATGTCAAAGACACAAACATTCGCCTCATGCTAGATCCAAAGGTGGTGTTAGACTTCATTGACACCTGGTTTCAAAATCCTCAAACTCCAATTGATGATTTGAAGCTCCCACCGGGACCAAGCCATGTGCTCACTGTATTTATTCAAGAATAAAAATGGAAAGCTGGAAAGGCCAAAAGGGTCAGAAAAGAACATACTCAGAAATAAAAAAAATAGAAGAACAACATTCTGTGTTTGACCCATGAATAGCTTGTCTACACTCAAACCGAGATTAAAAATCTTAGTGAAGAATTCAGCCGCTATCATGCGTAATGGAAGGGTGCAAAGGTGAGATTCCTGAAAGTGGGCACCAAAGCAATAACTAACCACAACACCAGGTCTTCAGTCCAAACTCAGCCACAAATTCCTCATGCCAGCTACATTATTCAACTGCCTGAAGAAAATATCACGGCTGAAGAAATTCAAGCGCATGAGGAATATGAGCCTGATGAACCGGCCAGGCTAGCTGAAGAAATAGCTACCCCTGAAGAAATTGCTAGTGCCAGGATGACTGCAACAGTCATTACTAAAGAATTTTCCCCAATACCAAAGTCATCCAAAATGAAGAAAGTGTCGCTTCCTTCTGCATCAGAAGTGAAGAAAACGAAGGCTGATGAAAAAGAAGCTGCAAAGAAGAGAAAGGCATCAACAAGTTCATAGTCCTCTGAAGCAAAACGCTTGAGGACTTTGAAAAGTTCCTTAATAGCACCTATTGACTCCACTCCTATTAGCACGGTACCCTCTTATGAGGTGGTGCCATTTGGTGTCAAACACATCATCCCAGAAGGGGATGAAGAAATGGAGGATACTCGATCTCCTTCTTCCACATAGCAGGTTTATGAAAAATTGTAGCAGAACCAAATCCTTCGATTCCTCAAGATTCATCTCCTCCACCTCAATAAAGAACAGAGGCGGGCGATGAAGAAAAAGATGAGGAAGTAGACATTACCATCACAACTCCTGTCATCAATGATGAATACTCGGAAGAAGCTCATCCCAACTCACTAATGACAACTCCACTTCCACGAACCCCCGGTACCTTGCAGTCACCCAAGAATTTCATACAGGGTCTGGCGACAAAAACACTCCTATGAAGTCTGTCCTGGAGAATGAATCAGCTGCATCAGCTAAAAGAACTATAAATCAAACAACGACTGAGGAAACTGTTGCACCAAAAATTGATGAATCTTCACAACATATTCCTCACACTAATAAAAATGTGGCCGAAGAAAATGCTCCTCCTCAAAGTGCGGACACTACTGAACCTCATGTTGAAAATCCTCAGTCTGTAGTGGTCGTGGCTGAAATTCCTCAGGGTGAAGATCTCCGAAGACTTGTGGGCCAATTCAAGCGAAATCTTCAACCCAAAACTCTCCAACCTTATAGTGGTACAAAGAGACCGAAATTACTGAAGGGGAGATTCTTGGATGAACATCACTATTTTGTTTGTACAAATTCGTTTGATTCTCCAAGGATACGGCACAAGAGATTCTGGACTAGTACTCAGCTGAACAACTATAGTGGTGTACTCTTTGACAAGAGCAATATTTTTCAGCATCAACATTTTCCTCATGCACATATGGAACACATTCCATGCTTCGAGCGAGTCCTCAGCGTTTTGTTTGAAGCTGAACTACTCTCATTCTGCATGGACATCTATGACTGGAATGAAGAAATCATACTTCAATTTTATGCTACTTTCCATCTCTCAGGTCAAGCATAAGATGTCAACACTTGGGTTCTGGACTTAAGGACTAAAGACACTCATTCCACAGCTCCTGCCACGGAATTACTACGTGCAGTCTGATGTCAGCTATGCTAATGCACAAAAGTCCTTCCAATGGGGCCACAAACAGGTGTGTCGACGGCACCAGGAATCCTTCAGCTGCGGCTACGCCTTAAGGAACTTCCTAGGCAAGTATGCAAAGGATTTCCCCCGTGGCCTTGGAGCCTTGCGTTGGTGTTCCCTTGAAGCGGAAAGGGTGATGTAGCATAGTGACGGTAAGTATCTCCCTTAGTTTGAGAACAAAGGTATCAATCCGGTGGAGGAGTATCACAAGATCCTGCACAAACACAAAAGCTTGCTCCCAACGCTATGAAGTGGATGTCAATCCCTTATAGATTGTTTGCCAAGTGAGAACTGAAAGCAACAAAGAACAAAGCAAAGTAAAAGCGGAGGTGTAAACGATGGATGTGAATAGACCCGGAGGCCGTAGTGTTTACTAGTGGCTTCTCTCATGAAAGCAAGTAGACGGTGGGTGAACAAATTACCGTCGAGCAATTGATAGAACCGCGCAAAGTCGTGACGATATCTATGCAATGATTATATCTATAGGCATCACGTCCAAAACAAGTAGACCGGTACTTTCTGCATCTACTACTATTACTCCACACGTCGACCGCTATCCGGCATGCATCTAGTGTATTAGGTCCATAAGAACAGAGTAACGCCTTAAGCAAGATGTCATGATGTAGAGGGATAATCTCAAAACCAATGATAAAAAACCCATCTTTTGACCCTTGATGGCAACTACTTGATGTGTGCCTTGTTGCCCCTACTGTCACTGGGAAAGGTCACCACATGGTAGAACCCAAAACCAAGCACTTCTCCCATTGCAAGAATCATAGATCTAGTTGGCCAAAAGAAATCCAAGACTCGGAGAGACTTACAAGGATATCAAATCATGCATATAAGAAATTAGCAAAATCTCAAATATATATCATAGATAATCTGATCACAAATCCATCATTCATCGGATCTCGACAAACACACCGCCAAAGAAGATTACATCGGATAGATCTCCATGAAGATCATGGAGAACTTTGTATTGAAGATCCAAGAGAGAGAAGAAGCCATCTAGCTACTAACTACGGACCTGTAGGTCTGAAATGAACTACTCACGAGTCATTGGAGGGGCGATGATGATGATGAAGAAGCCCTCCAACTCCAAAGTCCCCTCCGACAAGGCGCCGGGAATGGTCTCCAGATGAGATCTCGCGGAAATGGAAGCTTGCAGCGGCGGAAATGTATTTTTGAGGCACCCCTGATTTTTTGCGGACTATTTGGGAATTTATAGGCCAAAAACCTAGGTCAAGGGGCGGCCGGGGAGGCCATAAGCCTGCCCACCGCCGCCTCCCCCCTGGTGGTGGAGTGGGGGCTTGTGCGCTCCGTGGAGCCCACCTGGCTTGGCCCAAAAGCCCCCTGGTCTTCTTCCGTTCGGGAAAAAATCATTTCGGGGTTTTTCTTCCGTTTGGACTCCGTTCCAAAATCACATCTGAAAAGAGTCAAAAACACGGAAAAAAACAGGAACTGGCACTTGGCACTGAATTAATAAGTTAGTCCCAAAAAAGATATAAAAGGTAGATAAAACAACCAAAGAAGACAAGATAACAGCGTGAAACCATCAAAAATTATAGATACGTTTGAGACGTATCAAGCATCCCCAAGCTTAACTCCTGCTCGTCCTTGAGTAGGGAAGTGATAAGAATGAATTTTTGATGCTTTCATGCTACCTAGCATAGATGTCCTCTATAATTCCTCTTATGTGACGTGAATGTTCAGATCCATTAGATTGAAAACAATAGTTTGCTATTGACGTGGAAACAATAATAATTCAAGCAAACTAGCAAGGTAGTCATGAACTTTCGAAATAACAAGGCCAAAAGAAAGTTATCCCTACAAAAGCATATAGTCTGGCTATGCTCTATCATCATTGCACAGCGAATTTAAATCATGCACAACCCCGGTATTGGCCAAGTAATTGTTTCACACCTTTACTTTCTCAAACCTTTTCAACTCTCATGCAATACATGAGCGTGAGCCATGGTTATAGCACTATAGATGGTGTGGAATGTAGTGGAGGATGCGAGACAAAAAAGGAGAAGATAGTCTCATTAACTAGGCATATCAATGAGCTGTGGAGATGCTAATCAATAGATATCAATGTGAATGAGTAGGGATTGCCATACAAATGATGCACTAGAGCTACGAGTATGTGAAAGCTCTTAAAGAAAACTAGTGGGTGTGCATCCAACTTGCTTGCTCACGAAGACCTAAGGCAATTTTGAGGAATCCTATCATTGGAATATACAAGCCAAGTTATATAATGAAAATTTCCCACTAGCTATATGGTGGTGACAAAACGAGAGACTCTCAATCATGAAGATCATGGTGCTTAATATGCACAAGTGTGGAAAAGGTGGTAGCATTGTCCCTTCTCTCTTTTTCTCTTATTTTTTTTATTTGGTGGGCTCTTTGGCCTATTTTTTTTGGTGGGCTTCTTTGGCCTCTTTTATTTCCTCACATGGGACAATGCTCCATTAATGATGATCATCACACTTTCAACTCAAAACTTAGAGCAACTATGACTCTATATGGAATGCCTTCGGTAGTGTACCGTGGCAATGATCTAGCATGGCATAGACATCAATGGAAACATCATGCTTGCTATCTTACGATCATGCAATGGCAATGTCGACGTGGTGGCACATGTCATGGTGGTAGTTGCATGGCAATATATCTCGGAATGACTTTGAAAAAGCCATAGTAGTTAGGTATGGTGGTTGTTTTGAGGGAGGCTAATGGTGGGTTTTGTGCACCGGCGAAAGTTGCACGGCACTAAGAAGATACTGATGGTGGAAGGTGAAAGTGCATCTAAACCATGGACTCAACATTAGTCATGAAGAACTCATATACTTGTTGCAAAAGTTTTATTAGTAGTCGAAACAAAGCATTCAACGCATACTCCTAGGGGAAGGGTTGGTAGGTATAAACCATCGCGCAATCCCGACCGCCATGCAAAGGATGACAATTAATATACTAATCATGCTCAGATTTCATCACATAGCGGTTCACCATACGTGCATGCTACGGGAATCACTAACTTCAACACAAGTATTTCTAGATCCACAACACCTTACTAGCATGACTTCAATATTACCATAACCACAACTCAAAACTAATTGAGATGCATCAAACTTCACTAACTATTCAATGCACATGCAGGTGGAAGTTTTCGTATCCGTTTGGATAACTACCCCTTTTGAGACTACCATCAAAGCATAGATCAACTACCAAGCCACGCACCGCTGTGCTCTAAAAGATATAAGCGAAGCACATAGAGCAGAAGTATCTAGCTCAAAAGATATAAGTGAAGCACATGTGAGCTGAATTGTCTACCAAAAGATATAAGTGAAGCTCGACAAAATCACGATGTGTGCATGTCTCTCTCTCTCTAGGTGTGCAGCAAGGATGATTGTGACACAACAAAAATAAAAGACTCCTACGATACAAGACGCTCCAAGCAAAAACACATAACATGTGGTGAATAAAAATATAGCCCCAAGTAACATTACCGATGGATTGAAGACGAGAGAGGGGATGCCTTCCCGGGGCATCCCCAAGCTTAGGATTTTACGGAATCCTTGAATCTCTTGGGGTGCCTTGGGCATCCCCAAGCTTGAGCTCTTGCCACTCTTTATCTCTTTGTCCATAAGAACTTCACCCAAAACTTGAAAACTTCACAACACGAAACTTAAAAAGAAACTCGTGATAACATTAGTACAAGAAAGCAAACCACCACTTCCTTAGGTACTATAGAAAACTTAAATTCTACTTGTGCTGATGTTGGGTTACTGTACTTTCAATCTTACATGGCTAATACCCCCCGATACTATCCATAGTTTCATCAAAATAAGCAACCAACACAACAAAAACAGAATCTGCTAACAGCAGACCAGTCTGTAGCAATCTGTATATTTCGTATACCTCTCGTACTTCACAAACTCTGAAAAATTACGACAGTCTGAACAATTTGCGTAGCAATCAGCAACAAAAAGAATCAACTCAAAAGTTCTTACAGAAAAAAACGAAAATTCTTTTCGTGAGCCGAAAGTTTGTGTCTTTTCCAGCATGACCAAACGATCATCCCCAAGACTAATCATAACGGTTTTGCATGGCACAAATGCAAAAAGAAACACAAAAAACACAATCATAACAGAATTATGAAAGTGTGGAAAACACAAAACAGATAGAAAAAGGATAGATTCGTTGGGTTGCCTCCCAACAAGCGCTTTTGTTTAACACCCTTAGCTAGGCATTGAATGATGCTCACACAAAAGACAAGAGTTGAAGCACAACGAGAGCATCATAAAGCATGTGAAAATCACATCTAAGTCTAACATACTTCCTATGCATAGGCATTTTATAGGAAAACAGATTGTCAAGACAACCAATAGTTGCAATATGCAACGATGAAGAAAGAGACAATAGCAATCTCCATATAATGAGAGGTAATTTGGTAACATGGAAGTTTCTACCAAAATATTTTCCTCTCTCATAGCAATTACAACTGGGATCATACTCAAATTCAACAATATAGCTATGCCTTAGGATATTCTTTTCATGATCCACATGCATGCAAAGTTGACGCTCTTCAAAAATAGTGGGATTATCATCAACTAAAGTCATGAATACTCCAAACCCACTTTCAGTATCATTACAAATATCATATTCGTCATGAGGTTTAAACAAATTTTCAAGATCATAACCCCAATCATGATTATTGCAACAACTAGGGGACATAGCAAAACTAGCATCCCCAAGCTTAGGGTTTTGCACATTTTTAGCATGATTTTCACTAATATGATTTATAGTGAAACCATTGCAATCATGCTTTTCATCCAAGGAGCCCTCGTGCATCACTTCATGAATTTCTTCATCACAATTTTCAGATTCACGCATCTCAAGCAAAACTCCATAGAAATAGTCAATTGTCCTCAACTCACTAGCAATTCGTTCAACAATAGTGGGTCTCTTAAAGAGACTAGCTAGTGGATGAGGATCCATATCAATAGATTTTCAGCAAGCGAAGATTCAAGCATATTGAAGGCACATGGCACACAAGCGAACAGAAAGCAAGCGAGAGAAAAGGGCGAACGAAAAGGCAAAGGAGAAAGGCAAATGTGAAGTGGGGGAGAGGAAAACGAGAGGCAACTGGCAACAAAAGTAAATGCAAGAGATGAGTTTGTGAGACCTACTTGGATAGATCTTGATTTCTCCTCCCCGGCAACGGCGCCAGAAATGCTTCTGATGTCAGCTATGCTAATGCACAAAAGTCCTTCCAATGGCGCCAGAAACAGGTGTGTCTATGGCACCAGGAATCCTTCAGCTGTGGCTACGCCTTAAGGGACTTCCTAGGCAAGTATGCAAAGGATTTCCCCCGTGGCCTTGGAGCCTTGCGTTGGTGTTCCCTTGAAGCGGAAAGGGTGATGTAGCACAGTGACGGTAAGTATTTCCCTCAGTTTGAGAACCAAGGTATCAATCCGGTGGAGGAGTATCACAAGATCCTGCACAAACACAAAAGCTTGCTCCCAACGCTATGAAGGGGTTGTCAATCCCTTATAGATTGTTTGCCAAGTGAGAACTGAAAGCAACAAAGTAACAAAGCAAAGTAAAAGCGGAGGTGTAAACAATGGATGTGAATAGACCCGGGGGCCGTAGTGTTTACTAGTGGCTTCTCTCATGAAAGCAAGTAGACGGTGGGTGAACAAATTACTGTCGAGCAATTGATAGAACCGCGCAAAGTCGTGACGATATCTATGCAAGGATTATATCTATAGGCATCACGTCCAAAACAAGCAGTCCGATACTTTCTGCATCTACTACTATTACTCCACACGTCGACCGCTATCCACCATGCATCTAGTGTATTAAGTCCATAAGAACAGAGTAACGCCTTAAGCAAGATGAGATGATGTCGAGGGATAATCTCAAACCAATGATAAAAACCCCATCTTTTTACCCTTGATGGCAACTACTTGATGTGTGCCTTGCTGCCCCTACTGTCACTGGGAAAGGTCACCACATGGTAGAACCCAAAACCAAGCACTTCTCCCATTGCAAGAATAATAGATCTAGTTGGCCAAACAAAACCCAAGACTCGGAGAGACTTACAAGGATATAAAATCATGCATATAAGAATTCAGCAAAGACACAAATATATATCATAGATAATCTGATCACAAATCCACAATTCATCGGATCTCGACGAACACACCGCCCAAGAAGATTACATCGGATAGATCTCCATGAAGATCATGGAGAACTTTGTATTGAAGATCCAAGAGAGAGAAGAAGCCATCTAGCTACTAACTACGGACCCGTAGGTCTGAAGTGAACTACTCACGAGTCATTGGAGGGGCGATGATGATGAAGAAGAAGCCCTCCAACTCCAAAGTCCCCTCCGGCAAGGCGCCGGGAAGGGTCTCTAGATGAGATCTCGCGGAAACGGAAGCTTGCGGCGGCGGAAAAGTATTTCTGAGGC
Organism: Hordeum vulgare subsp. vulgare; assembly: GCF_904849725.1. NCBI lineage: Eukaryota > Viridiplantae > Streptophyta > Magnoliopsida > Poales > Poaceae > Hordeum > Hordeum vulgare. The sequence goes on from NC_058519.1 coordinate 329,779,767, forward strand.
TCCACTGATTTTTTGCATAATATTTGGGAATTTATAGGCCAAAAACCTAGGTCAGGAGGCGTCCAGGGAGTCCACAAGCCTGCCCACCGTCGCCTCCCCTGGTGGCGGAGTGGGGGTTTGTGGGCCCCTTGGAGCCCACCTGGCTTGGACCAAAAGCCCCCTGGTCTTCTTCCGTTCGGGAAAAAATCATTTCGGGATTTTTCTTCCATTTGGACTCCGTTCCAAAATCAGATCTGAAAAGAGGCAAAAACACGGAAAAACAGGAACTGGCACTTGGCATTGAATTAATAAGTTAGTCCCAAAAAAGATACAAAAGGTACATAAAACAACCAAAGAAGACAAGATAACAGCGTGAAACCATAAAAAATTATAGATACGTTTGAGATGTATCACAGTCCAAGTTCTAATTCGCTTAGAAGGAGCCAAATGCATCTATGATGAAAGTGAGATGTCCAATCACCTGATGCAAGTGTTGATGAAGCCCTTGTCCCGTCACAAGCCACCAAGGACCACATTCCTCATCAAAGAACTGCTCTATGTGACCAGAACTGTATACCGCATCTTGACCAAAACCCTCAGTCCCATCAAGAGCCACAACTCTGTAGAAGAAGACGTTGTGGGAATCATGAAGAATTTGCTATTCAAAATCATTCATGGGATTCCAATAAATCTTCACAATATCTTCATGAGGACTTTGGCCAACAATGCTTTGCCACCATTTGACGTGAAGCCTTATGCATCGTGGATTTTCAAATTCATCAATGTTAGGTCCTCAATTCCTTACAAGGTTGACTTTCAAAATCACCACAAGTATTTTCCTCCACTTGAAGTCGTCAAGAAATTTTTTGAGCTGATTGAAGGCAAGGGCAAATTAGTGACTGATGAGGGATCTCGGCCCTTTAATGGCCAATTTCACAAGGCAGCATCCTACTCCACAAATGATGACACTGTGTCACAAGACTCAGCCGCAAAAGCTAAAGCTCCTCGCAAGTCTACCGCACACGTGATGACTGACCGTGAGCTTTTGCTTAGTCTTCATAAAAATTTTGATCATAATCAGAAGTTGGTAAATCATCAGTTTGGAGTCATTGTGCATGATATAAATGCAATGCAAAATGTTGTGAAGAAAAAACACTATTATCTTCATGAAATCTTAGTCCGCAGATGGGCCATTCTGTCTCACCTCAAGACTCATGAGGAACTCGCTGAAATGGAGTTCCAGCAAGATTTTGATTGGTCTTGGCCGCCCAAGAGAAAATTTAAGAAAGTTTCAGTTCCTCACTTGTTGGCTAGTTCATATTCTTTATCGCACACAACTAGTGAAGTTGAAGATCTTGATGACACTGTTATCGGTCCAATCACGACGAACAACCCCAACAATGTTGGCGCTCCTCCTCCACAAACAAGTTGATATTCTTCAAGGGCATTAGTCCTCAATTTCATCCCATTTTGTCTCTTGATGCCAAAGGGGGACAAAACTGAGTTAGTCTTCAAGCGGGTCTACTTTATTGGCTTAAGAACTATATTTTTTAAGTTACAACTCTCGTTGTTCGGAAGTGTTTGGTTGTATGAGTTGTAAACTTATGCCCGGTAGTGGTCTGACACTTTTGAACCATTTTTCTTCGCATGCTCATTCCTCACGGTGATTAATGCATGCATGCTGAAATTCGTCAGACTCCACTTTCCATCATGCATTTCAAGTTCCTTATGATATATGTCAAATGCTTGCATGGATTACAAGATATAGGGGGAGATATGAATGGTATATATATCCTAAATGTGCATTTGCAGTCCAAAGAAAATTCCTCATATGTGTACATATTGAGGTGGAGTTTCTCTATATCTTCCAACCAAATTCCTAAAATTCTCTACTTACACTTCATATTATTATCCCCGTTGAAAACATAACCTATGTGTCATCACCAAAAAGGGAGAGATTGTAAGTGCATCTAGTGCCCCTTATTGATTTTGGTGTATTAAAGACTTATAGGTTAAGAGACTAATGTGTTTGTGAGTGTTCATATGCTCTATAAGTCGCTGAGGAGTATAAGTTATTCGAAGAATATCGAGCCCTAAAAATGTATGTCTTCGGCAGAACACTTTGGTATTTCCTTGAAGACTTTGAAAGTGAGGAAATTGGTGTGTCCGTGAAGAAATTAAAATGAGGACTTTGAAGCGCGAAGACTTTTGTTTTTATACTCTCATTTCCTATCTTTGAGTCATAGGACAACCGTACTATTAAAGGTGGTCAAGGTAAAACTAAGGAAACACTTCCAAGTTATGCTCATCTCAAAGCCTACACATACAAACCCTTCATGTGAAGCCTTTGGAAATCTTTTACAGTTTAGTCAAGTTCTTCAGTGAGAGAGAAGAAGATCTTGTGGTCTCTAAGCAATTTGCTCTAGCTGAGGAGTTAGGTTTTTGCTAGTGTGAATTACCTACGAGTGAGGAACATGAGTGACATGTGGACTTTCATATTTGAAACGTTACGACCGTTGCTGCGCCGCGTGCCAGCTGTCCCCAACTTTACCCACACAACATTCATATAATTGGGGCATTTATGTCAAATCAAATCGGGATTGCACCCCGGCTATAAATAGCCGCCCCCATAACCACTAGCTGGTTCGCTGCTCCGTGAGAGAAAGTGACACTTGTCATTTGAGACCAACCCATTCCTCGAAGACTTTGAGAGAAAATCATCAATGAGGAAAAACCGCAAACACCCAAACAAAAACCCCAAGGTGATTGAGCGTCACCGAAGAGATTGTTCATGTGTGTAAGCGATGCTTGTTACCTTTGAGGACCGTGCATCCTCGAGACGTTAGGCGTCTTGGTCTAGAGCATCCATCACTCAATTGTGGATTGCAGGGTGACTAAGTTTGTAAGGGTTTGGAAGTCTGCCCTGAAGAATTACCATGAGTGTTGGGTGTGGAATGTGTGTCCTTAGCTCAAGGAGAATACGGTAAGGACTATGTGTCCTTTGGTTTAAATACCCAGCCGCTCCAAACGAGACATACGACTATCACAATAGTTGGAAATAGGTCATCAAACCACTGTCTTCATCCAGCACCTGGTTCTATTTCCTCAACCCTTTCATTTCCTCAGTTATATTTTGATGAAATTGAACATTACTGTTTGAAGAATTTGACTGAATACTTTCACAATTTCCTCACCCCATATTCTTCACTTCACTTGTTCTTCACCTGCATATCCTAAGCACGCTACTTGTGCAAACCAAATGTTTTATTTCACTCTAAAGACTATGCTATTGTTGTTTTGCATGCTTCCGTGATTACTTAATCCACTGCTCACTGTTCGTGACTGAGGAATTTCCTCACTGACGAATTCATAAAAATCGCATATTAACGCCCCTCTAGTCAATATAATGCACTTTCAAAATCCTCGCGAGCGATCTAATCGACTAATGCTCTTTGTTCACCTAGACCCCCGTGCAGAACAGTGAAGGGGCCCTGCGGGTCCCATAGATTGTCGTTATTCCCCGACTTCTTTGGCGCACCAGGTAGGGGGATCCAGTGTGCGAATATTCACCGATATTGTTGTGTGCCTTCATCGACGCCCATGGTACCCAAGAAGGCCAAGGGTGTCCTGATGGATACCCCTTCAACATCCAAGATGCCCATGTCGGCCGCGACGGGCGATGGAGATGGGGGCGGGCACCATGCATGTCGCATGAGCGAGCACAACCACAACACCGTGTGGAGCTCCACGAATCATGACCCATACCCCGTCGTCGTGCTAGCGCAGTATGCACTGGCAGCGGCCTGGGGCGACATCACAGCCGCGGTCACGACAGTAGTGGCGGTGACTGCAAGCGGACCTCCACCATGCCCATCACAATATAACCATGACCCGTGCCCACAAGATGACGACCCAGGGCGGCAGACAATACCCTTGTGCAACGAGAACAAGCCAGGATCAACCACCCCCCTAGTGAGGACGGTACAATAGCCTTATGCAAGGAGCGCAAGGCCAGGCTTAACCACCACCCCCTAGTGAGGACTGGTGGCGAGCAGTGGTGCGAGAGATTGCTCCTTTTGGCACTGCCAGGAGTAAGAGCGCTATCCGTGCCTTGCCCCGTACGGTACTTAAAATTGCGAGGGAAGCCTTGGCACAGGCCCAACTGTTGGGTTTGTTAATAACAGATGTCCTCGTGAAAGGACTTAGAGGTGAGGCCATCGTCGCTGTGTGGCGATTCAAAGGGGTTCATCGGGAAGGAGAGACGGGTTTACCCATGTCCGGCCCCTCCAATGGAGGTAAAAGCCTACGTCTTTCTTTCGTGTCTATACTAATGGATATCTTGATTACAAGGATGCAGTATAGCTAGCCTAGCTCTTGAGAGTTTCTTGCTTGATCTGTCCAACTTGAGGGCTCCCCTTCATATATAGGTAGAGGCCTCGAGTTTACAATAGAGTCCGGGTCAATAAACGCCCGCGACCTATTACAATTCTACCTTGTCTTGGAAGGCTTCTCGCGTCTCCTAGCTCGTGGGTCTTCAGTCACCATCTTCAGGTACTGGGCCGCCAGGTGGCTTACTTGGTATGTATTCTTGTTTTTCTTTCTGTCCTTTATATAGCCCATTACATATATATGCCGAGAGTCGCCAACAGTCTAACCCAGCCCAAATGGCGGATTATATTGTGGGGTCATATCCCCGACACCAGCTGCTGCTGAACTTTCTGCCTACACCAGATATGATGGGGTCATATCTCAGACTCTGGCTTGAAGGCCCTGCTGGAGGGCCAGCGGACTTGCAGCAGCTCATACGTCAACACCGGGCATCCCACCTCGTGAGGTAGCCTACGAGGTAACCTCAGCGCGGGCTCGTCGATGGCTGGATCCGCGTGACCATCGGATTGGTGATATTTCTCGTTACCTCTCGATTCTGGTGCATGCATCCTCCTTGCGTAGATCCTTCAAAACTTGGCGCTGATCTTGCTTCAGGCGTGGGTCCGTCGAGGCTTCAGACACCTCATATTCTACGTTGGTCTAGCGAATAATTCTCTGTTGTAGTGGGGGCAACTGCATAGTGTGTGTTCCGCCAGCGTCGAGCCTGTCGGTGGGCCCTACGAGAGACGCACGCCGTGTGCGCGAGGATCCCTCCGCGTCTGGCTTGTCCTTGTTGGCAAAACTCAACAGGCTGATGAATTTGACGAAAGGGTCCATCTCTTCCTGGGCGGACATGTGCAACCAGTTTGTTGGAGCTTACCATGGGGGGCACAAGATCCCGAGGCATCCTAGCGTTCTGCACGTCCCGCCCAATGAGACGGTGAGACCCTCCACAAGTACATCCAGAGGTTTAGCACCGTGCAACACAACATCCCGGACATCCACCGTGCTACGGTGAACACCGCATTTCACAAGAACATACACAATGGCCGCATGACTGAGGAGATGAGCATCAACAAGGTGCGGGACATCGACGAGCTCTACGCTCTCACCAACAAGTGCGTGCAGGCTGAAGAAGGAAGAAGGATCTCGAGGGACGACGCTGGTGTAGAGATCGACTCTAACAATGATGAGAACGTGCCCACCTCCTCGACGAAGGGACGCAAGCGTAACAAGAAGTGCAAAGGAAAGGCAGTGATGGTTGTCGAGCACTCCAGCAAGCCTAACACAGGCAAGAAGGCCAAATCCAAGGAGCCCGGCAAAGATGTTGTTGCATGCTCCAGAGATGATGTGGCCACGGGAGGGGAGATGACCGACAAGCTGTACTGCAAGATACATCTCACAGTGGTCCATGAAATCACCAAGTGCCTCCATGTAGAACAACTTGATGAGAAGCAGAAGCAAGAGTATGAAAGGCGCGACAAGGAGAAGGGCCGATATGGTGCCGGTGGATCAGACAACAAGGGCCACAACGAACCAGGTGGCCACCGTGGCAGTGCCAAGGAATAGAAAGAGAAGCCTGCTAGACGCCAAGATGATCAATTTGACAGTGATGGTGACGAGGATGGGAATGTATCCGGCAGGCAAGAGTTCCAGAAGGGTATAGGTGCTATGTGCGTTGATGGAGGCACATATTTGCACTCGTCCCACATGCAGCTCAAGCAATGGGTCTGCAAAGTCAATGCGACGGAGCCAGCAGAAGCAAGGAAGCCTCTCAAGTGGTCCAACACTCCCATCATCTTCGATGCTGAGGACCACCCTGATCGCATCACCACGCTCGGGTGCATGCCGTTGTTGGTCTCACCAATGATTCGCAACCTCAGGGTCTCAAAAATGTTGGGCGATAGTTGGGCTATCCTGAACCTGATTTCGCTTGATGTGATAGAGCGGCTAGAGATCCCCGATTCGGACCTTAAACCCACGGGATCCTTCCAAGGAGTGGATGGCGGGATATTTCAGCAAAAGGGAAAGATAACCATTCTAGTCACATTCAGGACAGAGTGGGTCACCTTTGACGTCGCCAAGATGTCGCTACCGTACAATGGAATCATGGGTCGAACCACACTGGCAAAGTTTATGGCGGTATCCCACTATGCCTACAACACACTCAAGATGCCAGGGCCGTTGAGCATCATCACCATCCATGCAGATGAGAAAGATGCAGTTCTCTGCATCGACAAAATATACCGAGAGGTGGTCACACCGTCCTCTGATAAAGCAGCTGCTCCTACCAAGAACAAGTCCAAGACTTGGCAAGACTCGCGACGATTCTGGGCAGTGCACCACTTTGTGCAGCACGCCTGTTGATGACTCACTTGAGACTTCTGCATCGGGGGCAAGAAAATAGACTGACCATCCCCAAGATGAAGCAAGTGGCTACGCGAGAGGACGGTGAGAGGGGCTACTTTCACCATAAGTGCCACCCTCGTCAACAAATAGGAAAGCACGCTCGTCTCCTTCATGTGGGCGAATGTCGATGTGTTAGCTTGTCAACCATCTAACATCATCGGTGTTCTGAGGGAGGTGATCTAGCATCACCTTGTTGTCTGTCCTCATGCGTGCCCTGTCAAGGAGAAGGTTTGAAAACAAGCACTAGAGAGGCAAGGGTTCATTGCCAAAGAGATTAAGAAGTTGGAAGCGGCGGGGCTAGTCAGTTGCGTGCTCCATCCAACATGGTTGGCAAATCCCTGGTGGTGCGCAAGGCAAGCAGGAAGTTGAGGCTCTGCATTGACTTCACATATGTTAACTAGGCTTGCCCGAAGGACCCCTTCCCCTCGCCGGGCATCGAGCATATAGTGGACTCGACTGTTGGCTATGACCGGTTGTCGTTCCTTCATGCCTAATCTGGTTATCGTCGGATCTTCATGGCAGAGGAAGACGAAGGGAAAACAGTCTTTATCACCACCTGCGGCACATACTACTTTAGGCGCATGCCTTTTAGTCTGAAGAGTGTGGGTTCTACGTTTGTGAGGGCCGTCCAGATTGGTCTTGGACCACAACCGCACACAAATATGGAGGCCTACATGGACGACATCATAGTGAAGACCAAGGACAAGGCCACACTAGTCCAAGATTTGAAAGAGACCCTTGCGAATTTGTGCAAAATCAACTTGAAGCGCAACCCCGAGAAGTGTGTGTTCGGGGTCCCATCTGTTAAGCTCCTTGGTTTCTTCATATCTTAGTACAGGATAGAAGCCATCCCCGCCAAGATTGAGGCAATCGAGCAATTGGAAGCACCGAAGCGCGTCAAGGCCATACACCGGCTGGCAGGCTATTCGCTGCTCTTAGCAGGTTCATCTCCAAAATGGCACAACGTGTGCTGTTGTTTTTCAAAATCCTGAAGAAGGCAGGAACAATGATGTGGACTCCGTAAGTAGAGGTAGCATTGCATGACCTGAAGAATTACCTGTCCTCGACCTTGTTCCTTGTCGCACCCAAGCATGAGGAACCGTTGTTGTTATATTTGGCAGCAACGAACTAGGTGGTTAGTGCTGCACTAGTGGCGGAAAGGGAAGTTGAGGACGGAAAAACGATGGCCCGTGAACCGACAATCAGCAAACCCGGGCCAATCCCAATGAGCCAAGAGACCAACAAGGGAGCAACACGGGAAGCAGAATAGTAGACAATGCAAACGAAGAAGGTGGTGCAGCAACCAGTGTACTTTGTCAGCTCCCTCCTGCAGGGGCTCGGTCAAGGTACTCTAGGATCAATGAACTTCTCTTTGGCCTCCTCATGACCTCCTGCAAGCTGCGCCACTACTTCCAAGTGCACCGCAACACCATCATCACGTGCTTCCTACTGTAGTAGATCCTAAGGAATCCGGTGGCAACCGACCGGATTGTCAAGTGGGCCCTGGAACGAGCCAGTTTCAATGAACTTTGAACACATGACGACCATCATGAGCCGAGCACTGGCGTAGTTTGTCGCTGAATGGACGCCAACGCGAGATGATGAAATCCGAGAAACAGTCCGTCACGACAAGGAAAAACCCTAGGCATGGGTCAAGTACTTCGATGGAGCTTTGTCGCTGCAAGGCGCCAGTGCTGGAGTGCTGCTCATAGCACCCACCAGAGAGCACCTCAAGTATGTGATCCAAATGCACTTCCCTCGGGAGGTTTTGACCAACAACATAGCGGAGTACGAGGGTTTGCTTGCCGGGCTACGAATAGTCGTAGAATTGGGGATCAGGAAGCTAGTAGTCTAAGGGGACTCGTAGTTGGTTGTATGCGAGGACAATAAGGATTACCAAAGCCCCTTGATGGAAGCATATGTTGATAACATTAGGAGGATGTAGGAATGTTTCGACGTTCTATAAATGGAACATGGCCCTAGGATGGAGAACAACATCGTCAACGACCTGTCAAACTGAGAAGTTCAGAAGTCAAGTGTGGAACGAGGCATCTTCATGCTCCGACTCACTCAGCCTTGAGTTACACCACCAAGATGACAAGCTATGAAATGAAAGATCAACTACAATGACTATTTACCGACAGAGCCACCCGTGGCCGCCAAGAAGGGTACTGAAGGTGACGAAGTGCTTGACAGTGAGCACCAAGCTCTGGCGGGACATGCGATTCTTGGCATTGAAGCTAGTGCTCCTATGGCGTAAGAGACGCCTTTAGTCCTTGTCATCGAGCCTTTAGTCATTGTCATCGATCCACGAGTTCCGACATGGGCGCAACAGATTGTCCAATACCTCGAGACAGGAGACCTCCCCAATGAGCAAGAAGAAGCCGAAAGAGTATCCCGGCAGTCAAGCATGTACAAGTTTGTGGACAACGATCTGTAAAGGCGGAGACCGAACAGGGTGAACTTAAGGTGCTTCGCTTGGGAGGAAGGACAACGGCTGCTGGTAGAGATACACAAGGTGATTTGTGGCTCCCACATAGGATCACGAGCCCTTGTTAAGAAGTCGTCCCGACAAGGGTTCTACTGGCCCATAGCCCTTCAGGACGCCTTGGCGATGGTGATGACATGTGAAGCATGACAATACCACGCCAAGGTGATACACCAACCAACACAAGCCCTTCAAATCGTACGGCTCTCCTGGACATTTTTGATATGGCGGCTTGACATTGTCTATACCCTCCCCCGTGCTACAGGGGCTTTGAGTTATTGTTTGCCGCTATTGACAAGTTCATGAAGTGGACCGAGGTTGAGCCGGTGAGAAAGGTAACTGCGGTGGCAACAATCAAGTTCCTCGGAGGGATTGTTTGTCGTCTCGGGGTCCCAAATAGGATCATCACCGATAACGGCACGCAGTTCACCAACATCACTTTCATGCAATATCGTCAATATATTAGGACTAGGGTCAGCTTCACCTTAGTTCCTCACCACAGGAGCAATGGGCAAGTGGAGATAGAAAATGCTGAAGTGTCGTGGTGCCTCAAGACGAAGACTTTTGACAAGTTGCACGAGCATGGAAGGCGCTAGATTGATGAACTACCGACGGTTCTTTGGACGATCAGAACAACGCCAAATCGAGCAACTGGCGAGACACACTTCGCCCTAGTTTACGGGGCAGAGGCAATTCTCCCAACGAAACTCATGTACGGGTCACCAACAGTGCAGGCCTTTGATGAGGACCGGCAAGAGCGGCTACGGCATGACGATACCATGCTCATCAAGGAGGATCATCTCTAAGCCGCACTTCATGATCCTAGGTACCAACAGGCCCTGCGCCACTACCATAGCCACAAAGTGCGTGACAGGATTGTTGAGGACGTGACATTGTCCTCCAACGGATTCAGTCTGTGAAGGAATCAAACAAATTGACGTCGAAGTAGGAAGGCCCTTACCGGGTAGTACGAGTCTCCAGGTGTGGTGCAGTCCGCCTGGAGACCGAGGATGGCACCCCGATGCAAAACTCTTGGAATATCGAGCAGCTTCGCAAGTTCTACCCATGAGGTGCAGTTGTTGGCCCCCCAACAACCACATGTGTACAAGTCTCGCAACAATGTGTGTAATCCTTTGTATAAAGACACGTGTTGACCGTGTGCATTGTTAATAAAACTAGATACCCCACAACTTCTTTTTGCCTAAGTACATATTTACATTATGTCCATTGTGCATATTATTGTGGTAGTTCATAGTCGGTACAAAGTCGTTGACGAACCGCTAAAGTCCCCTATTGCATCCTCTTTTTCTCTTCTTTCTTTTTCTCAAAAGAAAGCAGGATTCTTCTGGAAGATAACTCCTCGCGCACAAGTCACCCCAGGGGAAGGAGGAGCGGGCAGATGCGTTCGAGGCGACCACCTCACGGTAATGAAGTCAGTAGAGGAAGGCAAAGATAAGTAAATTCCTTCCCTGCTACATAATTACCGCGTGTATGAGAACACCTATGTGCGGTTGGGCCCTTGTAGGAAACATTGGGTGCTGGGGGGTGGAAGCATGCCCAACACCCCAGGTGATCACGACGAGGATAACAAGTTAGCCTCGTCGGGCGTAGCAGTGCTGAAGGGGTCCCCATTATCTATCCTTAGAAGCGCCCTACGGCAAGATTGCGCTCATTGGCAAGCGTTCCCATTAAGCATTGAAGTAGGAAGGGCGCCCGAGCGCAACCTTTGTGTTCGGAAGGGAGTTAACACACATAGACGCAAAAAAAAGCAAGCCAAATTCTTGATAAAATAGTGGTACCCGGCCTTTTTATTTGATTTTCTTTCAGGATTACATTGGGTGATATTAGAAAACAAAAGGAGCAACTCCGATGTCAGCGGCAGCGGTGACGAGGTCAAGTCGGAGTATGATTTCCTGTAACGTCACCGCTGGCGTCTAGGAGGAGATCTGCAAATATGATGTGGTGATCGATCGAAATGGCCCCACAAGTGGGGCCTCGCTTTCCGGATCTCTCCTTGATGTCGGCCTCACTACTCAGAGTCGTCGCCCTCTAGCTTGACGACGAAGATGTTGTTGTCGTCGTCGCTATCGCTGCAGGAGGTGATGTCGCTGTCGCTTGAGCTTTTAACCCAGCAGTCCATGCGAACGCGAGTCCCTTCAAAGAACTACACAGAGAGGGTGGCGGAGCCATCAAACCGAAAGTGAAGAAGATTCCCGGGGCCTAGCCCCAGGAGCACGAGAACGACTTCCACCCCCACGTCAATAACATGGTGATTCCGGGGGAGAGGTCAACCGCCGCCCACACGGGCCCATTGTACCAACCGTCTTCCCGGAGCCACAAGCCACGGGGCCGACTGCCCTCCATGGCTCTCGTGAAAGGGTCAGGAAGTCGTAGTCAGCTCGAGTGCCGCTGGGGGACCACCACGACAAACTCCTCCACCTCTTCCGCCGCATGGGGCTGCGGGAGAGGAGTGCCACCGCAGGCACCACAGAGATCATCGCGCTTTGACAAGGACGCCCTCGAGCGACCCCTTGACACCGTCCTTCCGCGAGTGTTGGAGCCGGCCCCCGCCGCTGTCACCACAATGCACATCGGGCTCTGGGCTTCCCCTCCCAGCACACCTGGAGCTTCTAGTGCGTCCGCGACCTCACGCCATCACAAAGGGAGCATGTTGAAGGAGTGGTAGAGGAAGAAGATGGAGCGACTGAGCATTGGAGAGGAGCAAGAGACCGTGGGTGAGCTTCACCCTCCTTTCGGTCCTCCCCTTATTTCTAGGGCCAAATGCAAGGAGAAGGAGAGTGGGTTGTCTCCTCACGGTCCAAGACGAGTGCGCATCCGTGCATGCGCGACCCCAACGGTTGTCCTCTTCGACCAATAATGAATCGTGCTTCATCCAAGGCGCAATTAATACAGAAGGGGGAACGAGGCCATTTAATGGTTGAAGACGAACATGCGCCACATCGTTTCCCGACTACTTACGCTAAGGAAGTCTAGGGGCTCGCTCCCCATGTACCGACGTGATTGCTCGCTGCAAAGCGTGTTGCTTGGGCGGCTGCCCCTCTACACCAATGCCATCCCTCACGGGACTGTGCATAAGGGGAAAAGTCTGCTGAAGTCATTGTCGTTGTCAAAACCGGCTGATCTCGAGTAGGGGGTTCAAACTATGGATCTCGGATTGATGGGGACGAAGGTGATGGTGTTTTACCCAGGTTCATGCCCTCTTAATAGAGGTAAAACCCAACATCATGTTGTTGTTGTATTGATGAACTAGTACGAAGTACATTGTTGATCTACCTCGAGATCACGTGTTGTGGTCTAAAACCCTAATCTCAATGAGCTTAATATGTCCTACAAATTATTGAACCATGGTTTATATAGATATCGGGGATTCTAGGGTTAGACAAAGTCGATTAAAATAAGGAAGGAATATGCCGATCACTACGTCATCGTGGATTGTATGCCAAGTCTTTGGGAGAGTCCATCTTGATTCCAGCATCACCAATGATGATTGAACGGTCCAGGAGTCTAGCCCATGAGAATAAATAAGTGGCCCGAGGACCGCTTAGTCCCAGACTCCCTCAATACCCCTGAACTGGCCTCCAATGTGGAAACCTTCAACCTCTAGCTAATTCATAGAGTCTTCGGCTTGTGAGGTGAGTTTGTCTCTTCCTTTAACCAACGATAGTTCGGCTGTCGATGACCTTCCTTCCTTCACACACACACACACACACACACACACATATATATATATACATAAATAAGTTTCAATTTCCAAGTCGACTGTTTGACCATGAATAGTTTTTTTCCTCCTCTATCCGAAAGGTCGTGGCTTGTCAAGGCCTACAACCCTTTATGAAAGAGCAGTTCGAGACCATTTTTACTGACACATTCCATCACGGAGAGCGTGTCCCTCTTTTCCACGTATATGGTTTATGATTTAGCTTATCCCACGCGCCCATAACCGCATGATTTTATCGAGAAATAACGAAGTTCATGACACAGTGGTGGGGCTTTTGGTATTTCAGCGAGCCATAAAAGGTACAACCGCCACCATAGCCCCCTCACGCACTCCAGATCTCGCAACATTGTTGCCATTCCCGGCCCCCAAAGCTACAGCTCTCCGTCCCTCCTTCTCTTCTTGTTCCCTTGAATTCCTTAATCAGGCGATGGCCAGCTCAGGTTCCAAGGGCAACTGGGAGGCCCCCTGCATCACTGAAACAGACATCATGGAGCTGAAGAGCTCTGACTACCTGCCGAAGAATATAGCACACCGCGTTCTGGAGAAGGGCCAGTTTATCCACACACCAAAAGAAGGGGACAGAGTAGTTTTCTTTCCTCATTTTCTTCGGGGTTTGTGTTTTCCCCTTCACCCCTTTGTTCGTGGCATCATGTTTTACTATGGGCTCGACTTCCATGATCTTCCTCCATACTCCTTCACACACCTCTGAGCCTTCATCATAGTCTGCAAAGCGTTTTTACGAGTCCAACCCCACTTCGGCCTATGGCTGAAAGTCCTCAATGTCAAGCCCAAAGTCGTCAATGGCGAGCATGCTGACTATGGGGGAGAGATGATCAACAATCTTGCTAGGGCCAAATGGCCAAAGGGCACCTTTAGAGACACCATCAAGGCATGGCAGAAAGAGTGGTTCTACATGACCGAGTCGCGTGGCGTGGGAGAGGTAGCTCCTCCAGCATTCAGATCTGGTCCTCCCACCCGTCTTGTGTCCTGGATGGAGAAGGCCCTAGCTTGGTGGAGGTTGCGAAGTAGAAGGAGCTCACAAAGAAGATCTCCAATCTACTTGAGAAAAAGACCAAGCTTAACAATGTAATCCAGGTAATGTTTCATCCCCGCCTTCTCCCCTGCCAACATCGTTCCATCCCGATGTGGCATCACAATCCGAAGGATCCGGACAATTCAGCATGCCCTATGCAGAACTTTTTCCACATTACCCGCGAGAAATTGTGGAAGGCGCTTTTCAAGCCACAGAAGGCTTGGCCCGCCGAGGAGGAAGATATAGGCCTTTCCGTTCTTAACCTTTCCGGGCCAGTAAGGTTTTAATCACATCCATAGTTTTCATCTCTTCCTTTTAACAAGGTACTCACTTCTTCCTTCTCCCGTTCTTTTATGTTTGGTTTAAAAAGTCTCATCAGATTAACTGTTCAGCGCCTTTGCCCGAAAATAACATGACACCACTGTTGGCGGTCATGTTGCTCGAGAAACCGTATACGGCTCTAATGGAGACAGAGGAGCAAAAGAAAGGGAAGAAGATGATCCAGGGTTTTTTCAGTCCAAGGGTCCAGGGGACACTAGGTCCGAGGACATGCTAGATCCCTCCAATCTGGAGGACGAGGAAGAAGATGATGAGGAGGAGGTAAGAGACCCCTCCCATACAAGGAAGAGAATAGCATTCGAAGACACCGAGGGAGATCTAGCTCCCGTTGCTCCAAAGAAGCAACGTAGGCCCCCACGCCCTATTTAAAGATGCTCCGAACTCATACGAGGAGTTCGAGGATGAAGCATCGGTCCCCCGGAGGACCCTTAGGGTGAAACCCCGAGCATGAAGGTACTTGTCAAAAATCTAAACACTACATTCTTTTAAATGTTGTGTCTCTATCAACTAGGCCCGGTTTCTGTATTGCAACCCTCATCGTGACTTCCCCATCGATCAAATTTCAGAGGGGCGGGTTCTTTGCCAGCCAATCTGGCTAAAAGTGGAACTGCCTCGCCCAACACACCTCCGATGCCACTTAGGAGATCGGGGAGGTGGTAACTCAAGAAGTTCCCCTTGTGTCGAAAACCAAGGCCGGGGGCGAGGATATTATGGCGGAGGTTCACACCTCGGCCACAAAGGACCAGGAGGATGAATACCTCCTGGCAAGAAAGGAAGGAGGGTCCAGACCTTCTAGGTCTCCTCCGGAGACAACTTCGGAGGCCCCTCCATCTCTGGAACCATCAAAAGTAGTTTCTTCGTGAACGGAGACTGCTACAACACAACCGGAGTCGTCCACAATGGAGCAATTCTTAACTGGGTGGCCGGCCCTGAGGGAGGAGGGTCTCAAAGACTCTTCAATTCCTAAAGAGTGCCACACTCATCTAAGTGTGGTATTGAAAAGCATTCAGTCCATTAACAGAGGTCTAAAAGAAGCTTTTGATCTGCTGCTGGCAGGCATCAAGGTAATCCATGTACTTTTTTCCTTTACAAAGTGATCGTGTTGTTCGTATTATCTGTAAGAAATCTTATGCTCGGTAGCCCCTGAGCCCTGTGTGAGATAGAAAAAATCATGCGGGGGTCAGAACAGTTTGAAAAAAAGTTGCATGTTGACCCCAAGTCTCTGGTGGGATGATAAAAAACACCCTAGCAGAGGATTTTGAACAAATCTCAGAACTCTGAAAGTCTAAAAATTCTTATCTGCATGCCTCTACTTCGGCTGTAGCCCCTAACTCCGTGGAGTTGGCGGAAATGAACCAGAAACTAAAGGTTTCCTAAGAGGAGCTGGATCGCATCAACAAGTTGTTTGAGGATACGCAAGGTAAGTGTTCAAGCCAAAGTTTTCTCATGAAAGTGAGGTGTTTTAATATTTTCGCCTCTAACTGCGATTTATTTGTGTGACCATCATAGTTGTTGCTGCCGATGTCGAGAGGCTCAAAGCCAAACTAGACAAGGCCAAGAATGAGGTTGCCGAACAAAAAGGGGTAGCTGAACATGCCAAGTATGCTAGTGAGAAGTCGGAGGCGAGGGTCGGCGAGGTCCAGCAAGAGTTCAAGGAAGCTGTCATGAAGAATGAGGCACTTGAGCAGAAGAATAAAGAGAAATCCTCCGACCTGACTTCGGTAACTAACGCACTATAGGAAGCACGAAATGAGGCACATGATCATCAAAAGGAGATCCATTAGATTGAGAAAATTGCATATGGTAAGAGGTATTTACTAGAGTGTATGTTCGGTGCACAAAGATTTGCATTACTTACTTGAGTGTGGAGTTTTCCACGTGCTATTGTAGATATCCCGAAGAGTGCGGCGAAAGCTATGAAGCACTATGCATCCCAGGAGGGTGAGGTTCAGCAAATGCTTTTCTGGGCACAATTTCAGGCCCCCGAGCAACCCCTGGTTATCTCCGGTTAGTTGAAACAACTGATGGAGCTGTACTAGATGACAGAGCCGGCCATGAAATATCTTTGCATCAGGCTTTGGCCGACCGGGCCGCTATCCAGCATCTATTTTGGCCTATTGCAAAAGTTGACTACCGCTGCGTCCGAGATTGATGTCATAAAGCGCTCTGTCTATATCAAGGGCGCTCAGATGACTTTTGCAATGATGATGATGCACTGGCCTAAGGTAGAGCCCTTCAAGATAGACACCACACCTCCACCGCCCGGAAAGGATCATAGACTCCCGGAGCTCTACTTCTCCACTGCCATGGAAGGTGCTCGGGCTATAGAAGCACAATGCTCCGAAGAATTAATCTTTGATCAAAAATCTTATCTTGTAAAAGCGATTGTATGATACAAAGCCCTTTAATTTTTGCATGCCATACCATGTCTGTAATTGCAACTCCTGTGTGGTTGCTTAATTACTAAAAGTGTCCAGTCGTTGGCTTCAGTCCCCTGGCAGATACCAACGGGGGTGTTTTTGGCCTCCACATTGTTACCCTTAGCCAACGTCTTGGCACTTTCGGCGGTAATGGAGGTGAAAACCAGGCAATCGGACTATGTGGCTTTACATCTTTCACCTAATCATAGAGCTTGACTACGGGTGCCAATTAGAGCCCCTTTGTAAAACGAGATGTTCAACTTATGCCATGGTGTAATAACCTATAATCACTTGGTGTGAATGATTTCAAACCTTTCACAAAACATGATGAACCCCCATTGGTTCTTTAGTTTAAAACTCGTCTTTGGATCGCACACCAGTTCCCGCTTATTATGCAAGTCAGTTGTCGGATTTATCCACTAAGGTACTTAACCAGACTAGTTGGAAGTACAATCGTAGCGGTTCTCCCTTTACACTTTTAGCCAAACTAGCGGAAAATAAAGGGGTAAGCAGAGGAGCAGGGCAACCCAACTTGTGACCCAAGACATAACTCAGAACCGATGCATATAACGTGAAACCAAGACTTCGCACACGTGAATGCTAAATAGTATTTTAATGGTTTGAAGGGCGGTCATGACGGCAACCCGCACCCCCCCCTCCCCGCGTCAATTTAGCCAATATCTAAGATGTGCATAAGAATACGCTTGTGTTGGTGTTCGAAAAACAGCTCGGAAAAAGGAGGAAGCAAAAGACATTGCAAAGCTCATGAACCACAAAATAGTGCTCCTTATTTCCGATAAACTTGTAACCATATAATTCGAACTCAGCAAGCAACTATTTATCTATATATAAGAAGAAAAGTTTATCAAGTACATGTTTACACAGGGTTTGGTATTGCTCACTTGATGTTCCTTAAACACCCTGCTGCACGTCTGCACCTTCACTCTTCGGGAAATATTCCTTGAAAGGGGAGGACTTCAATGAATAGTTCTTAAACAAAGGTGGTCTTGAGAAGCCACCGATGTATGGGTTTGCTTGATGTCAACTTGGTCCTTAATGGTACTTATATGTGTCCGGGGAATATACTGACCATAGTTCAGTTTACCCGAACACTAGGTCGTATATGATTGATCCCCACAGCTGCCCATGGTTTCTTAAGCACAAAAGTGTGCCTTTGAGGCACGTATTCTACTGGAGGCGAGGTGCTTCTAGGGGGAGTGTATCCCTATTTAGCTGGAGTGATAGGTAACTACGGCGGGGCGCGATCTTGTTTGTGCTCCTTGACGGTTATTTGTGACTTTAGAACCACGTCTCTAGCCTATACTTCGGCTGCCTAAGCCGCAGTGTGTTCCTTAGTTCGAAGGGATCGCTTGGTGTTAGTATTGGTTGTAATGAAACCCTTAGGTCCTCGCATCTTCGACTTGAGGTATGCATAATGGGGAACAACATTAAAGCGGGTGAATGATGTACGACCGAGGAGTGCATGGTGCCCACTGTGGAAGGGGACAATGTCGAAGATCAAGTCTTCGCTGCGAAAGTTGTCGGTCGAACCGAACACTACTTCTAGAGTTATGGTGCCCGAGCAGTGAGCCTTGACACAAGGAGTTACTCCTTCGAAGGTGGTTTTGCTGGGTTTGATTCTTGATGGATCAATGCCCATTTTTATCACTGTGTCCTCATAAATTAGACGCATGAGGTTGTACCCATCAACGATGGGGTCGAGTACGAATACCGCTAAACCCCCACGCCGAATACTAGTCGGGTGGTCCACACGGTCATAAGTGATCGGGTAAGCCAACCATGGGTTGTACATCGGGGCTACTGGCTGTATGGCGTATATGTCCCGAAGTGCCCGCTTCCTCTCCTTTTTAGGCAAGTGAGTGACATAGATCATCTTCATGGTTTTTACTTCAGGGGGAAACTTCTTTTGGACCTCGTTGTTCGGGTGATGGGGGTTCCTCGTCATCCTTGCTATGGGGGCTCTTCGCCTAGTCTTCAGCCACACTCTTGCTCTCCACCTTGATAACCCAACAGTCACGGTTGGTGTGAGTAGCGGGCTTGTTTTGAGTGCCGTTTATCTGACAAGGCCTCTCGAATATTTTCTCCAACGTGGTTGGGCCATCCCGATTTCCTTAAGAAGGCTTCATTCTGGGTTCGGGCCTAGAGTTAAGGAATCCGACATTGACTATCGTGTCATTGGCTTCACCACTATTGCGTCATTACTTTCCATTGCTGTCCCAGACTATGGAAGTGACGGGGTTTGAGGGAGGGTTTTTTTCGACGGGCTAGCCAAGTATCCTCACCCGCGCAATGGCGGGTCATGAGAGATGTAAGGGCGCCACTTCTGTCCAAGCATCCCGGTTCTCTAGTATGTTGTTGTGGAAGGAAGCTACTGCCTCGGCGTCCGAACAATCAACTATTAGATTTTCTTGGCGAAGAATATATTCCATACTTGCCGAGATGAGTCATCGGTTTGCTGGATGATGTGGCTCAAGTCATCAAACCCAGGTGGCCGGACATAAGTGCCCCGAAAGTTGTCTCGAAAGGCATCTTCGAGATCCTCCCAACTCCCAATGGAGGTTTCTCGGAGGCTGTTCAACCAGTGCCTAGCTGGCCCTTTGAGCTTCTGTGATAAGTATTTGATGGCGTGGAGGCAATCTTCACGACCCGTGTGAATGTGGAGAAGGAAATCTTCAATCCATATGGCTCCGCCTATTGTCCCGTCGTACTTCTTGATGTTTACGGGTTTAAACCCTTTGGGGAACTAATGCCACATCATCTCATGTGTGAAGCACATTGGGTGGGAAGCGCCACTTATCCGAGCTATTCCATGCCAGAGATCGGACGAGATCCAACCATGTTGTTGATCTCAAACTCCATCGTGCTGATTAGGCCGAGCTTGGTACGTGTCGTGTCTCACGGGAGTGTGACTCCTAGATCGGTAAATAGAACTCATCTGTCCTGTTCTAGACTTAATGTTCTATCGTAGATCAAATGGGTCTCTGGGTTGAGCTAGTTCATTTCTCCTATCCCGTCCTCGAGGAGGGCGGTCTATTTGGTGCGGGGTCCAAGGCCTCGTCTTGGAATTCTGGCAACAAGCAGCAATACGGGTAGCTTTTAGTTTGTCCCTGTCGTTCCAGTTTGTACCCCTCTTAGGCGGACAGGACTTTTGTGCATCTCTCGATGCTGGAGTCCTATTCAGCTTTCAGCTGCCTCTGCTTTAGCTTAAGTCTCCGAGCAGTGGTTATGAGTTGTCGCCTGAATACTTCTTGATCTAGTTAGTCTTCGGGGATGATGAAATCCTCGTCTCCCAAGCTTTCCTCCTCCTCGATCGGAGGGATGTAGTTGTTGTCTTTGGAATTGCCGAGATCCTCAAGGTTGTCTAGATACATGTAACCTGGTAGATTAGGGTCATATTTGGGGTCTATATGTTCTGGAGAATCAGAGGGATTTCGCGTATCCTCGGGGTTGAGGTTATCTGTGGTTCCCTCATTGCTTTTCTTGGCCTTACGAGCTTTAGGCATTTCGTGTCGGTGATGAAGCTTGATGGGTTCGTCACCACTCTTTTTGACCGGGGTGTCATCATTGCTTTTCCCTGTGGCGCCATCGTCCCAACGAATGTCCACCATGTAGACGTCATACGTGGAGGTGATAGTCCATCGTCCCGTTATGGCAGGACTAGGACATGTGATAGCCATGTCAATATATTTGGCTTCCTCCAAGGAGAGGTCTAACAGATCGGTTAGATGTTTGATAATGGCAATGAAGTGTGTGGTGGGTGGGGTATAAAGTTCCCTGCACCTAGTCTCAGAGGTGGAAGGATCCTGGGTCAGGACTGAACCGTCTGAACTATCCATGGCTTGCGTTCAGGTCATCGTCTTGTTTGACAATGATAGATTTACCGAACTAGTCCTCAGAGCTCTGGCGGAGTTGAGCTCCTATGCTTTAGCATTGGGAGTGTGTTCGGGCGAGGTTACCCTCGGGCCTCCGAACACCATGGTGAGATCCCCGCTCGAGGCTGGATCAGGAGTAAACTCTAACCAGGACTCAAGGTGGGGAGAAGACCTGAAGTTAAGGCTTCAAAGTTTTTGAGCTCTTCGGCCAAAGCTGAGACCTCCAAAGGATCAAATCGCCTTGGGCGTCGACTACGTACTCCAAACCGCCGAACTTGAAACCCTGGCCCAGGGTGAACCCGTGGATCTCGTGATGAACCGCCTTGATGCGTCGGGGAAGAAGATATCCCTGGCCTTGATGTTTTGACTCGGGACCAAGTGATCCATCGATCCTACAATGGACCTCTCAATGAAAGCACCAATGTCGATGTCAAAATCGGTTGATCTTGAGTAGGGAGTCCGAAGTGTGGAACTTTGATCGATGGGTAACATGGGACGAAGGAAACAGTGTTTTACCTAGGTTCGGTCCCTCTTAATAGAGGTAAAACCCAATGTACTGCTCTTGTGTATTGATGAAGTAGTACAAAGTACAATGTTGATCTACCTCGATATCAACCGTTGCGGTCTAAAACCCTAATCGTAGTGTCCTACGAACTATGGTCTAAAACAAGGAAGGAATATGCCGATCACTACTTTGCCTTGGACTGTACGCCAGTCTTTTGGAGAATCCATCTTGATTCCAAAATCACCAATGATGATCGAACGGTCTAGGAGTCCATCCAAGAGAACAGGTAAGCGGCACGAGGACCCCTTAGTCCCCAACTCCTTTAGTCATCATAACTGCAGGGAAGCGTCGCCACGCATGCCCGTGCACTATTTTGGGCCTAGCCCAACAACGATGCGCACGTGTATGGCCCAGGCCCGGGGGCTACTGTCGTTGTATGTCACAGCCCTAGATTATAGCTAGTAGTTAGTTGCATGAGTAAGCATTCATGAATGCATTCAAATCAATTTAATTCAAATTTGGATGTTTTAAAAATGGGGATGACCAAACCCTAACACCAAACAAAGTCCAAATAGGTTCAACAAGAGAAAAATCCTAGCTACTCCAGATTCAAAACAAAACCCTAGCAACTCTATATGCAAAACAATTCAAAAGTGGTGACAAATGAATGAACCAAAATAGTTTTCATAAAAGTCCATCATTTTTGATAAATGTTGGAAAGAGAACATCAGGGGTGATATATATATTCAAAATACTTTTTGCATTTTATTTTAAACTCAAAAGCCACTGAAATCAATTAATTAATTGATTTCAAATATCTCCTAGTTTTATAAAATGTTGAAAACTTCACCTGGGGTTGGAAATATTCCAAATAACACCCCAGAGTTGTTTACCTATTTTCTTTGAATTAGTTGGAGCCAAAACAAATAAAACAAATGTCAGAAATAACAAAACAGAAAAGAATAGAAGAAAAAAAAAAGGAAACGCTTACCTGTCGCCCCTGCAGGCCCAGCCCACCACGGCCTCCCCCTGCTCGTCGTCTTCCCCGAGCAGGTGCGTGGCAGCAGCGCGTGCGCCGGCTCCACCTCCTGCTCGTCCCCGTCCTCATCTCACCGCCCGAGGATGCCCCAGACCCCCTCGAGCTTATCCTCCTCTTCTCTCTCCAGTTCCCTCTTCCCTCTCTCTGCTTTCCCTCGTTGCCGCCATTGCCTAGATCTCCAAGCTCGCCTCCAGCTCGTCTCCGTCCACCCCTCGCCTTTCCGACCGGCTCATTAGCTCCGCCTCGTTGAGAAGCTCCTCGCCGTCAATCTCCCCGAGCACCCGAGCCACTGCAGCGTCGCCATCGCCACCTTCTTCCTTCTCCGGTCGCGGGAGCTCCCCACCTCGATTCGCCAGCCAGGGTCCCTCTCCGGTCTGCCCGATGCCAAAAACGGAGATGCAGTGAGCCCGTGCTCCTTTCCCCTCTCACGCCACGCTCTTCCGTGCCCCGTAGCCTCGATCCCCACCGTGGCCGACTCCGGCCACCGCCCGAGGTTGTCGCCGGCCTCGCTCTGGCCACCTCCTGGCCTGTGACTTGGTCAGAACGGATGCGGCGCTCTGCCAGCTTTCTGTAGAACCCAACCGTGCTCGAATTGGACCTCTGTAGCGCAATTCTGGCCAACTCCGGCGAGCCCTCCACCGCGGGCTTGGTCGCCGGTGACCACCCTCCGGTGAGGGCCGACGTGGCAGTCGTTAGCTAGTTCTAACCCCCCCAGAGCCACTCCGAGAGGGCCCCACGCCTGGTCAAACCCCAATTAGGGGCTGGTCAGCGCGGGGTTAGCCCCTCGGTCACTGACCAGTGGACCCCACTGGTCAGGTTTGACCTGGCCTAGGCGCTGTTGACTGCTGACGCAGTGATGACATCACAGTGACGCAGTAATTGATTTTCCGTTTATAAAATAAATCCAGGAAATTGCTAAAACTTGTAAAAATCATAGAAATTAAAATATAACTCGGATGAAAATAATTTATACATGAAAAAGTATCAGAAAAATCAAACGAATCTGATTATGGCATTTTCGTGCATGTTTGAAAAAGTTAACAACACCAAATAGGCAAAATGATGAATAGGGTAAATTTAATAAATAGTTTGGAGTTGGAAATTGATACTTATTTGATTTCCACTACAATTGTTATGACCAAACATTGGTCAATGCAAATCAGTACCTCAAAATACTAACGCCATACATGTTGAAATAATTTGTTATGAGCATCAGGTCGAATCAATTATAAGGGTACTTGGAAAGATACCCGGTATGAAGTGATGTTTGAATCCTAATTCAACCCAACTTCAACTTAAGAAATGATAGCCACGTTAGCCCTGCCACCTTTCATTTCATGTCTTGAGCATGCATCATAGTGTTGCATTTCCGTGAAGTAATTGTTGTTCTTTCTTGTTTGCCGGTGTTGTTCCCTCTCGGTAAACGATGTTTCCGATGATGTGATCGTTGACATTGATGAAGACTCATTGCTATCTTCAGACGTGTCAGGCAAGCAAACCCCCCCTTGAGCATATTGATATAAACCCACCCTCTCGCTCCTGCTCTCTTTTACTGCATTAGGACAAACACGATTCAACTGTACATGTTATCGATAGTTGAACCCATTCCTCTGCGTGACCTCATTTTGTCACAGTAAATAGTTGAAACCACTTACCATGAGTAGCAACTGCTTGAGCCTTGTTGTGCTTACTCATCCATGCTTGTTTACAATGCCTGCTATGCTTAGAGTCGTGTCGGGTCTGATCCGTCTGGATGATGAATCGGAATGGTTGTGTTCATGTCCTACAGTGTGAGAGTAAAGGTGTGAATATGATTTGGTAAAGGTAGCGATGAGAGGCCATGTACGAGTACATGGTGGGTTGTCTCATTGGGACCATCCTTAAGAACTGAGTTCTGTGTATGTTATCCAAGACAAGATACTACCATGCATTGGGCCCTGAAATATGACCCCGCTCGGCTTATTAATTGCCTAGATCTCTGTCCAGGAGTTGCAATTAGTTTCTGGTGTTTGTAGGAAAAGTGTTGGCGGCCGTGTTTAGCTCTGCCCGACGGGGTAGGCTTCACTACGGTAGATACACAGTGGCACGGTGTACCAAGTGGCACCCGAATGGTGGGCTTGGGAACCCTGCGCGCATCGTTTGGGGCCGTAGAGGAAACCTCGGCCGGACTTCCTTGCGGGTTCAATCTCAAATAGGCGATAAACCTAGACTAGGGTCTTGTGTGGTTAACGGTCGTGGCCGACACCCACGACAGTGCTTCCGCTTGAAGGTTGCCGAGATGCATGACGTGCATATGGTGCTAAGTAGTGGGAGCATGTGTGAAGAAGTATACCCCTGCAGGGTGATTCAATCTGTTCGAATAGCCGCGTCCTCGGTTATGGGCTACTTGGAAGCATTACGTGGTACATAGACATTTAAATGGATACTCTAAACATGCAAGATAAGTGTGAGTGCTATGGAAGGCCTTCTCGTAGGGAGACGAGAGTGGATCCATAGTGGTGTATTGCATTGGTGAATATGTGGACTCGTGTGCGTTATCCCACCTCAAAGAAAGAACTTGTAGTCATAGTACAGGTTAGCCAAGAGTCAAAGCTGGCTTGCTGCAATCAAACCCCACAATCCTTTCATTGAAACATGATGCATATGTAGATAGTTCTGATGTAAGACTTGTTGAGTACCTTTGTACTCACGGTTGCTTTATTTATGTTTTTGCAGAGAAGACTTAGACTCATTAAAAGGTTCTACGTGATGTGTTCGATGTTGACCGGAATAGCTTGGGAATCCTAGACAAAGGTCTGGCTCCTTTGGTAGGGTCATAGTAGCTTTTCAGGCTCTTCCAGCCACTTTTAGTAGATGTCTGTACCCAGACATGATTTGCTTCCGCTTGTTGTTTGTATGAATTGAGTGTCGGGTCACGAGACCCCTGTTTGTAATATCACACTATGTTGACTCTTATGAGTCTTTAATAAATGCTTGAGTCATAGAGTTATGTTGTGATGCCATGTTGTATCTACACATATCGTGCATAATGTGTGTATGTTTGAAATGCATTATATGTGTGGGATTCGACACCTAGTTGTTTGCCTTTAGTAGTACTCTTTACAGGGAAATGCCTCTTTGTGAGTCCATCGAGCCTTGGTAGTTTGCTACTGCTCGGAACACATTGATTTACCGGCATGTATCCTTCTTTGCTGTTGTGTCTGTCCCCTCGGGGAAATGTCACGCGGTGTAATGGAGTCCTTGTAGCTTGCTACGACTCGTCTACACACGCTGATGACCGACACCTGCTTTGCTGGGTTATGTATGCCTGTCCCTGTACGGATGTACCGCTTGGGTTTATAAATAGTCATGTCGACCCGGGTTCTTTGTCGTTTGAACGCTAGCAACATATTCATATACGTGAGCCAAAAGACGCAAACGGTCCGGCCAAGGTAAGGTGGCAGCCGTGGAGTTTACCGTGCGTGAGGCTGCAAAGTGATGTGATGTGTTATAGGATGGGTTCTTATGATCTAGGATCGGGGTCCCGACAGCTTTGGTATCAGAGTTGGACTGCCTGTAGGATAACCAAGCCAAACTGGTCGATATTGTGTCTAGCAACTCTTTAGTTATATAAGGGAATTGTTTGTGGAAGGGAACGTAAGGCTCTTTTTACTCCTTTCCTTTTGTCATTCTTATTCTGAGTCACCCTCTTCTTTATTCTACGGGGTTTAAGAATTAGGCTTTCCCATCTATTCATTAGGATGACGAGTTACTATGTTTGAGACTTATAGAGAAGTTGTTGTCTTCCTGGATCAGTGTCTCCATAAGAATTCAATTGTTATGTTGTTAGTTTCTTGCAGGTTGACTCATAATTCATGCCCGTACAGCCGTTATGCTGTCCGAGTTTTCCAAAGTTCCCAAATAGTCTGATGCAATTGCAAATTCCCTCCTCCTGAGCTAATGTCTTTTGGCCGGACAAAGCACACTAATAATTGTGTTGAGGTACTTTATTACCTCGATGTTTTGTTGAAGTATTAGGAAAACATGTTGCCCCGAAAACTACCCAATAGTCTAGATGTGTGGTATGTCTTCCAGTGTAATAGTTCTAGCCATCATTTTCGAAAAACATCTGGTGATGTTAAATAGTTTCTAGGTACTCTATTTCTGGGTTCCTGGATCCAATGATCATTCTGCTCATCTCTGTTGATAGTGTTGCTAGTTCCTCTAGGATGATTAGTAACCTTGTTGTAGTCCTCAAGGTGCATGGTATATCATTCTTCCAATACCATGGACCATCTCTGTCAAAAGTTCTTCGTGAACTAAAGATCATAATAAGAGTGCTCGTGACGAGTTCCCCACTCCATATTGTGGTTTTGCCTACTCCGCTCTTCTGCATGGGTTATCTGGAAGAATTATGTTGAGCTCTTTTGACATTCTAATCCATGCATCCATAACTCAAGAAAATCATGTGCTCTTGAGTTGACCCTATCTAGTTGTTTTCTGACCTTCATCCATGTGAGGATAGTCAATAATAGTGGTGCATTCTTGTTATCAATGTCTTCTATTCCTGTGGTCTGTCAAGTTGTTCTATTCTCGAAAGACTCGGAGAAGCAAACTCCAGTACCACATCCATTTCTTGGATTGGACAAAGTAGTTGTATTCTGCAGATCGAAATGCTAACCCAGCTTTTGTTCTGTTCTATCTTGGAGTATTACCCTCTTTCTGTCAAGAGTGTAATGAGAATTGCACCATCTCTTATGAGTTCTTGATGTAGCGGTAATTTTCTCTATCATTGTTCATTCCTCGGTTTTCGTGTTGGTTGTAACCGGAATATCGACAAGTGAACCATGATGTGTGAAATCAATACTCCTAGCAATGTTATTGCTTGGTAGCTAATGGACAATAATTTCACTCTTATGGTGATGGTGATTGAATCGTCATTCTAAGATTGACCGTGCTACCTAGTCCATGTCTCATGGTGCACCTTTTGATCAATGAGTTAGTATTTTGTCAATCCCTTGTTCTATTGATCACATCATCTTGCCCTGAAAAGCAAGATTGTTCCCGAGCTTAATAATATATCGGTGGTTCGTGATTTTCCGAATATCTTCTTGGAAGAATTACCAGGTTGTTCCCTGACTGTTATGATAGAGCTCGTGGTCAAGTTGGTTTTTCTATAAACCAACCCCTTCTCCAAGAATCCGTATTGGATACCCCGAGCTAGTTGGTTAAGCTAAACAACAACTTGGAGAGTTGGAAGATAAAAGCTTCGCCTAAACTCAGCTCATTTAAAAGGGATATTTTTCTGTTGTGTGAGTCTGAAGAAAGATGATATTTTCATCGGTTGATTCGTGTGATCAATTGTTGCATATATTATCTTGTTCAATTTTGATTTGAGCATGGGCTATCGTCAAATCAAACTCAGAACCAAAGATTTTCGTAGCGGTGTTTTACTCATGGATTTCTCTGGGCATACACCATTATATTCTTTGATCTGACCAATGCTATTATCTTGCTCACATAGTTGTGGAAATCCATTTATATGGGTATCTTGATGAATTGTTGTTGAGCCCATCGGCAACATTCTAACTTGTTCCATGATCTATGTTGGACATCAAGCTAGTGCTGGAAACTTTGTAGACATTGTCTTCGTGTCTCGAACACGAGGTATATGTTAGGTGTAAGAAGTGACTTCCTCTAATTCATGTGCATCTAATACAAGTTGCCGCCGTGAATTCGAGAAAAGTTAATTTTTTTTCTTCGGAATCATCCCAAGTCAATCATGCACGTGCGAAGTATTCTATGGTTTGATAGACTGATCATCTTCACTCCATATGTATCACCTAGCACACCAAGCCACTGCTTGATTTGTTCAAGGAAAAGAAGGTAAGTGCCATTCCTGAAGGTACCAGACGGACTTGCACATGGCTTCGTTATCCGCAATGATGGTTCCCAAACTAGAACGCGGTAGTGTTTTGTTGTAAGACTTTTCATGTGTTCACAGTTGTCTTGGGCAGTGTGTTCACGTGGGTCTTGCGATCCAGCTCATGTTTTGGACTTGTCTTCCGTAGTTCATTTCTTGAGAATCATGCAACGTTATCTCGTCGATTTGTGTTGCAAACTTTCTTTTCAGACATGCTGAGTCTGAAGCTTAGTGTCACCAACCGGAGCTGAATCTCATGCAGTTATAATGGTTGGAACTTTCCCAAGAATTATAATATTGGTCTCTATATAACCCGGTAAAGTGGTGAAATGGCTAACACACCTAGCCGGAAGACTTGATATTACAATATCTTGCATCAGCAATCTTAGCCATCTCCCCGTGAGGTTCTGTATGACTTATTTTGGAAGTTGTTCCTCATGGACTTCCTTTGATGCCCGAATTCCGACCTATATTTGATGTGCTAGATATAAAGCATGACTTATAATTGGGTTGTGCTAGTACATCAAGGAGAACATTAGAAGCGGAGTGCTAAATGTCTCTCGGTCGATCAACCAGATTTCGTTCCCTTGGCACAGCTAAGGTGAAATCTGAGGAAGTGTTGTCTTCCTTTGCATCTGCATCCTCCATCACTGTTCATCATGGTAGTATGTTGTGTCACCAGGATCCTTGGCACGGATGTTGGTAAACCTTCATGAATATGGAAATGCTCAAGTTCTTGAGAGCACGCTGAGACACTAGGTTATATCCTCGGTAATACTTGGAATGTGCCTTCCGTTCGCCGAGTTGTTCTATAACTCTAGTTTGTTTCCAACTAAGCATACCATTCTTTCAAATTCCTCCAACAATCATTTGTGAATTGTCTTCCCTCGTAGGAAGAGTTTCAATGATCTTAGTATCAAAAGTAATTCTTTTTGCCACTTAAGGGGAATAACTCTAAGAGTCACCTTCCTAAGGTGCCCCGTTGTGGTATGAAGGGCAACCTAATCCTCGCTACTTTGAAACCTCGTCACCATCTGATTTAAGCATGGATTTGTTGCCTACCAATTGAACCTCTGTCATATGCCTCATTTCCTTGTCCGTGTTATGTTTGTTGTGTCTCAGCTCAAGGGAAGTTCCTACGTCTCATTCTATGAGTTGATCTTGAGTTGCTCGGTTTTCGAGGAGATCGAATCTTGTGTAGTCTCCCTGTTCTTTTGTCGTCAAGCTAGATGAAGACCTCAAGGACAAAGATGTCAAGATCAACATGGGGCGATGAATCAACGTCCTCGAGAGGAGAAAATGGATCGTGAAGATTGTGATAATTTAGTGTCCCCTCTTCCTCTTCCCGACTACGCTTGAATCTCGGGACGATATTCTTGTTTAGTGGGGGTGAGTTGTCACAGCCCTAGATTATAGCTAGTAGTTAGTTGCATGAGTAAGCATTCATGAATGCATTCAAATCAATTTAATTCAAATTTGGATGTTTTACAAATGGGGATGACCAAACCCTAACACCAAACAACATCCAAATAGGTTCAACAAGAGAAAAATCCTAGCTACTCTAGATTCAAAACAAAACCCTAGCAACTCTATATGCAAAACAATTCAAAAGTAGTGACAAATGAATGAACCAAAATAGTTTTCATAAAAGTCCATCATTTTTGATAAATGTTGGAAAGAAAACATCAGGGGTGATATATATTTTCAAAATACTTTTTGCATTTTATTTCAAACTCAAAAGCCACTGAAATCAATTAATTAATTGATTTCAAATATCTCCTAGTTTTATAAAATGTTGAAAACTTCACGTGGGGTTGGAAATATTCCAAATAACACCCCAGAGTTGTTTACCTATTTTCTTTGAATTAGTTGGAGCCAAAACAAATAAAACAAATGTTAGAAATAACAAAACAGAAGAAAAAAAAAAGGAAACGCTTACTTGTCGCCCGTGCAGGCCCAGCCCACCAGGGCCTCCCCCTGCTCGTCGTCTTCCCCGAGCACGTGCGTGGCAGGAGCGCGTGCGCCGGCTCCACCTCCCGCTTGCCACCGCCTCCTCGTCCCCGTCCTCATCTCACCGCCCGAGGATGCCCCAGACCCCCTCGAGCTTATCCTCCTCTTCTCTCTCCAGTTCCCTCTTCCCTCTCTCTGCTTTCCCTTGTTGCCGCCATTGCCGGGATCTCCAAGCTCGCCTCCAGCTCGTCTCCGGCCACCCCTCGCCTTCCCGACCGGCTCATTAGCTCCGCCTCGTTGAGAAGCTCCTCGCCATCAATCTCCCCGAGCACCCGAGCCACTGCAGCGTCGCCATCGCCACCTTCTTCCTTCTCCGGTCGCCGGAGCTCCCCACCTCGATTCGCCGGCCAGGGTCCCTCTCCGGTCTGCCCGATACCAAAAACGGAGATGCAGTGAGCCCGTGCTCCTTTCCCCTCTCACGCCACGCTCTTCCGTGCCCCGTAGCCTCGATCCCCACCGTGGCCGACTCCGGCCACCGCCCGAGGTTGTCGCCGGCCTCGCTCACGCCACCTCCTGGCCTGTGACTTGGTCGGAACGGATGCGGCGCTCTGCCAGCTTTCTGTAGAACCCAACCGCGCTTGAATTAGACCTTTGTAGCGCAATTCCGGCCAACTCCGGCGAGCCCTCCACCGCGGGCTTGGTCGCCGGCGACCACCCTCCGATGAGGGCCGACGTGGCAGTCGTTAGCCAGTTCTAACCCCCCCCCCAGAGCCACTGCTAGAGGGCCCCACGCCTGGTCAAACCCCAATTAGGGGCTGGTCAGCGCGGGGTTAGCCCCTCGGTCACTGACCAGTGGACCCCACTGTTCAGGTTTGACCTAGCCTAGGCGCTGTTGACTGCTCACGTAGTGATGACATCACAGTGACGCAGTAATTGATTTTCTGTTTATGAAATAAATCCAGGAAATTGCTAAAACTTGTAAAAATCATAGAAATCAAAATATAACTCGGATGAAAATAATTTATACGTGAAAAAGTATCAGAAAAATCCAAGGAATCTGATTATGGCATTTTCATGCATGTTTGAAAAAGTTAACAACACCAAATAGGCAAAATGATGAACAGGGTAAATTTAATAAATAGTTTGGAGTTGGAAATTGATACTTATTTGATTTCCACTTCAATTGTTATGACCAAACATTGGTCAATGCAAATCACTACCTCAAAATACTAACTCCATACATGTTGAAATAATTTGTTATGAGCATCAGGTCGAATCAATTATAAGGGTACTTGGAAAGATACCCGGCTTGAAGTGATGTTTGAATACAAATTCAAACCAACTTCAACTTAAGTAATGATAGCCACATTAGCCCTGCCACCTTGAGCATGCATCATAGTGTTGCATTTCCGTGAAGTAATTGTTGTTCTTTCCTGTTTGCCGGTGTTGTTCCCTCTCGGTAAACGATGTTTTCGACGATGTGATCGTTGACATTGATGAAGACTCATTGCTATCTTCAGACGTGTCAGGCAAGCAAACCCCCCCCCCCTTGAGCATATTGATATAAACCCACCCTCTCGCTCCTGCTCTCTTTTACTGCATTAGGACAAACACGATTCAACTGTACATGTTATCGGTAGTTGAACCCATTCCTCTGCATGACCTCATTTTGTCACAGTAAATAGTTGAAACCACTTAGCATGAGTAGCAACTGCTTGAGCCTTGTTGTGCTTACTCATCCATGCTTGTTTACAATGCCTGCTATGCTTAGAGTCGTGTCGGGTCTGATCCGTCTGGATGATGAATCGGAATGGTTGTGTTCATGTCCTACAGTGTGAGAGTAAAGGTGTGAATATGATTTGGTAAAGGTAGCGATGAGAGGCCATGTAGGAGTACATGGTGGGTTGTCTCATTGGGACCATCCTTAAGAACTGAGTTCTGTGTATGTTATCCAAGACAAGATACTACCATGCATTGGGCCCTGAAATATGACCCCGCTCGGCTTATTAATTGCCTAGATCTCTGTCCAGGAGTTGCAATTAGTTTCTGGTGTTTGTAGGAAAAGTGTTGGCGGCCGTGTTTAGCTCTGCCCGACGGGGTAGGCTTCACTACGGTAGATACACAGTGGCACGGTGTACCAAGTGGCACCCGAATGGTGGGCTTGGGAACCCTGCGCGCATCGTTTGGGGCCGTAGAGGAAACCTCGGCCGGACTTCCTTGCGGGTTCAATC
Source organism: Hordeum vulgare subsp. vulgare (assembly GCF_904849725.1). NCBI lineage: Eukaryota > Viridiplantae > Streptophyta > Magnoliopsida > Poales > Poaceae > Hordeum > Hordeum vulgare. Next base: position 329,812,062 of record NC_058519.1, read on the forward strand.
TCAAATAGGCGATAAACCTAGACTAGGGTCTTGTGTGGTTAACGGTCGTGGCCGACACCCACGACAGTGCTTCCGCTTGAAGGTTGCCGAGATGCATGACGTGCATATGGTGCTAAGTGGTGGGAGCATGTGTGAAGAAGTATACCCCTGCAGGGTGATTCAATCTGTTCGGATAGCCGCGTCCTCAGTTATGGACTACTTGGAAGCATTACGTGGTACATAGACAATTTAAATGGATACTCTAAAACATGCAAGATAAGTGTGAGTGCTATGGAACGCCTTCTCGTAGGGAGACGAGAGTGGATCCATAGTGGTGTATTGCATTGGTGAATATGTGGACTCGTGTGCGTTATCCCACATCAAAGAAAGAACTTGTAGTCCTAGTACAGGTTAGCCAAGAGTCAAAGTTGGCTTGCTGCAATCAAACCCCACAATCCTTTCATTGAAACATGATGCATATGTAGATAGTTCTGATGTAAGACTTGTTGAGTACCTTTGTACTCACGGTTGCTTTATTTATGTTTTTGCAGAGAAGACTTAGACTCATTAAAAGGTTCTACGAGATGTGTTCGATATTGACCGGAATAGCTTGGGAATCCCAGACAGAGGTTTAGCTCCTTTGGTAGGGTCGTAGTAGATTTTCAGGCTCTTCCAGCAACTTTTAGTAGATGTCTGTACCGAGACATGATTTGCTTCCGCTTGTTGTTTGTATGACTTGAGTGTCGGGTCACGAGACCCCTGTTTGTAATATCACACTATGTTGATTCTTATGAGTCTTTAATAAATGCTTGAGTCATAGAGTTATGTTGTGATGCCATGTTGTATCTACACATATCGTGCATAATGTGTGTATGTTTGAAATGCATTATATGTGTGGGATTCGACACCTAGTTGTTTGCCTTTAGTAGTACTCTTTATAGGGAAATGCCTCTTTGTGATTCCATCGAGCCTTGCTAGTTTGCTACTGCTCGGAACACATTGATTGACCGGCATGTATCCTTCTTTGCTGTTGTGTCTGTCCCCTCGGGGATATGTCATGCGGTGTAATGGAATCCTTGTAGCTTGCTACGACTCGTCTACACACGCTGATGACCGACACCTGCTTTGCTGGGTTATGTATGCATGTCCCTGTACGGATGTACCGCTTGGGTTTATAACTAGTCATGTCGACCCGGGTTCTTTGTCGTTTGAACGCTAGCAACATATTCATATACGTGAGCCAAAAGACACAAACAGTCCCGGCCAAGGTAAGGTGGCAGCCGTGGAGTTTACCGTGCGTGAGGCCGCAAAGTGATGTGATGTGTTACAGGCTGGTTTCTTATGATCTAGGATCGGGGTCCCGACATTGTACTAAGAAATGGGGTCCTTAGTACCCTAGACTTAGGCACGGTCAATCGCGGCCCTCAGGCTGGCAACTCCTTGTCGGGCTCACACCAAGCCCCAAAGCAAGCCAAGACCATGAACAAAGCGGGGCAGAAAGATTGTTACCTGTCTCTAACACCGCCCACAAGCAGTGCGAGTGAGATTTCAGCCTGCCAAGTCACCGCTCCACCTCACCAGGGTGCTAATTGTCTAGATCAGCTGAGGTGTCGAGCGGGCAGGCAGACATGCAAGGCTAGCAGGGGCACATGGGCAAAGCGGCGGGTGTGTTGTGACCTTAATAACACCCATCCTGTGGCGTGTCATAAGAATAGGAGGTAGGTGGGTGGACGACATAGAAGCTTGCCGGGGAACATCGCGAGGGCGCTACCTCACGGCGCATTGAATGTGCGTGTCCTAGTCCGTCAGAGTTAGGTATATCCCACTACCTGTCCTGACAGGCAGTCCCTGTCACTGCAGTACGCACTGTACACCCAGTAAAAGACCATCATAGCCATTATGGTAACCCATTGAGATATAAAAGGAGGCTTAAGGCTACATTCTATGGGGTTGTCACTGTGTTCAATTGCACGCATAGTTGCACCTCTCGATCATCCTTGCCGGGTGGTTTCACTCTTGTACTTGAACCCACAAAATAAACCAAGCACAGATAGGACGTATGGTTTTATGCTCCCAAGCAGGTCGAACCTGTACAAACCCTCGTGCGTGATCGGATCAACTGATGGTCTTTGTGCACCTGCATCGCCCTGTAGAATCGTAAAGGGGCCCCACGGGTCCAATAGATCGTCATTATTCCCCCGACATAGAGGGGGCAACCTGTTGGCCACAACACTACTGTAGGATGGTCCAAATGTGACACTACAATTTGAGACCCTTCAACGAAACTATATGCAATGCATTAATCGCAAACGGTGCTGTAAGAAAACCGTCAAAATGATACAAACTGTTTGCGATGGTGCAGGCATTAAGCACGATTTAGATCATAGCTGTGTGTGCGATGTGCCGAAAATGGTTAATCCATACAAACTGTTTGCGATGATCCCGAACAAAAGAAACGGTCATCGAGATGAGGGTTTGTGCAATATACAACATACAGTTCACTAGGATGAACTGTGTGTGATTAGGTAACACAACAGAAGCAGTTAGCTAGATCAAGGTGTGTGCAAAGGAGGGCATACAGTTCACTCGGATGAACTGTTTGCGATGAGCCAAGATGACAGAAACATTTCAACTGAACAAGATGTGTGTGATACTTAGCAAACAGGTCCATAATCACAAATGTGTGTGAAGACCGATAATAACACAGACGATTACTGATAATAAGCCATGTGATTTTCTCTGTATACAGAAGAAGAACATATATAACTGAAATAAACATCCAGTTACATAAGTGACTATACAAATCATTCACACAAAAGTCAAAAAACAATTGCATGCATTCTAAACTAGGAGAAACACTCATCTAGTCATCTACTTCTTGTGACGCTCCCTCCACTACTTTATGGCTTGATCCCTCATCTGAGGCACGACGAATACACTTCCTCATGTCAAAAATCCACATGTACATCTCATAGCTTGAGTACGCGTCCTTGGAGGCGTACTTGGCGTGTTCTTTATCCAGTCTCTAACCCCATGCACTGTGCCAGGCGTTCTTCTCCTTCTTGCTCTCATCCTTCATCTTCATGTAGTGTGGTTCGATGATGGCCGAGGCGAGGTCAACCAGGGAGTTCTATTTGTTATTGGTGCTCCCCCAGACCTTGTAGTGGTCATGCATGTTGACAAGATCCTGGCAAGTTAAGCCCGAAACATCGAGCGCTTTTGGATCGTTGGTAGTATCCCCCATAGCGAACCTGTAGTCGGGGTTGTAGATAAACCTAGCGAAATGCTCGCAGAGCCTAGTGACCACGTGGTAATGGTATACGAGGATGCCATGTCGCACGCACAACTGGGCGACGACAACCTTCTGATCTTGCCCGGCACGACCGCTGGTGAACTCGCGGTCGAAGCCGACCATTTGGTACTTGTCGTCAGCGAGCAACTGCTCCATAGTTTGGATGGAGCTCTCGACCAAGTCCGGCTCGTTCGTGTACACCACCGAGAGTTCCTCCCCCCTCATGTGGGTGTCCACTATGTGATGCATGGTGAACTTCCCCCCGTTGTCGTCGTCGGCCGCTGGGAGCGCCATTGGAGCCACAAGGAGTGCCATTGGGGCCACGAGGAGCACCATTGGAACCGCTGTGTATCCTCTTTGTATCTGTTATCGTGGGTGTTCCTATTGTGTCGTGTGGTGCGAGAGATGAAGGTAAATGGACGTAGGAATAAATAGGGGTCGGGCGTCCTGGATTCACGGCACATCTGAATGGTAGTTTTTGCAGCGGGTAACTACATCGTGGTGTCGCGCCGGGCGCAACCGCATGCATAATGGCACCACGAACGTACATGATCATGCGCTGGCCCAAAACAGTGGCAGCACGTGTGGAGGGACATGAGCAAAGAGCGCAGAGGGACATGAGAGCATAGCGTGCACGGTGGGATGCGAGCAGAGCATACCACGGCCGCCTCAACCGCGAACAATCACACAGATAGAGAAGTTGAACATGCAGGGAATGGTCATCTACAAGCCGGCCGGCAGTTGCGAGCCGACGGCATGATGTATTAGTTCCCTTTATATTATGTGCCATATTTTGACCTTAAATTTAACTAACAAAATTTTAATGCATGTTATAAAAATAATATAATTGCAAGTTATGTTCAAATACGAATCCAACGTTATAATCTTCTGTGACATCCATTCGTATTTTAATAGTTAAATCTCTACTCAAAGTTTGGAACAAAAATACAAAGAGGACTTATAAATAGTACAAAGGTACAAGGTCATTAAATTGCAAAAAAAAAAAAATTTACCATTTCTGTACGTGTCGCTTCGTCTTCCTCTCGCACGTCTTGTCAGTTCTCACCCCGCTTCCATAGACGGCTTCGAGCGAAAGCTTGAGCACAGTGTAGGCATTGGCCAAGCGGTGGCTCGGAGTGGCGCCAATGAATCATCGGTGAGACCATTCCCGCGCAACTTCGTAGGTTCCCATGCTTTGCCGTGCAACCTTCCCTCTCGACTTGGCGAAATACCCCAAAATCCTAATGCTTACAGGCATGCTATATAAACCCTCATGATTGGCGAGTCATGTGTCATATTTTCCTCTCCTTCCGTGTAGCTTTTCTTGTCTGCTTTCCGCACAATCTCCAATGGCACCGGGTCGTCATAGTCGCTCAGCTACTCCTCGGTCATCACAGGACAACTCTAGCTGGGAGGCTACACCACGGTGGCGGCGCAGTCCCCCATGTAGTGTAGTGTGCATGGCGTCCCTGTTGGGTGTGCGCCCAATACCCACCACAAGCTCTGCCGCCGCTGCCCGTCGGCACCTGTTGCTGGCAGTCGTTGCCGCCACCACACCGTCTGCTGCTATGGCCAACACACCACCATCGAAAGCTGGTGAAATCGCCTGTGGTGCCCGAAGGAGGGACATGGTCGTCGTGGCCGCCACACCAGTGTCGACCATCATGTCCAAACCCCGTCCACCACCGCTGCCCGAAGAAAGGCGGTGACGGTCATACCGCCACTCCACCGTCGGCCCCGAAGTCCACTAGCCCACCCTAGACCGCCGGGGTCATCACCCGTTCCGCCACCGCTGCTCGAAGGAGGGAGGTGGACCCCGCATGTGCGTCAGCGACCTTGCACCCTACATCAAGTTCCTGTGGGAGGAGGAGGAATGCCAGCTTGAGCATGCAAAGAGTCTTACCGCTGCCATTGGTGCAGCACATGCCACCGCAGAGGCGCGGAATGAGGAGATCTACGAGGAGTCATGCCTCTTTGAGATGGGTCGTCTGGAACGATAGAGGGCATTCGAGGTGAGCATCACTAGAGGTGCAACAACGGGAGGCATCGTATTCCAGTTGCCCAACTCGTTGGTAGGCTCCTCCTCCTCTACCTCTTACTGAGCGCTCTTAGTAGAGGAGAGGTTGCTGGAAGTAGTACAAAGCCCCTCCATAGTAGTAGTATTTAGGGGCTATTTTATTCAGTTCATCTAACTATAGATGTGGTTTAACTGTACAATGTACTTAAAATTAGCTACTATATATAGTTGAACTAGCTATTTCAATACGTGGTTAGCAACAAATGGGGAAAAGTTTGGTTGGTTCAGTTGTCGAGTTGAACTGTTTGTGTAAAGAACGACTGCTTAATCTATGAATGAAGTCTATGCTTACTGAATTTTAGTTGCAAAAATTAGATTGTCCTAGTGACTTTTAGCTGCAATTTTTTATAAATGGGATTGTTACAAGGTTGACAAAGGGCAATGTTACTAGATCGACAAATGTCAATCTTTCTAGATTCACAAATGGCAATATACCCAATGTGAAAGATGCAACCCCTACCAAATTGTTTGTATGTGGTTGCACACGGGTCATCCGAACAAACCGTTTGTGTCGAAGGGGTGCACCAATCCTGCGAGCGAGATATTCTCTTGCCTTAGCGGCAAAGGAACCATAGCTCTCGCTTTGCATACGGTCTTCAATCTAAACTCTTTGCCATGAACAGATGCACACATCCTGCGCGACCAATTTTAGGTTGGCTTACTGGGGAAGGACCATAGCTCTCGCTTTGCATACGAGTGTTCTATCTAAAATGTTTGCAATGAAGAGCTGGTCAAATCCAGCACGACACATTTTCCATCGCATGACTCCCATCTTCTCAAGTAGTTGTCCGCAAGGAAACTCATAGACATTAAAAGTTTTACATGTGCCGTCACGTGAATGGTGAACAGAAGGCACACCATTTAAATTATAAAAATGTTTGAGAAGATAAGGTGGCAGCTATTTGTTTCAAAATGCCAGTTTTGGTTGTTGATTCGAGTGTGCCTACTCTCAAATTGGACATAAAAATACCACAACATGTCGGGTGCCATTTCGTGATAGCATGCCAAGTTTCATGAATTTCAAACGAGTTTTGCATTTACTAGAATTTTAAAATCAAGTATCTCAGTGTTTGCGGTCGGGGAGCGATGACGAGTAGTTTGAAGTTCATTCACATTTCTTGCATGGGACCTAAGCATGCACCGAAGAACACACATTTGATTTTTCAACCCATTTATATGCACTGAAGCATGTACATGTAGTTCAAATTTTAATTATGCACGTAAATTACCTACGAAACTCAGTTGATGTATAAAAATATCCAAACGAACCCCCCAAAACTCCAAGTTTTAACAAAACACTCATGTTGCTCTATGTTACCACTAGGAAAAAAATTCAAAGGAAGAATAGGCAACGAACATCGTTTCATCCATGAAGGAGACACATTCCCTACTGGAACCATGAGGCTTCTTGTGAGAAGCTTACACCCAAACCTGCCCCAAAAGGGACAAACTTCTTACACACCCCTTGATGCCGTTCCAAGATAGCATTCCAAGTTTGATTAATTTTAGACGGGTTTTGGATTTACTAGAATTTTCAAACCATGTATCTCAATGTTTGTAGCCAAGAAATATTGCCGAGGTGTTTGACATTCATTCCCATTTCTTGCATGGGACCTAATAAGCATCCAACGAAGGACTCACATTTGATTTTTCAACCCATTTAAATGCACTAGAGCATGTGCATGTAGTTTAAATTTGAATTATGCACATAAGAGCATAGAAAAACTCAGTTAATGTATAAAGAATCAAAACCAACCCCAAATATCCCAAAAATTAACACAACACTCCTGTTGTTCTATGTTGACAATAGAAAAAAATTGAAAGCAAGAAGAGGCAACGAATATCGTTTCGTCCACAAAGCTGACACGTTCCCTACCAGAACCATGAGGCTTGTTGTGAGAAGCTCTAGTTTGTGGGAAGATTATACCCAAACCTGCCCCAAATGGGACAATTTTTTTACCACAACATGTTGATGTCGTTCCATGATAGCATGCCAAGTTTCAGCAATTTCAGACAAGTTTTCGATTTATTGGAATTTTATAACCATGTATCTCAATGTTTGCGGCCAAGCAACGGTGCCGAGGTGTTTGACATCCATTCCCATTTCTTGCGAGGGACCTACGCATGCAACCAAGGACACACATTTGATTTTTCAACACATTTTTATGCGGAAGAGCATGTGCCTATAGTTCAAATTTCAATTATGGATATAAATGACTAGAAAATCAGTTAATGTATAAAAATGTCAAAACAAACTCGGAAATTCCAAAATTTAACATGACACTCTTGTTGTTTTATATTGACAACAGAAAAAGTTGAAATTAAGAAGGGGCAATGAATATTACTTCGTCCACAAAGGTGACACATTCCCTACTGGAACCATGGGGTTTCTTATGAGAAGCGCTGGTTTGTGAGAAGCTTGTACCAAAACCTGCCCCAAATGGAACAATATGTTTTACCAAGGCATGTTGATACCATTCCATGGTAGCATGCCAAGGTTCATGAATTTCAGACGAGTTTTGGATTTACTAGAATTTCAAAACAAAGTATCTCAATGTTTGTTAGCAAGCCATGGTGCCTAGGTGCTCGAAATTCATTCCTATTTATTGCATGGGACATAAGCATTAATCCATGGACACATATATGATTTTACAACCCATTTGGTGCACGGAGCATTTGCATGTAGTTTAATTTTGAATTGTGCACCTGAAATGCCTAGAAAACCAAGTTAATGTATAAAAATGTCGTAATGAACCCTGCATAATTCCATTTTTTTGATGACACACCTATAGTTGCATGTTCACTACAGGTTAAAGTTCAAGCAATTCAAACACCATCCTTTGCCACTTTGACCCCATCATGTATTTCAAATCAAGATGAAAATCAAGTAGATCACACACAGTTTATTATCACCAACCGTGTGAGATGCAGTACAAATTATCTTGGAGCACGGTACCGTCGGAGTAGTATATATATGGCTTACGCGAGAAGGTGTGTGGGCTATAGTCCACACCCGGCTCGTCAAGCACACTAGCTCGCCCCCAAATATCATTTCACTCTTCAATCGTCGACGGTGAAAGATGCAGACGCGGACCTGCGCCATGAGGGAAACTTCGACAGCCCACTCCAGCAAGAGCGCAGCCATAACCGCCATGCACGTGCTAACAAGCTACGTGAGCGCGATCGTAATCTATGATTAGGCGGCCAAGGCAGCCCAAATGGTTGATGTTCCTGCTCATCTGGCGGCAACAACATCTGCGACGGGGATAGCAACTGGTGAGAGGGGCACAACAGTTGTCCGTTCTGAAGTGACGGCCTTAGCCCTGATGTGGGCCTCCCATGCCCAGCTCCTGGCAGTCACCGCACAAATCGAACGAAGCTTCTCCGACAATGGTGTACAACTCACAACCGAAGAGTTGGCAGTCACCAAGAGCATTCGAGCAGCCGTCCGTTCCTTCCTGACATACCTTACCACGACAGATCCCGTCCAAGCCTAGATCATGGCTGCCCATGCCAAGCTCGTGGCGACCTTATCCAAAGAGATGGCAGATGTGGATGGAGAGATGTGTGCCGAGTATGGTATGGTGAATGCATGGATCCCCTTACCTAGGAGATCGTCGGGCACGAGATGGACATGGAGGAGGCGACAAAGAGTGACGAGCGCCAGCTGGAGTAGTATTGTTTGTTTAATTAAAACAGTGGCCTTTAATTTGTTAGAGTAATGTTTAGGTTAGATAGCTCTATTAATTGTTGAACATGCTCGATTAAGAAGTGTGGGTGTGCTCTAGGCTCTTTTGTGTACCCAAATTATGCAATGACATGGATGGGCACTATTACTAGGGAAATTCATACCAAATTTTGCATGTTCAAACTCATCACACACGGGGTAAGCTACATGGATCATTTGTTATGTTCACATATCGTCCATAGTACTATGTGTGATGACACTTTGCGTGCTAGTTTGTTTCGCTTCACCGAGCCAAAATTTCCGGCTTCCACGGATATATCTACCTCCCCGCCCTCTCCCCCTTACCAAAAGACACATTTCCCCTATTTCCACCTTCCTTTACAAGTTCAAACCTTCACTCCTTGCTTGTAGTGTCGCCTCCTCACTGATGACTCTCCTTCATGCTGCTCGGCCTCGCCGATCCAGGAAGGTTATCCACACCCGAACCCATCCCCCTCTTCCTTGTACATCCCACATGCCCTGACAACCGATGTGATACCTACCACCCAAACCACCGACCTCTACTCCAAATAACAGCCGCCTAAGCCATGGTGCATGCAGTATAGTTAGCAGCTCAAGGAACATTTGGTAGCGGAGAAGCAAACTGCGGCCGCACGCGTGGATGAGGTTGCGATGGATTCCATCCGTGCCGACGCCCAGATATTGGAGGAACACCTTGCTACTTCTCAAACAACAGCGCCAGAAATTGACACGTTGACGGAGACTGGGCTTGCGTTGGTTTTTCCCTTGAAGAGGAAAGGGTGATGCAGCACAGGAGCAGTAAGTACTTCCCTCAGTTTGAGAACCAAGGTATCGATCAAGAAGGAGGGTCTCGTCAAGTCTAGAGTACCTACACAAACACAAACAAGCTTGCACCCAACGCTTCAAAGGGGTTGTCAATCCCTTCAAGATTGTTTGCAAAGTGAGATCTGAAGGCGGAAAGTGCAACGAAGTAAAAAGTGTAAGGCGGAAAATATGGTGTGGAGTAGACCCGGGGGGGCATAGTGTTCACTAGATGCTTCTCTCAAAATACCAAATATCACGGTGGGTGAACAAATTACTATCGAGCAATTGATAGAACCGCGCAAAGTCATGACGATATCTAAGGCAATGATCATACATATAGGCATCACGTCCGAGACAAGTAGACCGATACTTTCTGCATCAACTACTATTACTCCACACATCGACCGCTATCCAGCATGCATCTAGTGTATTGAGTTCATGACGAACAGAGTAACGCCTTAAGCAAGATGACATGATGTACTAGAGGGATAATCTCAAACCAATGATGAAAACCCCATCTTTTTACCCTTGATGGCAACAACACGATGCGTGCCTCACTACCCCTTCTGTCACTCCGTGACGTCACCGCACGGTATGAACCCAAAACCAAGCACTTCTCCCATTGCAAGAATCATAGATCTAGTTGTCCAAACAAAACCCACAACTCGAAGAGAATTACAGGGATATGAAATCATGCATAAGAGAGATAAGAAGAAACTCAAATAAGATTCATAGATAATCTGATCATAAATCCACAATTTATCGGATCTTGAAAAACACACCGCAAAAGAAGATTACATTGGATAGATCTCCATGGAGATCATGGAGAACTTTGTATTGAAGATCCAAGAGAGAGAAGAAGCCATCTAGATACTAACTATGGACCCGTAGGTCTATGGTGAACTACTCACGCATCATCGGAGAGGTCATGGTGTTGATGAAGAAGGCCTCCGTATCCGAATCCCCCCGCCGACAGGGCACCAGAACGTCCCCCAGATGGGATCTTGCGGAGACAGAAGCTTCCGGCGGTGGAAAAGTACTTTCGATGATCTCCTGATTTTTTGGGATTTTTAGGGAATATATAGGCGCAACCCCTAGGGCAGAGGGCGCCAAGGGGGCCCACAAGCCTATGGGCCGCGGCCTCCCCCCTGGCCATGGGGTGAGGGCTTGTGGGGCCCCTGGGGCTCCCCTGCCTTGGCTCTCAAGCTTCCCAATCTTCTTCCGTTACGAAAAAAATATTTTCGGGCATTTTCTTCCGTTTGGACTCCGTTTCATAATCTCCTCCAAAAGGGGTCAAAAACATGGAAAAAACAGGAACTCGCACTTGGCACTGAGTTATTAAGTTAATCCCAAAAAATATACAAAAGGCATGCAAAACATCCAAAGTTTGACATGATAATAGCATGAAACCAACAAAAATTATAGATACGTTGGAGACGTATGAAGCATCCCCAAGCTTAACTCTTGCTCGTCCTCGAGTAGGGAAGTGATAAACACTGATTTTTTGATGTGGAATGCTACCTAGCATAGTTGTCCTTTGCAACTTATTTCACGTGACATTAATGTTCAGGCCTGTAAGATTCGAAACAATAGTTTTCTATTGACATGAAAACAATAATACTTCAAGCAAACTAGCAAGGTAATCATGAACTTTCAAAATAACAAGGCCAAGGAAAGTTATCCCTACAAAATAATATAGTCTGGTTATGCTCCATCATCCTCACACAACTAATGTAAATCATGCACAACCCCGGTATTGGCCAAGTAATTGCTTTCGCACTCTTACTTTCTCAAACTTATTATAACTATCACGCAATACATGAGCGTGAGCCATGGATATAGCACTATAGGTGGAATAGAGTGTGGTGGTGGTTGTGAGACAAAAAAGGAGGAGATGGTCACATTGACTCGGCGTATCAAAAGGCTATGGAGATGCCCATTAATAGATATCAATGTGAATGAGTAGGGATTGCCATACAAGGGATGCACTAGAGCTATAAGTATGTGAAAGTTCAAAAGGAGAACTAGTGGGTGTGCATCCAACTTGCTTGCTCACGAAGACCTAGGGCAATTTTGAGGAAGCCCATCATTGGAATATACAAGCCAAGTTATATAATGAAGATTCCCACTAGTATATGGTAGTGACAAAGCAAGAAGCTCTCAATCATGAAGAACATGGTGCTATTATGAAGCACAAGTGTGGAAAAAAGGTAGTAGCATTGTCCCTTCTCTCTTTTTCTCTCTTTTTTTATTTGGGCACTTGGGCCTCTTTTTTTCTCTTTTCTTCTCCTTTTTTTATTTGGACTCTTTGGCCTCTTCTTTTTATTTCCTCACATGGGGCAATGCTCTAATAATGATGATCATCACACTTTTATTTACTCACAGCTCAAAGCTTAGAACGATGATGACTCTATAGGAAATGCCTCCGGCAGTGTATCGGGATGTGCAACGATCTAGCATGGCGTATGACGTTGGAAACATCTCGCTAGCTATCTTAAGATCATGCAATGGCAATATGAGAGTGACGGCACAAGTCATGAGACGGAATGGTGGGAGTTGCATGGCAATATATCTCGGAATGACTATGAAAATGCCATAGTAGGTAGGTATGGTGGCTGTTTTGAGGAAGTCATATGGTGGGTTTGTGTACCGGCGAGAATTGCGCGACACTAGAGAGGCTAGCAATGGCGAAAGGTGAAAGTGCATCTATACCATGGACTCACATTAGTCATGAAGAACTCACATACTTGTTGCGAAAGTTTTATTAGTAATCGAAACAAAGTGCTAAACGCATACTCCGAGGGGGAGGGTTGGTAGGTGTTAACCATCGCGTGATCCCGACCTCCACACAAAGGATGACAATCAATAGATCAATTATGCTCCGACTTCCTAACATAGCGGTTCACTATACGTGCATGCTACAGGAATCACTAACTTCAACACAAGTATCTCTAGATTCACAACACCCTACTAACATAGCTCTTAATATTACCAAATCCACGTCTCAAAACTAATTGAGAGGAATCAAGACTTCTCTTTCTACTCAATACACATGAAGATGGAGGTTTTTGTATCCTCTTTGGGTACATATCACATTTGGGACTACTTTCATAGCATAAGCCAACTACCAAGTCACGCACCGCCGTGCTCTAAAAGATATAAGTGAAGCACACAGAGCAAAAGTATCTAGCTCAAAAGATATAAGTGAAGCATGATGAGCATTCTAGCAAAATCACGATCAGTGCATGTCTCTCTCTCTCAAAAAGGTGTGCAACAAGGATGATTGTGACACAAGTAAAAGAAAAGACTCCTACGATACAAGACGCTCCAAGGAAAACACATATCATGTGGAGAATAAAAATATAGCTCCAAGTAATGTTACCGATGGATTGAAGACGAAAGAGGGGATGCCTTCCCGGGGCATCCCCAAGCTTAGGCTTTTTGGTGTCCTTGAATTGGGCTTGGGATGCCTTGGGCATCCCCAAGCTTGAGCTATTTCCACTCCTTATCTCTTTTTCTATGAGAACATCACCCAAAACTTGAAAACTTCAGAGCACAAAACTTAAACAGAAACTCGTGATAACATTAGCACAAGAAAACAAACTACCACCTCTTTTGGTACTGTAGAAATCTTGAATTCTATCTATATTGATGTTGGGCTACTGTATTCTCACTTTTCCATGACTAGTACCCCCGATACTATCCATAGTTTCATCAAAACAAGTAACCAACTCATCAAAAGAAGAATCTGTCAAAAACAGACCAGTCTATAGCAATCTATATACTTTGTATACTTCTGGTAGCTCAAAAATTCTGAAAAGTTACAACTGCCTAGGAAAAAGGCATATCAACCAGCAGCAAAAAGAATCAACTCAAAAGCTCTTTCTGAATAAAAACGAAAAATCATCTCGTGAGCGAAAAGTTTCTGTCTTTTTCCAGCAGGATCAAACAACCATCACCAAGACTAGTCATAAAGGTTTTGCTTGGCTCAAACACAAAAAGAAACACAAAAAACACAATCACAACAGAATTATGATGGTGGACGCAACAAAACAGAAAGAAAAAGAAATAAATTCATTGGGTTGCCTCCCAACAAGCGTTATTGTTTAACGCCCTTAGCTAGGCATTGATAATTCAATGATGCTCACACAAAAGACAAGAATTGAAGCACAACGAGAGCATCATAATGCATGTGAAACTCACATCTAAGTCTAACATACTTCCTATGCATAGGAATTTTATAAGAAAACAAATTGGCAAGATAACCAATAGTTACCAAATGCAAGGAAGAAGAAAGAGACAATAGCAATCTCAACATAATGAGAGGTAATTTGGTAACATGAAATTTTCTACCACAATATTTTCCTCTCTCATAGCAATTACATGTGGGATCATAATCATATTCAACAATATAGCTATCACAAAGGATATTATTTTCATGATCCACATGCATGCAAAGTTGACGCTCTTCAAAAATAGTGGGATTATCATCAACTAAAGTCATGACTTCTCCAAACCCACTTTCAATATTATTGCAAACATCATAATCATCATGAGGGTTAAAAAAAATTCAAGATCATAAGAAAAATCATCACCCCATTCATGATCATTGCAACAAGTAGAGGACATAGAAAAACTAGCATCCCCAAGCTTAGGGTTTTGCATATTTTTAGCACGATTGTCGTTAATAGAATTTATAATGAAATCATTGCAATCATGCTTTTCATTCAAGGAGCCCTCGTGAATCACTTCATAAATTTCTTCATCACGATTTTCAGATTCGCACATGTCAAGCAAAACTCCATAGAGAAAGTCAAGTGCACTCAACTCACTAGCAATTGGATCAACATAATTGGATCTCTTAAAGAGATTAGCAAGTGGATGAGGATCCATATCACTAGATTTTTAGCAAGCGAAGATGCAAGCATATTGAAGGCACATAGCACACAAGGAAAGGAAAGGCAAACGAAAAAGGCAAATATTTTTGTAAATTTTAGTTTTTCAGAAGTGGGGGAGAGAAAAACGAGAGGCAAAAAAGTAAATGCAAGAGATGAGTTTGCGACACTTACTTGGATGAGTTCTTGACTTGATCCTCCCCGGCAACGGAGCCAGAAATCCATCTGCTACTTCTCAAACAACAGCGCCAGAAATTGACACGTTGACGGAGACTGGGCTTGCGTTGGTTTTTCCCTTGAAGAGGAAAGGGTGATGCAGCACAGGAGCAGTAAGTATTTCCCTCAGTTTGAGAACCAAGGTATCGATCCAGAAGGAGGGTCTCGTCAAGTCCAGAGTAACTGCGCAAACACAAACAAGCTTGCACCCAACGCTTCAAAGGGGTTGTCAATCCCTTCAAGATTGTTTGCAAAGTGAGATCTGAAGGCGGAAAGTGCAACGAAGTAAAAAGTGTAAGGCGGAAAATATGGTGTGGAGTAGACCCGGGGGCCATAGTGTTCACTAGAGGCCTCTCTCAAAATAGCAAATATCACGGTGGGTGAACAAATTACTATCGAGCAACTGATAGAACCGCGCAAAGTCATGACGATATCTAAGGCAATGATCATACATATAGGCATCACGTCCGAGACAAGTAGACCGATACTTTCTGCATCTACTACTATTACTCCGCACATCGACCGCTATCCAGCATGCATCTAGTGTATTGAGTTCATGACGAACAGAGTCACGCCTTAAGCAAGATGACATGATGTAGAGGGATAATCTCAAACCAATGATGAAAACCCCATCTTTTTACCCTTGATGGCAACAACATGATGCGTGCCTCGCTACCCCTTCTATCACTAGGTGAGGTCACCGCATGGTATGAACCTAAAACCAATCACTTCTCCCATTGCAAGAATCATAGATCTAGTTGGCCAATCAAAACCCACAACTCGAAGAGAATTACAAGGATACGAAATCATGCATAAGAGAGATCAGAAGAAACTCAAATAAGATTCGTAGATAATCTGATCATAAATCCACAATTCATCGGATCTCGACAAACACACCGCAAAAGAAGATTACATCAGATAGATCTCCATGAAGATCATGGAGAACTTTGTATTGAAGATCCAAGAGAGAGAATAAGCCATATAGATACTAACTATGGACCCGTAGGTCTATGGTGAACTACACACGCATCATCGGAGAGGTCATGGTGTTGATGAAGAAGCCCTCCGTATTAGAATCCCCCCGGTAGGGCACCAGAACGTGCCCCAGATGGGATCTTGCAGAGATAGAAGCTTGCGGCGGCGGAAAAGTACTTTCGATGATCTCCTGATTTTTTTGGGATTTTTAGGGAATATATAGGTGCAACCCCTAGGGCAGAGGGCGCCCAAGGGGCCCACAAGCCTGTGGGCCGCGACCTCCCCCCTGGCCGCGGGGTGAGGGCTTGTGGGGCCCATGGGGCTCCCCTGCCTTGGCTCTCAAGCTTCCCGATCTTCTTCCGTTGCGGAAAAAATATTTTCGGGGATTTTCTTCCGTTTGGACTCCGTGTCAAAATCTCCTCTGAAAGGGTCAAAAACATGGAAATAACAAGAACTGGCACTTGGCACTGAGTTAATAAGTTAGTCCCAAAAAATATATAAAAGTTATGCAAAACATCCAAAGTTTGACAGGATAATAGCATGAAACCAACAAAAATTATAGATACGTTGGAGACGTATCACACCTTGCCATCCAGGGCACCGTCGATGCCTTGCGTGTTGACGTTGCGACGCGGTTGGCTGCTTTAAACGACAGCTCGTGGTGTTTTCTTGAGGCCACCATTGGTGTCTTCGACAAAGACACCAATAGTTGTTTTCTCAGCGTGTGCATGCTTACCTCAAGTCGAGAGCCACTACAAGAAATATGTCAACTAACGACCTTCAATATTGGTCACCGAATGGTCATTGATTTCCATTTCCGACCTTTTTAAGACCAAAAACAAACGGTCAAAAGTTGAGGGTCTCTAATGAACTATAACGACCTTTTTGCTGGATTGGTCGTAGGATTTTACAACCAAAAGAAAGCATTTAAATTATTTTGGTCACTAGCAATCTGCCCACGCCACGTCGTATCTGACATGGCAAGCTGACATGGCATAGAATCAGCCCGGTCCAATTCGTTGTTTTAAATGGGCCGAGCCCATCAATCCAGCTCATTTAATGTTTTTTTTCTATTTATTTCGCTTAGCTGCATGGTCCTGGCCCAATAATCCCCAAACTTTTAGCCTTTTTATTTTGGGTTGTGGCCTTTTACTTTATATTGATTTTCTCTTTTGGCCATTTTATTTTTGTATTGGTCCCACTAGTCACATTGGTCCCACATGTCATGCTGATCTCATAATTCATATCTACACCATAAATTTTGTAATTTGTCAAACAATTTGGGAGGTTTCCATTTCATAGGTATACAAATCACATACGAAATCAATATTATGAACAGATCACACAACAAATAAAATTAGTCCAAAAAACACTAAATTAGTCTATTACAATCTTTACACTACTACAACTCAAATATGCCTACTACAGTATACTATTACAATATATTGATATGCTACTCTTTCCATATAGGCTTCACGACTTCACGCTTGGCTTCACATTTCACCTATGCAAAAAATAAGAACAAAATAGTAGCCAATGAGGTAACAAAATAGTAAACAAAATAGTATAATATGTACAGGTTGACGGTACTAATCGATGAGAACCTTTGGAAGAAGACGTTAAAGCTGAGGATGGAACCTAATTAATCATATTATTGTGGAAAACACAACACGAAAATAGTATGACTAACACTAACCAATATGTGTTTATGGAGTGACTAAAATATTCTCACTAGCTAGGATTTTTTAATGTATAGTATACTAACATGTGAAACTTTAATTAAATTGATCATAGAAATAAAAAGAACTAAAAATGAGTTCATTCAGGCATGTCAAATTTTAAGCACGAGGAAAACAGATCTTAAAAACGAGACCATGATCATCATGCATGAGGGTTTTTAATGGGGAATGGTACTTGTCTACAAAATCATGATCATCATGCATCAGGTTGACAAATATTCATTAGAATACACACCAACACGAGGCATGGGCTACAACAACAAAAGTTGTACTAGTTCGACCCGGTCGAAAAGCACAGTTGCGGCAGCAAGGTCACAACAAATACAATAGCTAAACTAAGCAAGCACAAACACATCAGGTACGAAACTACTGCATCAACCATGGAAACAATGAAAGGATCCGACGAATTTCCATCAAACCGTGTCCTGGCAGGACTAACGAGCTCTTGAATATTACAAAGATACGCAAAATAATTACATACAGCAGGACTAGCACCAAACAAGCATTTACAAGACACATATTACATTCACAAAAATTATAAGTGTATCAGGATCAGTACCATGTTAGCTTTAGTAGCATGTTAGTTTTCCCTGCTCCAAGGCTGTCATAAATAAAACCCCCTTGGAAACCTGAAGAAGATTAAAGAAGGCTATTGTTGAAAGGGAGCATTCTGCCAGAAAATAGACAAAGCTGAATTAAAAGCAACTATACAAAGCTGCTGTAACAACAAAGGGAGCACTCTGCCAGATGCGACGATGCTATACAGAAACACAAATAAACATGAAGCACAATATTTAACAAAAAAATGACAAATTTGTATTAGGCCCAGCTTGGAATAGGGGTAAATTTATACTTCTTTCATATTTTGACAACTGTACATCTCACCAGCCATGTGTGATTTTTTACTGGAAATGATAAATAGCTAATGAGGCTGCATTACACAACAGAACCGAGACGAATGAGGTAAGAGGGAAATCAACCCCCATATGGAGGCAAGAGACTGAGAGCTATCAATCCAATTTCCTGGCTCCAGTAAGTAGATTGTTAGAGACTGATGATGCAATGGAGGACACTCACTATGACTATGAATATTTAACCAACAGAACTGGGTGGAATTATCTAGAAAAAGGATGATGTTGTTTTTGCTCTCCTAGTATTTTGTAATATGGAATTATCTAGACAAGGTCTAGCTAGGGTGAATACCAAAAGTTAGGCATTATTTGCTATCGTAGAAGACAACAGAAATAGGTCCCCAGATTAGCCTGACATAACAAAAACAGCACATAACAGATTAGATGCTTCTGTGGAGTGTAGCTAAGTGCTAAACCTATGGATCAAACAAACAAGGCCTGCCTCCCTTTCCACCAAGAAATCAGTGGAAAATCAGGGAGCAGAAGCTTAGCAGGACGCACCAAATCGTCGAACTCCAGCTACCTACTCCAGAAGCAGCAACCCATACACGCCCTGACATGACACCTTGCGGAAAAATACTCCCTGGTAGCAGAATGCGACACCAACATGCAAGAGTGAGACTATTCTAAAAGGAGTTTGTCGTACTGGTACAGTACTAACTCTGTTCATAAACATACATATTGTGTCGGCAGTTTAAATTAAACTGTCAAAAAGGGCTTATATTTAAAAACGGAGGCGTTACTTAATTATTCTGCAGTGTGCTTGAGATCACATCACCGAGACTGATAGTCTGCTTTCCATTAGACAAAACATGAACATTACTGAACATTACTAAAAAATACTAGAGACTGAACGTGCCACGACCACAGCTACAAGATTCTTTGCAGCCTATGACAAACAACATAATAATTAGGCATGTCGGATAGTATAACTTTGTTCGACAACCGCGACAACAATCAACCGCAACCCATGAATTAATTAAGTGGCTTAAAATTGGCAGCCACAGCACATAAATCAAGTCGCATCCGGTGGACGGGTGTCTGACACTTTCTTCTATGAATATATGATACAAAAGCTTGTGCGTATCCTAGAAAGAAAGAAAATTCAAGTGGCATCGATCTGAAATGCAGACAGACAGTGCCTTGCAATTACAGTTTGAGCATCATATATGCATCAACTAAGCATGCATGTGTATACAGTGCATGAAAAAAGGCCTGGTGCTCAGTTAGACAGGGACAAGCTACTAGCTACTGAACCCAACCAACAAACCCAATCGCAGGCTAGACTAGACGGACAAACACAACTGTACATCAATCGCAGGCTAGACTAGACATACGAACACAAGCGTACGGCGACGGGCGACGGCGACGAACTCGGTGTATGTGCTCGAATCGAGTGGTAAAAGAACCGATTACAGCTTCAGGCGAGGGTTTTCAGCCGGAATCACGCACCTGTGGAGTGAGGCCACCCGTCATCGCGAGCAGCGCTCCGCCGCGCCTCATCGCCCGCGCACTCTTGCCACTGGGAAAATTGCTGCTATCACTTTATAAGAAGCACAAAATAAGAGTTCAGAAAATTGACAGGGTGCACAAGCCGGCTGAGATGCAACTCATGTTTCGGTAAGGTACCTTAAGCTTCTCGTTCTCCGGCTCCAAGATTTGTATAAAATCTTTCAAATTCTCATTTTCACTCTTTAGGGGTTCTATACATTAAATGCAGCAGACAAGGATATCAGTCCGTAGCCTCCTGATTTTGTAAGGATTAGGTGATATGATTAACTGGTTAAAAAATGCTCTTCGGTGTTGCTTGGTTAACTAGTTAAAAAGTTCACATTTGGCTGCCTACTTAGGTGAACAACAATAGTGGAATAAAATGGACCGCGGAAGCAGATCGTAAGAAAGCGAAAAATAGCTCCTGAATACCTCAATACAGCAACAGTGATAACGCGGTGCTAGTAGTAGGATAGGAAGCAGAGTAGCAGACACACGTAATGGTCCTCTTACCGGCGAACACCCGGCCGTCGCCGCAGGGCTACTGTGCCATACCCATGCACGTCGCCTCCCACATCCGCATGTTCTCATCCGCCTGACATCACACGCACACGCTTGTCAGCAACATCAGTGTGGAGCCGAAACCAAACCCTAGGATAAAGAGGAGAAGTGGAGTGGAGTCGAAGGAGGGGTCACCTTGAGGAGGCGCCACACTGCCAATGGACGTCGCGGGCCTCCCAGGACTCGTGCTGCAGCGCGCTCACAGCCTCCAGCCGCGCGCGGCCGGCGGCGAGGTTCTCCACCTGCGGCACCATCGCCACCGCCCGGCCGTACGCGCACGGCCACTCGCACTTGTGGAGTGTGACCCGCGTGCTGGATCGATGCGTGGCGCTGTCGGCCTCGAGCACTCCGACGCCCTGCGGGAGCATATCACCGGAGACAGAAGGATTCAGTCAAAAACGGCACACCCTAGACTGGAGTAATCGAGGTAGGGGATTCCTTCAGTTGAGGGGAGGGTACTCACAGGGTGTTGGCGTGCTGGATGTTGCACTCGAGCACCTTCAGCGAGTCCCTGAACGACCTCCACGACGCACGCGGTTGCCTCCGCCGCCATCTCCCCACTCCCGCTCTGTCACCAGAGGTCGCCACCGCCGAATTAAACAGCACCGCCAGAGCCGAGCAGGGCCAAATTAGAACCCCACCATGCACGCGCGCAAACCCTCGACCGCGACGGCAACAGCGCCGCCACAGGTGGAGGCTCTGGATCTGGGAGGGAGCTCTCCTGGATCTAGATCCTGCAGGAGAGGTGGAAAATGGAAGGGAACGAGGAATGGGGAGGTCAGTGGAACGGGGAACGGTGGGTGAGGAGGACAGCGAGATCGACGATGGGTGGGAGCGGTGGGGAGAAGAATGGATCGGGAGGGGGCGGGGACGGGGAGGAGGTTGCGGCGGCGGCGAGGAGATCGGAACGAGGGAGGAAGGGTGTGATTTGGGGATGGGATCTGAGCTAGGGTTTGGGCTGCGGTGGGGTATCTTTTTTTTTAGATAAATGGATGGATGGATGGATGGATGGATGGGCGCCGTGTCATCGATCCAAGGGAAGAGTTCTCATTGGTTTGGAAAATCAGTGTTTTAAAATAGTTTTCAGGTGCTAAAAATAGAGAAATTTATGAAATATCCATCAAAAATAATTCTAACAATGATGCAGCTCCGAAGAATTGCGCCGAGGCGGCGGTAAAACCTTTTGCGACTTCCGTAGGATGGCCGACAAGCCGCCGCACAGAAGCCTGCAAAAGATTTCACCGGCGCCGCAACACAAGCCTTTCGAGTTGTGTCCCCTGATCCAGAATCGACGGAGACAGCTCCGAAGGATTGCATTGAGGCGGCGGCAAAAGCTTTTGCAAGCTTTTGTGGGATGGGCGACAAGCTGCCGGACAGAAGCCTGCAAAAGATTTTGCCGAAGCCTTAGCAAAAGGTGACCGGGCGTACTCGTGTCGGTGCCATAGAAAAGCCTTTGAAGAAAGCTCGCGCCAGGCCTGGACCTGCCGACCAAGGCCAGGAACCAGAGCCCGAGGGTGAGCGTTTAGGAGAGGCGAGTGCAACAGCTCGAGAAGCAGAATGACGGCGAGTGCAACAGCTGGAGAAGCAGAATGGCTCTCGTTTCTTGGGCGGATTGGTGGCGGTGGCGAGCGCGAGGAGGTGAGGGCGATAAATGGAGGAGCAGGACTGCGCTTGGACGAAAGAGACGGCAGAGCTTTATATGTGGTCGGGCTGTGTTATCCTGTGCTACTTGACTCCGCTCCCTGCTCCGGCTCCACCGGGATAACCTCGAGATCTGCATAGTTTTCAAGTTACCAGGAATACGGCAATTATTTTTAGAAAGTGTTCTCAGAAATTGTAATACGGCAATTATTTTTAAAAAGTGTTCTTAGAAATTGGCTATCATGTGTGAAGATTCATGATTTTCAAGCCAAATGATCAATCTTATGGCCACATTCATGACATAGTTTGTTCAAATGATCTAATATTATGCACAAGGGTGCGTATTGGAATGGCAAACAATGTTTATTAAGGAAGTCTTCATTTTCCTTTTATGGAAAATTTATTTTCCATTTTTCAAGTGCCCGAAATAAGTTTTTTTGTGAAGGACCTACCATATATTTGTTTCAAAATTGTACTAAATCATTTTTCTAAAATACTAGGACATATTAAATGCACAATTGACCAAATGGTTGGGTGTTAAAAGCTTTTATCCACCTCTAGTGAAAAAGACAAATTGTCGCCGATTCAGCAAGAAGCGGGTCAAATTTGAACTAGAGGTGCCTCATAGTTTTCTCATGATTTTTTCCTAAAATCATTTTTAGGTAAAGAAGTATCTATTTAATCAGAGATCCAACAAAAGTTTGGCAAGATTCAACCCCTACTATGAACGGTCATGCCTGCCGTTTCGACCGCATTTTGAAACGGTCATAACAAATAGAAAAAATGGAAAACCTTCGCGTTGTGTCATAATATGTGACGAAGTTACCAGGAAAAATAATAAACTTGTAATACGGTGATTATTTAAAAAAAATGTTCTCATAAATGGGCTATCGTGTGTGAAGATTCGTGGCATTCAAGCCAAATGATCAATCTTATGGCACATTCATGACATAGTTTGTTGAAACGATCTAATATTATGCACAAGGGTGCATATTGGAATGGAAAACAATTTTTATTAAGGAAGTTTTCATTTTTCTTGTGTGAAAAATTCATTTTCCATTTTTCAAGTGCCCGAAATGAGTTTTTTTGTGAAGGACCTACCATATATTTGTTTCAAAATTGTACCAGATCATTTTTCCAAAATACTAGGCCATATTTAATGTACAATTGACAAAATGGTTGGGTGTTAAAAAGCTTTTAGCCACCTCTAGTGAAAAAGACAAATTGTCGCCGATTCAGTAGGAAGCGGGTCAAATTTGAACTGCAGCTACATTATAATTTTCTATTTATTTTTCCCAAAAATCATTTATAGGTACATAAGTATCTATTTAATAAGAATTTCATGGTGTGGTGACTTGACGCCGAGGTTTGGATGGTGGTCGAGGGGCCCAACTCGAGAGCGTGTGAACTTGCATGCGAGCCACGTGGTCACCGTGTTACCGTTGCGTTGCCACACATTCTGGGTGGAATAGGCATGTCTGGTGGGTTAGAGACTCCCTCGGTAGGTGTCAGGAAGAAGAATACAATAGAAGAATCTCATGAGGAGACCGAACTAAGCTCAAACATGAATTCGCAGCCAAGTGTTTGGTTAGCAGTGCGGGTAATGCACATAGACAATGTGCCTAAATTTTGGCTGACGATGATCATCTACTAAGGAGACTCTCTTAACAAAATTTTAGCTCAAATGGATGAACCTAGGTGACACTTGGTTTGCAAAGTACCACACTATGCAGAAATATGGATGTTGAAGCTGGGATCAAATGAATCAATGGATTGAGCTAAAATTTGGTGTATGATGTTAATTAGGGCATATGAAGGCACTGTAAAAATTATACCATTTGGACATGCCAAAGTGACACTTCCTTCACAAAGTGCTATTTTGAACAAAATAGGAATATGAATATTGCTGAATTATTTTCGAACTATGGAAGGAAGGGTTTTCACATATTTGAGGAATATATGATCCAATGTATTTATGAGAATTTTTCGAGAATTTTTGGATTGACAGAATAGTAGGTTGCTTCACAAACTAGACAAAAAATAACACATGGACATGACACATAGACAAAACTGATGATGTGGCACCTAGTCATAGCTATGACCATCTATATTGGTCGTAATTAGCTACAAATTAGGCAATGAAACAGGGCTATCTGCTTTACGACCTTTTCCAGTAAGGAAGTTACGACCTTTTTGATGAAAAAGGTCGTTAGTTTTTGGGGTTAGGACCCCTCCGGACAGCTTATGACCAATTGGTCTCAAATGGTCATAGATTTACGACCAATTTTGCGAGTGTCACTAACAGAAGTTCGTTAGTTGACATATTTCTTGTAGTGAGCCAGCAGGTTGGTGCCTAGAGCGGCTCAGGCAACTCACCACTACAAGGAGGGCACCAATCATCATTGATATCTCCGATGATGAGGAGTAGCTTGTCTTATTATCTCACTATATATAAGGACCTATGTTCAGTTAGCTAGCTATGCTGGTTAATCATGTTCGGTTTACCTGTTGCATGTGCTGCTCATGTCTTTCCTTAACAAATTCTAGTGAATTGTCCTATGTAATTTTAGCATGCAATTTGATCCTCTAGTGTATATGTTCTATATGTCATGAAATGTAGTGCTCACTTATTAATTGTTTGAGAGGTGATTTCCTATGCATGGTGGTAGCTACACACCCTTAGGTATAGTTGCGGTTTTTATGTACGAGGTGTCGGGTTTCAATGGCAATGGAACAAGTGCATTTTTGTTGTATAGAAATGACTTCTTATCACTTCTCTTTGTATTTTTATTACCTTTTTGACACAAGTGTCTTTTTGTTGTGTAGAAAGGGCGTTTCTCACTTCTCTCGGCCTTTTTGCTTGCCTTATTGGGATAATTGCATGTTTGCTGACTGACTAGACCAAAGTCATGATACCTTTGCTATATATTTATTTTTCATAGTCCAAATTAATTTACCAATTGAAATAGAGAAAACAATTGAGGCCATGTGTAGCTACCACCATGGGTAGCAAATTACTTGTGTTAACTCTATCGCTAATTTGTTTTCGTGTTCAGTTAACTATTTGGTTCAATACTGCAATGTGATGTTCAATTCTTCTTGGTGCAATTTGTTTTTGTATTCGATGTGAGAAATAAATCAAATTTGGCTATACAAAATACATGAGAAACAAATACAATTGCTATATTTCCAAGTTTCCAAGCATGCTTGGTTTGGATAACTGTTTGGTCTTCTAGTATGTTATATATTGTGTAATGTGGTGCGCAGTTAATGTTTGATTCATCTGTTGTGTTTTTTAGTTAACTATTTGGTTCAGTTCTTAAATGCAATGTTCAATTGTTGTTGGTGCATTTTTTTATTGCCTACCATGCGAGAAATAAATGGAATTTGGTTGTACTAAATAAAAGAGAAACAAATAAAATTGCTATTTTTCCAAGTTGTTAAGCATGCTTGGTTTCGTTAACTGTCTAATCTTCTAGTATGTTGTATCTTGTGAAATGTGGTTCTCAGTTAATGTTTGATTCATTTGTTTTGTTGTTTAGTTAATTGTTTGGTTCAATTATTCAATGCAATGTTCAATTGTTGTTGCTACAATTTTTATCATATATCATGTGAGAAATAACTCGAATTTCGTTGTACTAAATACTTGAGAAACAAATACAATTGCTATATTTAGAAGTTGTTAAGCATGATTGGTTTGGTGAACTATCTCATCTTCTATTAGGAGTATGTTGTATTGTGCAATATGGTGTTTAGTTAACGTTTGGTACATTTGTTGTGGTGTTTATTTAACTACTTGGTTCAATTCTGCAATGCGATGACCAATTGTTGTGGGTACAATTTTGTATTGTTATGAATGTGAGGAATAAATCGAATTTGGCTCCACTTAATATATGAATACATATGGAATTGCTATATTTCCTAGTTCTTAATCATGTTTGGTTTGGATACATGGATTTTCCATGTGGCTCGAATTAATCTGCCAAATCTGCAATGTGTTACTTATCATCAAGATAATTTAATGATAGTATGCCAACCCTCACTTAACCTGATCAATAACTACCTAATATGAGATGCAGGGAAACAGTGGGAAGCACTCAGGTTTACAATCGAGGTTTGCACATGCATGGTCCTTTGTCTAATAGTAGCACATTATTGTGCAATTGCAGGAACCATTCTAATATTTATGTTTTTAACAATTTGTTCTTACACATGTAGGTCCTGCTATTAGAGATTGTGACCCACTGTTCGATCCTTTTTGCATATGGGGAAATGAGTTGTCCATGAATATCAGTCACGTCAAGAAACTCAGAAAGATTGTTAGGATAGATAAACTAGCGACAAAAATCAACAAGATCTTTGTCTTCACAATGAAGAAGACATCAGTGCACTACAGGATGGTAATAACTATTATACATTGTCTTTTTTATTACTTTGCGCCATTTTAAATCTAGAGAATATATTTATGAGTATCCTTATTTTCAGGCCTTCCCAAAGCAGTTCACTAATGATTACCTCCCAAACCACTTGTATGGTGAGGAGGCGAGGAAGTTATTCTTACAACACCCATTGTCGGGACCACGATCCTAAGTCATAGGAATCCAGTCTGTAACACATCGCATCCCTTTGCGGTCTCACGCACGGTTAACTCCACGGCTGCAGCCTTACCTTAGCGGGGACCGTTTGCGTCTTTTGACTCACGTATGCAATAGTGTCGCTAGCATTCCAATGTCAAAGAACCCGGATCGACAAGTCTAATCACAAACCAAAGTGGCAGTACCGCACAAGGACAGGCATACATGACCCAACAAAGCAGGTGTCGGTCACCAGCGAGTGTAGACGAGTCGTAGCAAGCTACAAGGACTCCATTACATCGCGTGACATTTCCCCAAAGGGGACAGACACAGTAGCTAAGAAGGACACATGCCGGTCAACCAATGTGTCCGGAGCAGTAGCGAGCTACCAAGGCTCGTTGCATCACAAAGGGGCATTTCCTTGTAAGGAGTGCTACTAAAGTTCACGACTAGGTAATCGAACCCCATACATATGAAGTACGACACACGTACGCATGGCATACCGATATGTATAGATACATCGATGGCATCACAACATAACCATAAACGTACAAGCTTTATTTAAGAGGCTCGGAAGAGCCACACACATAATATTACACATTAAGGGTCTCACGACCCATAGTAGTAGTCATTCAGTTACAAGCCAGCGGAAGAGTTTAAAACTGTCTGAGTACAGACAGGTGCAACTAGAAGGCACATGGCCTGACTATACTACAGACCCAACATAGGGCCAGATCGTAGCTGGGACACCAGCTACTCGTCGTCGTCGATGTGTACGAAGAACCCTCCATTAGGGTCATTAGCAGCCTCTACAACATTTATTAAACAAACATGAGTACGAAGGTACTCAGCAAGACTTTAGGATAACTATCTACTCATGCAATGTATCAAAAGGTATTGTGGGGTTTCATGCGGGAAGCCAGCATTTGACTCGTGGCTAGACAACTTGCATTTTAAAATAATTTTGACAACTTGATTTATCGCACACGAGTCCACTAACACCACAACAATACACCATCATGGAATCATTCCGTCTCCATACGGAATTGCCATCCACGACACTCACGCTTATCTTGACAATTTTATGAGTAGCCATGGAAGTTATCTATGAACAACATATGTCTCCACGTAGTCCATATCCGCGGACGCGGCTATTCGAATGGATCATAACCCTGCAGGGGTGTACTTCGTCACACACGCTCTCGCCACTTATCGCCATGTGCACGTCATGCACCTCGGCAACCTTCAAGCGGAAGCCCAGCGAGGGAGTCGGCCACGACCGTTAACCACACTAGTACCTAGTCCAGGTTTATCGCCTATCTGAGAGTAACCCGTACGGAAGTCCGGCCGAGGTTTCCGCCACGGCCTCAAACAATGTGCGCAGGGTTCCCAAGCCCACCATCCGGGTGCCACTTGGTACACCGTGCCACTGCCTACCGCATCACAGCCCACCTCTCAGGTCAGCGCTATGCACGGCCTCCAGCATGACTATAAACACCAGAAACTACTTGCAACTCCTGGACCGAGTACTAAGCGATTAATAAGTCGAGAGGGTCAATTAAGTATCCCAACGTGTGGTAGTATCTAGTCTTGGATTACATACACGGAACTCAGTTCCTAAGGACGGTTCCAATGAAACAACCCGCCATGTACTCCTACACAGCCTTTCACCGGTACCTTTACCAAATCAGGTTCAACACACAACCTTTGCTTACCGAGCACATTCTCACAATTCTGTTCATCTCCCAGATGACAGACCATACACAACTCTAAGCATAGCATGCATAGCAGGATAAGACACATCATGGCTCAAGCAACTACCAGGTATGCTAGGTTGCAAAGTTCGGCTATTTACTGTGACAAGGATAGGTCATGCAAAGGAAGTGGGTTCAACTAACGTGGCAAAAGTAGTTGAAGCATTTGATCCTAATGCAATAAGTAAGTGCAGGAGTAAGAACATGGGATTTATCGGAATGATCAAAATGGTTGCTTGCCTTGTTGCTCAGAGGAGTGACAATATCCGTCAGACGGATATTCGGTGGAATCCGGGGGAGCGGAGCCTACCGAAAGGAATGACAACAATCAATATCAAGCATATGCAATCAAGATGATGCATGAGCATGGCATGAGAATGCAAGGTGATATACTATTATAACTGACATGTATTAGGTTTGAAGTTGATTTGAATCAAATTCAAATATCACTTCAAACGAGGTATTCTCAGATACCATTTAATTGATTCGACCTGATGCTCACATCAACTTGATGTTAACATGCATGGAATGACATGTTAGGTTGCTGGTTTGTATTTAGGACAGTATTTGATTATGTCAATCATAGTGAAATTTAAATATTTTCCATATTCCATTTATAAAGTATTTATCAGAATTGACTTATTCATTAATCTACATGTTTGGGTTTTGTAACTTTTTCAAACATGTTTGAAAATAGCATATTCACATTCCTTGAATTTTTCTGATACTTTTTCATATATAAATTATTTTCATTGGAGTTACAGATTAATTTCTATGAATTTTTGAAGTTTTAAACATTTCTGGAATTATTCTTATACTGGAAAATCCCTTTATTGCGTCAGCCTGACATCAGCAGGTCAACCGACCTGTTCAGGTCAAACCTGACAGGGGGGACCCACTAGTCAGCCTCTCAAGGGCTAATCCCGCGCTGACCAGCCCCTAAGTGGGTTTGACTTGGCCTTGGGCCCACTGTCAGTGAGTGTTTAGGCTTTAAACTTCTGGATTAGACTGGCCACGTCGGCCCTCGCCGGAGCCTGGCCGGCGGCGACCAGATCCGCGGCAGAACCTCGCCGGCGACACGCTAAAACGTGCTGTGGTGCTCGAAAAAAGGAGGCTGAGAGCACTGGAGTGATCTCCAGGCTCGACCACATCCATTGCTGGCCTCAGGGAGGGATATACATGGCCGGAGTAAGCCGACGACGAGCCGGGGCGGCTGCCGGAGTACGGGTTCGATGGTCCAGTGGCTAGGGGGTTCGGATCCGAGGGAAAAAAGAGGGGAAGTGATCGCAGGCTCACGGGGAGTGCAAAGCAGGGCTTAGATGGCTCGGGGAAGGGCTGTTGCCGGTGTTTCACCGTCGATTTGCCGGCGACCGAAGGTTGAAGACGATGGCGCTGGGGACGTTGCAGAGCTCGGGGAGACTTCGGCCGTTGCAGAGAGAACCAGCTCGACGAGGCGAAGCTACTGGACTACTCGGAGGAGGGTTCCTGTGGCTAGAGGCGCGGCGGCTCGAGCTCGAGCTCGTGGCAATGGCGGCAGAAGGAGGGAGGAAAGATCCCGAGAGGAGGGGGGAACTGGAGCTGGGGAACGGATAGGGACGGCCTCGGGGAGGTCATCCCTGTGCTTGCCAGCGCAAGGCGGCGGCCAGACAGCCAGGGAGCTGCGTGGAGGCGCGCGACGACGCGGCGGCCACCTCCTGCTCCTACCGGCGAGGAGGAAGACGACAGGAGCAGTTGGGCCGGGCCAGGTAAGCGTCAGGTAAGGTTTTCTCATTTTCTTTCTGTTTTGTTTCTGTTTTAAATACTGAAATTGATTTACTAATTATTTCAGCTCCCAAATGGTTTGTAAAAACTATGTTGAGCACCCTAGAATATTTGTTGGAATATTTCCAACCATTCCTAAAGTTTTCAACATTTTTGAAAGTTTAAAGTTTCTGGTTTCAAATTTAAAACTTGAAACCAGTAGCTTTTTGCATTTATTTAAAATGCTTATAGTGTCAAGAAAAAGGTTTTCTTCATTGCTCATTTACTTTCATGATTTATCAGAAAGTTTGGACTTTTCTTGAGGCCATTTTGGGTTCATTGATTTTAACTAGTTTGAATTTCCTTTAATTTGAGAAGTGGCTAGGGTTTGTTGAATTTTCCTTCACCACTTACTTTGTTCTTGTTGAGAAATTCCTAGATGCAATGCAAAGAAAACATGAGCACAAAGCTAACTTGCTTAAGGGGTTAGGGATGTGACACCCATGGTGTATTCTTGAAGTCTTACTGAAGAGGATGAACGATGGACGGTCAACCATCCATACGTACTGGCCTAAAGTTGCAAAGACCTTTAACATCAATGAAGGCTCAGTATTCGCCTTCCGCTTCAGCAGTTTTCCAGATGTGATTCATCTATCTATCTACCATCTATGATGCTAATTTCAAAGTTTATAGATGTTGTATGTGAAACTTGGTGTTGGTGCAGTTGTGTAATGGGGTAGCTAGCTATATGCCTATATGGTGGAACTAAGTGCTAAAGCTATGGTTTACTCTTAGGTATTTCATTTACGAAATCCTCGTTCCATAATACAATGGAATATATTTTGTGCTTAATATGAAATGTCAATTTGATTAATAAATGGATTATTAATAATAGGCCAATTAGCCTACTAACTGGGGTTTTCTATTGCAAATGGTTATTCAGGAAACACTTTGGGCGATGGCCTAAGACAACACACACAGTTTCTGGGAAGAATATGTGTTGGATCAATGAACAATCACACATGACTTCCTCTTGAAAACTGTTTGCGTTAGGCCACCTTGGCAAACGTTTTCCATATAAAAATTGTGTGTGATGGGCAGCCTATGCCACATACTTTCTGCTACGCACCGCGAGCGATGCATTCAAGAAGGCAAACGATAAAATTGTTAATATCATGTGGAATGGCAACCCTATAACACACAATTTGATGGGGAAAATTGTGTGTGATGTACGTGCGAACGGAAACATTTGTCTGGGATTCATTGTGTGAAATGTACGTACAAACGGAAACTTTCTTCTTGGATTGACCGTGTGGGATCTACGTACAAACATAAACGATTGGAAATGTATAATTGTATGCGATGGCTAGCACGATCGCACACGAGCTATTTTTGCGCAGCGTGTGTGACCAAAGGACCTATCCCCGATGGTTTCCGGGTCATGTGGGAAGGACCCCGTATCGCCCACACTCACTAGGCGAAGGTTTTAAATGTCGTTACGCAAAGAGGTTAAAAACCATTTGCATAGCACGTCGGTGCACCAATGCATGGCAACACGGCGCGGTCACCCCTCTGCCCCGCCCTGATGCCTTGTGGGCCCCTACTGGCCCTCTGACGTCCCTCTTCTCCTATATGATGTGTTTTGACATAGAAAAAATTATAATAAACCTTTCGGGACAAAGTGCCACCGTATAGATGCGGAAACGTGGGCACTGACCCTTTTGCTCTCCCGTAGAGAGATTCTGCCAAGGAAACTTCCCACTGGGAGGGGCAAATCGAAGCAATCGTCATCACAAACAAAACCTCCTTCGTGGGAGGACCTATCTTCATCAACATATTCACCAACACCATCTCATATCCAACCCGAATTCATCTATTGTATTCAGTCTTTGTCCCCAAACCTTAGATTAGTACCTCTAGGTTACTATTTGTGTTGATTACATCTTCTAGTTGATGCTTGTTGGATTACTTGTTGGAAGATATTATGTTCGGATCCTTAATTATTATTATTACCCCTATGATCTTGAATATGTTGATGAGGTGTGAGTGGTAACTATTGTTCCCAATGACATGGGAGAAGTCTTGTTATAAGTAATCATATAGAGTTTCTATTCATTTGATATTTTGATGATATGTATGTTGTTATTTCTCTTAGTGGTGTGTTATGAACGTCGACTACATGACACTTCAACATTCGACTACATGACACTTCACCATGTTATTTGCCTAAGGAAAAACATTGTGGAGTAACAAGTTGATGATGGTTGCGAGAGCGACACAAGCTTAAACCCCAGTATATGTGTTGCTTCATGAGGGGATGATTTGGATCCACACGTTCAATGCTATGGTTAGATTTATCTTAATTCTTCTTTCGTAGTTGCATATGCTTGCGAGAGAGGATAATCATAATTTGTTTTTTTGTTCAAGTAAGAACAACACCTTAGCACTGGTCCACCCACATATCAAATTATCAAAGTAGCAAAGGCGAATAAACTCAATATGATGAACATGACTAGATAGAAGTTTCCATGTGTCCTCGGGAGCGCTTGATTTATATAAGAGTACTTTCAGGCATGTCCTTTGCTACAAAAAGGATTGGGCTACCTTGTTGCACCTTTTCTACTATTTTTACTTGGCACTCGTTACAAATTCTCTTGCTACAAAACTATCTATCACTGTTACTTACAACACTTGCAAACAACACCTTGCTAAAAACCGCTTGTCATCTCCTTCCGCTCCTTGTTTGGTTCGACACTCTTACTGATCTAAAGGACTAATATTGATCCGCTATACTTTTATGTCATCAATGCTATTTTTGGCACCCTTTTCAAGGGGTGAAGCGCCTTTGGTATGTGGAAATTGGTAAGGAAACATTTTTGGTATGTGCTAAAATTTACTATTGATTGTCACTATGAACGGTCACCCTTTGAGTGTCTTGTTTGGGGGCATCTTCACCTCAAACGGAAGTTGGGGAAGTTGTTCCTTAACCTACTGAACCTACTAAAACTATTTATTATGAGATGCCTGCGGGTATGGTAGCCAAACTGTTGGATAAACCTTATAAAGGTTGAACTCATCTTGATTACCATTTGATATATGTCGATGAGATTGGTGGACTGTTTAATGTTTTAGGACTACCCGGATATAAAGTTAAGAGGAAATTTTTCCCTTTATCTTTGGAGGGAAAATCATTAATGTGGTACATGTTGTTGCATGATACTGGATCATGGGTCTGGAATTTCTTGAAGCTGGAATGTCATCAGAAGTTTAATCTATGCATCTAATTCATCATGATGAGAAATTTATTTATAATTACTGGCCTCATGAAGGTTAAAGTATCGCTCAAGCTTGGGGGGATTAAATTTATGATGCAAACTTGCCCCAACCATGATCTCTGAAGAGAACTGATTATACAAAAAATTTATGCTCGGCTTTCCCATGATGACCAAACATTACTAGATTCTTGTGCTATTGGTTCCTATACGAAGGAGACTATTGAATTCAGATGGCATGTTCTGGAAAATATTAAACACAACTCTTAAGATTACAAACTCGACGAAGGTAAATATTTAGGTATAGAGCTTAATTTTGATTGCATTGAATCTTTTATGTAAACAACTTCTTTCCATGAGTTCAACAATAAATATGGTCTTGACTCTGAGAGAGTAGCTACTTTCTTTGTATCTTTTGCTACCTATGTTGATATTCCCAAGGAGAAATGGTTTAATTACCATCCACCCATTAAAAAACTTACGTGAGGAACCTATTAAAATTAAGAAGGAAGAAATAATTGCTAACCATGTTGATCCATTTGTTCCTACTGCTTACATTCAGAAACCTCCTTTTCCTGTTAGGATTAGGGAACATGATAAGGCTACAACTATGGTTAATAAAAGTTACATTAGCACACCTAAACCTTCTAAAAAATAAATGTTGAGCCTAATTTTGTTATAGTTAAATATCTCCTAGTTGATAATATTGATGGGCATGTTATTTACCTCTGTGATAAGTACGCTAGAATGCAAAACCTATTAGAAACAAGCGTGATGAGCTCGATAAAAATAAACAAATGGTAGGCTTGCATGTCATCTCAGTTAATATTGGAAATCATTTCTACCATGGCATCTGTGATATTGGTGCTAGTGTTAGTGTTATACGCTTTACAGTATACCAAGAAATTATGCATGATATAACACCCTTTGAGAATGAAGATACTGACATCACTATTAAACTTGCAAACCGTGATACTATTTCACCAAGTGGGATTGTTAGAGATGTTGAATTATTGTGTGGAAAAGTCAAGTACCCCACCGATTTCCTAATACTTAGTTCAGAACAAGATAACTTTTGTCCCATCACATTTGGTAGACCTTTCTTGAATATTGTTAATGCTGAAATTAGTTGTGCTACTGAGAAGGTCAAAGTGATCTTTGGTTATATTTCTCATGAGTTTAATTTCTCCAAGTTTAAAAAATAGGCACATGAAAAAGAGTTTCCTAATAAGGATGAAATAATTGGTATTGTTTCTATTGTTGTACCTCCTACCGATCCACTAGAAAAATATTTGCTAGACCATGAGAATGATATGCATCTGAATGAAAGGAATGAAATAGATAAGATATTCTTTGATCAACAATCTATCCTTAAGCACAACCTACCAGATGATATTTTAGATGACCTTCCTCTACCAAAGGGAGATCCCATGTTTCATCTTAAGACATTACGTGATACTTTGAAATATCCTTATCATGATGCAAAGATGATATATCTTGTTATTATCAGCGCTAACCTTTCAGAGCATGAAGAAAAGAGATTACCCAAAACTTTAAGGAAGCACATGACTGCTATTGGTTATACTCTTGATGATCTTAAAGGCATAAGCCCCGCTCTTTGTGAGCACAAGATTAATATGGAACTGAATGCCAAACGAGTTGTTGATCATGAACACCGTCTTAACTCTAAGATGAAAGAGGTGGTAAGAACTGAAATACTAAATCTTTTGGGGGAAGGTATAATTTATCCTATCGGTGATAGTACATGGGTAAGTCATGTTCATTGTGGTCCTAAGAAAGGTGGTGTAAGTGTTGTTCCTTATAATAAAAATGAACTTATTTCACAAAGGATAGTAATTGGTTATAGGATGGTAATTGATTTTAGGTAATTGAATAAAGCTACTAGAAAAGATCATTACCCCTTGCCTTTTATTGATCAAATGTTAGAAAGTTTATCTAAGCACACACACTTTTTCTTTCTTGATGGATATTATGGATTCTCTCAAATACCTGTGTCAAAATAGGACCAAGAGAAAAGTACCTTTACTTGCCCTTTTGTAACTTATGCTTATAGGTATATGCCTTTTGGTCTATGCAATGGACATTCTCTGACTTATGTGAAAAGGTTGTTTAGGTTTACATGGATGATTTTTCCATTTACGGGACTTCTTTTGATGATTGCTTGAGCAACCTTGATCGAGCTTTGCAGAGATGTAAGGAAACTAATCTTGTCTTGAATTGGGAGAAGTGCCACTTTATGGTGAATGAAGGTATAGTACTTGGGCATAAAATTTCCGAACGAGGTATTGAGGTGGATAAGGCCAAAGTTGATGCAATGGCGAAAATTACATGCCCAAAAGATATCAAATGTATAAGAAGTTTACTTGGTCATGCTGGTTTCTATAGGCATTTCGTTAAATATTTCTCAAAGATTTATAGGCCATTAAATAATTTTCTTCAAAATACGTTTCTTTTGTTTTTTATGATGATTGCATAGAATCCTTTGGAATACTTAAGAAAGCCTTAATTTCTCCACCTGTTGTTCAGCCAGCTGATTGGAACTTACCCTTTGAAATTATGTGTGATGCTAGTGACTATATTGTTGGTTCTATTCTAGGGAAACGAGTAGACAAGAAATTGAATGTTATTCATTATGCTAGTAAGTCCCTAGATACTGCTCAAAGAATTATACTACTAGTGTAAAAGAATTTTTAGCAGTTCTGTTTAGATGTGATAAGTTTAGACCTTACATCGTTGATTCTAAACTAACTAGTACCTCATGAAAAGAAATATGCTAAACCTAGACTTATCAGATGGGTGCTATTACTCCAAGAATTTGATTTGCACATAGTTGACGAGCCACTACCTATTGGTGATAATTTTCTCAAAGATCAACTTGGTGTTATAAATACTTCACATAGTACTCCTTGTTATGCGGATTATGCTAATTATATAGTTTCTAAATATATTCCGCCTATCTTCACGTATCAGCAAAAGAAAAAAGAATCTTCTATGACTTATGACATTACTTTTGGGATGACCCACATCTTTATAAAGAAGGAGTAGATGGTGTTATTAGACGTTGTATACCTGAGCATGAATAGGAAAAAATCCTAAGGAATTTTCATTCCGAGGCCTACAGAGGACACCATGCAGGTGATAGGACTACACACAAGGTATTACAATCCGGTTTCTATTGGCTTACTCTCTTTAAAGTTGCTTGTAAGTACGTCCTTTCATGTGATGAATGTGAAAGAGTTGGTAACATTGGTAAACGTCAGGAAGTGCCTATGAATTACTCACTTGCTATTGAACCGTTTGATGATTGGGGTTTTGATTTTGTGGGACCTTTTCCTTCCTCTAATGGGTACGCTCATATTTTAGTTGTTGTTGATTACGTTACTAAGTGGGTACAAGCTATTCCAACTAGTAGTGGTGATCATAATATTTATATTAAAATGCTTAAAGACATCATTTTCCCGAAGTTTGGAGTCCCTAGATATTTAATGATAGATGGTGGTTCACATTTTATTCATGGTGCTTTCCGTAAACTCCTAGCTAAATATGATGTTAACCATAGAATTGCATGAACTTACCATCCTCAGTCTAGTGGCCAAGTTGAATTAAGAAACTGAGAAATAAAACTAATATTGCAAAAGGCTATCAATAGGTCTAGAAAGGATTGGCCTAAGAAACTTGATGATGTCGGGATTACATAACTACTTATAAAAATCCCATGGGGATGTCTCCTTATAAAATAGTTTATGGAAAAGCTTGTCATTTACATCTTGAGTTAGAACATAAAGCTTATTGGGCAATTAAAGAACTTATCTATGACTTTAAACTTGGCGGTGAAAAGAGGTCTTTTGATATTAGATCACTAGATGAATGGAGGACACAAGCTTATCAAAATGCCAAGTTATTTAAAATAAAAGTTAAAATATGTCATGATAAGAGAATCAAAAACCGAGAATTCAATGTAGGAGATCTAGTGCTTTTTTGAAATTCTCGTTTCAGATTCTTTGCAGGTAAACTCCTCTCCAAATGGGAAGGCCCATATGTTGTCGAGGAGGTTTATCGCTTCGGTGTTATAAAGATCAACAACTTCAAAGAAAAAAAATACGAGAGTGGTAAATGGGCAAAGAATTAAGCAATACATCTCATGAACGCCCATTAGTGTTCAAACTAACATTATATGGGGACCCCGACTTTCGAGTCGAGATCACAGAATGAACGTGTACAGTGATCCCAGATATCAATGCTCACTGAACACCCAGATACAGAATAACAAGAGTCTCACATCCATGATTAACGTCTGATACAAATAATGACCATTATGGTCAAGTCTTACGTAGATAGGGCCATGAAGGCCAATCACACCAACTAAAATACTAGCGGAATTCTTGGTAGCAAACGTGAACCTATGGAATCAACTTTAACCAACATGTATTCTGACTGGGAAGCGTCCTAGTTCGCGTGTCCGTCTCCGACAACGAATTCTTCTCCATATTATGGTTCCTCCATGTCTGGTCAATAAAATAACAAGTGGCAAGCTAGTGAGTACTTTGAATGTACTCGCAAACAACCCATGCTGCGGATTATGCAATTGAATGAAATATGAAGTATAATGCAGCCTTTGCGGAAAGCAGGTTTTATTAATGCATAAACATGGTAATGTATTTGGATTGTAATGCATCAATAAGTAAACGGTAACCCTAAGAATAGGTTACAAATATCAACATAAATATTCCGAGGGCTGAACACCTCATGTTCATCCTCCATGTCAATTCACCAAACTTGACCAAGTAATCTCTTACTCATGTAACACCTTTATACACACGCACACTTGGTTTATGCGGAAACCATTAAACGTAGTTTAGGAAGCACCACCCAACTATACTTGACCATATAACATACCCGAGGTAAGTACGTGATAAATGCCTTTACCCCTACGGAACTAGACAAATAATCCAATCGATTGGTATCCAGCCCACATGATGTACGTCTTACGAGCACCAACTCTAGACCGTATCATCCATGCAGGGACCAACGGTGTGCCGAGAACACTTAAAAATGGCATAGTCACCCTACCTGGCACGACCCCATCATAAGAGTGACCCTATCACTCCCGCCACTAGTAATGTGTGCTCCTTGCTAGCACAACCAGAGTAATCAACACAACCCCGTCCCATAAAGGGGTATCGTGGTCACACATGTAAGGTTGGGACGGTCGACAAATCTTAAATCTAATTCCACTTCCGAAACCACTCACACAAAACCTTTCCGGTACACCACTTCTTTCTCAAGTGGTCATCCAGCTCAACACCATCACCCTCGGGCATTAGTCGCACCCGACGGGGTTTTTGAAAAACCTTTGATATCACCTTTGTTACCATCACCATGCATATGATTACACTATGCGTAGCACTACTATCTACTTGTCAACTTTTGTCAGCGTGACCTCCATAGATGGTAAGGTCATGCTGAAATGCAAGGGCTCCACATGAGCCATCATTAACACCTTACCGAGGGTGTACCGATTAATCATGATCATATGCATCGGAACAAAGTATTCAGCATGACATGAATTATAGTTTCTCAGACATGGTCAAAGGGCTACTTTGCCTTGATCAGCTGGTATCCGGGGTCTTCGAGGTCTTCGAGGTCTTCGAGTCCAAGTCCTTCGTCAAATGCATGATCTATTGTCGTAATAGCAATAATAATAATAAGGACCACAACCAAAAACAAAGTAGAAACTCACATCAAAGATGTTACCCTATTCTATAAAATCCTATTATTATTTATTAAAAAATTTGTTTCTGGTTTTTGAATGAAAAAGTATTTTAAACTTTTTAATAGAACTTAAAAATACTTAAATTGGTTTTTAAAATAAACCTATGCATAAAAGTTTCATAAAAATTACACAAACAACAGTGTTAAATACTACACAATTTTACCAGATTTATGTTGGAAAAATATTTAAGTTTGGATAAGTAATTAATCTTGTGGATTTATTTGTAAAAACCAGAATTCAAAATAAAGGGAAAAGGTCTAGCTTACTGGCCTGGCTCGGCCAGCAGCTAGGCCAGCCTAGCTGGCCAACCGGCCAGCCAGCCAGTGCGCGCGGTGTTAGGTTCGAACCTGACGCGCGGGCCCGTGTGGCCAGCGACAGAGAGGAGAGAGAGGGGGAGAGAGAGGCCGCCGACAAGTGGGGTCCTCCTTTCGGGGTCGTTTTCTACCTCTAGACAGAGGAGAGGGGCGGCTCATCGGCGGCATCTCCGGGGTCCTCAAGGCCAGGTGAACACGAGAATGGCTCGTGGCACTTCTGCCTACCTAAAGGGGGTCAAGGGGTCGACGGAGATGGCCTGAGTCGCCTGCGACGATGAAGCCGCGGCGGAGACCCTTCGAGAAGGTGCTGGGAGCGGTGCTCCGAGCAGGGAGAAGGACGGGGAAGTGGTGGAGATGGCTCGAGAGGTCTTTGTGGTCAAGGAGGAAGTGAAAGGAGCTCGGGAGTGTGCTTGTAGCCCGAGATTGATGGAGCCCCGACGTGGCGGTGCCTCGGTCAATCTCGAGTGCCGGGGCTCTTTAGCTCAAGGGGATGCTCGGGGTGGTCGATTGGAGTGGAGAGGGACGTTCTGGTGGTGTGGAGGAGTGCGGGGGAGCCTTTATATAGGCGAGCGATGTGTCATCAAACGATGGTGCACCGGTGGTTTTGCTGCGGCGGTAGGAGAGGGAGAGAGAGGTCGAGCGTGAAATCATGGTATTGCGGACATGGTTTAGGACCGCACGACATCTTTAGGAGGAGCGGGGGCAGCCTCTTGGCGCGTCCAGGTGGTGGGGTCCTTCTGGCCGCTTTGGCCGTGCGGGTGCACGCGTCGCCAGGGGAAAAGGAGAGGGGGAGAAGAGGGTCCCGACACTGCCCTTGGCTCGGTAGTCGGTGCGGTCAAAGAGGGGCAACAGGTGGAGGCGAGAACTGGTCAGCGGTGGTCCCCTAGGGCTCGGGTGCGCCCTATAGCCCGACATGCTGGCATGCTCTGGCGCATCTTGGCCGTGCCTGGGGTGTCTGGGAGATGGTGTAGGCGCTCCTTGGAGGCCAGGAACCGAGAAGAATCAAGATAGCCAAGGGGAGGGAGTTAAAGTGGTGCTGCCACCCTTGATTCAGGAGCTAAAATGGAGATTTCTGCTCCCTCTCATTGAACCAGTGTTGGGCCTCTCGTGTGCAGTTGAGGAGGGGCACATGCCATCTGTGACATGAGCTTGGAGCGAATGGAGTAAGTGTGGTGGTTCCTACATGCTGTTTTTCAAATCTGGAAGAAGGTGTTTGATGCATGTTTGGGGAAGTTAACCTCCTCTAAATGCATTGAAAGTTATGAGGTTTCTTTGTTAGGTATAGTTAGGAGGCTCTACCAAATTTGAGCTACATTGGATAAGTTTGACAATGTAATCAAACTTGAAAAATACCCACAAATGGGCAGATATGCATCCTTGTGAGAATATGTGAGAAAATTAACTACCACAAATCCAAATCTTGGCATGATCTCCTTATTTGGGGGTACTCAGCACTCCTGCAAGGTTTGAGACCAAATGGACAAACTTGACTATGTAGCTTGATTCTGGACACAAAGGGTTTCTGAATTATTTGGTGAATCAAATCACCTTGGATGGAGGTGACACTTGGCATGATCACCAAATATAGCATGTGGGACATGCTAAAATTTTCTGGGAATTTATTGAGAATATTTCCTTTGGAAATATTTCAAAAGGTCAAAACAGAAATAATTGGTTTTCAAGGGTTTGCTCAAATGTTTTGAACATGACTAGGGATTTAGACTCTTATGTATGGAAAATATATGTCCTCTGAGTATTCCCAAATTTTCTCAGATTTTTCCAAGGTAGAAAATAATTTTCCACCCAGAAATACCATTTCTGGCCTTAGAAAGGACATGTAAATAAAATAGGAAAATGACTTCTAAAAATAATCATTTTGAAGTTTTCAAGAGTTATAATAATATTAGAATCAAAATACAATCTTTGGGTGAAGGCACTCCCTTAAATTTAGGGACTTGCAGTGCAAACCGCAAAGCAAGGTTTTGGTTTACCAAAATGATTAAAAAGGATTTTTATGGAAATAATGTTTTATAAAAACTATTTTTAGAGATCAACTCACAAGGACACATACAACAACGACAATCAAGGTACTCATAGCATTCACTTAAATAGTTATAATTTATACCAAATGTTGGAGCATATATCTCCATATGTGGTTTTGGTACTTGATGACAATTCCTATGGACTAATGGTTGCCTTAAGTTACATTTATAGGATTTGTCCATAGGCACTTCTTGAAATCCATCTGTTGGGTTCAAGGAGTTTATATGATGACCAAGATGGTATTCAAGGTATTATCCAAAGAATGGTCATAGAGATACATGGTTGATCGAGATCTCAGACAAAGAGTAAATCAAGATGATCAACACACAAAGCGTACAAGATGTACCGAGAGGGATCAAGTGATCCCATGGTATGGTAAGCATTGTCCATTACGTGTTTGTGTACTAACCCATGGTCTTCGTGAGAGTTCTATGTGGGGGTTAGGTGTGTTTACATGGGCTTGCGTCAAAGGGAAGATCTCATACAACCCATGGAGTATGACGTCAAGTTGTGATCATCATCAATGGTTGATCAAGATCTCAGACAAAGAGTAAATTAAGATGATCAACACACAAAGCGTACAAGATGTACCGAGAGGGATCAAGTGATCCCATGGTATGGTAAGCATTGTCCATTACGTGTTTGTGTACTAACCCATGGTCTTCGTGAGAGTTCTATGTGGGGGTTAGGTGTGTTTCCATGGGCTTGCGTCAAAGGGAAGATCTCATACAACCCATGGAGTATGACGTCAAGTTGTGATCGTCATCAAGATTGCGATGTGCAAGTTCAAGTGGATCAGCACGAAGATAGCATGCTTGAAGCTTGCCGTCCATTGTGGTGGCAATGGACTTGTGAAGATATGCTGAAGAGTGGCTCACCCATAGTGAGTATGTGGGAGCAATCAACTAGTCTTCATCAAGCCAACACAATCAAGAAAGGTGGTCCATCTTAAGGAAGCCAAGATCATCATCATCTAGCTCAAGAGGGCGAGGTGCAAGGTATAGGCTTGCCCTTGATAGGTTTTCTGGTTAGGATAGATTGCTGTTCTATCAAGGGGGGCTCTCAAGTGAGTAGCTTGATCGTATCGTTCGTTGAGAGCTCAAACCATTTGCATCCTTGCATCATACTTCTTGGTTCTTGTTTGGTGTTTCTCTCTGTGAGTTTTAGAGCTTATGGTCATCTTCGTGACAAGCTCGAGTTCATCGAAAACGGAGTCCATATGCATCTACTATGATGTTTTCAATGTTGGAGTTTTTGCCGGTTCTTCATTCATAGAGATCTCACATCTCTATATCTTTGGCATATTCATAACCGCATGGTCTTAAGATTTCCAACAAGCTGTTTGGATAGCCCTTGTCATCCTGAATCCAACAAGCTTGGGTTTGCTCGATTCGGAGCTCGTTTGCGAAAGTTATGGCTGTTTCAGTGGCGAGCGGTAGTACCGCTGGACCTAGCGGTAGTACCGCTAGAGTTGGCGGTAGTACCGCTGGCCCTAGCGGTAGTACCGCTGGCTCGCGGTAGTACCGCCCCTGGTCAGCGGTAGTACCGCTCCAGGAGCTTAGTACCGCCTGC
The DNA here is from genome assembly GCF_904849725.1 of Hordeum vulgare subsp. vulgare. NCBI lineage: Eukaryota > Viridiplantae > Streptophyta > Magnoliopsida > Poales > Poaceae > Hordeum > Hordeum vulgare. The sequence goes on from NC_058519.1 coordinate 329,855,415, forward strand.
CTAGCGGTTGTTCGTGGACGGACCTTTTTGCGAAGACTTTCTTGGCGGTGGTAGTGCCGTTGCACTACCAGGGGCCCAGCAGTAGTACCGCTGGGGACAGCGGTAGTACCGCTGGAGTGCCAGTGGTAGTACCGCTAGCTGGCGATAGTACCGCTAGAGTGCCAACGGTAGTACCGCTGGAGTGCCAGCGGTAGTACCGCTGCAGCCAGCGGTAGTACCGCTGGAGCTCGGGCAAAAAGTGGGGGTAATGGTCTGATTCCTTCCCCCACTATATAAAGGGGGTCTTCTTCCCCCTTGGTCTTATCCATCAGTTGAGCTCTTGTTCTACCTCCATTGTTGACATTCTTAGAGCTTGATTACTCTCAATCCCTCCAATGATTCTTGCTTGTTCTTGAGGGAAAAGAGAGAGGAGATCTAGATCCACATCTCCACCAATCACTTTCTCCTCTATGTGAGGGGAACCCCTTGGATCTTGATCTTGGAGTTCTTTGTGAGCTCCTTGTTCTTCCTCTCATATTTCTCCATAGCTTCTGTTGTTGTGGAGGGATTTGAGTGTGAGGGACTTGACCACTTCGTGTGTTCTTGCCATTGCATTAGTTGCATCGGTTTGAGTTCTCCACGGTGATACGTGGAAGTGAGAAGTTGAGAAGCTTACTACCTTTGGTACTTAGTACCCTTGATATTGTTCTTAGTGGATGCTTTGGCGTCCTAGAAGCTTGGTGGTGTCTCGGAGCTCAATCATTGTGGTGTGAAGCTCCGGGAAGCGTCGGGGTCTCCAATTAGGTTGTGGAGATTGCCCCGAGCAATTTGTACGGGTTCGGTGACCGCCCCCAAGGGTTGCCATTTGTACGGGTTTGGTGACCGCCCCCAAGGGTTGCCATTTGTACGGGTTCGGTGACCGCCCTCAAGGGTCCCTTAGTGGAATCACGGCATCTTGCATTGTGCGAGGGCGTGAGGAGATTACGGTGGCCTTAGTGGCATCTTGGGGAGCATTGTGCCTCCACACCGCTCTAACGGAGATTAGCATCCACAAGGGTGTGAACTTCGGGATACATCATCGTCTCCCCGTGCCTCGGTTATCTCTTACCCGAACCCTTTACTTATGCACTTTACTTTGTGATAGACATATTGTTTATTGTAATATATCTTGCTATCACTTAGTTGTTTATCTTGCTTAGCATAAGTTGTTGGTGCACATAGGTGAGCCTAGTTGTTTGTAGGTTTTGTGCTTGACATATTAAACATTAGTTTTATTCCGCATTTCTTCAAGCCTAAACCTTAACTATTTTAAAGTGCCTATTCACCCCCCCTCTAGGCGACATCCACGTCCTTTTCACCAAATTTTGAAGAAAAGAAAGGCAAAGTGAGGTGAAAATGGGGTGTGACACATTATCCAAGCGATAAAACTGGAGGGGCACATAAGATAGACCGTCTGGAGCACTCCAGAAACTTGAAAAGGAGTAGGTACATGAAACGGTAAGAACACTGAATCCAGAAATTCCAAAAAAATAATATTTTGTTGGTTTTGGTATTTTATAAAAATTCCAAAAATAAAAAGGAGCCAGGGGGACCCACGAGGAAGCCACAAGGCAATAGGGCGTGTCCACCCTCTAGCCGCGCCCTCATGCCTTGTGGGGCCCTCATGTGCCTCCCGAACTCCTTTTCTTCCCGAGCACGTTTTCTGACCTAAAAGTCATTATATATACTTCCGGCTATTTTGACCACCACATCGCAAGATTTCTACCACGAGGAGGTCCCTTGGTAGGTTACATGCGAATAACATTCGCAATTTGACTCATAATTATGGGGTGGAGAATATCCCTGACTCGCATATACCGTCCAATTGGGACATCTCTTGTCCAAGTGAAAGTGATGCATGAAAAAGCTCTCCGTGGCCTGAAAATAAACATATCATGATGGGAGTACAAAAGTACACGGCAATGATTCAACAACTATTCGATGAGATGACGGAACTAAGGGCTTCCCTGTTAACCTTCATGGAGAACAAACCTACTACATCATCACCATCATCACCCAAGATGGACGCCTGAGTACATGGCTATGGGCACCACCATTAGCTTGTTCCAAGCTTAGGGGAGGTGCCCCGGTATAATATCACCATCACTTCCACTATTACCATCTATCTTAGTTCAATCCTCAGTTGTTTAATGATTTAGCGAAATAGATTTCAGATTTACTTTGCGTAGAATCTTTTCTTTGAGATCCATATATCCTTGTAATCGAGTATGAGAGTTATATAATAAATATTAGTTGAGTTTGTGTGCTTTACTTGTGTACACCGATCATCATAACATGACAATAAAAAAGAAGTAGAAAATCATATGCTTATCTCATGAGAAGTAATGACTTCACACGAAAAAGGGTATAAGTGCTAAAAGTTGTTGATAGTAAACAAACAAAGTATTAGTAATTGATGCAATCTAAGAAAGATTACGATAGAGGAGAGAAGACTCACATGTAAGTACACTATCTTGGACATCTTTTATGATTGGGAGCCCTCACCAAATATTATATAATGATCAAGTCACTAGTGGAGAACATGACTTTAGTTTCGGTTGGGATCGACCTTTAGTACCGGGTCACCAACCGGGACTAAAGAGTGGGGACTAAAGGTTCCGAGCTTTAGTCCTGGTTGGCCACACCCTGAGACTAAAGTCCATCCATGTGGCCGCGAGAGTGCGGCGGGGGGTGGAGGACCTTTAGTCCTGGTTGGTGTCACCAACCGAGACTAAAGAATTTGTGTATCTTTGCTCGGGTTTAGGGTTTTATGGTTTTGGTTTTATAGATTATTTTTCGTTTTCATTTTGTATTTTCCATTCAATTATTTTTCACTTCAAACATATTTGATGCTACTACATACTATACACGTTGATGCATATATAATACAATTTCTCATACGACCATACATATATATATACACACAATTTATCCTATACAATTTGGAGATCATTACATGTAATGGTATTCTCCACTTCTAGGTATGACCTCATTAAGGAAAAATCCCGTAGTTTCCGCTTGAATTGCTCGTATGCGGTTTTCTGGTAGAGCTTCTTCCGTATTTCATCAATCATTAAACAAAGGGTATCAATATAAATATGTTATATATATATATATTAGATCATCATAAAAAAATTGTGAATAGTGTTTACATAACTGATGTTGTTATTCATTGAAGCGTCGACATTCAATCGCCATACGTAAGTTCTAGCAAATGTAATATGTGCATAAATTAGTCCCCTGGTGATGGCTCATGCACTTTGCGATAATAATATTCAATCAGATAATAATCAAGAAAGATAATGGTATTGAAAGTGGAATTAAAGAGATGCGCGAACCTAGCTAGTACTACTTAATTAATTACCTTGACCTCTTTCTAGCGCAGCTCCGGTTGCCATTCTCCCCTAACTTCTTTGATGAACCATTTCCAAACTCTGCCCCGCAAAGAAAATGAATAAACGAGTTACTAATTACTTGATATATGAGGAAATGAACAAAAGAGGCCAATATAGCTAGTGCGATAATGATTGAAATTTTGTGTCGAGCATTTTAATTACGCTAGCGTAATCTTCAGGATTTTTATTTAGTGAGTATTCGACTTCAACTATTCCAGCATCAACTCTTATGTTTAGCAGCATCCAATGGAACCTGAGCACGTTTATATAAGAACACATGCATAACTCATCAACTACACTTAACATCGAGTAAGCAAAATAGAATTTGTAGTACAAGATAGTAACACTCACATGAAGTTGTAAGGCCATAGTATTTCTAATTTGGTATTTTGTTCCTGTAAGAACCTTAGCAAGTTCCTCTCTGAGTCTTCGGGGAAGTCTTCTATGAATTTTTAAGTAAGGGTATATGGGTTAATGAACCCAATGGCATAAATTCGCTCTTTTTTGCATTCGAGAATCTTCTTTCTGCATAATAGCGTACAAAATAATATAGTGAGGATAATTACAAGCAATGAACGAGCGGAGCTAGACACTTAAATTATAGAAAGAAATCACTTACAGACAATAGCAACTGACGATAGATTTGTCTAGTGCGTCTTGATTGTATAACTGAAACAATTCCTCAAACTTAATGAATAGATTGTTTTCATAGCTATAATGCTCTTCCTTGACTTTCACCATGACGTTCAATCGCCGGTTGGCAACTTCTTCCACGTACCACTCATGCAATCTTCGCATTTGTGTTGTTAGCCACCGGACCTGCTTAGGTTTGGCAAGAGGTTGGCCCCGACATATCATCGTTCTTCTTCAACAATGGGAATATTCTTGATGCCTCAGAGTTGATTAAAACTTAGATCGATGTCTGTAGCAGCATCACTCATCACCTTGAGCGGGGATATCGATAGCATTTCCTGTTCTCCGAGCTAGGGAACTATTTTCCTGCATTCTTACTATGTGTAGGTCTCGACTCCTGCATTTGTTTTTTATGTAATATCCTAACAAAGGTGTCATAGTCTCATGGCCAATTAGCCACATGTGAAGGGGGTCGCTAAAGAAATTCCACAAAGTGGTCGATGAATTTCTCAGGTATTTTCTCCTTTGGCGGCGGGGGCGGATTCGGTGCAAAATGGGCTTTCACTTCGGAAGCCACAACCTCGTTGAGTTCCTCGTCAGTCTTATTGTAAGCTAACTTATTTTTGGCAGTAGGGTCGCCTTTAGCTTTCTTCTTTGTATCTTTATTTTGAACAAGATTAGTCGTTGATGGAGTAGTGGTCTTCCGCTTTTGGCCGTGCTAGGACATAGGGGTGGAGTCGGCTGACGCGGCGGAGATCGACGTGGACTCTCGTTGGGCACCATGATCTCGTGGTGTATTGCTACTCGGAGGAGTCGGTAGCCTTGACGCGGAGTTTGGAAACACGATGCATTCCTTTATCCGTAAAATGACACAATGTGCGACCTCTCCTGGTCTCTCCTCCCTTCAACTCCACGAATGTAAAGCTCTAGTGACTCATATCATGACTGAACTTCATCCACCCCGACTTTGTGTCACACCCTGTTTTCATCTTATTTCAACTTTAGTTTCTTCAAAACCTGAGTTTATTAAAACTTTCTAAGCAAGTGCTATGAGTGCCATGATTGCCATTGTTTGTGTGTATGCTTGAGTGAGTGGATCCAGAAACAATATTTTTATAACACGATATCTCCAAAAAGATCCTTCTCTCATTTTTGACTATTTCAAAACCTTGCTTTGGGATTGCACTACAAGACCCTGATCCCAAGTAAGTGCCTTGTCCCAAAGATTGTATTATGCTTTTAGCACTATTATAACTCTCCAAAATCATAAAATAATTATTTAATAAAATGTTTTTCTATTTTATTTACATGTTCTTTTCTGAGGCCATAATTGATATTTCTGAATGGAAAACTATTTTTGTGCCTTAGAAAAATCTGAGAAAAATTGGAGATACTCACAAGACATATATTTTCCATACATAAGATTTTCAACCCCTAAAATATTTGAGCAAATCCTTGAAAACCTATGTTGTCTATTTTGACCATTTGAAATATTTCCAAAGGAAATATTTTCAATAAATTCTCAGAAAATTCTAGCATGCTTCCCAAGCTATATTTGGTGGTCATGCCAAGTTTCACCTCATTCCAAGATGGTTTGGTTCACCAAATATTGCTAAAACCTTCCCGTTCCTGAATCAAGTTCTAGCAACCCTACATAGCAAAGTTTGTCCAAATGGCATGAAACTTTGCATGAGTGCTCAACACCCCAAATGAGGAGACCTTGCCAAAAAATGGATTTATGGGGATTAATTTACCCACATTCTCTTTTAAAGGGACAAATCTGCCCATGTGGGGGTGATTTCAAGTTTTCACTGTCAAACTTACCCAATGGAGCTCAAATTTGGTGGAGCATCCTACTTTTGCATAAAACCCAATCTTGTTTGCTTTCAGCATCAGTGGTGGAGGTTAACTACCCCAAACACATATCAAACACCTACTGCCAGTATGGTCAAACAAAACTTAACACCCTCTACACCCACTCCCTTCCCACTATACTCTTAGTGCTGGCTTCCAGCACCTCTCCTCAACTGCAGACGAGTGGGCCCTCTCTGGTTCCAAGTAGGTAAGCCAAAAACCCCAATTTAGCCTCTAATTCAAGGCCGACAGCCTCTCTCCAAGCATTTCCTTTGACCAGCATTGAGTCCCTGGGCTCCCAAACGGCTAAGGGGCATCTAAGACAACCCCCGGACACGCTAGACAGGGCCAAAGCACACTAGAGCACGCCAACATGTCGTGGCATACCAAATCTACGCTCTGGGCGTGCTACAGTGTGCACCCGAGGCAAAGGAGGCCAGCTCTGGCCAGTTCTCACCTCCCCTTGGTGTCCCTTTGCGTCTCCGACAAGCCACAGGGCCCCTTCTCCCCCTCTATGCTGACCAGGGCGACGCGTGTCCGCGCGCGCTAGATTCGGCTAGAAGTGCGCGACCCCCCTCTCTCTCGTTGAGTCTCTGGGGTCTAGAACCACGTCCGAGAAACCGTGGCATCGACGCCGATGCCTCTCTCCCTATCATAGAGCTGCGGTGAAACAAACGGTGCTCCCTCGCTTGGTGCACCGTTGTTAGCCTATAAATAGGCCCTCCCCCTCCACTCCAGCACCTCACACCACTCCTCCGCACCCTAAATCGAGGCCTGAGACACTCCATTCGAGCAGAGAGAGCTCCGATGCTCGAGCTCGACCGAGGCCCCGCCGCTTCGAAGATCCGTCGATCTCGGGCTATAGGCTAGCTCTTGTGCTCCTCTCACGTCCTCCATGACTGTAGAGATCTCAGCAAGCCTCCCCACATCTCCCCCGAGCATTTCCCTGCCCGTAGCACCCAGCTCCACCACCACCCGTAGCATCTCCGCCGCGGCCACCTCGTCGCCGGTGACCCACGGCCTCCGTGTCATTCATTCGACCAGCAGCAGGTAGGCAACGATGCCATGGTGCCGTTCCTGCCGTCACTTGGCCTCGAGGGCGTCGGAATCGTCACCGTCGTGCCTACCCTCCCCTCTTTACATAGGAGGGAGAAGACCCCGACAGGCATGCCCCACTTGTTGGTGGCCAGTCTCTCCCCCTCTCTCCTCTCTCTGCAGCTGACCGCAGGGACCCGCGTGTCAGGTTTAAACCCGACAGCGCGCGCGCACCTCGGCTGCTGGCTGCCTAATGGCCGGTTGGCCAGTTGGGCTGGCCCAGCCACTGGCCGAGCCAGGCCAGGGTTAAGCCCTTTCCCTTTTTTATTTTTATTTTGATTCTAAATGATTTTCCACCACAATTCTTCTAAAAATGTGTAGAATTTATTAGTGATGTTGCACAAATTTTTGTATAAACTTTTATACATGGTTTTGATTAAAATGCCTAGTTCAAATATTTTAGCCCGTGTTAATTAGGTTTGAAAATACCTTTTTGCATCAAAACCAAAAACAAACATTTTTAAAACTATAGTAAAGATTTATCAGTATAGGATAACATTTTTAAAGTGAGTTTGTGCTCTGTTTTTGAATGAGCTTCTTATTTTTATTACCATTATTACGATGATATATTCCGCGTTTGACGAAGGACTTGGACCCGAAGACCCCGGATACCTAGCTGATCAAGGCAAGCAACCCTTTGACCATGTCTAAGAAATTACTTCTATGCATGACACATTGGTTACTCTACTCCGATGCATATAGTTAAGATTAATCGGCGCACCCCAGCATGGTGTTTCCGGTAGCTCCTCCGGAGCACTTGCATTGAGCATGACCCTACCATCTATGACGGCCACGCTGATAATATCTTGACAAGTAGACAGTACTGTTACGCATGGGAAGAGCATGTGCATGATGATGGTAACATAGAGTTGATATCAAAGGTTTTACGAAAACCCCGTCGGGTGCCACTAATTGCCGAGGGTGATGATGATGAGTTGGGTGACCACTTGTGAAGGAAGTGGTGCACCAGAACGGTTTTGTGAGAGTGGTTTCGGAAATGGGATTAGATTTATGATGTGTCGACCGTCCCAACCTTACATGTGCGACCACGATACCCCTTTATAGGATGGAGCTTTGTTGACTGCTTTGGTCGGTGCTAGCAAAGAGCCACATTACTAGTGGCGGGAGTGATATGTGGTCAATCTCGTGACAGGGTCGTATGAGGTAGGTCGACTATGCCGTTTTTACGTGTTCCGGGCACACCGTTGGTCCATTCATGGATGATATGGTCTAGATTTGGTGCTCGTAAGACATACATCATGTGGGTTAGGTACCAATCGAGTGGACGCTTTGTCTAGAGTCGTGTGGGGACAGGAAATGATCGAGTACTTACCTCGGGTATGTTATAGACTGCGAGCCGTGGATGACACGGAAGTTTCCTAGATCTCATGGGTAGAGCGTACAACCTTTGTAGAGTGTAAAACTATTCGAATAGTTGTTTCCACGGTCAAGGACAATTGGTGTGCTGCTTAAACTACGTCCATTCGTTTCCGCATAAACCATGTGTCTGTGTGTGGGGGGGGGGGGGGGCTAAAAAGGTGTTGTCTGAGAAAGATGATATGACTAGTTCGGTGGCTTGGCATATATGGTGAACCTGTGGAGTTCAACCCTCAACAGATATGTTGATATCTGTTACCTGTTCTTAAGGTTACCATCTAGCTTATGATACATATCCATACAAGTACTTGACCATGTTCATTTTCGATTACAACTTGCTTTCCGCAAAGACATCATATTATTTTATTATCGTACCAACTACATAACCCATATCATGGGCTGTTTGCGAGTACATTCAAAGTACTCACTGGTCTGCCACTGGTTATGTTATTGACCAGACATGGAGGAACCGGAGTTCGGAGAAGAATTTGTCACCGGAGACCGAGACGCAAACTAGGACGCTTCCCAGTCAGAATGCCTATTGGTGAAGGCTGCTGGCATGGGTTCCCGTTTATTACCAAGTTTTCCGCTAGTAGTTGTATCGGTGTGATTGGCCTTATAGGCCCTACCTATGTGGGACTTGACCATGGTGGTCATTTGTTTTATCGAACGGTATGCTTGGATGTAAGACTCTTAATATTCAGTATCTGTGTGTTCGGTGAGCATTGATATTTGGGATCACTAAGCACGTTTATTCGGCGATCTCGACTCATAACTCGGGGTCCCCATAGAGCTGGTATCAGAGCCATCCTGACTGTAGGAAGCCTTAGGTAGAATGGGCGATAGCCGAGACGATTAGCACACTCAACCCTTACACTTGAGATTTCGGCACCCAACTACCATTTCATACCACCCACAAATTTCTAACCCTCTCGAGAAAACCTTGTAGATGGTCGTCGTACCTGAGACGCTTCTGGAAACTGGCTTTCCCCTGATTTTGGGAGACAACCTGGAGAAATGTCAAGTACGCCGCACACCCATTTTTCCTCTACCACGAGCACTAGGTCAACGCCGACACAAAGGAATATCACGTAGACGTGATAGTGAAGGAAAACGACTCCCCAACTAGTTGGTTCTTTAAAGGACCACAGATGGAGAACCTAGTGTTGGCAGTAGAGACAGCAGCATGAGAGGCGCTCGTGCATCTCCGTGATGTCCTTCCCGAGACGGCCAACGAGCCGGTTACTCGTCACCTACCTTTTGTTAAGGACGGGTTTGACGGGATCTGGATGCTCAACCCAACCTCGGAGGACGTAATGCCACTCAGGTTTCATACCTACTAGAACCTCTCTGCCGACACCCTGACTCATCTTCTGATCAAGGAATCTGTGACGCTTCTCCAAGAACTACACCAAGTCAAGGACCTACTTCGCCTGGAAAATATGAAGACCCGCAAGGTCAAGAAGGAAGGAGCACCTAGAGGGCAGTCTACCATTGCCTTCCGAGGGGGAATACCACCGCTGCAGGCCACTCCTATGCATAGTCGACGTCTGACCACGGAAGAATAGATTGAACTTCTCACCTCTTTACAAACAAAGAGACACTGTGATGGACCTCTTCCTTCCCCCACACCTCTGAAGGAAGAAGACACCAATGAGGATGAAGAAGAAGACCCTGTAGAACCTATATACGAGACCGAGCAGTCCGCCGCTTAGAGGAACGTCTTAGGCAAGATAGGAGTCTCCCCTGCGAAGTTGAGTCCGTGTATTAGTTCATGAGAACCAAGAGTGTTGTGTGCTTCCGGTTCATGTTTCGTTGCGAGCCGCATTTCTGCCTTAGGCAGCATGTAAGCGACTACGTCACCTATTTTAATTGAATATTTGCATAAGGTTCCTCAAACCCTTTTGTTTGTCTCACACACTTGCACTTTACCAAACCACCCCTTATCTAGGCGTGTCATCCCTTTACGATTCCCCGACCAATTCAGAATATTCACCTATCTGCTCCCAAACAGGATGGTGATTTCCACTCGGACCAACAGCTTTGGCAACCCCAACACTGGCACTTCTAGACAACAACTAGGAACCGGTGGGTCTTCCCAAGATGGAGATCACCCATAGCAGCAGCAAGGCGACATTCCCCCGCCACCGCCTCCTCCGGAGAGCATGACCGTGGATCAGTTCCTCCAGGCTCTCCGAGAGGAACGTCAAGACAACAATGCCACCATCCAGCAGTTGGCCCAAGTCTCAATGAACAATCTGCCGCAAAGAGGAAATGGCAACGGTCGCTCCACTCCGTCTGAGTTTATGAGGACTACGTCTCCCATATTCACGGAGACAACTGAACCCCTGGATGTCGATGACTGGATCCGCACCATTGAAGACCTCCTCGTGCTGGTTAAATGCACCGACAACCGCGAGAAAGTCCTTTATTCTTCTCACTGTCTCGGAGGCACGGCCAGGGCTTGGTGGGATGGGTTCCAAATTATGCGGCAAGGGCAGGCTATCTCTTAGACTGTCTTCAAGGAATGATTCTGCGCTGCTCACATTCCTCCTGGAATGATGACCATTAAGAAGCAGGAATTCCGAGCTCTGAGGCAAGGCAGCGAGACAATCAAGGAGTACCTCCAGAAGTTTAACCTTCTATCAAGGTATGCACAAGAAGATGTCAACACTGAAGCCGTGATGGTGGAACGTTTCATGGACGGACTTCAGCAGTCGTTGCAGTATCAGCTTGTTTTCTATAAATGCAGGACCTTCTGCGATCTGGTAAACAAGGCCCTCATGCTGGAGGATAATCGTTGTGCGATGGATGACACCCGCAAGCGTAAGCTAATGGGCAATGGAGGTTCCAGTAACCAGAAGGCACACCCGTGGCAATCCTCCCCGGCAAAACCTAGCTATCAGCAACAACAGTACAAGGCACTAACGTTCCGCCAGAACTACCAGGCCCAGCAGCATGCCAACCCCAAGCTAGGTCGCCCAACAGCAGTGGGTTCAAGCCCAACATTCCAGGGCAGGTTACCTGCTTTGGATGTGGTCAGACTAGGCACTACTCCAGGCAGTGCGCCAACAAGAAGCCTGATGCACCACGCCCCAATGCGCCTAATCAAGGACAAGGTTATGGAGCGCCAAGCAGGAACCAGGCTCCTCGCAACCAGCAGTACCACAACAGGGGACACGTGAATCACATCTCCGTAGAAGAAGCACAGGAGGACCCGGACTGCATTCTGGGTACGTTCCTCTTCAACTCCACCCCAGTAAAATAATATTGTTTGATTGTGGTGCTTCGCATTCTTTTATCACCCGAAAGTTTGCTAGAAAATGTGGCTTGAAGCCTACCCTCCTTAATGAACAAATGGCAATACATACCCCGGGAGCAGTGACCAACCTAGGATGTACAGGAGTAGGGATCAACATGAATGGGATAAGCTTCATAGCAGATCTCATCGAACTTAAGTCACAAGGCTTGGACGTGATCCTTGGTATGGAATGGTTGGCTAGGCACCAAAGCATACTGGACTGCGCCAAGAGGTCTATTACCATGACAAGTGACCAAGGGGTCAAAGTCAAGTTCATCCCTGAACCTACCTCTACTCAAGTCCCTCAGGTTAATTTCCTTTCGGAAGAAGAGTTGGATCGAGTACCAGTAGTGTGAAAATACCCGGACGTATTTCCTGACGAGCTGCATGGGATGCCTCCTGACCGAGACATCGAGTTCATCATTGAGCTCATGCCGGGATCAAGGCCTATCTATAAGAAGACCCATAGCATGGGATCCAAAGAGCTGGCAGAATTGAAGAAGCAGTTGGATGAGCAACTCGGGAAGGGATTCATCCGTCCGAGTGCATCACCTTGGGGATCACCTGTTCTATTCGTTTCCAAGAAGGATGGGACTGTCAAGCTCTGCATCGATTACCGTTCCCTCAATGAAGTCACAATAAATAACAAGTACCCACTCCCCAAGATTGAAGACCTATTTGACTAGTTAAATGTTGCCAAGGTATTTTCCAAGATCGACCTCAGATCTGGATATTACCAACTAAAGATCCGACCCGAGGACGTACCTAAGACGACATTCGTGACCTGGTACGGTCTATACAGTGCATAGTCATGTCGTTTGGGTTGACCAATTCCCCAGCATACTTCATGTACATCATCAACAAAGTTTTCATGGAGTACCTGGATATGTTTATTGTCGCCTTCATCGATGACATATAAATCTTCTACAAGTCCGAAGAAGAACATGAACAACACTTGAGGCTAGTGTTCGAAAAGCTTCGAGAGCACCAACTTTACGCCAAGTTTAGCAAATGCAAATTTTGGCTGCACGAAGTTGGATTCTTGGGTCATACCATGACGGCAAACGGATTGGTAGTCAATCCTTCCAAGATTACCACGGTAACCAACTGGGAGTCGCCAATCGATGTGAAGGAAGTCAGAAGCTTCCTCGGACTCGCGGTATACTACCGCAACTTCTTGGAGGGATTCTCCCGCATCGCCCGACCCATGACTCGGCTCTTGAAGAAGGGCAAGAAGTTCGAATGGATGCTGGAGTGCGAAGAAAGCTTCCAGGAACTGAAAAAGAGATTGACTACCGCCCCGGTACTGGCTACTCTAGATATCAACTAGGAGTTCGTGATATACTGTGATGCCTCCAGAATCGGGCTCGGTGGCATCCTAATGCAAGACAGCAGGGTTGTGGCTTACCTGTCACGGCAACTATGCCTGCATGAGGAGAATTATGTCACTCATGATCTCGAGTTGGCAGCAGTATTGCATGCCCTGAAGACATGGCGCCATTACCTTCTGGGGAAGCGATGTGAAATATACACCGACCACAAGAGTGTGAAGTATATTTTTACTCAAAGGGAGTTGAACATGAGGCAGCGAAGATGGTTGGAACTGATCAAAGACTACGACCTCAACATTCAATACCACCCCGGTAAGGCCAATGTGGTGGCCGACGCCTTGAGCCAGAAGGCCAACACGTTAAATTCTATAATCAGCGAAAGGCTACCCGCCCTATATGACGAGGTAAAGAGCTTCGAGTTGGAGCTGGTTGAACCAGGATTCCTAGCTAACCTCGAAGTCAAACCCACTCTGGCAGACGGCATCAAAGATGCCCAGAAGGAACACAAGAGAATTGAAGGCATCAAGAAGAAGATCCAGGAAGGCAAGGCCCCAGAATTCTCAGTCGATGAACAAGGAGTTGTGTGGTTTGGGAAACGTTTATGCGTACCCAACAAGGCTGAACTCAAGAATTTAATCTTGCAAGAAGCCCACGACACACCCTACTCAATTCACCCCGGTGGGACCAAGATGTATCAAGACCTCCGGGAAAGGTTCTGGTGGCATGGCATGAAGAGGGAAATAGCTTCCTATATCGCCAAGTGCGACGTGTGCCAACGTGTCAAGGCTGAGCACCAGCGACTTGCTGGGCTGCTACAACCTCTCCAGGTGCCCGAATGGAAGTGGGACAGAGTCGGCATGGACTTCATCACCGGTGTGCCCAAATCAGGCAAAGGACACGACTCCATATGGGTAATTGTTGACCACCTAACCAAGGTGTCCCATTTTATTATGGTCAAGACCACTTACGATGGTAGCCAACCGGCCAGCCTGTATATCCATCGTATCGTGAGCCTCCATGGAGTTCCCAAGGAAATTGTATCCGATCGAGGCACGTAGTTCACCCCCAGATTCTGGAAGAAATTCCAAGAAGCTCTAGGAACCAAGCTCTCTTTCAGCACCGCCTTCCACCCGCAGACGGGCGAACATGCACAACGAGTGAATTATATACTTGAGGACTTGCTCCGCGCTTGTGTCTTAGCACATGGGACCAAATGGGAAGACTATCTGCCATTCGCTGAGTTTTCATACAACAACAACTATGAGTCCACTCTCCAGATGGACCCATTCGAAGTGCTATACAGATGGAAGTGCCGCACCCCGCTCAACTAGTCCGAAACTGGTGAAGGATTGAATTTTGGGCCAGACGTTATTCATGAAGCAGAAGACAAGGTAGAACTTGTGAGGCAACACCTGAAAGTAGCCAAGTTGCGACAGAAGAGCTATGTGAATTCTCACCGTAGAGAAGTGGAGTTCAACCCCAGAGACCAGGTGTACCTCCGCGTCACACCTCTCAAGGGAACTAATCGTTTCCACATCAAGGGGAAACTTGCTCCAAGATTTATTGGACCTTTTGAGATCACGGCAAGACATGGAGTAGTTGCTTACAAGTTGAAGCCACATCCGGAACTTTGGGGTGTGCACAATGTCTTCCACGTGTCACAACTTCGGAAGTGCCTTCAAGCGCCAAACTGTCCAGATCTTTATATGAACATCGACCATCAAGCCATTGACCTTCAACCTTACCTGACTTATCGCGAGAGTCCGATCTGCATCCTGGGCGAAGCCGAGCGTTGTACCAGGAACCGCACAATCAAATACTTCAAGGTTTAGTGGAGCAACCACACCGAAGCAGAAGCAACATGGGAACGTGAAGACTATCTCCGATCCGAATATCTGTACCTTTTTAGCACCAAGCTTATGAATCTTGGGGACGAGATTCTTGTAAGGGGGATAGGTCTGTCACACCTTGTTTTCACCTTATTTCAACTTTAGTCTCTTCAAAACCTGATTTTATTAAAGCTTTTTAAGCAAGTGCTATGAGTGCCATGATTGCCATTGTTTGTGTGTATGCTTGAGTGAGTGGATCCGAAAACAATATTTTTATAACATGATATCTCCAAAAATATCCTTTTCTCATGTTTGACTATTTCAAAACCTTGCTTTGGGATTGCACTAGAAGACCCTGATCCCAAGGGAGTGCCTTCACCAAAAGATTATATTATGATTTTAGCACTACTATAACTCTCCAAGATTATAAAATAATTATTTTATAAAATGTTTTTGTATTCTATTTACATGTCCTTTTCTGAGTACAGAAATGATATTTCTCAATGGAAAATTATTTTTCTGCCTTAGGAAAATCTGAGAAAAATTGGAGATACTCACAGGACATATATTTTCCATAAATAAGATTTTCAACCCTTATTTATGTTAAAAATATTTGAGCGAATCCTTGAAAATCTATTCTGTCTGTTTTGACCTTTTGAAATATTTCCAAAGGAAATATTTTCAATAAATTCTCAGAAAATTCTAGCATGTTTCCCAAGCTATATTTGGTGGTCATGCCAAGTTTCACCTTATTCCAAGATGGTTTGGTTCACCAAATATTCCTAAAACCTTCCCAGTCCAGAATCAAGTTGTAGAAACTCTACATAGAAAAGTTTGTCCATATGGCATGAAACTTTGCAGGAGTGCTCAACACCCCAAATGAGGAGACCTTGCCAAAATTTGGATTTGTGGGGATTAATTTACCCACATTCTCTTTTAAAGGGACATAACTGCCCATTTGGGGGTGATTTCAAGTTTGCACTATCAAACTTGTCCAATGGAGCTCAAATTTGGTGAGCGTCCTACTTTTGCATAAAACCCAATCCTGTTAACTTTCAGCATCAGTGGTGGAGGTTAACTACCCCAAACATATATCAAACACCTTTTGACAGTATGGTCAAACAACACTTAACACCCTATACACCCACTCTCTTCCCACTAAACTCTTAGTGCACGCTGCCAGCACCACTCCTCAACTACAAACGAGTGGCCCCTCTATGGTTCCAAGCAGGTAAGCCAAAACCCCCAATTTAGCCTCTAATTCAAGGCTGACAGCCTCTCCCAAGCACTTCCTTTGACCAGCAGTGAGTCCCTCGGCTCCCAAACAGCTAAGGGGCATCTAAGAAAACCCTCGGACACGCCATACAGGCCAAAGCACCCCAGAGCGCGCCAGCATGCCGTGGCATGGCAAACCTGTGTTTTGGACACACTCCAGTGCACACCCTAGGTAAAGGGAGCCAGCCCCGGCGGGTTCTCACCTCCCCTCGTTGTCCCTCTGCTTCTCCGAACAACCACCTGACTCGGGGCAGCCCCAGGGCCCCTTCTCCCCCTCTGTGGTGACCAGGGCGACGCGTATCCGCACGCACCAGATTTGGCCAGAAGTGTAAGGCCCCGCAGCACGCGCGCACTGAGCCTCCTCCTCTATCTCGTTGAGTCTATCGGGTCTCAAACCACATTCGCGAAACCGTGGTATCGACCCCGAGCCCTCTCGCCCTCTCCTGTAGCCGTGGTGAAACCACCGGTGCTCCCCCGCTCGATGCACCGTTGCTGGCCTATAAATAGGCCATCCCCCTTCACTCCAGCACCTCACACCACTCCTCCAAACCCTCATTCGAGGCCCTAGCCACTCTATTCGAAAAGAGAGAGCTCCGGTGCTCAAGATTGATAGAGGCCCTGCCGCTTTGGAGTTTCGTCGATCTCGGGCTACAAGCCAGCTCTCGCGCTCCTATGACCTCCTCCGTGACCGTAGAATCTCAACAAGCCTCCGCACCTCTCCCCCAAGCATTTCACTGCCCATAGCACCCAACTCCACCACCACCCGTAGCACCTCCGCCGCGGCCACCTCGTCGCCAGTGACCGAGGGCCTCCCCGTCGTTCATACGACCACCAACAGGTAGGTGATAATGCCATGGTATCGTTCCTACCGTCACCTGGCCTCGAGGGCGTCGGAATCGTTGCCGGCGTGCCTCCCCTCCCCTCTGTCCAGAGGAGGAAGACGACCCCGACAGGCATGACCCACCTGTCGGTGTCCAGTCTCTCCCCCACTCCCCTCTCTTTTCCACTGACCGCACATGCCCGCGCGTCAAGTCTAAACCTAACGGTGTGCGCACACCTGGGCTGCTGGTTGGCTAAGTGGCCAGTTGGCCAGTTGGGCCGGGCCAGCCACTGGCCGAGCCAGGCCAGCGTTAATCCCTTTTCCTATTTCTTTTTTAATTTGATTCTAAATGATTTTTGTAAAGTTAAATATTTAATAAAATTTAAATATTTTCCACCACAATTCTTCTAAAAATGTGTAGAATTTATTAGTGAGGTTGGACAACTTTTTGTAAAAACTTTTAGACATGGCTTTGATTAAAATGCCTAGTTTAAATATTTTAGCCCCTATTATTTAGGTTTTAAAAATACCTTTTTGCATCAAAACCAGATATATACATTTTTAAAACTATAGTAAAGATTTATCAGTATATGATAACATTTTTAAAGTGAGTTTGTGAACTATTTTTGAATGAGATTCTTATTTATTTTACTATTATTACGATGATAGATTCCGCGTTCGACGAAGGACTTGGACACGAAGACCCCAAAGACCCCGGATACCTAGTTGATCAAGGCAAGCAGCCCTTTGACCATGTCTAAGAAAATACTTCTATGGATGACACATTGGTTATTCTACTCCGATGCATATAGTTAAGATTAATCGGCGCACCCCAGCATGGTGTTTCCGATAGATCCTCCGGAGCACTTTTATTGAGCATGACCCTACCATCTATGAGGGTCATGCTGATAATATGTTGAAAAGTAGACAGTAGTGCTACGCATGGGAAGAGCATGTGCATGATGATGGTAACATGGAGTTGATATCAAAGTTTTTCGAAAAACCCCATCGGGTGACACTAATGCCCGAGGGTGATGATGATGTGTTGGGTGACCACTTGTGAAGGAAGTGGTGCACTGGATAGGTTTTGTGTGAATGGTTACTAAAATGGGATTAGATTTATGATGTGTCGACCGTCCCAACCTTACATGTGCGACCATGATACCCCTTTATGGGATGGGGCTTTATTGACTACTTTGGTCGGTGCTAGCAAAGAGCCATATTACTAGTGGCGGGAGTGATATGTGGTCACTCTCATGACGGGGTCGTACCAGGTAGGTCGACTATGCCATTTTTGCGTGTTCTGGGCACACCGTTGGTCCCTACATGGATGATACCGTCTAGAGTTGGTGCTCGTAACACGTACATCATGTGGGTTGGGTACCAATCGCGTGGACTCTTTGTCTATTTTCATCAGGGGAAATGTAATGATCGGGTACTTACCTGGGGGGGGGGGGGGTAAAAGGTGTTGTCTGAGAAAGATGATATGACAACTTCTGTGACTTGGCATATAGGGTGCACCTCTGGTGTTCAACCCTCAATAGATATGTTGATATCTGTGACCTGTTCTTAAGGTTACCATCTAGCTTATGATGCATATCCATCCAAGTAATTGACCATGTTCATTTTCGAGTAAAACATTCTTTCCGCAAAGACTGCATATTTTTTATTATCATACCAACTGCATTATCCTTATCATGGACTATTTGCGAGTACATTCAAACTACTCACTGGCTTGCCACTGGTTATGTTATTGACCATACATGGAGGAACCGGAGTTCGGAGAATAGTTTGTCACCCGAGACAGACACGCAAACTAGGACGCTTCCGAGTTAGAATGCCTGTTGGTGAAGGCTGATGGTATGGGCTCCCATTTATTACCAAGATTTCCGCTAGTAGTTGTATCGGTGTGTTGGCCTTATAGGCCCTACCGATGTGGGACTTGACCATGGTGGTCATTTGTTCTATCGAACAGTCTGCTTGGATGTTAGACTCTGAATATTCAGTATCTGTGTGTTCGGTGAGCATTGATCTCTGGGATCACTGAGCACGTTCATTCGGCGATCTCGGCTTCTGTAAGTGTCGTTCCACTATGAAAACCTATGAACCCACGGAACAAAGCCTTTGCCTCATGTTTGTCCTCCGGGTTCAGGATTCCCTAGGGTACATGTAAGCTCTCCGTTCTCTCTCTTGGGCTGGAAGACCCCATTTCGAGCATCTTCTACTGCCTTAATTATAGTGTGTGAGGCTTTTTTAAGATTTTCCTTTGTAATAATATGCCATGTGGATTGGTCCTATTTTCTTCCATGCGCATAAAACCATGTCTTGGACCTGTCGGGCCAATTTGTTGTAGCTGGAGTGACCCCTTCTGCAACCATCTTGGCCTCAGCTGCTTCCCACTTAGGTAGGGCTCTCTTGTAACTATCGGTCCCCAGTGCATGGTGATACTCCTTTTATCAGCATTTTTCTTATTTTTTCTTGACCTTTCTAGAGCTTCATCCAATTTATTAAGAAGATTATCTATAATTTTGTTTGCCATCATTTTATTCGTCTCTTGGTTCTTGCTCAAGTCCCTCACCGGATTCGTTCAAAATTCTGAGCCGTCATGTCGTTCATTCTCTTGGTTTGGGGAGGAGCGTATGATGTTGAACATGTCATCTTCATGGTATCGGCCGCTATCGTCCATGACTTAACTAATCCAAAATAAAATTAAACATTTTAGTATTTTAAATTAGAATGCATTCAATAAGAAAAAGCTGAATCATAGTATAGTCAGTTGTCAGTGAGGTTCACTGTGAGGGGCTAGGGAGAATAGTGAGGAGGATTCAATTTTACTAATGCATATCAATAATTCAGTTAATGCAACAATATATAATATCACTAATACATCTCAAATAATCTAGTTAACGCAACAACAATATCACATATATCAATAATACATCTCGCCCAATCAAACTGATCACCCAACAAAGAGCTACCGTTGTACTGTGCGGGCGGAGAACACCTAAAGGGAAGGTATGATCACATGATCATAGCTCAGGTGAGATCCCTGAAGAAACTTCCACGTATTGGAGAACCTGACGTCCAACGCAACCATGTAGCAATGGACGTCCTCGTCCTCCTCCCTAACACAGCAACATACCACCTCCTCGTGGCCCGGCTCCCTCTGCACCGATAGTGGCCCACGCGACGGCCACCAACGAAGCTTTTGGTCGATGAAGAGACCCCAATTCCTCACCAAGATGCGTGCCACAGAAGTTAGCACCTCCGAGTACCAGCCTGGCGGAGCCTAGTCCCAAACATGGCGCCTCTAAAATGGGCTGACGATGCCGAGTCGATGTTGAGGATGCGGGCCAGGAAACATTGTCGAGAACTAATTTCTATGAAAACAAATTCCTATGCGAGGATTTATTTATTATGGTACTCATATTTAATAAACTATGCGATAAAAAATTAGTATGAACACAAATTCCTATGGCGGGCATAATCCCGGACATGGCGCGTTGTGGCCATCGTCGGGAAGTCCTCTTCTGCGATCGTCGGGGACTCCTCACCAACGATCATCAGGAACTCCTCCGGCGATCGTCGGAGAGTGATCATCGGCGATCGTTGGTGACTCGTTCCTCACCGACAATCGTGGGGGACTCATCACCGGCCATCGCCGTGGACAACATATTGGAAATTAATTTATCATCATACATATGTTTATCATACATATTGCAAACTAATTTATCGTCATTTATATTGCAAATTAATTTATCATCATACATATAAACAACATATTGCAAATTAATTAATTAATTAATATAAACAACATATCATCATACAAATTTTAACAAAATCACACAACATGCATATCGTCATATATTCATCATACATATAAACATATTGCAAATTGAATCATCATATATTGCAAGAAAAAAAGAAAAAAAATGCTCGAAGGGGCTCGCTGACGGGTTCTCACCGGCAGGGCCTGGGTTGAGCACAATCGAGGCGGTGGGGCGAGGCGGCTGATGGAAGGGCTCGAGCAGCGGGGGCGAGGCGGCCGACGGAAGGGCGAGGAGGCCGACGGATGGGCTTAGGCGGCGAAGGAGCAGGTGCAGTGGAGGGGCTGGAGGCGGCATGGGGGTGAACGCGGGTCGGGTGGCACAAGTTCGGCGGCAGTGATGCGGCGATCACTGAGAAGAGGGATGATGACCGGCGACAGCGACGGTGTCGGGGTGGATTTCGGCAGCCTAGCAACGTCGAAGTGCTCCATTCTCTCGTGTGGTAATGGGCACTGAGAGAACATGCGCTTATATAAGGGGAGACCTTTAGTGTCGGTTGGTATCACCAGCCGGGACTAAAAACCCTTTAGTTCTAGTTAGTATCACCACGCGGGACTAAAGGTCCACCTTTTCGGCGGCCCAAATTCCATGCGGGAAGGTGGAACTTTAGTCCCGGTTGGTGATAGCAACCGGGACTAAAGCTTTTTTTTTCCTTTTTTATTTGTTTTTCTAAACAGAACAATTTTTTTTAGATTTTGAATAACTTTTAGAATATTTAGAGTTTTCGAGTGAATCTTTTTTGCTTTAGGTCACAAAAATTATAAAGATTCTATTAGTGCTAGTAATTTTCAAATTTTAATAGTTTAAATTTGAATTCTTTAAATTTTGAGTGAATTACTCATTTGTGAATAACTTCAGTTTAAAAATAGAGTTTTGAATGATTCTTTTTCGAGCTGTTTGATATTATTGCGTTTTATTAGCATGTTCAATTTGGGAATCTCTAGGATATTTTAAATAGGTGTTTTATCAGTATGTTTAGAAATATTGGACAAATCCCTCCAAAAGCCTTTCCATTCATTTCAAGTATTTGACATATTTCTATAAGAAATATTCTCAAATAATTCCAGCAAAATTCTAACAAGTCACACATGATATATATGGTGACCATGCCAAGTTTCATCTCAATCCAAATTTATTTGGTTCACCAAAATATTCCAAAACCATCTATGTCTAGATCCAAACTTGGACACGTTTATATTGCCAAGTTTCTCCAATTATTCTCAAACAGTGCGGATATGTTCTAATTCCCTAATAATGCATCCACACCAAGAGGTGCATCAAGGAGAACAAATCCACTTGTCAAAATCCCCCCAAACCCATTTCTGCTGACTTCTAGAATTGAGAAATTTTGCATTGTCAAGTTTCCACAATTGGTCCCCAAATTTTTTGGCACGCTCTAATCCTCAAATAATGCCACCACACCAAGTGGTGCATTAGGGGAAATATATTTGCATAACCAGATCTAGGAAAATCAATTTCTTCTCATTTCTAGGGTTTATAATGTTTACATTGGCAACTTCCATCATATAATCCGAAAATGGGTAACCAACCTCATTTCCATCTACCCCTTGATCTTGTTAAATCTCAAGACAAGAAGAACCCTTTTACTTTGCTAGAACAACATGAAAGACCTTCTGGTTATTTGGTAAAAACCCTGTTTTAACCCCTTTTACTATTCCCCTTGATATCAAAAATTTACCACAGCTCATCCTAGTTACTTTGCATCATCAATAAACTTTGGTTGGCCATCGCTCAATTATTGGTGGGTGAAACCCCTCCTTTACCATCCCTCAACAGCAAGAGCAGCTTTGCCCCGCTCCTCAGTGGCCATTAATCCATTGTAAAATGCACAACAATTTGAAAAACAAACCAAATGCATAACAATATAGTATAATTTTGACGAGAAGTTGCGTAATTAATTTTGCACTTATTAATTAAATGTGTCAAAGGACAAAATGCGCTATATCTTACAAAGATTTTCGCGTCAGAAAGTGGTAGCAGAGTGAAACTTTTTGCTTGCTTGTGTTAGGGTGACCCCTAGGAACACCCAAAACACATGTATACCCTAACTCTTACAGAGATTCCCTCCGACTTGTCTAAAGTGAGACTTTCCATCTATAACATGATGATGGTGAAACAGGTCACATCCTAGAGTGGGAACTTGGGGTATAAGACTTTTTCTTCGTGGATGTACCTTGCTTATGATTGCACTGTAACTATGGAGAATCTTCATCATTTAACGGGATGCATGGGTCAGTGTTCACTTTTAAGGGAGGAATTTCATCAAACTTATTATAATGTTCTGGCATGCCTAGCACTACTATGAACATATTTCTTTAAGACTCCCATGAACCTCTCAAAGGGGAATATATTGTGTAGAAATATAGGGCCCATAATGATAATCTCTTCGACTAGGTGAACTAGGACGTGCGTCATAATATTGAAGAAGGATGGTGGGAACACCAACTTGAAACTGACAAGACATTGGACCAAATCATTATGTAAACTTGGTAGGATGTCTGGATTGATTACCTTCTAAAAAATTGCATTGAGAAATGCACATAGCTTCACAATGGGTAGTCGAACATTTCCTAGTAGAACCCTCCTCAATGCAACCGGAAGTAATTATGTCATAATCACATGGTAGTTATGAGATTTTGGTTTTGGATTTTTTTTCTCTGCAATATTTATTATTACCTTTATATTTGACGAGAAGCTAGACGGGACCTTCATACTACTCAGGCATTCAAAAAAGATTTCCTTCTCTTCTTTGGTAAGTGCGTAGGTGGCAGGACCATGATACTGCTTCGGATGCATGCCATCTTTTTCATTCATAGGTTGATGGTCCTCTCGTGCCTCTGGTGTATCTTTTGTATTCCCATACATTCCCAAGAAGACTAGATGGTTGCCACAAAGATTCTTTGTCACATGCATCATGTTGATTGCACTGTAGACCTGCAGCACTTTCCAATAGGGTAACTCCCAAAATATAGGTTTGTTCTTCCACATGGGCGTGTGGCCGTTAGCGTCATTCGGAACAGATTGTCCGCCAGGACCCTTTGCAAAGATTACTTTC
This sequence comes from Hordeum vulgare subsp. vulgare, assembly GCF_904849725.1. Classification (NCBI taxonomy): domain Eukaryota; kingdom Viridiplantae; phylum Streptophyta; class Magnoliopsida; order Poales; family Poaceae; genus Hordeum; species Hordeum vulgare. The sequence continues at coordinate 329,879,246 of NC_058519.1, forward strand.
AAATTCTTGATCATATCAAATATATGATCACCAGTACGGTGGTGAGGCTTCTTCTGGTGATCCGCCTCACCTTTGAAATGCTTGAATTCCTTTCTTAAGAGATGTCTGATTAGAAGAAATTGATGATGTCTCGGGTACACATTCTTCTTACATTTATCCAAATATATACTGTCAGTCTCATCTAAATAGTGTGTGCATGCATTGTATCCATTGTTCATTTGTCCTGAAACATTACTAAGAGCAGGCCAATCATTGATGGTTACAAACAACAATGCTCCTAGGTAAAATTCCTCATGTTTGTGCTCATCCTACACATGTACACCTTTTGTATCCCACAACTGTAAAAGTTTTTCAACTAATGGCCTTACGTACACATCAATGTCGTTCTCGGGTTGCTTAGGGGCTTGGATGAGCACTTGCATCATAATGAACTTTCGCTACATGCATAACCAAGGAGGAAGGTTATAGATACATAGAGTCACACGCGAGGTGCTATGACTGAAACTCAACTCCCCAAAAGAATTTATGCTATCTGTACTTAGAGAAAACCATAAGTTCCTTCCGTCAACTGCGAAGTCCTGGAACTCTCTCTCGATTTTTCTCCACTATCACCCATTAGTGGGTACTCTCGACATCATGTCTTTCTTACAATCTCCTTTGTACCATCACAACAACTTGGCATGGTCTTTGTTTTGGAACAAACATTTCAACCATGTTATTATAGGAGCATACCACATCACCTTGGCAGGAACCCTCTTCCTGGGGCGCTCGCCCTCAACATCATTAGGGTCTTTTTTTCCTCGCGGGTGATCTTATAGCATAATGCACTACATACCGGGCATGCATTCAAATTATCGTACTCCTCACTACATACCATGTGTTGAGGAAAGATGCATACTTATATATCCAAGTATTTGTAGATGATCATTATTTATTATTGTTGACATTATCCTTGAGGTAAATAAGTTGGGTGGCAAATTATTTAAGCCCCTATCTTCCTATGTGTCCTATGGAAACATGAGCTCCAAAAATATGTCTTGAGCGTGGGAAATCGTAGAAGACTAAATGATAGTTGAGTATGTGAACTTGCCAAAAATAAATCTCTTACATAGAATCTCCTCTGAAATATAAGGAATTATGATTGTCCCAATGACTAAGAACACAGTTCGTTGATTGTCAATAAAGTTTATGCTTCTTACTCCAATAGTTGTGAATGGACTATTACTTGTTTATGAGGAGCTATACGATTAAATACTTGCAGCTATGCTAATATGCATATTGCTCTCATGTTCGTATTTTCTTTTTATCGACACCTCTCTCTCAAATCATGTGGTCATCATTTTCGAGTTCGGCTTTCGCTTGAGGACAACCGAGGTCTATGTCACATCCCTGAAACCCTAATCAAGTTAGCATTGTGCTCATATCTTCTTTGCATTGCATCTAGGAAAATTTCAACAAGAACAAAGCAAGGGGTGAAGGAAAACTCAAAAAAACCCTAGCCACTTCTCAAATTCAAAGGAATTATAAACTTGTTCAAATCAATGAACCCAAAATGGCCTCAAGAAAAGTTCAACTTTTCTGATAATTCTTGAAAGCAATTAAGCAATGAACAAAACCATTTTTTAATACATTGGGCATTTTAAATAAATGCAAAAGATTACAGGTTTGAAGTTTTAAATTAGAATTCAAAATATATTGCTTCCAAAAATGCAAAAAACTTTATGGGTGATTGGAAATATTCCAACTAACACCCCAGCAGTTTTCAAACTATTTTTAGTTTGCTTTTGAAGTCAAAATAAATGGAAAGCAATGTCAGTAGTTAAAACAGAAACAAAATAGAAAAAAAGAAGTGAGGGAAATCTTACCTGTCGCCCTGAGGAGGCCCAGCCCACCAGGGGCACGGTCGTCTTCTTCCTGTGCCTCCTGGCAGAGGAGAGATCGACCACGGCGGCTCCTCCACCTCCTGCTTCGCCATGGCTACCTCCGGTGCCCCCTAGGACAGCGCGACAGCAGGGTTATCCTCCCCGAGCACGTCTCTGTCCATTCACGTGCTCCATTTCCCCCCTCCTCTCGGGTCCTCTCCTCCCTCCTCCTGCCGCCATTGCCAAGAGCTCGAGCTCGAGCTGCCGTGCCCGTAGCCACAGGATCTTCCTCCCGAGTAGTCCAGTAGCTCCGCCTCGACGAGCTGGTTCTCCCTGCAAAAGCCGAAGCCTCCCCGATCCCTGCAACGCCCCCAGCGACATCGTCTTCAACCTTTGGCCGCCGGCAAATCGACGGTGGATCGCCGGCTACAGCCCCTCCTCGAGCAGTCTGAGCCTAGCTTCACCTCCACCGTGAGCCTGCAATCATTTCCCCTCTTCTTCCCCTCGGATTCGTGCCCCCTACTCACTGGACCAACGAACCCGAGCTTCGGCAGCCGCCTCGGCTCGTCGCCGGCATGCTCCAGCCACCCATAGCCCTCCCTGAGGCCAGCCCTGGATGAGGCCGAGCCTCGGGATCACCCCAGTGCTCTCGGCAACCGTTTCCGAGCACCAGAGCATGAGTTAGCGCGTCTCCGGCGAAGTTCCGTCGCCGGTCAGTCTCCGGCGGGGGAGGACGTGGCCGGCCTAACCTCGGTGTTTTAGCGCTAAGCAGCCGCTGACAGTGGGCCCTAGCAGTGGGTCAAACCCACTTAGGGGCTGGTCAGCGCGGGATTAGCTCCTCAGACGCTGAACAGTGGGTCCCCCCTATCAGGTTTGACCTGATCAGGTCAGTTGACCTGCTGACGCCATGATGATGTAGTTATGACGCAATAAGTGAATTTCTGATTTAAAAGAATTCCAGAAAAAATGCCAGAACTTCTAAAAATCATAGAAATTAATCTGTAACTCCAATGAAAATAATTTATATATGAAAAAGTATCAGAAAAATTCAAGTAATCTGAATATGTCATTTTCAAACATGTTTGAAAATGTTACTGGACCCAAACATATAGAATAATGAATAAGTTAAATTTCATAAATACCTTGGAGATGGAATTTGGAAATCATTTGAATTCCACTTCAAATGATATGGTCAAACATTGTTCAATCACAAACCAGCAACTTAAACTGTCATTTCCATGCATGTAAAATTACAAGTAGATCTGAGCATCAGGTCGAATCAATTAAAATGGTATTCGAGAATACCTCGTTTGAAGTGATATTTGAGTTTAATTCAAATCAACTTCAAACCTAATAAATGTTAGCTATAACAGTATACCACCTTGCATCCTCATGCCATGTTCATGCATCATCTTGTTGCATATGTTTGTTATTGATTGTTGTTATTCCTTTCGGTAGGCTCCGCTCCTCCGGATTCCACTGACTATTCGACTAACGGATATTGTCCCTCCTCTGAGCAACAAGGCAAGCAACCATTTTGATCATCCCAATAAATCCCATGTTCTCGCTCCTGCACTTACTTATTGCATTAGGATCAAATTCTTCAAATGCTTTTGCCACGTTAGTTGAACCCACTTCCTTTGCATGACCTGTCTTTGTCACAGTAAATAGCTGAACCTTGCAACCTAGCATACCTGGTAGTTGCTTGAGCCATGATGTGCCTTATCCTGCTATGCATGCTATGCTTAGAGTTGTGTATGGTCTGTCATCTGGGAGATGAACAGAATTGTGAGAATGTGTTCAGTAAGTAAAGGATGTGTGTTGAACCCGATTTGGTAAAGGTACCGGTGAAAGGCTATGTAGGAGTACATGGCGGGTTGTTTCATTGGAACCGTCCTTAGGAACTGAGTTCCGTGTATGTATTCCAAGACGAGATACTACCACATGCTGGGCCCTGAAATATGACCCCGCTTGACTGATTAATCGCTTAGTACTCGGTCCAGGAGTTGCAAGTACTTTCTGGTGTTTATAGTCATGCTGGAGGCCGTGCATAGTGCTGACCTGAGAGGTGGGCTGTGATGCGGTAGGTAGTGGCACGGTGTACTAAGTGGCACCCGGATGGTGGGCTTGGGAACCCTGCACACATCGTTTGGGGCCGTGGCAGAAACCTTGGCCGGACTTCCGTGCGGGTTACCCTTAGATAGGCGATAGACCTGGACTAGGTACTAGTGTGGTTAACGGTCGTGGCCGACTCCCTCGCTGGGCTTCCGCTTGAAGGTTGCCGAGGTGCATGACGTGCACATGGCGATAAGTGGCGGGAGCGTGTGTGACGAAGTACACCCCTGCAGGGTTATAATCTATTCGAATAGCCGCGTCCGCGGATATGGACTACTTGGAGGCATATGTTGTTCATAGATAACTTCAATGGCTACTCATAAAATTGTCAAGATAAGCGTGAGTGTCGTGGACGGCATTTCCGTATGGATACGGAATGATTCCACGATAGAGTATTGTTGTGGTTTTAGTGGACTCATGTGCGAGAAATCAAGTTGTCAAAATTTGTTTTAAAATGCAAGTTGTCTAGCCACGAGTCAAATGCTGGCTTTCCGCATGAAACCCCACAATTCCTTATTGATACATTGCATGAGTAGATAGTTATCCTAAAGTCTTGCTGAGTACCTCCGTACTCATGTTTGTTTAATAATTGTTGCAGATGTTGTTAATGACCCTAATGGAGGGTTCTTCCTAGACATCGACGACGATGAGTAGCTGGTGTCCCAACTACGATCTGGCCCTAGGTTGGGTCTGTAGTATAGTCAGGCCATGTGCCTTCTAGTTTCACATGTCTGTACTCAGACAGTTTAATTACTTCCGCTGGCTTGTAACTGAATGACTGCTATAATGGGTCGTGAGACCCTTACTGTGTAATATTATGTGTGTGGCTCTTCCGAGACTTTTAAATAAAGCTTGTATGTTTATGGTTATGTTGTGATGCCATCGATGTATCTATACATATATGTATGCCATGCGTACGTGTGACGTACTTGATATGTATGGGGTTCGATTACCTAGCCGTAGACTTTAGTAGCATTCCTTACAGGGAAATGCCCCTTTGTGATCCAACGAGCCATGGTAGCTCGCTACTGCTCCGGACACATTGGTCGACCGACGTGTCTCCTTCTTAGCTGTTGTGTCTGTCCCCTTTGGGGAAATGTCACGCGATGTAATGGAGTCCTTGTAGCTTGCTACGACTCGTCTACATTCGCTGGTGACCGACACCTGCTTTGCTGGGTCATGCATGCCTGTCCCTGTGCGGAACTGCCACTTTCGTTTATGACTAGACATGTCGATCCGGATTCTTTGTCATTGGATTGCTAGCGACACAATTGCATACGTGAGTCAAAAGGCGCAAACAATCCCGGCTAAGGTAAGGCTACAGCCGTGAGGTTAACCGTGCATGAGACCGCAAAGAGATGCGATGTGTTACAGGCTGGATTCCTATGGCTTAGGATCGGGATCCCGACAGTGTTGGTATCAGAGCTTGACTGACTGTAGGACTACTAAGCCAAACTGGTCGAAGTTGAGTCTAAAATTGCTTTAGTTATATATAAGAGAATTGTTTGTGGAAGGGAACGTAATACTCTTTTTCTCTTCTCAAGTTATTCTATTCTGGTCATCCTCGTCTTTTCTGCGGGAATTAAGGACTAGGTTACTCATCTTCTTCTAGGCTCGTGTTTCTGATCGGTAGATTATAAGACTACGGGTCGAGAGTTTTATTGGGTTCTTTTTTCCCTAGGAAAAAGGAAGTAAGTTTGATGATTAGAGAATTGAACTTGATAGTTGAGTGGTTACGCTATTCTATTTTTGGGTTGTCTCAAAATTTGGTTTTGAGAATTTACAGCCGTTATGCTGCCCAATTTTGCATTCAGAGCTCTAATGCTTTTGCATTACTCTCTATTTTCAGATGCCTGGCCGTCCTTCTCGTTAGGTGGTTCGCCTGACCAGGTGCATTGATGTGTTGGGTCATACGGCCATGCTGGTCAGGGTGATGTCGGTGTGCGGTTAGCGCTGGTACCCAGAGTACACAGTGGAGGAATAGTACCGAGACTTCAACCAGAGCCAGTATATCTGCATTGTTAGGGTATTTTCAGACTACCCTAGAGCTGAGGAGCCAATCCATTGGTCCTATGGATTGGGAGTCACAGTTGACATGGCAGTGCAAGATGCTGCCTATTCAATGCTGACCATTATGAGGGCGAGTCATGCACTATTGCAGAATTCAGAGTTCTGCTATGTTCCTGCCTCTCAGCCTGGTGAAGAGGGATACCTTAGTGGGGTCTATTTTGATTCCTCTATGGAGGTTCCGCTACTGCAGTCCACTGCTGAGATGCTAGAGAACAGAGACAGGGATGCTCGTGCTCTCCGCATGGAGCTTTATGCTACACGTGCCCGTCTGTGGACGGCTTTGACGCAGCTCGCACCGGTAGTCCAGACAGGGCATGGAGATATGGAGATGCTGAACCCTGTTAGGACCCATCTTCCGGCCCATGTTGACTGGCCAGCTATAGGAGGAGTCACCCCTCTTCTGGGACCCCTACTACCACCAATCACGGGACCAAGGCCACATCCGTGTCCTTATGGATCCCAGGGATCTCAGGCCAGCGTGTTTCCTGATCCGCAGGTTGAGCTTCCAGGCCATGGAGGCAATCTCTATGAGATGTTCTATGCGGATGCCTAAGCTGTGAGTGGAAGGATAGTATGGTAGTAGCCGTACGTTCACAGTCCTGTGTGACTTGTGAAGTATGCTTGTGATGTGAAATGAATTCCGGAGGCCTAGATAAATAATGTATAGGAAGCTTGTAAGCCTCTGATGATTAGTTTCATAATTTCAGTAGTTTGCTCTTCGGTTAAGGTTGTTCTGAACTATGTAAGGGTATGTATGAACCATGGTGTATATATAGCAGTTGCTTGTTACCATGTTGTTCGTATATTCATTTCCGCATTCCATGTGTTAAGTGCATTCTTAATCCATAGCTAGTATTGATAATTATTTTGGTCTAAGCTGTGAGTTTGTTTGTCAGGATGGTGTTCACCAGGTTGAACCGTGCTCCTGCTCATGAGCAAGGCGAGGGTAGTCAAGCGTCGCAGGAAGACCTGCCTCACCCGCCCTCTCTCGTGGAAGTTATGCTTGAGGCAGAGAGGAACAAAAGGGAGACCAACCGACTGTTAGAGTGTATTGAGCAGAATACGGCTCGTCAGCCTAGGAATGCTACAGTATCCCTCAACGACTTTGTGAAGCTGAATCCTCCAAAGTTCCATCACTCCATCGATCCCCTCGACGCTGATGATTGGCTGTGCAGTATCTCACGCAAGATTCGCTCTGTGAATGTTTCTGAGGCTGACAAGGTGACCTTTGCGGCGTATTTTCTGGAAGGACCCGCCAATATGTGGTGGGAGAACTTTGAAGCTATGTGTCCTGCTGAACTAGCAGCCACATGGGCAGACTTCAGTGCAACCTTCCGTCTGCACCATATTCCAGAGGGCCTGATGGACAGAAAGAGAGAGGAGTTATGTGCTTTCACCCAGGGCAAGTTGACCGTGGATGCCTATAGCCGCGAGTTCGGTAACCTCGCCCGCTATGCAACAGAGGAGGTGTCTATGGACGCCAAGAAGCAAGCAAGATTCTGTAAGGGTCTGAGCCCTGAGCTTCGTCGTGATCTGCGCCTCCATGAGTGTGCAAGCTTCCAAGCCCTGGTCAACAAGGCGATCAGTGCCGAGACTGGTCATACCGACTTTGAAGCCACAAGGAAGCACTCCCGTGACTTTGGCTCGTCATCTGGTTCCGCGTTTCCGAAACGCAAGCTGTGGGTTCCGAACAGTTCTCTGCCGCCAAGATATAATCCAAGGCCATCCTACGTGGTGCCTCAGACGAATCAGACCAACCCTCAGGCAAAAACTTACGGTGGTCCAGCTAGCAATGCTGCACCACGTGCCAACCAAGTGATATGCTACAAGTGTGGAGAACCAGGGCACTATTCCCGTGAGTGTCCTTAGAATGTGGGTGCTAAGCAACCCGGAAAGTCCGTCGGGCAAGGCAAGTCGGGCAAAGCTTACTATGTGAAGCCAACTCCTGCACGTGGCCGTGTGAACTATGTCTCAGCAGAAGAAGCTGCAGAGGATCCCGACGTCATACTGGGTATGCTTCTTGTTAATCATCACCCAGCGTCTGTTCTCTTTGACACCGGGTCTTCTCATTCCTTCATTTCAGAAAGTTATGCACAGTTGCATAACATGTCTTTTTGTGATATGCCAATTCCATTGGTTGTCCAAACTCCTGGTAGTAAATGGCAAACCTCTAGGATAACCTATGACAATGAAATTCTTGTAGACAAGCTAGTTTTTCTAGCCTCATTGATAGCCCTGAAATCTTCGGATATTAATATCATCTTGGGTATGGACTGGATGTCAACTCACTATGCCAAGATTGATACTCATTCTAGAAATGTTCAGCTTACCCATCCCTTGGGGGAGATAGTCAATGTCTCTACTCGAGGTGCCAAATGCCAACTCTATTCCCTCAATGCCAACCCTCTTCCGGAACTTGAAGACATCCCGGTAGTCCGTGACTTACCGGATGTTTTTCCAGAGGAACTGTGAGGAATTCCACCTGACAGAGATGTAGAGTTCGTGGTAGATCTTGTTCCGGGAACTGTTCCAATAGCCAGAAGACCATATAAGATGGCACCCTTGGAGCTAGCCGAACTTAAGAAGCAACTAGATGAGGCCTTGAATAAAGGTTTCATTCATCCTAGCTCTTCTCCTTGGGCTTGCCCCGTCCTCTTCGTCAAGAAGAAAGACGTAACGAATCGGATGGTTGTAGATTACCGACCAGTTAATCTGGTCACCATAAAGAACAAGTATCCGCTCCCCAGGATCAACGACCTGTATGATCAACTTGCTGGATCCTCAGTCTTCTCCAAAATGGATTTGAGGTTGGGATACCATCAAATCAAGATCAAGAACGGGGACATTCCAAAGACGGCTTTTGTTACTCGTTATGGCCAATACGAGTACACCGTCATGTCCTTCGGTTTAACCAATGCCCCAACCACTTTCTCTCGTCTGATGAATTCGATCTTCATGGAGTATTTGGATAAATTCGTCATGGTATACCTCGATGATATTATCATCTACTCCAAGAACGAACAAGAACATGCCGAGCATCTAAGGCTGGTATTGTTGAAACTTCGAGAGCATCGCCTTTATGCCAAGTTTTCAAAATGTGAATTTTGGTTACCAGAAGTGACCTATCTAGGTCACGTAATCTCTGGTAAGGGTATTGCTATAGTCCCGAGAGAGTTCAAGCCGTCCTTGAATTGACTCAACCTGAATCGGTTAAGCAAGTTAGGAGTTTTCTTGGTCTAGCGAGCTATTGTCGCCGCTTTGTCGAGAACTTCTCCAAGGTTGCAAAGCCTCTAACTGAACTCCTCAAGAAGGATAAAAAGTTCGAGTGGACACCACAGTGTGAGCATAGTTTTCAGGAACTGAAAAGATGCCTGACTTCTGCACCTGTGTTGCTACCACCAGATTTTTCTAAGGACTTTGTTATCTATTGCGACGCCTCGCGACAAGGATTATGTTGCATTCTCATGCAAGATCGTCATGTGATTGCATACGCATCTTGACAGTTGCGTCCACATGAGGATAATTATTCCACACATGATCTTGAGCTTGCAGCTGTGGTCCATACACTAAAAACCTGGCGACATTACCTTCTGGGTAATCGTTGCGAAATATTCACTGATCACCAAAGTCTGAAATATATCTTCACCCAACCCGATTTGAATCTCAGGCAAAGACGGTGGGTTGAGTTGATCTCGGATTATGACTTAGGGATAACTTACACCCCGGGGAAGGCCAATGTTATGGCTGATGCACTAAGTCGTAAATCTTATTGTAACAACTTGATGTTACAACAAGGTCAACCACATCTCTATGAGGAATTTCGGAAGTTGAATCTTCATATTGTTCCTCAAGGATTCCTTTCTACCCTGGTGGCGAAGCCTACCCTTAAGGATCAAATTATAGCTGGCCAGAAGCGTGACAAGGGTATATCACGGATCAAGGAGAATATTATTAGCGGAAACGCTAATGAATTCTCCATGAATGATCAAGGTGTTGTGTTCTTCCAGAATCGTCTAGTGGTTCCCAAGAACCTACATCTAAGGCAGTTAATCCTTAAGGAGGCTCATGATTCTCCTCTCACCATTCATCCCGGAAGTACTAAGATGTATCAGGACCTACGCCAGAGGTTCTGGTGGACTAGGATGAAGAGAGAAATTGCTGAGTTCGTTGCTAACTGCGACTTTTGTCGTCGAGTTAAGGCAGAACATCAAAGGCCTGCTGGCACCCTTCAACCTTTAGCTATTCCTGAATGGAAATGGGATAAAGTTAGTATGGATTTCGTTACCGGATTTTTCAAGACCAAGAAAGGAAATAATGCTATCTTTGTGGTCATTGACCGTCTCTCCAAAGTAGCTCATTTTCTTCCAGTTCGTGAGAGTATAACAGCTAGCCAGCTAGCGGAGTTATATATCTCTCGAATAGTGTCTCTTCATGGTGTTCCCCTGGAGATTAACTCGGACCATGGGAGTATCTTTACTTCTCGCTTCTGGGAAAGTTTTCAGAATGCTATGGGGACTCACTTATCTTTTAGCACTGCTTTCCATCCTTAATCAAGTGGTCAAGTAGAAAGAGTGAATCAAATCCTTGAAGATATGCTCCGGGCTTGTGTTATATCGTTCGGTATGAATTGGGAGAAGTGTCTTCCATTCGCCGAATTTTCCTATAACAATAGTTATCAATCAAGCCTCGGCAAAGCCCCTTTTGAAGTTCTCTATGGACGAAGATGTCGAACACCTCTTAATTGGTCAGAAACCGGAGAGAGGCAACTCTTTGGCCCGGATATGATCCAGGATGCAGAAGAGCAGGTTGGCATTATTCGTGAAAAGTTGAAAACAGCCTAGTCTCGTCAAAAGAGCCATTATGATCGTCATCATAAGGCTGTGACCTTTGAAGTTGACGAGAAGGCTTACCTTCGGGTTACACCTTTGAAGGGTACCCATCGATTCGGTATTAAGGGCAAGTTGGCTCCTCGTTACATTGGTCCTTTTCGCATTCTTGCCAAACGAGGAGAAGTTGCCTACCAGTTGGAACTTCCTCCGCATATTTCCAAGGTTCATGATGTCTTCCACATCTCGCAACTCAGGCGTTGCTTTTCGGATCCTATCCGTGAAGTGGACCACGAAACGCTTGATCTCCAAGATAACCTTTCGTACCGAGAATACCCCGTTCGTATTCTTGATCAAGCCGAGCGTACCACTCAACGTCGAAACCTCAAGTTTCTTAAAGTTCAATGGTCAAATCATTCTGAAAAGGAGGCAACTTGGGAAAGAGAGGATCGTCTCCGACTTGAGTATCCTGCGTTATTCTCGACGACTTCTAAATCTCGGGACGAGATTCTTTTGAGTGGGGGTGAGTTGTCACATCCCTGAAACCCTAATCTAGTTAGCATTGTGCTCATATCTTCTTTGCATTGCATCTAGGAAAATTTCAACAAGAACAAAGCAAGTGGTGAAGGAAAACTCAAAAAAACCCTAGTCACTTCTCAAATTCAAAGGAATTATATACTTGTTCAAATCAATGAACCCAAAATGGTCTCAAGAAAAGTTCAACTTTTCTGATAATTCTTGAAAGTAATTAAGCAATGAATAAAACCATTTTTTTAATACATTGGGCATTTTAAATAAATGCAAAAGATTACTGGTTTCAAGTTCTAAATTTGAATTCAAAATATATAGCTTCCAAAAATGCTAAAAACTTTATGGGTGATTGGAAATATTCCAACTAACACCCCAGCAGTTTTCAAACTATTTTTAGTTTGCTTTTGAAGTCAAAATAAATGGAAAGAAATGTCAGTAGTTAAAACAGAAACAAAATAGAAAAAAAAGAGGTGAGGGAAATCTTACCTGTCGCCCTGAGGAGGCCCAGTCCACCAGGGGCAGGGTCGTCTTCTTCCTCTACCTCCTGGCACAGGAGAGATCGACCACGGAGGCTCCTCCACCTCCTGCTTCGCCGTGGCGACCTCCGGTGCCCCCTAGGACAGCGCGATAGCAGGGTTATCCTCCCCGAGCGCGTCTCTGTCCGTTCCTGTGCTCCATTTCCCCCCTCCTCTCGGGTCCTCTCCTCCCTCCTCCTGTCGCCATTGCCAAGAGCTCGAGCTCGAGCTGCCGTGCCCCTAGCCACAGGATCTTCCTCCCGCGTAGTCCAGTAGCTCCGCCTCGACGAGCTGGTTCTCCCTGCAAAAGCCGAAGCCTCCCTGAGCCCTGCAACGCCCCAGCGACATCGTCTTCAACCTTCGGCCGCCGGCAAATCGACGGTGGATCGCTGGCTACAGCCCCTCCCCGAGCAGTCTGAGCCTAGCTTCACCCCCACCGTGAGCCTGCGATCATTTCCCCTCTTCTTCCCCTCGGATTCGTGCCCCCTACTCACTAGACCAACGAACCGGAGCTCCGGCAGCCGCCTCGGCTCGTCGCCGGCATGCTCCGGCCACCCATAGCCCTCCCTGAGGCCAGCGCTGGATGAGGCCGAGCCTGGGGATCACCCCAGTGCTCTCGGCAACCATTTCTGAGCACCACAGCACGAGTTAGCGCTTCTCCGGCAAAGTTCCGCCGCGGATCTGGTCGCCGCCGGTCAGTCTCCGTCGGGGGACGACGTGGCCGGCCTAACCCCGGTGTTTTAGCGCTAAGCAGCCACTGAAGTGGGCCCTAACAGTGGGTCAAACCCACTTAGGGGCTGGTCAGCGCGGGATTAGCTCATGAGACGCTGACCAGTGGGCCCCCCCTGTCAGGTTTGACCTGATCAGGTCAGTTGACCTGCTGACGCCATGATGATGTAGTTATGACGCAATAAGTGAATTTCTGATTTAAAAGAATTCCAGAAAAATGCCAAAACTTCTAAAAATCATAGAAATTAATCTGTAACTCCAATGAAAATAGTTTATATATGAAAAAGTATCAGAAAAATTCAAGTAATCTGAATATGTCATTTTCAAACATGTTTGAAATTGTTACTGGACCCAAACATATAGAATAATGAATAAGTTAAATTTCATAAATACCTTGGAGATGGAATTTGGAAATCATTTGAACTCCACTTCAAATGATATGGTCAAACATTGTTCAATCACGAACCAGCAACTTAACATGTCATTTCCATGCATGTAAAATTACAAGTAGATCTGAGCATCAGGTCGAATCAATTAAAATGGTATTCGAGAATACCTCGTTTGAAGTGATATTTGAGTTTAATTCAAATCAACTTCAAACCTAATAAATGTTAGCTATAACAGTATACCACCTTGCATCCTCATGCCATGTTCATGCATCATCTTGTTGCATATGTTTGTTATTGATTGTTGTCATTCCTTTCGGTAGGCTCCGCTCCTCCGGATTCCACTTACTATCCAACTGACGGATATTGTCCCTCCTCTGAGCAACAAGGCAAGCAACCATTTTGATCATCCCGATAAATCCCATGTTCTCGCTCCTGCACTTACTTATTGCATTAGGATCAAATGCTTCACATGCTTTTGCCACGTTAGTTGAACCCACTTCCTTTGCATGACCTGTCTTTGTCACAGTAAATAGCTGAAGCTTGCAACCTAGCATACCTGGTAGTTGCTTGAGCCATGATGTGCCTTATCCTGCTATGCATGCTATGCTTAGAGTTGTGTATGGTCTGTCATCTGGGAGATGAACAGAATTGTGAGAATGTGTTCAGTAAGTAAAGGTTGTGTGTTGAACCCGATTTGGTAAAGGTACCGGTGAAAGGCTATGTAGGAGTACATGGCGAGTTGTTTCATTGGAACCGTCCTTAGGAACTGAGTTCCGTGTATGTAATCCAAGACAAGATACTACCACATGCTGGCCCGGAAATATGACCCCGCTCGACTTACTAATCGCTTAGTACTCGGTCCAGGAGTTGCAAGTAGTTTCTGGTGTTTATAGTCATGCTGGAGGCCGTGCATAGTGCTGACCTGAGAGGTGGGCTTTGATGCGGTAGGCAGTGGCATGGTGTACCAAGTGGCACCCGGATGGTGGGCTTGGGAACCCTGCGCACATCGTTTGGGGCCGTGGCGGAAACCTCGGCCGGACTTCCGTGCGGGTTACACTCGGATAGGCGATAGACCTGGACTAGGTACTAGTGTGGTTAACGGTCGTGGCCGACTCCCTCGCTGGGCTTCCGCTTGAAGGTTGCCGAGGTGCATGACGTGCACATGGCGATAAGTGGCGGGAGCGTGTGTGAAGAAGTACACCCCTGCAGGGTTATAATCTATTCGAATAGCTGCGTCCGCGGATATGGACTACTTGGAGGCATATGTTGTTCATAGATAACTTCAATGGCTACTCATAAAATTGTCAAGATAAGTGTGAGTTTCGTGGACGACATTTCCGTATGGAGACAGAATGATTCCACGATAGAGTATTGTTGTGGTGTTAGTGGACTCGTGTGCGAGAAATCAAGTTGTCAAAATTTGTTTTAAAATGCAAGTTGTCTAGCCACGAGTCAAATGCTGGCTTTCCGCATGAAACACCACAATTCCTTATTGATACATTGCATGAGTAGATAGTTATCCTAAAGTCTTGCTGAGTACCTCGGTACTCATGTTTGTTTAATAATTGTTGCAGAGGTTGTTAATGACCCTAATGGAGGGTTCTTCCTAGACATCGACGACGACGAGTAGCTGGTGTCCGAGCTACGATCTGGCCCTAGGTTGGGTCTGTAGTATAGTCAGGCCATGTGCCTTCTAGTTTCACCTGTTTGTACTCAGACAGTTTAATTACTTCCGCTGGCTTGTAACTGAATGACTGCTATAATGGGTCGTGAGACCCTTACTGTGTAATATTATGTGTGTGGCTCTTCCGAGCCTTTTTAATAAAGCTTGTATGTTTATGGTTATGTTGTGATGCCATCGATGTATCTATACATATCTGTATGCCATGCGTACGACGTACTTGATATGTATGGGGTTCGATTACCTAGCCGTAGACTGTAGTAGCATTCCTTACAGGGAAATGCCCCTTTGTGATCCAACGAGCCATGATAGCTCGCTACTTCTCCGGACACATTGGTCGACCGACGTGTGTCCTTCTTAGCTGCTGTGTCTGTCCCCTTTGGGGAAATGTCACGCGATGTAATGGAGTCCTTGTAGCTTGCTACGACTCGTCTACATTCGCTGGTGACCGACACCTGCTTTGCTGGGTCATGTATGCCTGTCCCTGTGCGGAACTGCCACTTTGGTTTATGACTAGACATGTCGATCTGGGTTCTTTGTCATTGGATTGCTAGCGACACAATTGCATACATGAGTCAAAAGGCGCAAACGGTCCCGGCTAAGGTAAGGCTGCAGCCGTGAGGTTAACCGTGCGTGAGACCGCAAAGAGATGCGATGTGTGACAAATGGATTCCTATGGCTTAGGATCAGGGTCCCGACAGTCAAAGCTTGGGGGAGTTCATACGTCCATTTTGCATCATGAATTATTATTGCTATTTGTGTTATTATTATCCATTTTTCTCTTTTATCATACAATTCTTATGCCGTGTCTATGTGAATATTCAAGGTACATCACAAAGAGGGAAATATCTAGAAACTGGAATTTTGGAGTGGGAAACCGAGAAAAAGGCAAAAAAAATCAACATGCTTCAAATGACATGAAATTACATTGAGAATTTTTCTAGAAAATTTAAGAATTATTGGATCAAAATTATACCAGAAGGGGCCACGTGTTGTCCACAAGGCCACACGACGCGGCCACCCCCTAGCCGCGTCGTGATGCCTTGTAGGCCCCCTGCTGGCCCTCCGACGTCCGTCTTCTCCTATATGGTGTGTTTTGACCTAGAAAAATTATAAGCAACCTTTCGGTACGAAGCGCCAACGTCTCGAGGTGGAAACCTGGGTAGAGGCCCTTTTGCTCTTTGGCAGAGAGATTCTTCGAGGGAAACTTCCCTCGGTAATGGGTAATCGAAGCCATTGTCATCAAGAACGAAACCTCCTTCGTCGGTGGGCCATGATTCATCAACATCTTCAACACCACCTCATCTCCAACCCTAGTTCATCTATTGTATTTAATATTTGTCTCAAAACCTCAAATTGGTACCTGTGGGTTAGTAGTTGTGTTGATTACATCTTGTAGTTAATGCTTGTTGGATTTCTTGGTGGAAGATAATATGTTCAGATCCTTAATTTTTATTATTACACCTCTGATCTTGAACATGTTTATGAGGTGTGAGTAGTAACTATTGTCCCTGAGGACATGGGAGAACTGTTGTTATAAGTAATCATATAAAGTTAGTATTAGTTCGATTTTAAGGATATGTATGTTGTTACATATCTTACTGGTGTCATGTGAATGTCGACTACATGACACTTCACCATGTTATGGGCCTAAGGGAAGTCATTGTGGATTAACAAGTAGATGATGGGTTGCGATAGTGATAGAAGCTTAAACCCCAGTTTATCCGTTGCTTCATGAGGGGCTGATTTGGATCCACGCGTTTATTGCTACGGTCAGATTTATCTTATTTCTTTTTTTTTGTAGTTGCAGATGCTTTAGAGAGAGGGTAATCATAAGTTGGTTATTTTTTCAAGTAAGAACAACACCTTAGCACCGGTCCACCCACATATCAAATTATCAAAGTAGCGATCGCGGATCAACTCAATATGATCAACGTGAATAGGCAGAAATTCCCATGTGTCCTCGGGAGCGCTTGCTTTATATAAGAGTACTTCCAGGCCCGTCCTTTGCTACAAAAAGGATTGGGATACCTTGTTGCACCTTTACTAATATTGGTACTTGTTACTTTAAAAAAATTATCTTAGTACAAAACTGTCTATCACTATTACTTACATCACTTGCACATAATACCTAGCTGAAAACCGCTTGTCATTTCATTTTGCTCCTCATTGGGTTCGACACTCTTAATTATCAAAAGGAGTACGATTGATCCCCTATACTTGTGGGGTCATCCTGCCCTTCCATTGTTTGGCGTGGGTTCGGCCAACGCTGTTCTTGAACGTGTTCAGCACGTGGATCGACGACCCATGGCAGTAGAAGCCAACATAATGGGGGACAAGCGCCCTTTTTGGGAAGAGGCCTTATTTACTCCCAATAAAGGAAGGGAGTATCCTAGGTTGATTGGCTGTAAGAGCAACTTTAGAGCCGTCAATGCTGTGGGGACCCTGACTCATAAGTCGTGAGCACCGAATGCATGTGTATAGTGATCCTAGAAATCAATGCTCACTAAATACACAGAAGCTGAATAAAAAGAGTCTTACATCCATACATACCATGTGATACAAATAAAGACCATTAAGGTCAAGTCTTACATATATAGGGCCTCGAATGCCAACCCACCAAACATAGCTAGCAACAGAAATCTTGAAAGAAAGTGTGAACCCATGCCATCAACCTTAACCCAACACGCATTCTGACTTGGAAGAGTCCTAGTTTGCATGTTCATGTCTAACGAACTCTTCATCATACTCCTGTTCTTCCATGCCTGGCCAATTAAATAATGAGTGGCAAGACAATGAGTAGTTTGAATGTACTCGCAACCAATCCATATTTGGCAAAAGACAATCACAATGCATGATATAACACTAAGTAGGTAACTTGCAGAAATCTAATTTTGAATGCAATGACATGATCAAATCAACTTGTAAAATCATGCATCAACTGGTTGCATATATCCATATGAACAAGTTATAGATATCATCATAAGCAGGGGTCGAACATCTCATGTTCATTCATCATGTCAAGTTACCAGACTTAGCTCGAGTTCATGTTTCTCCCACACACTCCTACTTTTGTGAAAACATCTGGACATAGTCTAAGTAGCACCACCCAACTCCTTGATCGTGGACACGGCTATTCGAATAGTTTTACACTCTGCCGAGGTTGCGCCTTGTACCTACAAGACTTGGGGAACTTCCATGTCATCCACGACTCGCGGTATATTACATACCCAAGGTAAGCACAAGAACAATGCTTTTCCCCTGGCGACACTAAACAAAGAGTCCACTCATTGGCCCACGTCCTCATGATGTACATCATACGAGACTCACTCAAGATCATAAAAACCCTGAGGGGACAAAACAGTTTGCCTAGTGTTTATAAAAACAGCCCATGGTCGCCCTACCTCAGACGACCCCATATCGAGAGGGTAACTCTGGCCCTCTCACCACTAGTAATGCAGGCTCTCTGCTAGCGTCGACCAAGGTAATCAACAAGGCCCCTTACCATAAAAGAGTATCATAGTTGCACATGTAAGGTCGGGACGATCAACAAAACTCAAATCTAATCCATTTTAGAAAACAAACACACAACTTGCTCTAGTACACCACTTCTTTCTCAAGTGGTTACTAGCTCAACATCATCTCCCTCGGGCATTAGTGGCACCTGACGGGGTTTTTGAAAATTCTTTGAAATACTTCCTTTTCTAACACCATGTATCTTCCGATCCCAGTTGTGTAGCAACTACTAAGCATCCAAAGTACTCCCCACCTGCACAACCCTCATAGGAAGGTAGGGTCATGCTGAGTGCAAGTATCAACGAGGAAATATCGGAGATAATTCACCAAGGTGGTCACCGATTCACCATGATTTAGATGCAAAATGAAATAAAGTGCCATATGACATGTATAAAATGGTTTCATAGTCATGGTCAAAGGGATGCTTGCGTCCTCAGCGAAGTCTTCGAGATCATCACCAACTTCTGGTCCAACTCCGAGCACTTCGTATACTTCATCAATTATCGCGAGAAGAACCACAATAAGCAACACAGCAAGTAGAAAATAAAAGTCCTCTATAAATAGGAATTTTATTTTTCTTGGACACCTCTGGTCATAAGAAAAATTCCAAAGGTGCCTCTACTAGAGCTGGATCAATGGGGCTTTTTGAATGGTGGAAATATAATAAATGATAATCCTATAAGAAGTCTACATATTTTTATTGTAAACATGAGTAAACGCACCTATTAAATAGGGAACAATCTTTGAAACATTTAGGAAGTGGTGTCACTGGATTTGGAGTTGAAATGAATTTCTTATGATTTTCCTAAGATGGATAAAATGGAAAAGTGGGCCATTTAATAGGTCCAACATAAATAGTGTGTTGAAAAAGTGTTAAACTTAGCTAGATAATTAGATGATGATTTAATAAACACCTAGGAAATGGAATCACTCCATTTGGAGTTGATTTGGACCTTCAAGGGACTTTGCAAAGTGGCATTTCTTAGTTCAAATTTTGAATTTGAACACGAATAGTACTGAAAAGTGTTAGGAAAAAATGTGGAAGTTGCACCATTAAGTAGATTGTGATTTTAGAAAATTAAATGAGTTTGAATTATTACATTTGGATTAATATTCAATTATGTGGAATTATTGCAAGGTTTTGATAAGTAGCAAAAGAAAAGGAGCATTGTTCCTTTGGGCCCAAGTAGCCGCAATTGAGCCGACCAAGAGTGGATTCAGCCCGGCATGAGGGGGCACGTGTGTCGTCTGGGGTTCAAACCCGACATTTTAGCCCCAATGGACACTGAGGGAGAGAGGGGTGCGATGATGAAAAGTGAAGCCCACCTTTCATCTCTTTCCTCGAGTCACAGAGTAGAGGGGATCACGAGTGGTGTTGTGGTCGACGATGGTCTAAGTTGGGCCACCGACGAGCTCCTGAAGATCCCAGCATTTGGGTGCTACAGGAGTTGGTCACCGAGGCGCTCCGGTTCACTAGCGACGAGCAAGCATGGCGGAGGGGGTTCGGGAGAGGGTGGCCCCGGTCATTCCTCGCTGCAATCAACGAGGAGGAGGGGAATCACACTAGGGTGTCCAGGGTAATCCACTGGAAGAAGGAGGATGAGGGAGGGCCTGTATTGAGAGATCAACGGCCATCCTCCACGGTGGAGCTCGTTTCCAATCCGAGCGCAGGGGCCTGTGGGTCTGGTGTGGGAGGAGTAGGAGCTTGATTGGGGAACGAGGAGATTAGAGGGGAGAGAGGGCCGTGGGAGTGGCTTTTATAGTTGGCCGATGGTGCACCGCGAGCGCTGCTGACGAGCATCCATGGCAATGTCTACAATGGATAAGGGAGGGTGTCGGGGCTGCTCTACGCTGTTTGTGGGGATCGTCCATGATGCAGGGAAATGAGAGAGCGGCGCATGGCCAGGGGCATTGCGCATGTGAGCTCGGTCACTAGCCGAGCTAGCGGCACTCAGGCACGCGCGGGAGGGGGAGAGAGTAAGAGAAAGGAGGGGGCTAGGTTAGTGGCGTGTCCCATACGTCGAGGGACATCGACTGGTGTTGTTGCACCAAAGTACGAGCCTTTGATGCCCCGTACTGGTGCACGGGAAGTTAGAGCCCCATCCGCGGTAAGGTCTTGCCGGAGCATGCAGATGATTACCACGAAGGCACCCGGAGCCTCATGCCAGATGACCGAAGACATCGACCACAGCAAGCTCCTTTGCCGGGGAAAGCCACCAAAGCCCCGGCAAGACCCTTGCCGGGAGAGCCACCAACGCTCTAGTACGTTGCACCCACGACACGGCCCCGATGCGCCCTTGTGCCAGTTCAACACCCAGCTGCTCCTGGCCACTCGATACGTGTCGGTTCGCACGACGCGTCTCGAGCGGTACCTGGGAGAACAATGCCGATAGGACGCACCCTTATCCCATCTTGGGGACATCTGACGAAGCATTAAATGTGTTTGCTAAGACGCCAGAAGCACTGTAACACACTATGCGACTTGTGAGTGCACTGTTCCACTGTGCACCCCATGAGAACCCTATGCTGCTACTGTTGGAGACCCCTTTGACATATAAAAGGAGGCTCTAGGCATGCATATGGGGGGGGGGGGGTTAGCCAGTCAGCAAAGACACACTTGGCCGTTCACCACCTTTACATCAGATTAATAACCAAGAAGGAGGAGTAGCGTTTTACGCCCCCGAGCGGCCCGAACCTGGGTAAAACGATCGTGCCCCGACCTCTTAGTCTGCTCTTGGTGCATCCGTCTCCTGAGCCGAACCACAAGGGATCCCTAGCGGTGGAGGCTTTAGTTTACCATGACATCTCTCGCGCTCCAGGTACGTGGAGGAAGGTGTGCTAATCTTACCTAGCGGCTGAGGCTTTAGTTTTGACATCATCAACACCATGCCCCCCAAGAGAAGGGTTGCGACAGCGAACTATCCACCCGCACCTCATGTGACCGCAACAGTGCACGCAAGAGACGGAGCGGGAATGGCCGGAGGAAGTGGAGGTCGTGAGCCTCCCCGACACTCCGGTGACCGAACCCAGGTGAGCGGCGTTGTTCACGGCCCCAACTACGGTCCCCGCACCAGTGCGTCTGTGGATGGAGCTGAGCGGCCCACGGGTGGCACAACAAACTCCAGAGACGGGCGGGCACCCTCCGAGGTACCCTTTCAGGAACCGTCGCCCGCGCACACGCCGCGGCCATCCCAGACCGCGTGTAACGAGTGACGCCACCGGGGGAAGTCCCCTTTGCACCCCTCCCAGGATGCCCAGGGCCACCCCACACGTCGAGAGGCGGGGGGAAGTGCCACACATACTCGGGATAACGACGTGTCTCCTTCTAACTCTCTTAGAAGTAAGAGCACCTTGCGCCCCTCACACCTCTCGTCGATGCTTACACCGGCGGAAGCGCTGGCCAGAGCGCAAATGCTTCTGGATTACCTCCCAGAAGCAAACAAGCATGACGAATGGAGAGCTATGATCCATAGCCTCATCTCCCACGCGAATGGCTAGAGCCGCAGAAGGGAGGGCCCTCGGGGCAACTGTCCGCCGGGCTGACCCGCACCCATGGCAAGAAGGCCGCGGGCGGAAGGACCACGGTGCACTCCCCTCACCGGCGACATCAACGTCCACCGCCGCCACGAGTCAACATCTTCGATGATTCAACAGCGTCATCCGACCCACCAACCCACCGCGACCAGCGGCGGATCCTCGAGGAAAGGCACAAAAAGATGCCCGCACACGGATCGAACGTAACAGGCAAGCGCGACATCAGTCGGACAAGCCCTCTAGGACCACAGTCGATGCAACCGCGCCAGGGTATCCTGGCGACATGGCTTACGAGGTAGGCTGCCAAGCGTTTACTCGTGAGCTGCAGCGAGTCCAGTGGCCAAGTTCCCGCACGTTCAAGACGTAAATCCGTGAAAAGTACGATGGCAAAACCCACCCGTTCGAGTTCCTGAGCATCTACACCATTGCGGTGCAGGCTGCCCGGTGCCGCGACGACAAAATACATGCCAACTACTTTCCGTTGGGGCTCAAGCCGAATGTTAGATCGTGGTTGATGCACTTGCCCAAGAACTCCACCTCTTCCTGGGCAGAGCTGTGTCAGTACTTCGTCGGCACCTTCACGGGTGTCCATCGAGCTCATGGCCAGGAAGGCAACATTCACCTCATTCCCTAGAAGGAAGGCGAGACTCTGCGCAAATACATCCAGAGGTTCAGCCGTATCCAGCACAACATTCCGGATGTCCACCCTGCCGTCGTCATTAGTGCATTCCACCAGAACGTGCGGAACCGCAAGATGCGAGAAGAGATGGCGATGAACAAGATCTGAGATGTCGTCGAGCTCTATGCTCTGGCCGACAACTGTGTGAGGGTTGAAGAAGGACGAAGGCTCCCCGGCGAGGAGGCTGGCGCGGAAACCAACTCCGAGGGAGGGCACCGCCACCCCGACCAAGAAGAGCCGACGCTGGAAGCGCAAGAGCAAAGCCGTGTTCACTGTCGAAGGATCCGGCAACCCCGACGCCGCCAAGAAGGCCAAAACTGATGCCCCCGACAAGGATACTACCGGGTGCGCACCTTGCCAGGCCTTGGCGGCAGCCGACAAGCCAGAGGGCTCCACCAAGCAATACTGCAAGATACACCGTACCAAGGGCCACGACCTCCAAAACTGCCGACAAGTGGAGCAATTTGTCGAGAAGCAAAAGGCTGAATACGAGAAGCGGGACGAGGAGA
This sequence comes from Hordeum vulgare subsp. vulgare, assembly GCF_904849725.1. Lineage (NCBI taxonomy): Eukaryota > Viridiplantae > Streptophyta > Magnoliopsida > Poales > Poaceae > Hordeum > Hordeum vulgare. Next base: position 329,902,202 of record NC_058519.1, read on the forward strand.
AGGCCCAGGAAAGTGCTGAAGTATCCGACAAGAAGAGGAAGGAGAAGCCTGTCCGTGGCTGCGAGAAGGGAAAGGAGGAGGAGGAAGATGACGGTAGCCAGGAGGAGGACGGGTCCAGCGACCAGGAGTTCCAGAAGGCTACAAACATGATGTGCGTTGACGGAGGCGCCTCGTTGCACTCTTCCCACGGCCGCCTAAAAAGGTGGGCTCGTGAAGTGATTGTGGCAGAGCTCTTTGTTGACACCCGCAAGCCGCTGAAGTGGTCCCACACGCCCATCATCTTTGATGTTGAGGATCACCCTGATCGCACAACGGCGGTCGGGTGCTTGCCATTGTTGGTTTCATCAACGATCTGCAACCTCAAAGTGAAAACATGCTGGTTGATGGTGGGACCGGCATGAATATGATCTCACCCGACGTGATCAAGAGGCTGCAGATCCCCGATGAGGATCTTGAGGAGACATGAGGATTCCAAGGTATTGGTCCCGGGAAGATCCAACCGAAAGGGGAGGTCATGCTGCCGGTAACATTCGGCAGCGACATGAACTATAGGATGGAGAAAGTCATGTGTGACGTTGCAGAGATTCCATTGGGATATAATGGAATCCTTGGCCGCCCCGCGCTGGCCAAGTTTATGGCTGCGTCGCCTTACGCTTACAACACGCTGAAGATGCCCGAGCCAATAGGCGTCCTTGTCATCAACACCGACAAGAAGGATGCGCTTGTCTGCACCGACCAGCTCTATCGGCAAACTGTTATAGCGTCTGCTACCAAGGCATCCGCTCATGCCGCTAGATTTGGACGAAAGAAGAAGGCCAGAAAGAGTATCTCTGGCACGCCCTCCGGCAAACACACCTCCTTGGAGTGTTGCATGGCCGACGACGATGTACCAGAGAGCTCCAATGCCAGGAGAAAGATGTCTAAGGTTGTTCCAGCTGAGACCAAGAAGGTGCCTGCCAGGGAGGACGGCACGGGAGGAACTTTCACTATAAGTTCCACTCTCGACCACAAATAGGAAAGTGTGCTTATTGCCTTCCTGCGGGCAAATCACGATGTGTTTGCATGCCAACCATCTGATATCCCCGGAGTTCCCAAGAAGGTAATCGAGCACCACCTTGCCATCTGTCCTCATGCGTGGCCCATCAAGCAGAAGGTTCTGAAGTAAGCTTTGGAGCGCCAGGAGTTCATTGCCCACGAGATGAAGAAGCTAGTGGCAGCATGTTTGGTTAGAGGAGTCATCCATCCTACATGGTTGGCCAATCCGGTAGTAGTGTGTAAGGCGGATGGCAAATGGAGGCTATGTATCGACTTTAGTGATGTCAATAAAGCCTGCCGAAAACATCGCTTTCCCTTGCCGTGCATCGACCAGATTGTAGACTCCACTACCGGCTGTGACCTGCTGTCATTCCTTGACGCATATTCCGGTATCATGGCGGAGGAAGATGAAGAAAAGACTACGTTTATCACCCCCTGTGACATGTATTGCTTCGTGTGTATGCCCTTCGGGTTGAAGAACGCCGGGTTGACATTCGCGAGAGCAATCCAGATCGGTTTCGTGCAACAACTCCATAGAAATATGGAGGCTTACATGGATGATATAGTGGTCAGGAACAAAGACAAAGCAACACTCATACAAGATCTGGAGGAAACATTTAACAACTTGCTCAAGATCAACTTGAAGCTCAACCCTAATAAGTGTGTGTTCGGCATTCCATCGGCAAGCTTCTCAGGTTATTTGTGTCCCAGCGCGGGATTGACGGAAACCCCAACCAGATCAAGGCTATAGAACAGACTGAGGCACCCAAGCGCATAAAGAATGTGCGCCGCCTTGCCGACTGCGTTGCTGCTCTGGGAAGGTTCATCTCCAAGTCTGTTGAGCACGCCCTGCCCTTATTCAAAATCTTGAAGAAGGCAGGTCCTATGAAATGGACTCCGGAAGCGGAGGCAGCGCTACAAGATCTTAAGAGGCACCTCTCCTCTGCGCCAACACTTGTCGCACCTAAGCAACATGAGCCATTGCTGCTATACTTGGCGGCAACCAACCAGGTGGTAAGTGTTGCATTAGTGGTGTAGAGAGAAGACAACAAAGAGGCAACGGTAGAGCCAGTACAGTAAACCGCAGGACCTCCAAGCAGAGAGCCTGGCCTGACAGAGTCCGAGGCCGGCAAAGATGGGTCCGCCCTGGCAAGCGATACGATACAGATGAGGAAGGTGGTACAACGCTCAGTGTATTTTGTCAGCTCCCTTCTGCAGGGAGCTAGGTCAAGATATTTTGTAGTACATAATCTACTCTTCGGGCTCCTCATGGCCTCCAGGAAGCTGTGCCACTACTTCTAAGCACACGAGATCACCGTTGTCACCCATTTTCTGCAGCAACGGATCCTACGGAATCCTGAAGCGACCGGCAAGATCATGGAGTGGGCTATGGATCTGTCAAGCTTTCATCTCAAATTCGAAAGCACTAGAACAATCCAGAGAAGAACCCTGGCAGAGTTCATTGCAGAATGGACCCCGACGCCAGACGAAGAAATCCAAGAGACAACTCTCCCCGACAAGGAAACAAGTCAAGAATGGATTATGTACATTGATGGGGCTTTCTCACTACAAGGTGCGGGTGCCGGCGTGCTACTCGTCGCACCCACCAGAGAGCACCTCAAGTACATGATCCAGATGCACTTTCCCCGGGAGAAGTCAACAAACAACATTGCCGAGTATGAAGGTCAGCTCGCTGGTCTTAGAATCGCGGTAGACCTCGGGATCAAGAAGGTTATCGTCAGAGGAGATTCGCAGCTTGTTGTCTAGCAAGTTGACAAAGATTAACAAAGCCCGTTGATGGAAGCCTATGTATATGAAGTAAGGAAGATGGAAGAGAGGTTTGATGGTCTGCAAATGGAACACATACCACATGCTGAAAACACCATTACCGACGACCTATCGAAGCGTGTTGCCCTTATGTTGCCTATGGAGCCAGGGACCTTTGTGCTCTGGCTAACTCAACCGATGGTAGCACCATCAGCGAAGCCAGATAAAAGAAGAAAGCTAAACTCCGGCCAATACTTTCCTTCAGAGCTGCCAGAAGCTCCCAACAAGAGTCTTGTCGGCAAGGAAGTTGCCGAGGATAGCGCCAAGCCTGCCGGGGGGCAGGAGAATCCAGAAGAACCTCAGGTCCTTGCCATAGATACAAATGCCCCCGCATCAGAGGACATGCCCTTGGCCCTTGCCGTCGAGCCTCAGGCTCCAGCATGGGCACAACACATCGTCCAATTCCTTCAAACAGGGGATCTTCCCGAAGAGCAGGAAGAAGCAGAAAAAGTAATCCGTCAGTCCAGCATGGACCAGTTTGTGGAAACATCCTATGCAAAAGGCGACCAACGGTGTGAAATTGAAGTGTATTCCCCAGGAAGATGGACTAAAGCTGTTGGCCGAGATACACGGAGGCACATGTGGCACCCACATAGGGTCAAGAGCTCTTGTCACCAAGGTTTTCCGGCAAGCTTTCTAATGGCCCACAACTCTCCAGGATGCAGCAGCATCAGTGACAAAGTGTGAAGCATGACAATTCCATTCGAAGAAAGCACAACAACCAGCCCAAGCTCTCCAAACAATCCCTTTCTCATGGCCATTTTCGGTCTGGGGGCTCGATGTCCTCGGCCCCTTTGGCCACTCTGCCGGGAGCTTTGAGTACTTATACGTCGCACTCGACGAGTTCACAAAGTGGCCAGAGGTGGAACCAGTGAGAAAGGTGACAGCACAGTCGACCGTCAAATTCTTCAAGGGACTAGTTTGTCGTTCCGGTGACCCAAATAGGATCGTAACCGACAAGGGCACAAAGTTCAGGAGCCGCACCTTCATGCAATACGTCCAACACCTTGGCAGCAGAATTTGTTTTGCGTCCGTTGCACACCCAAGGAGCAACGACCAGCAGAAAGGGCAAACTCTGAAGTGTTGCGAGGCCTCAAGACAAGGACTTTCGACAAGCTGCGCAAGTGCGGAAAGCGCTGGATCGATGAGCTGCCTGCAATTCTTTGGTCACTCAGGATGACACCAAATAGAGCCACTCTCCAGACAGCCTTCTCCCTACGGAACTCATATACGGATCACCCCGGGTGCTCGCTTACGATGAGCTTGAGCAAGAGCAGCTGTGACAAGATGATGCAGCGCTCCTTGAGGAAGGTCGTCTTCAGGATGCCGTGAGAGCTTTTCGCTACCAGCAAGCCTTGCACCGCTACCATAGCCGCATAGTTCAAGCCCGAAGCCTTGAGGAAGGTGACCTTGTTCTTCGACACATTCAGTCCTCCAAGAATTCAAACAAGTTGACACCAAAGTGGGAAGGCCCTTATCGGGTAGTATGAGTCACCAGGCCCGGCGCAGTCAATCTGGAGACTTAGAATGGAATTCCGGTGAGTAACTCCTGGAACATAGAGCATCTTTGTAAGTTCTACCCATATGGCGCGGTCGTCGCGCATCCCCGACAACCACCTTTTGTATGAGTCTTGTTGGCGAGGCATGTCAACCTTTGTACAACGTCAGGCACATAACATGTACGCAGTTCAATGAAGTTTAGCATTTCATAGTTCTTGTCATTTTCCATGTCTGTTCTTGTGCATGTTTTTCAAAGTATTGTGTTACGCCTATTCTAGAGCTAAGACTAACGAATCACCGAGATTCATAGCCTCTATATCTCTTCTTTCTTTCTCTTAAAAATACAGGAGGTTCCCTCACATGCAAGTTTGCCGGGGGGATGAGGGTATGGACACTAACAAGCCACCAACGGGCAACGATGCTGATTCGAACAGTGACTGTTGGGATGAGAAAGGGGCGCCGCGGCAAAAAGCTAAGTTGCAAACCCTGTGAGTAAATCTCGAACCCTAAAGTTACTTTCTTTAGATGGTTTTGATTTTTATCTGGAAAACCTGCACGTGAAGGAACCTTGCCACCATCGGCTGCACCCTTACTATTGTTACGAGTCTGCTCAACAACCTAAGTGGCCGCGCTGATCGCGCCAAGACACCTTGCCAGAAGCGACTCCTCCAGCAGGCTGCTAAGGACCTGTTCCTCGAAGCACTCGCGGCAAGTTTGTACACACTGATAAGGTTGACCATGCCAAGGTCTTTTACCGGTGACAGCACTTCCAGCAGGCTGCTAAGGACCCGTTCCTCAAAGCGCTTGCGGAAAGACCATGCACACCGGTAGGCTCCCAGCACATCTTAGGGTGAATGCCATATAGAAATGAATCAGATAAAGCAAATAACATGCATACATCTGAAACATAGCGAGTATATTACATAATTGCTTGCCGCGATCCTAACTTGAAATAACATCATTTCTAACATGAAAGGCACGACAACAGAAGAAGGATAGGGCGACTAGTCCCTCCGCTGGCCCTCGATCCTCTTGACCTGGCCCACCCTGTCAACGATGGGCATCACCAGTGTCTCCAACGCCGCGAGATCAGCATCCTGTGGCAAGCACTTGAACACATTGGATAAGTTGATGTCGGGGTTCCTGTAAGCCACCTTGGTGAGCACCTTGACGAGAACAGCCCGACAGAGCTTGCGGGACTCGCCGGCCAAGCGGGCGGCTTCGCGGGCCTGGAGCTGCTCCAGAGCCTCGACGAAGTTGTCGAAGAACAACGCGATCTTGTCGGTCTGGGACATCCTGGTGTCAGAAGAAAATCGGAAGTTGGACAGGCGCATGGTGGACAGTTGCACTGTGAGCCTTCCGGCGAGATCGACAAGACAATCGGTCCACATCCACAGGTCCGCCGAATAGTTACCGTCGCTAGTGGCGGCGTCCTCGAGCTTGGACCTCTTGTCGCTGAGCTCCTTGGTCAAGGCCCTCTCGCGTTCCTTGCCGATCTCAACATCCTTCTCCAGGGTGGCCAGCTTTAGCTTCAGATAGACGAGAAAAGTATTGGCATCGGCAAGCTGGGTGGCTTTGTCGGAGACGGCATTCTACACCTCTACCAGGCTGGAAAGGGCCTTATCCTTCTCCGACTTGAGTATGAAAATCTCCTTGCCGAAGCCCACAAGGTCCGACTCCAGCTGGGCCACCTTGCCGGCGAGCTCACTCCTTGCGGACTCTAACCGCGCTGCCCTCCTGGCAAGCTCACTCTTGTTGGACTCCGCGACAGCAATGGCATGAGTGGCAGCTTGCAGCTTGCCGCTGTGATCCACAACCTGAGCCGCGAGGGCCTCTTGATGCTTCCGCTCCAGCTCTTGAGTTTGACACGTGACGAGCCCCTCGACTTCTTCATCCTTGCGGTGAAGCCTATCGGTGAGCGCTTTCTCGCGCTCGGCTAGGTCGTCCTCCTCAGCATCGAGCATGACACGGAGCTGTCATAGGCGGCCTTCCTCTTTGGCAACCTGCTTGGAGGCCTCCTTCTGCGCTTGTTCCACGTCGGATCGCTTCAGGAGGAGCTCGTTCTTTTCTTCGCGCACGCGTGCCCGGTCATCCTCCAGTTCCCGCTGGGCCTCGGAGAACCATACATGTGTCTGCTTGAAGCGATCATGAAAACTCACCTCCGCAGCATCGATGACCGCCTGCCGGGCCAGGTAAAGCTCCTGGAGCTGGAGGAAGTTGTCTCCCATGGCTGTGAGGAGCTGCTCTTCCTTGTAACCACTATTGTCGGCTCCCGGATCACATGGAACCTTCAGCCTGGCAGCGGCAGTCACCTCGCCATCCAAATCCTCCCCGTCGACGAGATGTCTGGTGCAGATCGTCCTCGACATGTTAACGAATTGGTCCGGGTCCGCCTTGAGGTACCTGGGCATGGAGGGGAGCTTGGGTGTTGAAGGTTGGTCTCCCGCACTTCCTTCCCCGGGAGCCGAGGGCTCGGTGGTCGGCGTAGCGCGTGGCACTCTCGCGGTAGGCATGCTGTCGGTACGATCACCATTGTCCTCGTCAGCTGATCCCCATCGTCCTTGGCGGCCTCCTCCTGTGTCGCCTTGGCACCCATCGCTCGGGCGGCCATGGCGGCCTCGTCAGCGGCAACCTTGCCGGCTTCCATAGCGGCACCCTTGGCGATTTCCTCGATAACGAATTCGATGTCTATCTCCTCTGTCACGGGTGAATCTAAGAAGTCAAAAAAGGGAGAACCATATGAGGACAGGACGGAAGTTCAAGAAGACAAAAAAATGAGAGAGGAAGGCAAAGCAAAGGAGGGGATGATAACAAATACTCTCAGGAAAACAACTCACCTGCGCAAGGTTGCCTGGAACTGGTCACTTCCTCCCTGACAATATCGATTACTGGGATGGAGCTACCGGTTTCTACGCCTGCCGGGTCATCCTCGGCAAATATAGCCTCATTGAAGGGCTAATGGAGGTTCCCCCGGCGCCCCTGAGGTGCTAGCCGGGGGCTCACAGCTCGTCGAAGCCTTCGCCTTCTTTGAAGATCTGTGCACCAGGGGACTTGGGTCACTGCAAAAACAAAGACGGTGCCAGATGAACCAACCAAATCGATGAAGCAGAAAACAAAGGATACGATAGTATACCTTACTCTTCCTCGTCCTCTGACTTGAAGACGGAAAGGTCGAATTCGACCTTGGACGCAGCACTCACGGGAGGTGGCGGAGAGGGGCTCTGGCGACGCTTGGCCGCGGCAGAAGCGGAAGGTCGCTGGACTGAAACACCGAAGGATACATGGCAAGAACCCGTTTCCTCTTGGGGGCTGGGGGCTTCCCCGGAGCCTCCTCATTGGCCGATTCCTCATCAGGAAGGTCCCGGGTAGTAGCAGCATTGTGCTCCTTAGCATTGTGCTACACCGCTGTGCTCCCCGGTAGCTTCCTCCAGCCCGACAAACATCTCCTCCGGCACCACCCTGTCGTCGCTGGACTCCCCCACGAAACCCACGCTGTCGGCCGCCTTGGCGAGAGCGGCCTCCATGACCCAGGAGGCGATGTATGCCACCTCCTCCGGAGTGGTGGAGCGGAATACGTGGTCCTCTTTGCGAACGGCAACCTCCGTCAGTTTGTCGAAGAATTGCAGCACCTATTCGCCGCTCGGCTCCACCCAAGACGGGTTGAGGCCGTGGGAATTGCACACAGGCATCATAGCGATGATCGCACTAACGGAGGAGTTGTTGCACACGGGGATTACCTTCTCCGACATCCTGAACCTCCCCTCGAGCTTGAACAGCTTATGGCAGATAGCCGCGTGCTGGATAACTGTCAAGTTGCCATTCATCCGGGGGCGGAGTCTCATGATGTCCGCTGCGTTTTTGTACTCCCAGGTCAGCCTCCCTTTGTGCTGCAGAGGGGCAATGCACCGGTGGAGGAAGTCTGTGGCCACCATCTCCATTGTGAGGTCGGCGGCCCTGAGGCGCATGATCCTTCTGGCGGCAACCGAGAGCTTCCCGTCCTCTGAGTCGAGATCGCCCCAGCCCATGCCGTGCGATATCGTAGCGGTCCGGGGCTCGCAGAAGCTGTGAGGATCGCTCTCCAAAATCTAACACCACCTCCCACGCCACTCTTCCCAGTTCTCATAATAGTTCCTTTCTATGTACGCCCCTTTGGTCCGGGGGATCCAGGCGAGGAACCCGAAGAGAGCTTCCCCCTTTTGGATACGGGTGTTGAAGTAGTGGCGGAACAGGGCAACATTGGGGGTGACCCCAACGAAATTATGACAAAGGTGCGAGAACACGGACATACAGGTGACCGTGTTTGGCATGAAATCCAAGAGCTGGAGGTTATAAGACCACATAACCTCTACGAAGAAATCAGAATAAGGAGGGCAGAGGCCTCAATAAAAGTAGTCCATGAAGAAGGGATAAATGGTTAGTCCGCCGCCAGCGAAACCCGGCCTCACGCGGGTCTTCGGATGCTCCTTCATCTCCCTCAACGACATAAGAAAGTACCGATCCACCAAGGTCTCGGCATCCGGCTTTGGGGGGAAGACGACCAGCTTCTTCCCCATTTTTTCCAGCTCGCCCTCCGTGACGACCTCCTTCCCCCTGGTTGGCTTGGGCGTCATTGTCGCGAGGTGAAGAAGGGCTGCAATGGTCGGAAGGGGTGCAGGGGCAGGATGCTTGGCGGTGATAAGGTGGAAGAGCTCTGCTTCAAGCTTGAAGGAAGAGAACGGATGCAACTCCAAGATTTGGGCGAGAATTGGGGGATAGTAGACGGCCGCCTCAATAGTTCCCCCCTTTTTATGACGAAGGGACGTGGGGCCGCCCCTTCACCATCCCGAGAGTGCGCCCGCACACGCCCGGGCATTTCGGTCACTCCGCCCACGACCCCCCCGCCCCTTCCCCCATGTTGCGCGTTCGACGCGTGTCGTGGGGGGACAAGGGCACGGTAATGGTAAAATCTCGCCCCTGGATCTCAAACACAACCACCCTCACACCATTTTCGGGCCTAGCCCAATGACAACTCACATTCGGTACGGCCTAGGCCCGAGGGCTCCTGTCGGTGCACCAAAGTATGGGCCTTTGATGACTCGTACTGGTGCATGGGAAGTTAGAGCCCCATCCGTGGTCAGGTCTTGCCGGAGCCCGCGGATGATTACCACGAAGGCACCCGAAGCCTCATGCTAGAAGACGGAAGACATCGACCCCGGCAGGCCCCTTTGTCAGGGGAAGGCAGCAAATCCCCAACAAAACCCTTGCTGGGAGAGCCCCCAATGATCCAGTATGTTACACCCACAGCAGGGCCCCGATGCGCCCTTGTGCTAGCGCAACAGCCAGCTGCCCCTGTCCACTCGATATGTGTCGGTTCACACGACGCGTGTTGAGCGGTACCTGGGAGAACAGTGCCAATGGGATGCACTCTTGTCATCTCTGGGACATCTGACGAAGCATTAAATGTGTCTGCTAAGACTCCAGAAGCATTGTAACGTACTATGCAACTTGTGAGTGCACTGTTCCACTGTGCACCCCGTGAGAACCCTCTTCTACCACTGTTGAAGACCCCTTTGACCTATAAAAGGAGGCCCTGGGCATGCATATGGGGGGGGGGGTATCCAGTCAGCGAAGACGCACTTGGCAGTTCACAACTTTTACATCAGATTAATAACCACGAAGCAGGAGTAGGGTTTTACGCCTCCGAGCGGCCCGAACTTGGGTAAAACGATCGTTCCCCAACCTCTCGGTCTGCTCTTGGTGCATCCGTCACTCCAGCCGAACCACAAGGGATCCCTACGTCCCATAGGTGTTCGTTTCCCACGACAATTGGTGTGTGGGGGAGGCCCGAGGTGGCTAGGGGCTCGAGTTCAACCGTGTGGAGCATGACAGTGCAATCTAGAGCGCGACTTTGGCCGGCGTGCTAGGGCTTTTTACACGCTCTGGTGTGTCCTCATGTGTCCACTAGTTGCAAGGGGCGGTATTATATTGGAAAAGAGCTTTGGATGCCCTGAGTGCAAGCTAGGAGAGAGGGAAAGCTAGGAAACAGAGAGGAAATGGCTCTCTAGGGGGTGCAAGTGGGGATCCCACCCCCCTTAATCATGGAGCTAGCCATTGGCAATCTTACTAGAGGTGTTGTGGGTCTTAGTGAAGCTCTCGTAAAAGTTGCAGGCCAAGGAGAAGTCATCTGGGTCTCAATTATTGGACTTTGGATTCCACTAGAAGGTATTTGATCCATGTTTGGGTTGTCTCTTATGCCCTAATGGTGTTGAAACTTAACATTATCAAATAATTATGATAAATGAGCACGGTCACCAATTTTGGGATTATTTGATGGAAGTTTCTAGTGCAAACTTGGTAAACTCGAGAAACTAACAAAAATGGTTTTCTATAAATCTTTTTATGCAATTTAATTCCCCCTAATGCACCGCTTGGTGTGGTGGCATTATTTGAGGATTAGATCATGCGCAAAAAGTTTGGGACCAAATGAGGAAATTTGACAATGCTAAATTTCCCAAGAAATCAGAAGAGATGGGTTTGTGGGGATTTGTAGAAGTGGAGATGTTCTCCTTGACAGGTAAAGGAAATTCAATTCGGCGACAAGGAGCATATGCTCCCGAGGCCAAAATAAAAGTTCGATATGAATCGAAATCAAGACAAAATTTATTTGTGTACTTAGTCACATCCAAATGCTACATGCAAACTTTAAGGCAAAAAGGTTAAAGATTTTGGGTGGTGAAAAAAATGGATGGCCAAAAGTTACCCCAAATTTGTTTTTGGCGATAAAACAACAAATCTTCTTATCGCACGAAAATTGTCACGCATGTCTGCGATACTAATACAATCATCCACAAAAAAATTGAGAATTGTTTGAAAATATTTAATATCATTTTTTGTTTTACTGTTCACCCGGGAGCATATGCTCCCGGGAGCCAAAAAACCTCTCTAGAGAACATGTCCACAAAGTTTGGGAGCAAATGCAGAGATTTGACAATGTAGAGTTGCTCAAATTTGGTTCCGGACAAAGAGGGTTTTGCAATATTTTGGTGGAAAAAACAATTAGGATTGAGGAGAAACATGGCAAGATCATCACAAATTTCATGTGTGACATGCCAGCATTTTACTGGAATTATTTGATAATATTTCTTATAGAAATATTTCAAATACTTGAAATACACAGAAAATGTTTTGAATGGTTTTGTCCAATATATTGAACATGACCATGTGTTAAAACTCTTATATATGGAAAATATATGTCTAGTGAGATTTCGTAATTTTCTCAAATATTTTTGAAGCATAAAAGTATTATTCCCCCCATAAAAGAGCATTTTTGGACTCAGAAAAAGGTATTTAAATAAAACAGGAAAATTATTCTTAAAAAATATGTTTTGCGGTTTTGGGAAGTCTCTTTGATAATAGGATCCAAATAAAATATTTGGAGCAAAACATGCTCCCTAATTTGAGGACTTGTAGTACAACCTCAATTCAGTTTTTTGAAAGCTAAAAGAAATAAATGTTTTTTGGTGAAAATAATATATTGTAAAAAGAGTTTCAAGTCCTATACACATGGTATGATCATTGGGCAAAGATTTGTAGTAAGAGGATGAGTCTAGAGAGTAGGAGGGTTTTTGTGAATTTTAAATCACAAACAAGAACACAAGCAAGAGCAATGAAGTCAAGCATCATAAGCACACACATTTTTCAATTGGTCCTAATTTTTGAGCTATGTTGACTTAGTCAGGAGAGGGAAAACATAGAGTTCGGCAGACCTACCCCCCTTACAATAATCTCGTTCCCTAGATTCCTAGGCTAGTGTTAAAGAGATACATAAATTCGGGTTTGAGGCAGCCTTCACGTTTCCCGTGTTGCTTCTTCTTTGATATGACCGCTCCATTGGGTCTTGAAGTGCTTGATGATTCTGCTTTGAGTGCTTCCCTTGGCTTCTTCTGAGAACGAACGAGGTTCTGGATATATGGTAGGTTTGTCTAAAGGCCAAGGGCTTGGTGAACTAAGTTATGGCATGGGTTTGGCTTACGTGTGCATCCCAATGTCGAAATATGTGGCAAAGTAGTGTGTTTGTGCTGGTCCTGGGGTTACTCATGTTGATTAGTGACATCTAGATGTGTCGCATTTGAATAGAAGGGTCAAGGTTTTTAGTGCAGTTTCCTGTTCATGGGGAAGTCCTTGACTTCCTTAAATAAAGTGATCTTTAGCCACAGGTGGTCTTCATCCGTGAGAGTGTTGAAGTGTGTAAACATAGACTTCTTGTCGAGATCTTGTGCTTGAGTAAGTTGCCCAGTTATGTTCATGCATCTTTTGTCATTTGTCTTTGTCATCACAAATGCACATTTCTGGTATGTCTTGAGATGCTTGGTCTTGTAGCATCTTCGTAGCTACTCGTGAAAAAGTTTGGGTTGATTCTCGTCCCTAAGACTAGGCTTAGAGACTCAGTTTTTAAAATGGTTCCACAACCTTGGGAAGTTTTTGAGGGGGTCCTACGTGAGCTGCCTATCCAAAAGTATAGACCAATCATCAAATCCCCAAGGTTTGAGGCTTGAAAAGCGGGGTGAACCACCTTTAAAAGGTGTCCCATCATGACCCAGTTAGGATCACGTCCTTCTTTGGACCAAAAAGGGCTCATTAGTTTCTCTTGATGTGCCAAGGCTTCATCGTGTTTGAACGTCGATGATTCTTGGCATAGTTTGGGTGATGTAGCTGGCAGAGCAGTGGTGGATGACTTCTATTTCTTCTTCTTCTTCATCGCGGCTTGCAAACATATTGGTTCTTCATCTTACTTGGGTAAGATTATCTTCTGCTTCTTAGAGGTGCTGTGAGGAGTCCACTTCTTCAAGGTAAAACCTCACACTTGAGAAGAATGGCAATCAATGCTTCTGGGGCTTATTCGAATAGGACTAAGGTGTTCACTACACTCATGCATAAATAAGTATGTCATCCATGAGGATAACACCAATTTCTCCAGGTATCACATAAATGTTGTGTTCATGGAATATCTGAGAGGAGCGTGGAGCTGTTGTGGATGGTCACTAGTCCAAGGTTTGTGGTACTTCGTAATCTAGTAGTTCGTGTCCACCTTACACATGGACAAGATTGTTGGTGGTCGATGTGGAGTGTTGGCCATAGTCTAATGACTTAGGGACAAGACCTATGGTCATAATCCAACCATGTTATGGCCCGGTAAAGCTTAGGGGATTCAAGGAACTTAGGATGCGAGTGAATGTCTATCATCTTATCCTTGAGCACAGTTCTTAGATGCCAATAGTTCTACCTATTTCACCAAAGAGAATCATCCAATATTATCAAAATTAGCATCTCATATAAGTCAACTCCAACCTCACTTATGATATTCAAGTCCAAGGTTTGAGAGAAGAACTAAACCAAAAATATCTTATGTATACTATGAACAACTCACATGTATCCCTATGTAAAAAATCCTTGAGAACATAGAAGCTACTAAGCTTGAATATGATACTAAAAATACAACTGCTCAACTAACCTATCCAAGATATAAGGTACTGCACATCCTTGCTAAGGAAATACATAACATACCAATCCAAGAACTCGTTTCCTTCCTATGAATCCGATCAAGTGGTCCTTAAATGCCATCAATCGTTACATGATCCACTATTGCTACAAATCCATTATCTATGGAGTTTTACATAGTCTCCTAGAGTTCCTATAATCCACATATCATTGCAAGGACTATTTATCATAGTGCATCCACCAATCATCATTATGATGACCAAGTAAATTCCAAGGTCAAGCTTATATTAAATCAATTGTGATAACTTCTATTTTCCCTATCTTACCATCCAATTAGTTCTAATTACTATCCACTAGGAAACATGGTATCATGATCAAAATCATTGGACTAAATCCAAATTACTCCGAAGCATGTGGTCTCATTTACCATCGACACTCTATTAGAATTACCTATTCAAATCCAAATCTCAGGTCCGACGAGAATTCCTACTAGTTCCTTCAGGCCACCTCTATAGCATTGTCAATTCATGACCACTATTGTCAAAATAAAGTTATCATACCACCAAGAATTTTCAACGTGTGATCCTGAGTTGTCCTACTTAATCCAATTTACTCAAAGGAAGTAAGTCATGCTACTCTACGAATTTTGATCCACCATGTTCAGCCATGACTATGAAAATGTCGTAATCCACTAAAGAGTCTTAGCCAATTCCTCGAGACACCTATTGTAGTCATATCAAATTATTTGACTCCTAATCATATATCCTCAACAAATTTCCCAATGGCATCACAGTTTTGGTGCTCGCTTAAGGATGAAATGTTTTGCCCACTATGGTCACTAGTCCAATAATGAACCTTGTGTCGAGGAGGGCATACTGAAGCTTAACAAGTGTTATGGAAAATCCATTTATTAAGAACGTGGCCAGAGGTTTGAGCCGGGGTAGCTTGTGAGGTCTAAGTTAGTCCATGGAGGGGTTTCCAATCTCGATGGAAAAGCATAACTCTATGGGGTTGTGTTTTGTTGAGTACGTTGTAGTCAAAGTCTTCAATGCTGGTTGTTTTTTGAGGTGGATCCTTGGTACATCTGGCCCTGCTCGTCTTTATTTGACGAGATGGGGGAGAAGGAAAGTATCATAGAGGGAATTGCATAAAGGGGTGGTATAGTGTAAGTGTAATCAAACAAGTGCCGAAAAGTCCAAACACAAATACTGAGATAAGGTAGGTGATATAGTCACGTACTTGTTGCCTTGGGAAAAAGTGTGACTTATATCAAAGCACAAACAAGAAAAAACAAGTAACACACAACATGGTTCCATTCAAACCATCACACAGACTCTACTTTGCATAAGGGATACACGACTCATGCTACCCTCGGGGTTCTCGGACTCAATAGTCGTGCTCTCTTCATGTCTTGGAGAGGAGTCCACTCAGTCTTCTGGGTCTTATTCAGGTGTCTCTATGTATCTTGTTGTTGTTCGTCAAAACAGTTCGGGTTGAGTTGGAAGGAGTCCTTGACAACTTCTCATCTCGTGAGCTGCCGACGAAGGTGGTTCCTCATGGGTGTCGTTGACAGGGTCTTCTACTATATTCGTAGTCCTCTCAATGACTTCTTGTCTTCCAAGGTATCAAGAGTTCCGAGTGGACTATCCTTTATGTAATGACATCAACAAGGCATGATAGAGTTTTGACCTGTCGGTTATGTTGATGATAATATCGACACCGATAGTGGGGGCTGCAGAGAACCATTTTCCTGCTCACTATGGCGAGGCGGACCAACGGCGAGGTTCTCATCCACTGGTGGTTGTCGACATAACAATGGTAAGGACTTGGTCGCTCCATTAGCAATGCATATCATGTACTTGCATATATTATGTCCTGATCATCGTAGGCCAAGGCTAAATCCTTTGGGATAGTGTCGAGGGTGCCACCATCTTCTGAGTCTTGATGTCCTCATTCCTCGAGAAGGTAGCTTCTATTGGTGTCGTCTTGTCGTAGCGTTGCCAGCTTGTCTTCCACATTTGTGGTTGATCGTTTTGCAAGGTCGCTTCCTTTCATGTATTTCAAGGAATCCAGTGGTCAGTGGCATAATAGTTCTAGCGACCATTTGCAAGTTTTGAAAAAGAAGGTGAGGAGAGCCAAGATAAAAAGGGTGGAAGTGCTAAGGAAAAAACCTTCGGTTCCTTTGAGAATTTAAAAGAGGTGAGAAATATAGAGGTTTTGTAAGTCACTTCGAAGGGTATGGATAAATAGTTTTGTCCTAACTAATGTCCATGCTAACTAAGGGCTTCTTATAGTTAGGATGGTTCTGATACCAGCTCTGTAGGGACCCCGACTCATAAGTCGTGATCATCGAATGCACGTGTGCAATGGCGCTAGAGATCAATGCTCACTTGACACACATAAGCTAAAATACAAGAGTCTTACATCCTTACAAACCGTCTGATACAGTAACCATTACGATCAAGTCTTACATAGATAGGGCCTCGAAGGCCGACACACCAAACATAGCTAGCAGCAGAAATGAACGAAATTGTGAACCCACACAATCTGCATTAATGTAATGTCCAAGATGTGACACTTCCCGTATTTGGGGATGACCCCTCAATAGGGAAAGAGACGCATCTTAGCGTTTCGCAAGTACAGAAATCATCGCAATACATACATGAAGAGATGCATATATGGAATGACTTACACTCGCCACAAGTGAAGTTACAAGTCACTCAACAATTTAATTCAAATCATCCATAACACAGGGTCCGACTACGGACAAGATAAACGATAAAATTGCAATGATCTATCTTGCTAGACAAAGAGACGACCAAGGCCCTCTAAGCGTCAGGGTACGTCGCGTACATGCGGCAACTACCTTTGTGGAACTCCAACTGAAGATGAGTAGCGTCAAACACCTCTAGATCTATGATACCTGGATCTATGGTATTGTAGTAATATGTGAGCCACAGGGACTCGTCAATCTTGCGACCATGATACCAGAACTAGTCAAGTTATTGGGTATGGAAGGTTAAGTGTTGAGGTTGTAGCAGCACTAAGCATGTATGGTGGCTAACTTACGAGAACATAAAGTAAGGTGAGTGGTCTACGCATGACGGTCGTGAGCTACATAATGATCACTAAATGATCCTGAACACCTACTTATGTCAGACATAACCCCACCATATCTTGAGTCGAAGAAGGAGATCACGAAAGAGACAATCACGGTTACACACACAGTTGGCATATTTTAGTTAAGTTTACTCCAAATTATCTAGAAATGTATGTTAAATAAAGTTTCCAAGTTGACACAGAACCGTGGGCACGGATTTTCTAAAGATATTAACCCTGTAGGGGTGCTCCAACTAGTCCATCACAAACTACCACAAGCTGCATAGGAAGCCTCGACCACAGAAAACCCGTGATCTCCTCAGAATCCTTAGTGGAAAACGTCAAACTTGAGATACCCCATGTATCCTTGGAATCCCGATGCCCAAGACACCTTGAGGAGGTGAAGACAAATCCAACAAGACCGCCCGATGTGTCGACGAACCCGATAGGAGCCGCGTATCTCATTCTCATGACACGACCGGATGGGACTAGATATGGGGAAAACCAATCCTCGAGTTTCTTCGCAGTGGCCCCGCAGGCAGCCCATTTCGACCAACACTCATGAGGAGCACTGGTCCGGGTTGTTGATTATGTATCCTCGGGGTAGCTTTTCCCTATGCTTTTTTATTATTAAGTTGTTAACAAATTGAGTACCAAATTTGGGTCTTGCTAGACAAGTCTTAACCAAAACGAGTTATGAAAGGGGTCTCCATAACAACCCCAAGCGTGTTAGGAGCGCTCAGTATGGAACATAACACCGGTAGCCAAAACTAAGGCGACAAAAGCGAAACAAAACCCCCAGCAATAGGCCAAGCCTTCCGCCTTTTACCAGGTACGTAGGTGCATTAAATAAAATGAAAGTAATAAGATGATAATCAAAAGCCCATGTTAACACATAGATCAGCCTCCACCTGCAACTAGCAATGTTATGAAAGGGTTGAGCAAGCACTATCTTAGCCAATCAATATTTGCTAGGTTGTGGAGGAGTTAGAATCTTTTCATGGAAATGTTTGGAGGCTTATATTCAGATGGTAGGCATCGATAAATAGCGATGGAAATGAGTCATCTAAGCACAATATAATTAGAGACGATATAAAGGTCACAATCATCTTGCTGATACGTCCAAAAAGTATCTATAATTTTTTATGGTTTCATGCTACTTTTATGCTTTTGACAATTGTTTTATATTAATTTTATGATTTATTTGACCTAACCTATTAATAGTTGCAAAACTACACAATGTTCTTGTTTTACACTTTTATGTGTAGTAACTATCAAAAATAGAAGAGGAAACCTTGTTGGAGTCGAATTGGGACTTTCCTGAAATCTGTCTCAAAACTTTTTTTAAAGATTGCCACGTTCGGGTCGAACACGGCCTCAAACAGAAATCTCATACAAGACCAAAGTTTGGGGAATTTTATGATGATAATTCTAGACATAAGATTTGGCCCATTTGGAGTTCGGACGCTCCAGGAAAGCCCGTTTTACTGGAGGACAAATATTTGATTACGGGAATCGGTGACATGATTGAGTCCAACTCATACCATATTTGATGGATTCGGACAAGCCACGACTTTGGGACCTCATTAGGGCTGAGAGGGGTCCCTAGGAAGGTTTAAGAGGTTCCCAAGAGCCCTTGGATCAAAGGGACATCCATCGGAGGGCAAGGATGATCGTCCGAGCTCATATAAGGAGAGGAAAACCCTGGTTTCTGGGCAGCCACCAGAAGCAACGAATTGTGCCTCCCCCATGGCCTCATCTCTATGGGGGAGGGCTCATCTACAGCACCAAGAAGCCATGGAGGAAGCGGGCTAAGGGGTGGCGCTCCCCCATGATGGTTGGCCGGCGTAGGAGAAGCCCCCTGCGCCGCCGACGGCCGCCGGCGTCACCGTGCACCTCACGTGTTACCCCTTCTCCATCCTCTCCGCCATGAAGCCTCCTTCACCAACACCTCCATCATCATCTCCTCCATAGCTACAACGGTCAACTCTCCCACAAACCTCTGTAATCCCCTATGTAAAAATGGTGTTTGATGTTATAAATTATTTGCAAATGATCTATTGCATCTATGTCATTTTGTGTAGTTCCCTTTTGTCATATGATTGATTGTTGAATCTTCATGGATGGTTTGAGCTATATACTGAACTTGGTACAGTCCTATGGTGGTCATCATATGTTTATGTGCTCATGGATCACATCATAGGGTTTGTAGTATGTGGAGAAAGCTAGAGGGTGGGCTGCTTGAGTGATAGAAACATGAGCCCCAATCTAGTGATCAAAGCATATGGGACAACGAGGACCTTTTGATCTTAATGCTATGGTTGTCTATTTTTACCTTAATGCATCTTCTAGTATTTACGGATGTTTGCTAGAGTTCCAATCATAAGTACTTGCAATTGTTGGATAGTGAGAGGTTGTTAGCTTTGCCTCTCCCACATAAAAGAGGTATATCAACCTTGTATTTGACTATTTGATCATGGACAATTCCACCACAATTACCGCCACTTTTACGCACTCATGGTACTGTTAGTTTAGGGTTACTTTCTTGTATTTATGGATCGCTGCAGCACTAACATTTACTTTCTTGTATTTATTATCTTGTAAAGCTTTCTCTCATCCCGGTATTGTCACTCTAGTTTTATCTCCTAGATATTGCAAAACTTTTAGTGTGCATAGAGTTGTGTCAATGGTTGATAGAACTTGAGAGAATATTTATCCCACCTTTAGCTGCTCATTGGGTTCGACACTCTTACTTATCGAAAAGGCTACACATGATCCCCTATACTTGTGGGATATCACTTGCATGTTGGTTCTTCTAACACTAAGCATCAGCTGAAACATCATATAATTCATGGTAACATCCCCTAAACATGGCATGAAAATAATAGCAGTTTTCCAGACTTAGTCAAATTTCACCAAGAGAATTTATAGGAGTTAAAAACATCATAGCATCTTTGACAGGAATAAACTTTAAGATGCAAAATCTATTTGATAATGTCAAGGCGCCATCTAACATAGGGCAATAAACAATACATTTCATGGCACTAGAACAACCACAAAGTAACACTATAATCATGGGAATCGTCAAGACAACATGGCAAGAAAATAACAGATTCTAACACTTAGAATTATTTGAGCATGTGAAAACAGCAACACTATCTTACCATGTTTACAACAAGAAACCGACTAGACTATAAGCTTATCATGGCAAAGAAAATTACAAGGACCTAGTACCCTGAAAACACTACCACATTCATGTTGACATGATCACTAAATATAGCAATGATTAAATCATACAAATTCAAAAAGTGACATCTACACACAAAATAACATTTTACAAACTTTCTCAAATGACCAAACCAATGCCACCAATGGATTCATTGCCTTTTTGTACACCAAATCGATATGCCACACTCCTATGTTCCTATGATAAAAAATGCACAAAACAGATGCTCAAAAATTCCCTAACAAGTTATAAGTCAAAACTTGCCATCTAAGGCAGCTGCCAAAATAGCCATATCCCTATTTGGACATAATCCTAAAACGGAAAGAATCTAAAAGGAATTAGACATAATAAAAAACAACACAAACAATAAAAAAACTAATACCATGGGGGTCCCACTGGTCATAGACACCACGACCCCCAAGGGAATGACAAGGGGGGCGAGGCCCATTGTTAGTACCCAGCCGTTTCATAGGCAAACGCAAAAAGGGAGAGCCGCGGGGTATCAAACCCACGACCCCGTGGGTGAGGCGTTGCCCTACTACCACTGGGCTATGGATCGACATCTGAACAAACTAGGGATCCACAACTTTTAACACCCAAAAAGGGGCCAACTTGTAGACGGGATTCGCCGTAGCAACGACGACTACTCCAACAACAATCTCGGAGGGGAATGACTTCGGAGCTGTGTGATAACGCGGAAGATTCATTCCTACCCTGAGCATGTAGCACTAGAGACTCTAACGGGGTTGTAACACTCAAGCTCGAGCTCGGCCACGGCGGACGCCGGCAACTCACTACAACGCGTAGAACAGGAAATAGAGGAGGTGGAGAACGGCCTTCAGCTCGTGGCTTATCACTGAACGTTGCCGAAGGGGAAAAAGGTGCGCGATCGTGTGAGGAGGAGAATCTCGCGGCGGTGATGTTGTGGACAACATGCTCTGCTCGCGAGGAAGACAGAGAACAAGCCAGCAACGGGGATTCGATCGTCCTCCCCCAGCCCCGAGAATGGGACGAGGTAGATGATACGTCTCAAACGTATCTATAATTTTTGATGGTTTCATGTATTAACTTGTCAAACTTTGGATGTTTTGAATGCCTTATATATATTTTTTGGGACTAAATTATTAACTCAGTGCCAAGTGCCAGTTCCTGTTTTTCCAAGTGCCGAGATATATTGCCATGCAGCTCCCACCGTTCCGTCTCATGACTTGTGCCGTAACTCTCATATTGCCATTGCATGATCGTATGATAGCTAGCGAGATGTTACAACGTCATACGCCAAGCTAGCTCGTTGCACATCCCGGTACACTGCCGGAGGCACTTCCTATAGAGTCATCATCGTTCTAAGCTTTGAGCTGTGAGTAAATAAAAGTGTGATGACATCATTATTAGAGCATTGTCCCATGTGAGGAAATAAAAAAAAGGTCCAAAGAGCCCAAAAATAAAAAATAAAAGGAGAACAGAAAAAAGAGAGGCCTAAGAGCCCAAATGAAAAAAGAGAGAAAAAGAGAGAAGGGACAATGCTACTATCTTTTTCCACACTTGTGCTTCATAATAGCACCATGTTCTTCATGATTGAGAGCTTCTTGCTTTGTCACTACCATATGCTAGTTGGAATCTTCATTATATAACTCGGCTTGTATATTCCAATGATGGGCTTCCTCAAAATTGCCCTAGGTCTTCATGAGCAAGCAAGTTGGATGCACACCCACTAGTTCTCCTTTTGAGCTTTCACATACTTATAGCTCTAGTGCATCCCTTGTATGGCAATCCCTACTCATTCACATTGATATCTATTAATGGGCATCTCCATAGCCCTTTGATACGCTGAGTCAATGTGACCATCTCCTCCTTTTTGTCTCACAACCACCACCACACTCTATTCCACCTATAGTGCTATATCCATGGCTCGTGCTCATGTATTGCGTGATAGTTATAAAAAGTTTGAGATAGTAAGAGTGCGAAAACAATTACTTGGCCAATACCGGGGTTGTGCATGATTTACATTAGTTGCGTGAGGATGTTGGAGCATAGCCAGACTATATTATTTTGTAGAGATAACTTTCCTTGGCCTTGTTATTTTGAAAGTTCATGGTTACCTTGCTAGTTTGCTTGAAGTATTATTGTTTTCATGTCAATAGAAAACTATTGTTTTGAATCTTACGGATCTGAACATTCATGTCACGTGAAAGAAGTTGCAAAGGACAACTATGCTAGGTAGCATTCCACGTGAAAAATTCATTCTTTATCACTTCCCTACTCGAGGAAGAGCAGGAGTTAAGCTTGGGGATGCTTGATACGTCTCCAGCGTATCTATAATTTTGGATGGTTTCATGCTATTATCTTGTCAAACTTTGGATGTTTTGCATGCCTTATATATATTTTTTGGGACAAACTTATTAACTCAGTGCCAAGTGCCAGTTCCTGTTTTTTCAAGTTTTTGACCCCTTTCAGAGGAGGATTTTGAACGGAGTCCAAACGGAATGAAACTGTCAAAAAGCTTTTTTCTGGAATAGAAATAGATTAGGGAGCCGGAGAATCACAGCGGGGGGCCACCAGGGACCCCACAAGCCCTCATGGCACGGCCAGGGGGGCACGCGCCCCCTGGCTTGTGGGCTCCCTGAGGCTCTGTTGCCCTAGGTTTTGCGCCTATATATTCTCTAAAATTCCATAAAAATGAAGAGATCATTGAAAGTACTTTTCCACCGCCGCAAGCTTTTGTCTCCGCAAGATCCCATCAGCGACACGTTCTGGTGCCCTGCCGGAGGGGGATTCGGATACGGAGGGCTTCTTCATCAACACCATGACCTCTCCAATGATGCGTGAGTAGTTCACCATAGACCTACGGGTCCATAGCTAGTAACTAGATGGCTTCTTCTCTCTCTTGGATCTTCAATACAAAGTTCTCCATGATCTTCGTGGAGATCTATCCGATGTAATCTTCTTTTGCGGTGTGATTGTCGAGATCCGATGAATTGTGGATTTCTGATCAGATTATCTATGAATCTTATTTGAGTTTCTTCTGATCTCTTTTATGCATGATTTCATATCCTTGTAATTCTCTTCGAGTAGTGGGTTCTGTTTGGCCAACTAGATCTATGATTCTTGCAATGGGAGAAGTGCTTGGTTTTAGGTTCATACCGTGCGGTGACCTCACCCAGTGACAGAAGGGGTAGCCAGGCACGCATCATGTTGTTGCCATCAAGGGTAAAAAGATGGGGTTTTCATCATTGGTTTGAGATTATCCCTCTACATCATGTCATCTTCCTTAAGGCGTTACTATGTTCGTTATGAACTCAATAGACTAGATGCATGCTGGATAGCGGTCGATGTGTGGAGTAATAGTAGTAGATGCAGAAAGTGTCGGTCTACTTGTCTCGGACGTGATGCCTATATGTATGATCATTGCGTTAGATATCGTCATGACTTTGGCGGTTCCATCAATTACTCGGCAGTAATTTGTTCACCAACCGTAATACTTGCTATTTGGAGAGAAGCCTCTAGTGAACACTATGGCCCCCGGGTCTACTCGAGACCATATTTTCAGCCTTACACTTTTTACTTCGTTGCACTTTTCGCCTTCAGATCTCACTTTGCAAACAATCTTGAGGGATTGACAACCCCTTTAAACCGTTGGGTGCAAGCTCTTTTGTGTTTGCGCAGGTACTCTGGACTTGACGAGATTCTCCTACTGGATTGATACCTTGGTTCTCAAACTGAGGGAAATACTTACTGCTCCTTTGCTGCATCACCCTTTCCTCTTCAAGGGAAAAACCAACGCAAGCCCAGTCTCCGTCAACGTGTCAATTTCTGGCGCTGTTGTCTGTTGCCGTAGCAGTAGAGGCCGAGGTGCTACTCGCCATCCTGGCGAGAGTGAAGAGGTGACGGAGGGGGAAGAACGGGACGGGCAATGCCATCTGCCCTGCAACTCTGAACCTACTGGTTCTCTAACGATCTACACTGACAGGGTCGGGTAAAAGGGAGAAGAGGGCGACAGCCTGAAAAGGAGAGGGGAGGAACCCTAGGGAAGCGGGCCACTTATAAAGGGGCACTGCGGGATGGCATTGCCTTGGCATAGCTAAAGCTCATGGTACTGTGTGTGCTCTCTCCTCGCTAGCTGTCACTGACGGGGATGTCGACATCAAGAGGGAGCAGGTGACCGTGAGCACAAGGGGGCTGGGCTACACTGCTGGTTGGGCCGGCTGGCTACTTTATTGGGCCAGGGAGAGAGGCAAAGGGCCCAGGAGAGATTGGCTCTCTCACAGGAAAAATAAAATGGTTTTCTTTTATTTAATCAAACAGCAGTGAACAAATAATGGCCATGGAGTTTAGAAAGAGTTGAGAAAAAAATAGTTTGGCACTCAAATAAATAAGACCTATTTATTAAAAATGGTTTTGGCATTTTTAGAGCAACAACAATAATTCACAAAAATTGCATATTGGAATGTTTTGTGCAAACATTCAAAAGGAAATTATCTTCCAACATGTTTGGGAGGTTTTTAATAATTCTAGTCAGAATATTTAGAAGAAGTGCAACATTTAAAAAAAATCAAGTGAATTCACAACACATTGCATTTTGAAATAAGAGAGGTCGCATGTTTTTAAAAAATGTGGGGAGGGCTTTCACACCATATTTTAGCATACAAACACCACTATCACACACACTCACATCCCACTTCACAAGCATGAGAAGCAAGGCATGATGCAACTTAAGAATGATGATTATGATGCCATGATGCAAAATGTCATGAAGCAAATAATTATTATAACTCAAACCACATATGGCAACATTGAGGATTCAACATGGAATATATTACAAATAAGGCAAGGTGATGCACTTGGGCTGTTACAACTCTCCCACACTACAAGAGGATCTCGACCCGAGATCCCGGATTGAAAGAACTCAGGATACTCGGAACGGAGAAGGTCCTCACGTTCCCCAGTGGCTTCTTTATCAGAGTGGTGTGACCGTTTGACTTTCAGGATTTTGATAGAGTTTTTGTGAGTCTTGTGCTCTATCTCTTCGAGAATAGCAATTGGATGCTCATGATAGGAAATGTGTGGCTGAAGATCAATGTCTTGGCACTCAACTGTGCACTCGAGAGCCTTGAAACACCTTCGGAGCTGAGAGACGTGAAACACATCATGCACATTTGAGAAATTGGGTGGAAGCTCTAACTCATAAGCAAGGTCACCTATTTTTCCAACAATCTTTGCTTTGATGCCAAAGCGCCGAGTGCCCTTCATGGGAGACACTTTGAGGTAAGCAAAATCATCGATCTGAAAAGTCATGCCATGATGCTTGCTATCATAATAGCTCTTTTGACAGGATTGAGAAGCTTTCAGATTATACCGAATGACACGACACATTTCTTTTGCTTCTGTGATCATGTCATTCCCAAGAATTTGATTCTCACCAGATTCAGACCAACTGAGCGGGGTACGACACTTCGTGCCATAAAGAATCTCAAAAGGTGTCGTGCCTGAACTTCCTTGATAACTATTGTTGTATGAGAACTCGGCAAACGGGAGGCAGTCTTCCCACTTCATGCCAAAAGGAATCACACAAGCTTTGGGCATATCTTCTAGAATTTGATTGACTATCTCCACTTGACCACTAGTCTGAGGATGGAAGGCAGTACTGAAATGGGCCTTAATGCCCATCGCAGTATGAAAGGAATCCTAGAACTTGGAAGTAAAGATGCTTCCATGATCTGAAGGAAGGAGCATTGAAACACCGTGCAAACAAACAAACTATCCTAGAAATGTACAACTTTGTTAGCTGATCTGTCTAGATTGATTCTTTGACCAAAAGAAAATGAGCAACTTTAGTCAACTTGTCGATGAGCACAAAGACGGCATCATTCCCCCTCTTGGACTTAGGAAACCCGGTTACGACATCCATTTCCACATGATCGAATTTCCACTCAGGTATAGGCAAAGGATGAAGAAGACGTGCTGGAGGTTGATGTTCCATCTTCACTCTGCGACACACACCACACTCGTTCATGACCTGAGCAATCTCATGTTTCATGCGAGTCCACCAGAAAGTTTGCTTTAGATCCGTATACATCTTATAGCTTCGTGGATGTATCGAGAGGAGGGAATTGTGTGCTTCATCCATGATAACTTTCCTGAGCTTTCCTTTCGGGACCACAAGGCGATCCCCGAAGAACAAAGTATCCTTGTCATCAACATGGAAGCACTTATACTTTGGAATGCTCTTTGCCAAGCCTATCTTCACTTTCTTCATCATAGCATCAAGAAATTGAGCTTGGCAGACTTGGTCTTCCAAGGTAGTAGACATCTGGAGGTTGGCAAGAAATCCATGAGGAACTGCTTGAAGGTTGAGCTTCCTGAAAGATTCACAAAGATCCGGCTGGAATGTATTGAGGATGAGACTATTGCAGTAAGCCTTTCCGCTCGAAGCATCTGCAATCACATTTTCTTTGCCTCGAGTATAATCAATGCTTGGATTGTAATCTTGGATCATCTCCACCCAACGAGTTTGAAGAAGATTGAGATTCGGTTGACTGAAGATGTATTACAAACTCTTGTGATCGGTGTGGACTTCAACTTGTCTACCCAAAAAGAGGTGTCTCGAAGTCATCAAAGCATGGACAACTGCCGCCAACTCAAGATCATGAGTGGGGTAGTTTTTCTCACCTGGCTTCAACTGCCTAGAGGTATTAGCTTCCAATTTCTTCTCTTGCATCTCAACAGCACCAAGACCTTGCATAGAGGCATCACATAACACTTGGAATGCTTGGAATCATCAGGAGGAGTCAAAACCGTAGCTAAGGTGAGCTTCTCCTTAAGTGTATTGAACACCAAATCACACTCTCGAGACCATACATATTTTACGCTCTTCTGAAGAAGGTTGGACATAGGCTTAGCGATCTTGGAGAAGTTCTCAATGAAACTTCTGCAATAGCTTGCAAGCCCGAGAAAGCTTCAAAGCTGCTTCACATTCTGAGGAGGCTCCCACTAAATAAGGGTTGAACCTTTTCAGAATCTACCTTGATGCCCTTGGCAGAGATGATGTGCCCAAGGTACACCACTTCATTGAGCCAAAACTCACACTTTGAGAACTTAGCACATAATTTATGCTCTCTTAGCTTATCAATCACAAGTTGGAGATGTTATGCATGTTCTTCCTCAATCTCTGAGAAGACTAGAATGTCATCCAGATAAATCAAGACGAACTCATTCTTGAAGGGAGAGAAGACATAATTCATCACACAAGAGAAAGTCGGGGGAGCATTGAAGATAACAAAACACATCACTTTGTAATCATAAGAGCGAAACATTGTCCTAAAAGCGGTCTTGGGAATATCTTGTTCAGGATGCGGATCTGATGATAGCCAATCCAAAGATCAAGCTTAGAGAAAATCTTGGCCTCTTTCAATTGCTCAAACAATTCATTGATGTTGGGAAGTGGATACTTATTTCTGATTGTCTTCTTATTCAATGGACCGTAATCGACACAAAGTCCGTCCATGCCATCTTTCTTCTTGACAAAAAGAAAACGACAACCCCAAGGAGAAGAACTTGGTCTGATCAGACCCATACGTTCTTGTTGATCAAGCCGTTTCTTCAAATCTTTCAGCTCTTCGGGACCAAGCTTATTAGGACGCCTCCAAACCGGTTCAGTTCGAGGCTCGAGTTCATTAACAAACTCAACTGGTCGGTGACGAGGCATTCATGGCAATTCTTCTTGGAAGACATCTTCATACTCACATACAACACACACTTGAGAAATGGTTGCGATCTCACCCTTCTCATTCACATAGAATAGACGAATCGTGTCATTGCGAGCCACAAAAATGATCACGTCTTTAGAAGGATGAGTCAATTTGACTTCTTTGGCTTCATAATCAATGGATGCCTTGTTCACCTCTAAAAAATCCATGCCAAGAATAAGATGAAAATCGGAATTGCCAAGAACAGTTGGAGAGGCTACAAAGGAATGATTGCCAATATTGACAAAGACATCCAAAAGTATCATGTTTGAACTGACAAGCTTACCTCGGGACACGACTTGCAATGCTCTTCGTAAAAACTCAATAGTGAAATTATTTCTAGATGAAAAAGGAAATGACATGAAAGTATGCGATGCAGTTGCTTCAAATAAAACCTTTGCAAGAATAGAATTAACCAAGAGATTACCCATAATCACATCCGAGGAGTCTTGTGCTTCAGCTGCATTAACCATGTTCACCCTTGCTGCCTCGGGATTATGCTTCACCATTTCATTGCCTAGGGGCCTGATTGGAGGAGGAGGCGGAAGACGCCGATGGTTGGTACACTTGTTGGAGTAGTGGCTCTTCTGTCAGATTTCGGGCTCGGCAAAACCCTAAAGATTCTAACTCAGGGGCGTGTACGAAGATCTCTCACTGGTTCGCCTCACCTAGCTCGATATTCGGTTGGGATGGCAGGAAACTCACTCGATGGTGAGGGAAACACAGAGCAAAACAGTTTACCCAGGTTCGGGCCGCCGTGAAACCTAAAACCCTACTCCTCCCTTGGTTGATTGCCTCTCGTGGAGGTTGGTGGATGAACTAGTACAGTACTTGGGCGCCTCACAAGGCTGCGTGACTTTGCGTGGTGCTAGTGGACGAATGAATAGTTTTGATCGGATCCCCCTATGAAGCTACCTATCCTCTATATATAGTGGCGGTCCCGGTCCACTTCCCTTATTGTTTGGGCAGGAAGGGATCCCACAGCGGCCAATTTTAGAGGGGGACACGGGAACATGCTCCCCTGCCCAAAGGTGGTCTTCGCCTGCAAAGTGGCTGCCTACACTGCAGTGACGGGCCTGGGGATGACGTTTGTCCTACTGGCGGGCGGCGACGGCCTTGTTGAACAGAAGGGAAACCTTACAAATATGCCTTTGGAACCCTGGTACGTCCCTGCCCCTCTTTGCACTAAAGGGGAAACAGTTCCGCCCTGCTGTGTGCTGCTCGCATGTCCTTTCCCTTGCGTCACTCTTGACTCCTGAGGCCCGGCCTCGCCTTGGAATATCTGCCACTCTGGAAGGGTCCCGAGGAGGCTCCTTGCGGGTCTTGATATCGTTCCTCCTCGTGTGGCTTGGTCCCTCTCGAGGGCCTCCCCTTGAGCGGTGTCGAGCCCGTTGCTTTGCTTGATGGAGTGGGCCGGCCCTGGGCCACACGCCGGCAAGTATGGGTACCCCCATTCCGAGAACGCCTATAGTAGCCCCCGGTCCCACGCGAGCTCGGGTTGGCATCCGGACGAAGCCTCGGGGACTACCTGAGACGCCACGGGCCCTAGATGATTGTGGGCTAGGCCGGTGCGCGTCACGCGGCTGGTGTTGAGTCTTCCTTGTCTTCTGTCTGTGCCCGAGTTATTCGGAGCCTTGCTTGTTACTTTGGTGCATTATTGCTTTCCTTCTCCCACACTCGCTCTTCCTCCTTGGTCTTCAACTCTAAGCGGCATCTCCCAGATCCAGCGTCGCGCCTCTCCCTCTCCAGTCCAGCAATGGCGCCCGCCGGCAAGCAGAAGCGAGAGGCGCAAGGCCCAGCCCTGACGTGTCCGCTCTTGGAGTGCGCCCTTTCCAAGGACGCGGTTCTCGTCCTTGTGCTTCTGTGGACTGTGGCCGGGTCCAACGAGCATGGGCGGACCACGATTTGGCTGGGCGCCATAGAGGAGCGGCCCGTGTCAAAGGCGGTGTATCCCTTCTTCCTCCACAACATCTTCCCCGGGCTGGTGCCGCCTTTCTCCCCGTTCTTCACCACCATCTTGAACCACTACGGGATCCAGGCCCTTCACCTCCAGCCCAACTCTGTCTTGCTCCTGTCTGTCTTCACTTTCTACTGCGAGGCTTTCTTAGGTGTGAGGCCTTTAGTGGCCCTCTTCCGCCACTTCTTCAGCCTGCGCCTACGTGACGACACCCATTCGTTGGCATGCGTCTCCTTCGTGGCGGTCCAGAGCGGAAACCTGCTCTTGAAGGTCGGGAAGAAGGTGGAAAACTTCACGCAACATCGGGTTCTTATGAGCCTCAAGGACGCCAACCCTCGGCTGGAGAAGCCAAAAGGGTTGCCAGAGAATACTTCCGCGTGGAGATTGGCGAAGCTCTCCGACCCTCGGGCCGCGCCCGTCCTGAAGCGCTTCTCCCACGACATTAACACCAAGAGGCCGACCAGTGGGATGATAGTGAAGGAATTCTTGGCGCAACGCGTGGTGCATCTTTAGGCCCACTCCAGGCCTCTGTGGGACTACCGTGCTGGTGACGACGAGCTCAAGCTCTAGTCCCAGGACCTCCCCACTGAGGAGCCGAGCAGGGTCCTGGCGATCTTGCTCGGCGGCGACCCTAGTGACCTGCCTGAAGCTCAAAGTCCGCTGTACCGTCCTGACGACCGGGCCGACGTGATCGCCGGGCTGCCTGTCTTTGACGAGCGGGGGATCCTCCCAGCTGAGGGTTCCGGTCCGGTAGAGATGTCATCTGGCGACAACTACGGTGAGAGAGATTCGGAGAAGACTGTCGATGACTGCGCGGCGAGCGCGTCTCTCCCGTCACAGGCCGTCCTTTTGCGCGAGCTTGCAGATGATGATGTCGGCGATGAGGTCTCTGTGCGGGTCCCCTCGCGCCCGACCAGGACCTCCAGGGGACCCGCGTCGACCCCGCGCGCTACGTGGTCTGCGTGCGTGTCCGCCACCCAGAAGTGCAAGGCTGGGTCATCCTTGGCGCATCCCGCCTCCGCTGTTCGAAAACCTGAGGCACCAGGCTCGACCCCCTCCGTGGGGGGTGCTGTTGCTCCCGCCGACGCGGGGGCGGCGAAGAGGAAGAGCAGGAATGACCCCGAAGAGTGAGTTACTTGTCTTGGCATGCTACACGCGTCCAAAGCCCATGCTTGGTTTATTCCCTACTTTGCCTGATGTCCAGGGACTTCGTCTCTCCAAGGGCGAAGAGGAAGAAGACGGGCGTCTAGCCGAAGGTGACTCCTGACGCACCGCCGGCTCTCCCCAACGCGTCGCCGTCCACATATGTAGAGGGGAAGGCTCGCATTGATCATTGCA
Organism: Hordeum vulgare subsp. vulgare; assembly: GCF_904849725.1. Lineage (NCBI taxonomy): Eukaryota > Viridiplantae > Streptophyta > Magnoliopsida > Poales > Poaceae > Hordeum > Hordeum vulgare. The sequence goes on from NC_058519.1 coordinate 329,933,403, forward strand.
CCCTCCGAGCCCCCGAAGCGCCTCGAGGCGGTCGTGATGACGCCGCTGTCCAAGGGGCAGGCTCCGGGGGGGGGGGGGGGCCTCAGCCTGCTGATGCGCCAATGCCTGCGACCCCCAGGCATCCTTCGGAGCCCCTATTCCTCATGATGTTGCCTCCCCGACGGCACCGCCCGTGACACCATTGGACGCTCTTCGGGAGCAGGTTCAGAGGACCTCGGTATTCACCTAGGGTGTCCTGAACGCGGCCTTCACTGCTGTGACAAGGTCACGGTCGAGATGGGGAAGGTCGAGAGGGAGGCCAAGGTCGCCTGCGCTACGCGTGTGAAGGCGTTGAAGGAAGCCAAAGAGCCTGCCAAATGTTGCGAAGAGGTGGAGGCCCACCTGCAGGCCCTCCAAGGGGAACAAGCCAAGCTAGCCGAGCAGCACCGCCTGCATGAGGACGGACTCGAGGCCCGTGAGGCCAAGCTCGCCGCACGGGAAGAAAGGTTGTCCCAGGAGGCAAACCGCCTGAGCATGCAGCAGGCGTGCTTGGAAGAGCAGGAAAAGGAGGCCGCCTCGAGGAAGGTCCTCCTTGATGCCCATTGGGAAGCCCTCGCCGCGGCCGAGAGGGAGAAGGTCGCGGAGCTGGCCCGCTTCCCTGATGTTGAGCTCAAGATTCGCATGGCGCTCCGCTCCCTCTACCGGGATGGGTTCAACAAACCTCTAGACACCCGAGATGGCGGTTTTGCCGCACTCGCGACGGAGCTCGCTGTGGCGTTGGAGGACGCCGACCTGAAGGTGGACCTCTTCTTCGCGGCCGTGACATGCGTCTTCAGCCACCTTCATCTTCGCGAGCCGGGATTTGACCTCGGCTCCGCGATCCTGGCAGTCCCTGTCAAGGCCCGCGACTGCGCCGCGGAGGCGGTGAAGGGCCCCGTGGAGGCATTGGTGAAGAGGTTCGCCGGGTTGCAGCTCCTTCGTCTCCGGATGCCACTGAAGCCGACGACGGGGAAGACGACGCCTCTGACATCGACAACCAGCCCCCTGAGGAGGGGGCGACCAGTGACGGCTCCCTCTGATTTCTTCTCCCTGTCTTTCCCTGCAATGCACATCGTGCCTCGTGGAGTCGTCAAAATCATTTGCATTTTCCTGAACTTGTAATGGCTTGTAATAATTGAATGCTTGAATATTTTCTTTGCTTCGTTCCATTCATGTTTGATGTGTTACTCTGTGTCGGCAGGGCCTGCCCCATGCGTACCTACCCTTGATTGAATCGAATGGAAACCAAGGACGACCCAAAGGGGGAAGGGGCTACGAGCGCAGTTAGGCCCCTGAGTCGTGATGCTCAGGAGTCCCCCTTCATGCGCGAGTTGCCCTCATGGGGGGAACGCAGCAAGGATTCTGAAGCTTGGAAACACTTTCAGCACTCTGCGTCAGCAGGGCCCGCCCCGAGCGTACCTCCCTGCGATTGAATCGATCAAAAACCAAGGACGGCCCAAAAGCGGAAGGGGCTACAAGCACAGTTCAGGCTCCTGAGTCGCGATGCTTAAGAGTCCCCCTTGATGTACGAGCGACTCCCATGTCCTTCCTAAGAAGCTGACAGTTTGAGGCTATTGAACTCCTTTGAAACTCTGCGTCTGCAGGGCCCGCCCCTCGTGTACCTCCGCCGCGATTGGACCGACCAAAAACCAAGGACGGCCCAAAAGGGGAAGGGGCTACGGGCGCAATTCAGGCCCCTGAGTCACGATACTCAGGAGTCCCCCTTGACGTACGAGTGACTCCAGTGTTCTCCCGAAGAGATATGGAAAGGCTTGTCGAGTGCACTATGCTCTATGTTGGCACAGCCTGCCCCAGCGTTCTCCCCAAGAGATATGAAAGGGGCTACGAGCGCAGTTAGGCCCCTGAGTCGCGATGCTCAGGGGTCCCACTTGACGTAAGAGCGACTTTGTACCTTCTGTTGTTTGTCCCATGCACTGGGCGTGGGCGTAGGTGCAGGTGGTTTGCGTTGATTTCCTTCCCAGCTGCGGGCGTACCCATTGGCAGGCTGTGTTGGTGCCAGCTGCGGGCATAGTCATTGGCGGACTGCGTTGGTGCCAGCTACAGGCATAATCCTTGGCGGACTATGTTGATTGCCTCCATCTGTACCCAGCGCAGAGCATAGGTCTTCCACTAGCCGCAGGGTGGACCCCTTCGCGTCCTCGGGGTCCCCTGGGCGTATACAACCTCGGCTCATTATTATGTGAGAGTGTCACGGTGGGGTGTATCTGGGAGGTCGCGAGGACGCTTTGGCCTCGCGAGTATCCCTACCCCCGAGTCATTGGTGGACTGAGCTACTCCCCAGCGTGGAGCATAGGGCTGGCACTAGGCATGGGATGGACTCTTCCGCAACCTCGGGGGGCCCTGGCGTATACAGCCTCGACTCGTTATTACGTGAAAGTGTCACGGTGGGGGTTTATCTTGGAGGTCGCGAGGACGCTTTGGCCTCGCGAGTGTCCCTACCCCGAGTCATTGGTGGACTGAGCTTCTTTTGGATCATTGGTAAACCATGTTGACTTGTTCTTCTTCGAGAGTGAGATTTGGGTGTCTGATGCCTCAGGCAGCCTCCAAGGATAAGCTTCGACCGGAGCCCCCAAGAGAGGGTTGACTGCCCAAAGACGCAAGAAAAGTAGAACGTTAGGGTTCGAAGCGGGTGTGGTAGAAGCAACTGAAGAAATGCTTGAATTAAAGTAGCAGCTGGGAGAGCTCTGAGCTCCTGGAGGCTGCATGGCCCTGTGGGCGCCCTCGGACGGGGTGAGCCAAATAGTTACCTCGCAGCAGCCAACAAAAAGTTACCCGACGGCCATGCCGTTGAAGTGCCGAAAGCGCCATCATCACGCGAACTCCTGCTTCCACGGTCGCGACCCTCACGGGTCCGCCGCCTCCCGGGGCTCGGGGCATTCGCTCGGCCCGAGCATCTCCTCCTCTTCCTCGCCACGCCCAAGAAGGTCACACATGAGCATGGCATGCTGGAGCCGCTGGTAAATGGTAGCCGTGTTCCCCAACCCGCAGGGCATGAGGGCGTCGGCGCGCGGGTACACCCACCGATGGTCAGCTAGCACGGGCCAGAAAGGGCCTTGAGCCGCGGCTCTGTTGGTTGCAAGCAAGTTGATGCACACGCGTGGCCGGTGGACCGTGCCGACGATGGCGACTGCGATTGATGGTGCAGTGGCAGTCCCCGCCTCACACGGCCTGGGCCTCTCGAAGTGCTTGGATTGCTCTGATGACGGACTCACGGGAACTGAGCTGACGCGCGCCGGAGCTCATCCTCGGGTTGTGCTCGAGGGCCACCCTTGCTTCACTGGTCTAGCCAAGGACTTCCCCGGTGGGAGCCCTCAGCCCTGACCCAAGGGGGCGCCAAGCTCGCTTTCCTATGCGATGGGAGGCATGGCCCCGTACCTCGGCACGGAGCCGGAAGCCCAGGATGCTTCATGGGGAGGAGTTCCTTCTTTTTGCATGGATCGTCTCAGGGCGGTTCATCTTCTTCGTCGTTCGAGTGCTCTGTTGCCGCTGCACGGTAGGCGCGCTCGAGTGTGCAGACATCGTCCTTCTTGTCGCAAGCAATGGTGATGACGTCGCCGCCCCCAGCATCTTAAGGACGTTGTAGCCATGGTGGGTCACTTCCATGAACTTGGCGAGAGCCAGGTGTTGGAATTATTCCCTAGAGGCAATAATAAATATAGTTATTATTATAATTCCTGTATCAAGATAATCATTTATTATCCATGCTATAATTGTATTGAATGAAGACTTATATACATGTGTGGATACATAGACAAAACACTGTCCCTAGCAAGCCTCTAGTTGGCTAGCCAGTTGATCAAAAATAGTTAGTGTCTTCTGATTATGAACAAGGTGTTGTTGCTTGATAACTGGATCACGTCATTAGGAGAATCACGTGATGGACTAGACCCAAACTAATAGACGTAGCATGTTGATCGTGTCATTTTGTTGCTACTGTTTTCTGCGTGTCAAGTATTTGTTCCTATGACCATCAGATCATATAACTCACTGACACCGAAGGAATACTTTGTGTGTATCAAACATCGCAACGTAACTGGGTGACTATAAAGATGCTCTACAGGTATCTCCGAAGGTGTTCGTTGAGTTAGTATGGATCGAGACTGGGATTTGTCACTCCGTGTGACGGAGAGGTATCTCGGGGCCGACTCGGTAATACAACATCACACAGAAGCCTTGCAAGCAATGTGACTTAGTGTAAGTTGCGGGATCTTGTATTACGGAACGAGTAAAGAGACTTGCCGGTAAACGAGATTGAAATAGGTATGCGGATACTGACGATCGAATCTCGGGCAAGTAACATACCGAAGGACAAAGGGAATGACATACGGGATTATATGAATCCTTGGCACTGAGGTTCAAACGATTAGATATTCGTAGAATATGTAGGATCCAATATGGGCATCCAGGTCCCGCTATTGGATATTGACCGAGGAGTCTCTCGGGTCATGTCTACATAGTTCTTGAACCCGCAGGGTCTGCACACTTAAGGTTCGACGTTGTTTTACGCGTATTTGAGTTATATGGTTGGTTACCGAATGTTGTTCGGAGTCCCGGATGAGATCACGGACGTCGCGAGGGTTTCCGGAATGGTCCGGAAACAAAGATTGATATATAGGATGACCTCATTTGATTACCGGAAGGTTTTCGGAGTTACCGGGAATGTACCGGGAATGACGAATGGGTTCCGGGAGTTCACCGGGGGGGGGGGGGGGGGCAAACCCACCCAGGGGAAGCCCATAGGCCTTGGGGGTGGCGCACCAGCCCTTAGTGGGCTGGTGGGACAGCCCAAGAAGGCCCTATGCGCCACAGGAAGAAAATCAAAGAGAAAAGGAAAAAAAAGAGGAGGTGGGAAAAGGGGGAAGGACTCCTCCTTCCAAACCTAGTTGGACTCGGTTTGGAAGGGGAGGGTTCCCCCCTTAGGCTCGGCCGACCCCCTTGGGAGTCCTTCGACCCCAAGGCAAGGCTCCCCCTCCTCCCCCTATATATACGGAGGTTTTAGGGCTGATTTGACACAACTTTGCCACGGCAGCCCGACCACATATCTCCACGGTTTTACCTCTAGATCGCGTTTCTACGGAGCTCGGGTGGAGCCCTGCCGAGACGAGATCATCACCAACCTCCGGAGCGCCGTCACGCTGCCGGAGAACTCTTCTACCTCTCCGTCTCTCTTGCTGGATCAAGAAGGCCGAGATAATCTCGAGCTGTACGTGTGCTGAACGCGGAGGTGCCGTCCGTTCGGCACTAGATCGCGGGACTGATCGCGGGACGGTTCGTGGGGTGGATCGAGGGACGTGAGGACGTTCCACTACATCAACCGCGTTCACTAACGCTTCTGCTGTACGGTCTACAAGGGTACGTAGATCACACATCCCCTCTCGTAGATGGACATCACCATGATAGGTCTTCGTGCGCGTAGGAAATTTTTTGTTTCCCATGCGACGTTCCCCAACACCGGGTACCCAAGGATCGCATTGTACGACAAGTGGATGTGCCTACGTCACCAATACTAAGCGGCAGGCTACGCGGTCTCATAGGCGGGTTCTGCGGGATCTTCGTCTTCATCTTCATTAGTGATTCCCTTCTTTGATGGAGTATGAGAAGGAAGCGGTCCATCGCGGTGTCTCTTGGGTGGTGAGGTAGCGAAGAGTTTGGTGTACTCTTCCGCGGTCAGGTGACGACTCTGAGGAGGAGTGGCCTGAAGCGGTGGTATTCCTCCTTGGAAAGCGAAGCCAGGTGGTCCTTCAGGTGCTCCTTCCTTCTTCACCTTGCGGTTCTTCATCTTCTCGGTGCGAAGTAGATCCTTGACTTGGTGCAGCTCTTGGCGAATCTTTGTTGACTCTTTGATCAAAAGGTGCGTCAAAGTGTTAGACGAGAGACTGAAGTAGGTCTGAAACCTCAGTGGTGTCCCATCCTCAGAAGATGGGTTAAGTGTCCAACTCTCGTCTAACCCATCCTTAACAAAGGGTAGGTGACGAGTAGCTGGCTCATCAGCCATCTCGAGAAGTATGTCGCGGTGTTGCATGAGCGCCTCTCGTGCTGCCGTCTCCACTGCCAACATCAGGTCCTCCATCTATGGTCCTTCAAAGAACCAGCTAGTTGGGGAGTCGTTTGCCTTCACTATCACTTCCACGTGGTACTCCTTAGTGTTAGCATTGACCCAGTGCTCGTGGTAGAGGAATATCGACATGCGGCGTACTTGTCACTTCTCGAGGCTATCACTCAAAAGTAGAGGAAGCCCGTCTCCAGAAGCATCTCAGGTACGTTGGCCATATACAAGGTGTAGAGGAGAGGGTTAGAAAGTTTTTTGTGGGTGCAGAATCTCAGGTTAAGGACTAAGTGCACTAGTCGTCTCGGCTATCGTCCATGCTACCTAAGGCTTCCTATAGTCAGGATGGCTCTGATACCAGCTCTGTGGGGACCCCGACTTACGAGTCGAGATCGCCCAATGAACATGCTCAGTGATCCCAGAGATCAATGCTCACCAAACACACAGATATCGAATAAAAGAGTCTTACATCCAAGTACCGAATTATTACATCACATGACCAAATGGTCAAGTTCACAAGGTAGGGCCTAAGGCCTAAATCGTACTGATACAACTAATAGCGGAAATCATAGGGGCTAAGCGGGTGCACATGCCATCAAGCCTACACCGACATGCATTCTGACTCGAAAGCGTCCTAGTTCGCAGGGGCGTCTCCGAAGACGTACTCATCTCCAAACTCCGGTCCTTCCATGTCAGGTCAATAATATAACCAGTGGCAAGCCAATGAGTACTTTTGAATGTACTCGCAAACAGCCCATGGTATGAGCAATAAAGTGAAGGATAACAATAACATGCAACTTTGGTGAATATCTCTTGGTGGTAAATAAACATGACCATAGGTATGCATCATAAGTTAAGAACTACTTTTGAAGAACAGGTTACAGATATCAATATATTTGTTGAGGGCTGAACCATCTGGGTTCACCCTATATGCCAAGTCACCGAACTTGGTCATATCATTACTTTCATAATAACTCCTTTTCATCACAACTCACACACACTTGGTTTATGCGGAAATAACTGGACGTAGTTTAAGAAGTATTACCCAACTGTCCTTGACCGTGGGCACGGCTATTCAAATAGTTTTACACTATGCATAGGTAGTACGCTGGACCCACGAGATCCGGGAAACTTCCGTGTCATCCACGACTCGCGGTATATAACATACCCGAGGTAAGTACCCGATCAATGCCTTTCCCCTGACGATTCTAGACAAAGAGATCCACTCGATTGGTACCCCGCCCACATGTTGTACGTCTTACGAGCATCGACTCTGGACACTATAAACCATGCGGGGAGCAACAGTGTGCCTGGAACATATATAAAATGGCATAGTCGCCCTACCTGGCACGACCCCATCACGAGAGTGACCACATATCACTCCCGCCACTAGTAATGTGGCTCTTTGCTAGCACCGACCAGAGTAATCAACATAGCCCCGTCCCATAAAGGGGTAGCGTGGTCGTACATGTAAGGTTGGGACGGTCAACACATCATAAATCTAATCCCATTTCCGAAACCATACTTACTCAAAATACCCGGTGCACCACTTCACAAAAGTGGCCACCTAACTCATCATCACCCTCGGACATTAGTGGCACCTGACGGGGTTTTCATAATACTTTGATTTATACCAACACATGCTCATGCTACTGTTACTCTAGCTTTACTTGTCAACATGATACTAGCATGACCCTCATAGGTGGTAGGATCAAGCTTAATGCATGTGCTCCGGAGGATCCATTGGTAACATCACATCAATGATTTACCGGCACTTATGATCATATGCAACGGAAATATTTGCTACTCTAGCATGCAATATAACATATGCTCAGTCGTGGTCAAAGGGCTGCTTGCCTCGGTCAGCTAGGTATCCGGGGTCTTCGAGGTCTTCCGCTCCGATTCCCTTGTCACACGGATTTTCTATCGTCATCAAAAGAATAAATAAGAAATAGCTCACGCAAAAACATATCACAACGTCATTTTAAAAATGTTCTTTATTACTGATAAATCTATGTGGTTGTTTTGAAAAATATTTGCCTCTGATTCCAATGAAGGAACATTTTTAAAATCAACCAAACAGAAGCGAAACTATTCCAAGTCACTCCTTTTTATTATTGTAAAACAGAATAGTTGCTGAAGAATTCATCAAATGGTCTCATTAAATACTACATATTATTAGAAGAATATCAGTGGTAAAATTATATGTTTACACTGGTTAAATATTTTTATAAAAATCTTTGAAATTAGATTTTAGAAACAAAAGAAAAATGGGCTAAGTCCCTGGCCTGGCCCGGCGTGGAATTGGGCTGGCCCAAGGCTAGCCGACAGCCTGCCCAGGCGCGCACACCGTCAAGTTTGAACCTGACGTGCGGGGCCATGCGGTCAGCAGCTGTGGGAAGCGAGGGGGAGAGAGCTGGGCCACCGACAGGTGTGGCACACCTGTCGAGGCCGTGTCCTACCTCTGGCCAGAGAGGAGGAGGAGCACGCCGGCGAGGTTGCCGACGTTCTCAAGCCCCAACGAGGACAGAAAGGGGTTCGGCTCGACGCCGCCTACATACTGGTGGTCGGAGCAACGACGGAGAGGCACGGGTTCGCCGGCGACGAGGAGGCCGCGGCGGAGGAGTTTCGGGAGGTGGTCGAGAGGGTAGCTAGGGGCACGGAAATGCTTGGGAAAGTTGGGGGAAAGCTTCCTAAGGTCGAGGGGCTCAGTTTCATGGGTCGAGGAACGCAAGAGCCGTCGTGTAGCCGGAGATCGACCGGAGCTCCGAGGCAGAGGGTCCTCGGTCGATCTCGAGCACCGGGACTGTGCTGGCTTGCTGGGGTGGCTCGGGAGGTGCTAGTGCTTGTGGCGAAGCTGTGTGAGGGGTGCTGGAGAGAGGGGGCATTTATAGGCCCGCGATGGTGAGCCGTTTCGGGAGTGCCGGTGACTCACTGTGGCACGCATGGGGGTGCACAGAGGAGCTGGGGTCGAGACCACAGTCTCAGGACGTGGTTTTGGACTACCAAAACCATCTGCAACAGAGGGAGGGAGAGAGGAACCGAGCATCAGTGGCCGCGCAACCTTGGCCGGTTCTGGTGCGTGCGGGCACGTGTCGCACGATCTCTAGCGCGGGAAAGGAGGGGCCCTGATGGTCGCTCGATGCAGAGGGGTTGTCGGGGAAGAGGTTGGACACCTTGGGGGAGGCTGGAACTCGCAAAGGGTGTCGCCCCCACCTCGGTGGCTTCCTGTAGCGCGCCCAGAGCGCAATTTTGGCATGCCACGGCATGCTGGTGTGCTCTGAGGCACTTTGGATGTGTCTAGCATGTCCTAGCAGTGGCTGGGAGTGAGGCTAGCCGTTGGGGTCCCGTGGGAGATTCGGCTATTCAAGGGAGACAAGGAATACTAGTGCTGTCAGCTTTGAACTGAAGCTTAGATTGGGGTTTTTGGCATTTCCACTTTATACCAGTGAGGGGCCAGTTGATTGGGGTTGAGCATTGATAGTGGCCACCTAATCTGAGAGTTTGGAGCAAAGGGGTTGGGTTTAGCTATGGGTTAAAGGGGCTTTTACCCATTTGTCACAAGGTGCTCGAAAGTGGTTTCGGGTAGTTGCACCCCACCACTGGTGCTGCAACTTAACATGTTTGGGTTTGGTGCTAAATATGGGGTTTCACCAAGTTTGAGCTCCATTGGACAAGTTAAGCTTTGTAAACTTGAAAACAGCACTATTTGACCAGATCTGTCCTTTCCAAAGAGAGTGTGGGCAAACTAAGTCCCACAAATCCCATTTTTGGTGTGGAACCCTCATTTCAGGTATTAGGCACTCCTGCAAAGATTCAGCATCATTGTACAAACTTAGCTATGTAGAGTTGCTCTAACTTCAATCTGGACAGAAGGGGTTTTAGGCTTATTTGGGGTCCTTAATCACCTTGGATCAAGGTGAAACTTTATGTGGACACCAAATATGGCTTAGGGATACCACTGGAATTTTCTAGGATTTTATTGAGAATATTTACTTTGGAAATATTTCAAAAGGTCAAAACAAATAGAAATGGTTTTCAGGGTTTTACTCAAATAATTATAATATAAATAGGGGTTTAAAATCTTATATATGGAAAATATATGTCCTTCTGATCATCTCCAAATTTAATCAGATTTTTCTAAGGCAGAAAAGTATTTTTCCATGTAGGAATACCATTTCTGGCCTCAGAAATGGACATGTAATTTAATTTGGAAAATAATTCTAAAAATAATTATTTTGTGGTTTTGGAGCACTAAAATGAAGTTAAAATCAGATCACCAACTTTGGGTAGAAACACTCCTTGCCATCAAGGGCATGTAGTGCAACTCCAAGTAGGGTTTTACCTTGATCACAAACAAGTAAAGGTTTTTCAAAATAATTTAATATTGTGAAATGGGGTTTTTATCATCACATGATCATCAGACAAGCATTCAATGACAATCATGGCACTCACATCATTAGTTTTGAAAAAAAATTTAACAAGCTCGGGTTTTTGCATTACAGAGAAGTCGTAGTAAAAACAGGGTGTGACAACGATCATCGTGGATGATCGCGCATTATAGCGTCGAGACCCCGACCATCATCACCGCCACTCCGAACAGGAGGATTATGAGCCACCCCTAGATCTCGTCCGCCATTGCAGTCTCTCCTCAAGCACCTTCAAGGATAAGAAGAAGGAGGAAGAGGACCGGAGCAGCAGCAAGGGACGAGGTCGGGTGAGGGAACGAGAAAGACTCCCTGGAAAATTTATAGCCAGGCTCGGTGAGCCACTGGCAAGGCCACCGGCCCCGCTCGCCGCTCGGCCGTCGGTGCTCGTTGGTAAACCCAGAGCAGTGTCGACACGCGCAGGCCCGTGAGGTGAGTGCTCATTGCGCCGGTAGCTGGATCACCGCGCACCACCGCAAGGCGGCCCCGGACACTCTACGCCCCTAGGCACCGCAAGTGGAGGAAGCACCTGGGCCTCTCCCAGGGAAGAAGAATCAGAAGAAAAAGAAGAGGCTGACAGCGGCCCCTGGGCCCACCTGTCGGTCGGAGTAGCCGCAGAGCACCGGGTACAACTAGCACAACCTGGAATTGCAAATTTTTCCCTTCCTGCAGCGTCTTCGTGAACCGTAGGTGCACCAATAAGTGGTATTCTTGTGGTGACCATGCGAGACCGTGTGTTTAGAACAAATTGCTATCGTTGTGTTCAGCAGCATAGCAGAAGCAGACCCTTGTAATCACCTTAACAAATCTCGGGGACGAGATTTTCTTAATGGGGTAAGGTTTGTAACACCATGTGTTTAGCATTTCTGACTAATTAACTTATTTCAAAAATTAGGACCAATTCAAAATATTGTGAATGATTGTGATGCTGAAGTGACTATTGTTTGCTTGCTTGTTGGTATGCTTGTGTTTGATTCTAAATGATTCTTGTTACCCTCCATACTCACCTCCTTAGCCCGAAACTCCTCCTAATGATCATGCCATGTGTTTAGGACCATAAACTAGTTTTACCAAATATTATTTTCACCAAAAAGCATTTCTTTGAATTAAGCTTTCAAAAACCGTGAGATGGGACTTGTACTACAAGTCCTCAAATTATGGAATTTATTTTTCACCAATTATTTTATTTAAAACCCATTATGAAAATGGCTTCCCAAAACCTTAATATTATTATTTTAAAATTTATTTTACTATTTTATTTAAATGCCTTCCCGCGAGACCACAAATGGTCTCTTATGAAGGAAAGGTACGTTTATTGCTTTCAAAACATTTAATAAAATTTAGGGAAACTGGGTCGACATATATATTCCATATATATGAGTTTCAACACATGGTCATGTTCAAAATATTGGCCAAATCCCTTGAAAACCCTTCCTGCCTATTTCAAGCTTTTGGAATATTTCTATAAGAACTATTCTCAATAAATTCCAGTAAAATTCTAGCATGTCATATATGATATATGTGATGATCTTGCCAAGTTTCATCTCAATCCAAGTTGATTTGACTCCCCTAATTATTCTAAAACCCTATCTGTCGAGATCCAAATTTGAGCAACTCTACATTGTCAAGTGTCTCCAATTGTGCTCAAATTTGGTGGACATGTTCTCAAGCCTCTCAATCCAAGTGGTGCATCAAGGAGAATAGAAGAACTTGTCCCAAGCCTCTCAAAACCCTGTGTGTTGATTTCTGACATTGAGAAACTTTACATTATAAAGTTTCTCCAGTTGACCCCAAAACTTTTGGGCATGCCTTAATGCTCAAATAATGCCCCACACCAAATATTGGACTTGTGGAAATTGATTTGAATAGTTTTGTAAGAAGAAAGCCATTTCACTTGGATCACCATTTTTACCCCTCTTGTCCCACCTCTGCCTAATTTAATTCCCCCACCTCTTTCCAGAAGGTCCCTAGCATCCCAAGGCATCTACAAGTTATGGCATGCTGATGTGGGGAAAATGAGCGGACATCTACAAGTTGAATTTTGGCTGAAAGGTAGTTTTGTACATAAAGTACTAGCTACCCTCCTCTGCTTGATCTCAAACTTGATAGTGTTATAGTCCTTGCACAGACAAGCATGCTAGACAAGGTCCCATACTGAGATCACTCCATTAAGCTTCCTCATTTCTATCCTTAAGTTTGCTGCTGCAAACTAAATTGTAGTCAAAGCCAATTCAAACCAGCTCCATTTTGGTCCAAACTCCACCAGTGCATCGTGGCACACATACCTTGCATGTTTGACACCTTGCTCTGGCCAAGGGTGGCTTTGGACACGTAGAAGGGGTGGTGACCACCACCCTGGCCTGAAATGTGGGTGCTCTGCACATTGTTTCTTTCCTCCAGGCCATTTCTAGCCGAATCAATTTGTCTCGGTATGTCACAGCCCTTCCTTTTGACTATTCCAAACGCTTCCACCCACCAGCTAGCTTCCAAGCTAACTCTAGGGCGCGTGGCATCCATGCACCAGGAGCACCCGAGAGCTCTCGAGCTCTTTCTCTCCCTCTCACCCTCTTATCTCCTCTCCCCCGAGCCTCCCTCGCTCCCATTCAGCGTCTCCTACCTCCCAGCAACCTCCTGAGCTCCGCCCCTTCTCTCCCAAGCTCTCCTCCTCCTCCTGCCCTGCCATGGCCGAAGCTCTCCCTCTAGAAGAAGCTCCAACGCTGGGCACGCGACACTCTCCTCCCCTTCTAGACACCTCAGGGGCTCCCCCAAATCCTGCAGCTTCTTCCCCCCTCCTTCCTCTTCCTTCCAGGTGGCCGGCGCATCGCTCCCCCGGCCTCCATCGCTGCCCTCTGCCGCGTCCATGGGCAGCTTGCTTCGAGGCTCCCCTGCTGGTGCGCTCGCCTCGGTCGGAGCTGCTCGGAGGCACCAGGGCCAGCAGGACTGCCCTCCCTTGTGTGCTCCTCCATGCCCGAGCGGGAGATTAGGGATGGTCCTGACGGGCAGGCCCGGCCAGTCGGTGACCAGCCGCCAGGCCCACACGGGTTAAGTGGAGACGACATCCGGCGGTGGCCGTTTTCGTATGTGGGAAGCGCCCTGGCAAAATACGCCTACGGCGTGGCCGCTTTGCAGACTAGCTCGCGCGCCTGGGCCGGCCCAACTGCCTAACAGCCGCCTGAGTGCAGTATAGCCTCCATTGATGAGCCTTTTATCAATTTCCCTTTTTGTAGAAACTTCAAAATTTTATATAAAAATCATTTTAACTCCAATTTGGTTAATTCAAATTTCTGCACGTCCCTAAAATCAAGACCTATCCATAGATGTGCATTGCACATTTTTCCAGAAGACTTTCTGTGGGAATTGATATTGAATTGCCCATTTGAATATTTAAAATCCCACTTTGTAAATTCCTATAGCATCCAAATCAACCCGAATGGAGTGATTACAAATTCCAGAGCCTTCTAATATCATGCCCTATTTTTGAAGCCTTGGTCAACATTTTTGTATGACATATTTTTGTTGCAATAAATAAGTAGCTCCCTTTTGCTATTTATCCAGTATTGGAAAATCCCTAGAATGGTCATTTGAACTCCAAATCTAGTGAAGCAACTTCCAAGGCGTTTTAAAAATTACGCTCTATTAAATGAGTGCCTGCACTCATTTTTATCATAATACTTTCTCTGGGATTCTTTAAAGATCACATATTCCTCCTCTAATACATTCAAAATTCCCTGATGATCCAAATCTCCTATAGCAAGCTTCAGCTATTTTTCTTATGACCAGAGAGGTCCAACAAAAATAAAACTCCTATTTATGTAGCACTTTTGTTTCTGCTTGCTATGTGGCTTACTGTGTTGTTTCAGATGATAGTGGACGGAGTAGAGGAGCACTCGGAGTTGGACTAGAAGACCCCGAAGACCCAGAGGACTTATGAGAGCAAAGGCAAGCAGCTCTTTGACCATGTTTGAGCAAATTTTATATTGCATGCTAAGTAGAGCAAATATTTCTGTTGCATGTGATCATAAGTATTCAGTAAATCATCGATATGATGTTTACGATGGATCCTCCGGAGCACTTGCATTTCAAGCATGACCATACCACCTATGAGGGTCACGCTAATATCATGTTGACAAGTATAGCTAAGAATAGTACAAGCATGAGCATGATGATGGTATAAATCAAAGGTTTGTGAAAAACCCGTCGGGTGCCACTAATGCCCGAGGGTGATGATGAGTTAGGTGGCCACTTTTGGTGAAGTGGTGCACCCGGTATTTTGGTGTGAGTGGTTTCGGAAATAGGAGTAGATCTATGATGTGTCGACCGTCCCAACCTTACATGTGCAACCAATTACCCCTTTGTGGGACGGGGCTTTGTTGATTCCTCTGGTCAGTGCTAGAAGAGAGCCAAATTACTAGTGGTGGGAGTGATGTGTGGTCACTCTCGTGACGGGGTCATGCCACGTAGGAAGACTATGCCATTTTTACGTGTTCTCGGCACACCGTTGGTTCCTGCATGGATGATACTGTCCAGAGTCAATGCTCGTAAGACGTACATCATGTGGGCTGGGTACCAATTGAGTGAATCTCTTTGTCTAGTATCGTCATGGGAAAGGCATTGATTGGGTACTTACCTCGGGTATGTTATATACCGCGAGTCGTGGATGACACGGAAGTTTCCCGGATCTCATGGGTACAGCTTGCAACCTCTGCAGAGTGTAAAACATTTCGAATAGCCGTGTCCACGTTGAAGGACAGTTGAGTGGTGCTTCTTAAACTGCTTCCAGTCGTTTCCGCATAAACCAAGTGTGTGTGTGTGTTTAATGGTGTTATCTGAGAAAGAGTCGATATGATCAAGTTATGTGACTTGGCATATCGGGTGAACTCGGAGTGTTCAACCCTTGACAAATATATTGATATATGTAACATGTTCTTCTAAATACCATCTAGCTTATGTTGCACATCCATCTATGATCATGTTTATTTACAGTCAAGCTGCTATCCTCCAATACTGCATATTACTTGTTACCATACCAACTGCATTATCCATACCATGGGCTGTTTGCGAGTACATTCAAAGTACTCACTGGCTTGCCACTGGTTATTTTATTGAGGAGGTATGAGAGATCAGGATATGGTGAAGAGCACAATGGTGACGTTCCTACGAACTAGGACGCTACCCAGTCAGAATGCCTATAGGTTAAGGCTGATGGCATGGGTCCACGCTTTCGACCAATATTTCCGCTATTGGTCAAGTTTGGTGTGTTGGCCCTCAAGGCCCATTTATGTAAGGTTTGACCACAATGGTCATTTTTGTATCAAACGGTATGTATGGATGTAAGACTCTTGTTATTCAGTTTCTGTGTGTTCGGTGAGCATTGAACTCTGGGATCACTGAGCACGTTCATTCGGTGATCTCGACTCGTAAGTCGGGGTCCCCACAACCATGGAGGCAAGTCATAATCCGCCAAGTCCTTCAAAGGTAACAAAAGATGTTGTATCCAATGATGAGACAGTTATCGTTTCTGGGACGGGTCACACCACGCCCGTCTACACCGTGATGGCTAAGCGTACTGCCATAGGTGCAACAATCGAAGTGGAGAAAGGGAAAGTTAAACCCGAGCTTCCCAATATTGACAAACTTGATTTTGAAGAACTGCACACTTGGTATCTGAGCTGCCTCTCCATGAGCCGGGATATGGAAGTCAGTCTGGTAAATATGATGAACAAACGATATGAGGTATGCTTCTCTTCCATAACTCATCCCATATATCGTTGTATAGCCCCAAGGGCTGGGTCATCTTCTGGAAGATGTGCCAGGTCTTGTGAATTGCTTGAAAATTCAACCTATAGCCTCGAAGGACCGGGTCATCTTCTTGAAGATGAAACGGGTCTTGTCAGTATAAATTTGAAACTTCAATCTGTAGCCCCCAAAGGCCGAGTCATCTTCTTGAAGATGAGCCAGGTCTTGTAAATATTAATTTGAAACTTCAACATGTAGCGCCCAAGGGTCGGGTCATCTTCTTGAAGATGAGCCGAGTCTTGTAAATATTAATTTGAAACTTCAACCTATAGCCCCCAAGAGTCGGGTCATCTTCTTGAAGATGAGCTGGGTCTTGTAAATATTAATTTGAAACTTCAACTTGTAGCCCCCAAGGGCCGAATCATCTTATTGAAGATGAGCCGGGTCTTTATCAGTTTTTACTTGGAATTTCAACCTGTAGCCCCCAAGGTCTGGGTCATCTTCTTGAAGATGAGCCTGGTTTGTAAAACGATGTAAAAAAACTAAGATGCATTAGCCCCCAAGTGTCAAGTATATTGCGTGCAATCTGCTTGAGCTTGATACCAATCTTCTATGGAAGCTGAAAAGTCTTTTACAATCCATATTGGTGGCTCAGCTTTGAATTAGTTACCTATCTTGTTTTGATTGTATAGAAATATATAGGTCAAGATGACTCATACTTGAATAGTATGAAGAAAAATTTGTCACGGCAACAAGACTACGGGGCTGAAGCTAAGGAAAAACTTCGGATTTCCTTGGCAGAAATTGAAAAAATCAAGTCTGAGCACACATTGTATAAAGAGACGGCTGAAGCTAAGAAAGCCTCCGTGTTAAAACGTGCTGAAGTCACCGAGGGTCAGCCGAAACTGATGTCTGAAGAGTTAACTGGTCGAAAATGACATATCTCGAGGATGACCAGTGTTGTGTTTGGTAAGCACCTTGTATGTAAAATTTTCAATTACCACATTTGTAAAGAAACAGAAAACTGCCAAGCGAGTCACACTCCAAATTTTTTGTTGCAGGCCCTTGATCAACCAATCTTCAAGATGACTGTGTGCTAAAACTAAAAGCATTATATACCCTGACAGAGCAACTTTATGCTGGCGGCTTACTCCTCAATGTCGTAAGCACCTTTTTGCCTCTGATGCTGATCTGTCGACCATCTTGACAGAAGAAGCTGAATTCCATGCTTTAATCAATTGTAACTAGGATATGGGAAACTTCCAGATCCAAGACCGTGAAAGCTCGGCACATGGTAACCAACAGGCGGCTTAATCCAGGCAGTTTCCCAAGATCAACATGGCGGAAATTGAACCCGGAGGAACTGGCCACCGGGTTAATGTGGAAAGAAAACTTTGGCCTTCTTGAGCCATGTAATATTTTTAGGTTTAAAAAACTACTATGAGTGCACAAAACCTTGCATGGATGCTCGAACTTTTGGCATTACCTTTTAATATGAGTCGCCTTTCTTAGCTTTTATTGCCTTGCAAATTTGATTTTCCCTTTTTGAGAAAAAGGACTTTATAGTCATCATGCTTTGCATGAGTCAGTAGGAATATTGAATCCTTTCCGAAAAAAGATAACACCATATAGGGTATTGAAATGTTATAAATAAGCCGTCTCGGTGAGTCACGGCGAGTAGACGGGCTTGCAAGGCTCTAGTCATACCCTAAGAGGTTTTTGCAAAAACCTTTATGATTTAGACTGGCGGATCAGGCTCAAGTCAAGCTTTAGTGAAGCAAGTTCAATGAACCCATGGTCTGTCTATTTTCCCTATGCCAGCTCTCCCTCACACCTCAATGTTTTAACCTTTGTAAGTTCAGGGTCCACGATGGGTTGACTCGCCAAGAGTACACAAGGCCAATAAGGGGAGTCGCTTCGAACATACAGTCCAGTATAACCATTGTAATGCATTAATTTTTCGCGAGTCAAGATGGTATTAAGGCTGAACTCAATAAGTTGGAAGCCCGCAAGTGACCTATGATCAAGGAAAAGCCGAGCATAGGATTGCAGAAGACGATGCTATTACTGCTAAACAACCCGGGGACTAGTAGCCCCCAAGTAAGCCGGCTTTATTCTTCAAGATCATAAATTGGCGCCTATGTTTGAACTCCGCATCATGGCAACTGGTCCTCTTTGGCTTATTAGTATCCATGTTTGAACGATCACAATAGGGCGGCTCATCCTCTTTGATACTAATTTCGTCCATGTTTGAATGACCTGGGGCATTGCAAAACAACGTCTACCTTGTGGCTCCAAACTAGCATTGATCCTCAGGAGTGATGCCTCGATTTGGTATCGCTCACGCAGCCCGCACCGGTTCATCCTCTTGGGCGGCTTATGTAAACAATAAATACTCATGGTCAATATATAGGCTGAAACGGGCGTGGTGTGGAGTGCAGTCGATCACGACGTCAAGAAAATTGTGCCTACTAAACCAACGTTGTCTTCAGCATCTCAATGGCATTCCTTGCTTCCACCTCAAGTAGGGTGTTTCCACAAATAAGGAGAGACTCCAAGTTGCGGGTAGCAGCCAGCACGTTGTCTACGGGGTTGGAGAAGTGCATTGCGGTGTTTGAATGTGCTGAGCTGCCTGCTGGATCGGTAGAGGCTGAGACGGGTGCTGAACGAACTCGACCTATCGATTAGTCTGACGAGGCGGGTTATGTTCCGCACCAGGTGTATGTGAGCTGTCAAATAAGTGAGTGGGATTAAGATTGGCCGGAATACGACTCTGATGCCCCCTCTGGTGCACCACATCAGATGCGACTTGCTGACGCTCAAGCTGCCACACCTCAGCCTTCAAGCATTCCACCTCTTCGTTAATTCGAACATGCTGATCTGCCATCTTGGTGTTCTCAGTGTCAATCTCATGTTGCATCTTAGCCATCTCCTCACGCAGTTTTGCCAGCTCAGCTTTGATTTCCTCCTGATTTTCATCCATCACGGTGATTGCCATGAGTTTTGACATCTCGACCATTAGATCCTTCATGCCTCGGGCTGGCGTCTTTCCAGACCTGCTCGCTCCATTGGCAGTCGCCGCATCTGGCTGATTCTGAGCCATCTCTATCCCCTCCATATAGATGGGGACTTGGCGAGGTGGTTCTTGCGGACCTTCAGAAATTGCCGCCTCGGGAAAGCTTCCAAGCCTTCCCTCATAGAGAGGGCAGATTGAATCTGTGTCCCCTATGGATGACTCACCGTCTGAGATGACGGGGGTGTCTCCATCGACCGCCGGCTCATCCGGGAGGCTAACCCTAAAGCCAACAAAGATGCGGCTCCACCCAATCTCACGCTTGGCACGTGGGGTGAACTGAGCCGGATCGATGATTTCGATGCAGATGTCCGGTTCAGGAATAAGCGCGCCGATTTTGTCGATAAAGACGTGAATCCTGCCGAAGGAGGCCTCGTAATGAGATTCGATCGAACTGTCCTCTGGTCCCTAGCTCGAATTGTCGATGTAGTACTTTCCACGCCGGCTCTTGGTCATGAGACCAACCACGTAGCTCCCGAACCTTGGAAGATCTCCCTTTGACAAAGCTACTCCACCGTGCGCCAGCCCCACGGTGGGCGCCAACTATTGTGGTTTTGTCACGGTAGATGTCCTCGTGAAAGGACTTAATTGTGAAGTCATCGCTACTATGTGGTTACTCAAACAGGTTGATCGGGAACGAGAAACGAGTTTACCCAGGTTCGGCCCCTCTGATAGAGGTAAAAGCCTACGTCCTCCTTTGTGTGTATTAATGAAGAAATTGATTACAAGGGTGCGGTTTCGCGTGACCTAGCTCTCGATTGATTGTAACTTAACCCTACTGGACCTAGAGACTCGCCTTTATATACAGGTCGAGGCTCTAGGTTTACAAGAGTGTGGTTTGCGTTATGATTTGTGGCCTGGTATGTTTCTAACTTGCCTTGCTCCTTAAACAAGGAAACTCCTGGCGATCCTTCTCCCTGGTGGTCCAAGAGCCACTATATTGTGTCTTGGGCTACAACTGGCCCTCGTTGGTAACCACCTTGTGCTTTCTGCTTAGTAGGTCAGGGCCCATCTTGAGTACAAATGTTGAGCCGCCATCATTTTGACCCGGCCTCTTGGGGAGGGTCATACGGCGGGATAATATCCCCAACAAGAGTGACTCACTACACCACATAGAATAGGAAATCGAGGATGGGCATAATGGCCTTCACCTCGTCGATAATCGCTAAAGCGCTTCCGAAGGGCAAGAAGGGGTGCGACAATTTGAGGAGGAGAATCTCGCGATGGCGATGCTGCGGACGACATGCTCTACCCCCGAGGAAGTCCGGGAAGAAGACGATGAAGGCGATGCGATCGTCCCCTCCTAACCCTGGGAACGGGATGAGGTAGACACCGAGGTGCTACTTTCCATCCTGGCCGGAGCGAAGGGGCGATGGTGGGGGAGAATGGAACCAGCGATGCCCTCTTCCCTGCAACTTTGAACCTATTGGTTCTCTTACGATATGCGCTAACAGGGATGGGGAAGAGGGAGAAGAGAGCATCGGTGAGAAGACGAGAGGGGAGGAACCCTAGGGAGGCAAGCCACCTATAAAGCTGCGCAGTGGGACGGTGTTGCCTTGGTGTACGTGAAGCTAATGACACCGCGTGCGCCCTCTGTTCGCTGATTGTCACTAATGGGGATGACGACGTCGGGAGGGATCAGGTGACTGTGAGAGCAAGGGGGGCTGGGTTGGGCTAGCTGGCTGCTTTGCTAGGCCGGGGAGAGAGGAAGAGGGCCCACGAGAGATTGATGCTCTCACAGAAAAAATTAAAGGGTTTGCTTTTATGGAATCAAACAATAGCGAACAAATAATGAGTAGGGAGTTTAGAAAGAGTTTTTGAGGACAAATAAAAATAATTTGGCACTCAGTAAAATAAGCCCTATTTATTTAAAAATGGTTTTTTTTCATGTTTAGAGAAACAAAAATAATTAACATAAATTGCATGTTGGAATCTGTTTTCCAAAGATTCAAAAGACAATTATCTTCCAACATGTTTGAGAGGTTTTTAACAATTCTAATCAGAATATTTAGAAGAAGTGCAACATTTTTACAGAAAATAATAAGCAAGTGAATTCACCACATATTGCATTTTGAAATAAGAGAGGAGTGCATGTTTTGAAAAGAATTGTGGGGAGGGCTTTTACACCATGGTTTAGCATATCAACACCACAATCACACACATTCACATCCCACTTCACAAGCGTAACAAGCAAGGCATGATGCTACTTAAGAATGATGATTATGATGTCACGATGCAAAATGTTACGAAGCAAATAAGTATTATAATTCAAACCACATATGGCAACATTGAGGGTTCCACATGGAATATATTACAAATAAGTCAATGTGATGCACTTGGGTTGTTACACTTAACCTATATGCATTCTTACTAGGAAGCGTTGTAGTTCACATGGTCATCACCGATGAACTCTTCTCCATATTCATTCTCTTCCATGCGTGGCCAATTAAATAACCAGTGGAAAGCTAATGAGTACTTAATTAACCTATGTTTGGAACAAGGCAATAGCAATGCACGATATAGCACTAAGTAGGTAAGTTGCAGAAAGCTAATTTTTAGTGCAATGACATGATCAAATGAACTTGTAAAAGGATGCATCAACTCATTGCAGATATCCATATGAACAGGTTACAGATATCATCATAAGCAGGGGTTGAACATGTCATGTTCATTCATCATGCGAAGTCATCACACTTAGCTCCAGATTCATGTTTATCACACACACTCCAAGTTTTGTGAAAACATTTGGACATAGTCTAAGGAGCACCACCCAACTATCCTTGACCATGGACACGGCTATTCAAATAGTTTTACACTCTACAGGGATTGCATGTTGTACCCACTAGACTCGGTGAACTTACGTGTCATCCACGACTCGCGCTATATTACATACCCAAGGTAAGCACCCGAACAATGCCTTTCCCCTCGCACACTAAACAAAGAGTCCACTCTTTGGCCCACGTGCTCATGACATACATCATATGAGACTCGCTCAAGATTGTACCATCCTTGAGGGGACACAATGTTGTTCCCGGTGTCTGTAAAAACAGCCCATAGTCACCCTACCTGGAACAACCCCGTATCGAGAGGTTAATTATGGCCCTCTTGCCACTAGTAATGCGGGATCTCAACTAGCATCAACCAAGGTAATCAACAAGGCCTCTTCCCATAAAGGAGTATCATGGTCACACATGTTACATTGGGGCAGTCGAGAAATCTTAAATCTAATACATTTTCTAAAACACACACAGAACTTGCTCTGGTATGCCACTTCTTTCTCAAGTTGTTACCTAGCTCAACATCATCTCCGTCGGGCATTAGTGGCACCCCACAGGGTTTTCGAGAAGTCTTTGAAATCCTTTATTTTCTAACACCATGCATCATCAATCCCACTTGCGTAGAAACAACCAAGCATCCTAACTACTTCCCACCCGCACAACTCTCATAGGAAGGTAGGGTGATGCTCAATGCAATTATTAACGAGGAAATATCAGAGACAAGCCACCAAGGTGGTCACCGATTCAACATGATTTAGAAGCAATTAAATAAAGTTCTATATGACATGCATACAATGTTTCATAGTCATGGTTAAAGGGTTGCATGCCCGGCTCAGCAAAGACTTCGAGATCATCACCAGCTTCTCGTCCAACTCTGAGCACTTCGTCTACTTGGTCAACTATCGCCGGAACAACCACAATAAGCAACACACCAAGCAGAAAATAAAAGTGATCTATACATACGATTTTTTTCTTGGACATCTCTGGTCATAAGAAAAATTCCTATGGTGGCTCTACTAAAGTTGGGTCAGTGGGCCTTTTTGAATGAGGGAAATGGAGAAAATGATGATACTATAAGAAGTATATAAAAACATTTTTAGAAAAATGAGTAAATGCACCTATTAAATAGGGCATGATTTTAGAAACATTTAAGAGGTGGTTTCACTAGATTTGTTGGAATGAATTTCTTATGATTTTTGTAAGTTGGATAAAATGGAAAAGTGGGCCATTTAATAGGTCCAACAGAAATAGTGTGTTGGAAAAATCTCAACCATAACTAGGGAATTAGGTGATTATTTTACAAACACCTAGGAATTGGAATCACTCCATTGGAGTTGATTAGGATCTTCTAGGGATCTTGCGAAGTGGCATTTATTAGTTCAAATTTCAAATTTGAACTTGAACAGTATTGAGAAGTGTTAGGGGAAAATTTGGAAGTTGCACCATTATTTAGGTTGTGATTTTAGAAAATTATAGGAGTTTGAATTATTGCATTTGGATTACTATTAAATTTTGTGGAATCATTGCAAGGTTCTGATAATTAGAAAAAGAAAAGCAATATTGTTCCTTTGGGCCCAAATAGTCGCACCTAAGCCGACCCAGAGTGGATTCAGCCCGATGCGAGAGGGCATGCGCGCCGGCTGGGGTTCAAACCCGATAGGGCAGCCCAAGTGGTTAGTGAGGGAGAGAGGGGTAGGTGGATGATAGGTGGATCGCACCTGTCATCTCCTTCCTTGAGGCAAAGAGCATAGGTGCTCACCGACGAGGTTGTGGTCGATGGCGGTCCAAGCTGGGCCACCGACGAGCTCCTGAAGATCCCGTTGTTCGGATGGTGGAGGAATTGGTCGTCGGGGCGCTCCGGTTCGCCGGCGATGAGCAAGCATGGCGGAGGGGGTTTAGGAGAGGGTCGCCTCGGTCGTTCCTCGCTCCAATCAATGAAGAGGGGGAGGGGAATCACACCAGTACGGCTGGGAGAATCTATTTGAAGGATAAGGAGGGTTAGGGAGGGTCGTACCGCGAGATCAATGGATGTGCGCATGGGCGGAGCTCAGGTCCGATCCAAGTGCTGGGGGTCATGAGGCTGGTGTGGGAGGAGTGGGAGCTCCATTGGGGAACAGAGGAGGCGATCAGAGGGGAGAGACGGCCATGGGAGTGGATTTTTGTGGGGACCCCGAGTTACAAGTCGAGGTCGCCGAATGATCGTGCTCAGTAATCCCAAAGATCAATGCTCACCAAACACACAGATACTGATTATTAAGTGTCTTACATCCGAATTTAATGTATGATACAATAAAGGGACCATCAAGGTCAAGTATTACATAGGTAGGCCTAAGGGTCGGTCACACCATCACAACTACTAATGGATAACTTGGTGATAAACGTAGACCCATGCCATCATTCTTCAGCAACAAGCATTTTGACTGGGAAGCATCCTAGAGTGGGTGTCCGTCTCCGACGGCGAATTCTTCTCCAAACTCCGGTTCCTCCATGTCTGGTCAATAACATAACCAGTGGCAAGCCAATGAGTACTTTGAATGTACTCGCAAACAACCCATGAAATGGATGATGCAGTTGGTACGCTAATAGAGTAATATGCAGCCTTTGTAGAAAGCAAGATTTACTTAAGAATAAGCATGATCAATACTTGTAGGGAGATGCACTATAAACTAGATGGTAATCATAAAACTGGTTACAGATATCAACATATTTGCTGACGGCTGAACACGTCAGGTTCACCCTATATGCCAAGTCATCGAACTTGACCTTATCATTTCTTCCAGATAACACTTATGAACACACACACACACACACTCTTGGTTTATGCGGAAACGACTGGACGTAGTTTAAGCAGGATTTCCCAACTGTCCTTGACCGTGGACAGGGCTATTCAAATATGTCGCGTTCTCGGAACGAGGGTACCCAGACTCGCATGTTTGCGGCCTAGGGCTGGCCCACTCCATCGACCAAGCATTGGGAGACTTGACAAGGCCCTCGTAAGGGGCCAGGCCTCATGAGGAGGAACAACACCAAGACCCGCAGGGGGGCCTCCTCAGGACCCCTCCGGGGCGGCGGACATTCCGAGGCAAGGCCCAGACTCAGGAGTCAAGGGTGATGCCAGGAAAGGACAGGAGAGCAGCAGATGGCAGGACGGGGCAGTTTTCCTTTTGGTGCAAAGGAGGCGGGAGCGTACAGGGGTCCTAAAGGCATTTTCCAAAGGTTTTCCTTCTGGTGCAACGAAGCCGCCGCCACCCGCCATTAGGGGAAACGTCATCCTGGGGCTCGTCTCTGCAGCGCGGACAGTTACTTTGCAGGTGAAGACCACCTTTGGGCAGGGGAGCATGTTCCCCTTTTCACCTTCAAAATTGGCCGCTGTAGGATACCTTCCCGTCGAAGCTATGAGGGAACAAGACCCGTGCCTCCGCTATAAATACATAGGCTAGAACACTTGGCTGGGGGGTTCATTCCAACAGTAGAGCAATACACCTAGCCACCTGGCCTCCGGAGGCTCGAGAGCACTGTACTAGTTCATCCACCAACTCCGCGAGAGGCAATCCACCAAAAGAAGGAGTAGGGTTTTACGCTTCGCAGCGGCCCGAACCTGGGTAAACTACCGTGTTCCTAGTCTCCCTCACCATCGCGTGAGTTTTTAGTCATGCCCATCGAGTAACGAGCCTGGTAAATCGAATTTGTTGAGTGGCCTGACCGTACGCCCCTGAGTTCGAATCCTGGAGGTTTTGTGGAGTCCGAAATCCGACATTTGGCATGCCAGGTAGGGGCGCGTGTCGACGCCTCCACGCCAACAACATGAACCAGATCTCGACTTGGCAGCACCATGGCAAGTGCAACCACCGACGACCACCGGTCCGAGGCGGTGGACGGCGTCCGAGCAAGCAGGGCCATCCCTGCGGTCGCTTTTATTCTCGGCGGATCGCAGGCGCCGCCCTCCAGCCGCCACATCATGCATTTCCTGGAGCACGGGGGGACGACTTGCCTAAGGCCCGAGCCCCCGGAACGCTGCGTGTGGCCAGAGGTCAACATCATCTTCGGCCCTGATGACCATGCAAAAGCCATGACAGCTGCCGCGGCGCTTCCCATACTGTGCACGCCAACCATTTCCGGCGTGGCTATCTGCAAGAACCTCATCGATGGCGGTGCGGGACTCAAGATCATCTCAATGCAGGCCTTCGACGCGCTGTGGTTCCCCCGGGAGCAGCTCGCACCGTCGAAGCCCTTTTCTGGGGTCGTGGCGGGATCCGTCGTTCCCGTCGGACGGATCCGTCTCCCTATCATGTTCGGCACGTGCTCCAACTTCCGCACCGAGCAGATCGACTTCGACGTCACTCACATCCACCTTTAGTACAGTGCAATACTCGGCTACCCTGCCCTCGCACAGGTCATGGCGGCGGCGCACCCGGGCTACAACGTCATCAAGATGCCAGGGAGAGGCAGTGTGCTTACCGTCGTGGGGGACATCAAGGACGCCTCACGGGTGCTCGGGCTATCCCATAAGGCCGCGGCCGTAGCGCGTGCCGACTCCAGGGGCGAGGCGCGCGTCTTGGAGGACCCAGGAGACGTCCATGACATCGCGCCCGTGAAGAATAAGTATTAGTTTTCCCAGGACCGGGCGGGGACAAAGCAAGTGCCGATGGACGAATGAAGCCTGGCCCCCACCTTCACCATCGACGCGAATCTCCCCCAAGACCAAGAGAAGGAATTGGTGGATTTCCTCAGGGCGAACAAGAGCGCGTTCGCTTGGAGCCCCTCCGACCTTGTGGGGGTTCTGAGGGACGTTATCGAGCACCACCTCATGGTCTGCCCGAACATGCATCCGGTGAAGCAGAAGGCATGGAGGCAAGCCCCGGAGAAGCAGGCGTTCATCGCTCAAGAGGTGCGCAAGCTGAAGGAAGCATGGGTCATAAGGGAGGTGCGCTACCCAGAATGGGTGGCCAACCCGGTGGTTGTCCCGAAGAAGTGTGGGAAGGAGCGCATGTGCTTCGACTTCACGAACCTCAACAAGGCTTGCCCTCAGGACCCGTTCCCGCTACCACGCATCGACCAGATCGTGGACTCCACTGTAGAGTGCGACCTCCTATGCTTCTTGGATGCATTCTCGGGCTACCACCAGATCAAGATGGCGGTGGAGGACATCAAAAAGACAGCCTTCCTCTCTCTGTGTGGGGTATACTTCTACGAGTGTATGCCTTTCGGGATGCGGAACACCGGGCAACCTTCCAACACTTGATGCACATTGCCTTGGGGTCGCAGCTCGGGAGGAACGCAGAGGGCTACGTCGACGACATCGCGGTCAAATCAAAGCAAGCAAAGACCCTGGTGGAGGATCTAGAGGAGACCTTCGCCAGCCTGCGGGAGGTGAACCTGAAGCTCAACCCCGAGAAGTGTGTCTTCAGGGTCCCATTAGGCAAGCTCCTCGGTTTCCTGGTGTCGCACCGGGGGATCGAGGCTAAACCAGTAAAGGTAAACGCCATAAACAAGATAAGCGCACCCACAACCCTCAAGGAAATGCAGAAGCTGGCGGGGTGTGTCACTTCCGTGGGTCGTTTGATCTCCAAGCTTGGCGAGCGGGCCCTGCCCTTCTTTAAGATCATGAAAAGGAAGGGGTCTTTTGATTGGACCCCAGAGGCCGACGCTGCTTTCGACGAGCTCAGGCGTTACCTCACGAGCCCATGGGTCATGGTGGTGCCTCGCCCGCGGGAGCCCCTTCTCCTGTACCTTGCTGCCACCCCCACTCCCCTAGTGCCGCATTGGTGGCAGTAAGGGAGGAGCAAACCGGCAATGGCGCTACTTCGGGAAGCCCGAGCGGGCCCTCGCTCGATGCTCCTAAGAGCTCGCACGACTCACAAGCTCCAACTCCCCCGCGAGCGGAGGGACCCGAGGCCCAGACTGTTGAATTATGTCATGAAGAGCCTTGTCTTCCTAAGGCCCCGTCTTTTCCTCGGGACAACGAAATGCCCCGACCTCCTGAAGCCACCAAGGAGCAAGACGCCCCGAGCGGACGCGCCCTCATCGAACACCGAGTGTACTTTGTCAGAACGGTGGTGCGGGACGTGCGCTCGTGCTACCCCATGCAGCAGAAACTCCTTCTGGTGCTCCTGTCGCCTCGCGCAAGCTGCAACACTACTTCCAAGGACACCCGATCAAGGTCGACTCCACCTACCCCTTGGAGAAGATCCTGCACAACCCAAACGCAGCAGGAAGAGTTGCTGAGTGGAACATTGAGCGTCAGGCCTTCAACATCGAATTCAGCACGACCAGGGTCATCAAGGGAGCTGCCCTGGACGACTTCGTGGTGGAATGGACGGACGCACTAGACCGGGGGATGGAAGGGAGCCAATCCCTTGCCCTCGAAGAAGAGGCGCCCGAGGGATGGACAATGCGCTTCGACGGTGCCTTCGCGCGAATGAGAGCGGGGGCCAGAGTCCTGCTCACTTCCTTGATGGGAGACAGGCTTCGCTATGCCGTGCAGCTCTGCTTCCAATGGGGGGAGAAGGTCTCCAACAACATAGCGGAGTACGAGGGTCTCATCGCCGGCCTCAAGGTAGCGGCGGCCTTGGGGGTCCAACGCCTCACCTTCATGGGCGACTGTCAGCTCCTCGTCAACTTCTCCAACAAGGAGTACACACCCAAGGACAAACGTATGGAGGTGCATCTGCAGGAGGTACGTAAGATTGAGAAACATTTTCATGGCCTGGAGCTGCAGCACGTCCCGCGAGGTGAAAACAAGGAGGCGGATGACATCGCCAAAACATCTTCGCGTCGCGAGGCTCAAGAGCGAGGCGTTTTTGAGGAGCGACTCTTCAAGCCTTCCACGACGCCGTCACCTTAGGACCCGGCGCAACGCGGAGAGGAGCTCCCCCCAGCACCGCCCCGGGGGCTTCGAACTGCGGCCAGGCCTCGGGGGCTCGACTGCTCCTGGCCCTGGAGGCTTAAGACGAAGATTGGATGCAGGAACTCGGGGCATATCTGCTCCATGGCTTAAGACAAAGATTGAATGCAGAAGGCGTAGTTCGACAAGCCTCAACATACTCCCTGCAAGACGGCGCCTTGTACCACAGGCGCCCGAACGATGTCGCGCTGTTGTGCATTTCCAGGGAGCAGAGGCGCGAGCTACTGGACGACATCCACGGAGGGGACTGCGGACATCACTCCTCCTCGCGCATGCTCGCGGGTAAGGTGTTCAGGTCAGGTTTTTACTGGCGTACAACTCTGGACGATGCCACCGAGCTGGTCAGGTCTTGCGAGGTCTGCCAGTTCCATGCCAAGTAGATCCACCAGCCTGCGCAGGTCGTCCAGACCATCCCGCTCTCCTGGCCTTTTGCTGTCTGGGGGATGGACATATTGGGGCCCTTCCCGCGGGCCGCGGGAGGTTTCTGCTACCTCTACGTCGCCATCAACAAATTAACCAAATGGGCGGAGGTGGAGCCCGTGCGCACCATCTCGACCAGGTCTGCTGTCAAGTTCATCAAGGGCCTCGTGAGCCGCTTCGGCGTCCCAAACCGCATCATCACTTATAATGGTTCACTGTTCACCAGTCAGCTCTTCAATATTTACTGTGCTAACCTCGGTACGTAGATATGCCACGCATCGGTGGCCCATCCGCGGAGCAATGGCCAGGCGGAGCACGCCAACGCAGATGTCCTACAGGGTATCAAAGTGAGGAGTTTCAAGAAGAAGCTCAAAGCTTGCGGTCGGGGTTGGGTCAACGAACTCCCGTTGGTACTGTGGTCCATCCGCACCACTGCAACCAAGCCCACCAGCGAAACCCAGTTCTTCCTTGTCTACGGAGCAGAGGCGGATCTTCCCCACGAAATCAAGCACCGCGCCCCACGGGTCTTGGCATTTGATGAAGAGAGTCAGGAGGCTGCGTGGGGGACGTACCTCGAACTTGGAGAGGAGGCGCGCCGCCGGGCCTCTCTCTGAGCCGCGAGGTACCAGCATGCCTTGTGGCGCTACCACTGCCGGACCATCCGCTCCAGGACCCTCGAAGTCGGCGATCTCGTCCTAAGGCCGGTCCAATCCAGGTAAGACTTGCATAAGTTTTCACCCATGTGGTAAGGCTCATCAAGGTCGTGCATGTCTCCAGGCCTGGCTTCGTGTGTCTAGAGACTCAAGATGGAGTTCTCATCCAGAACGCCTCGAATATCCAGCACCTCTTCAAATTCTACTCGTGACGACGCTGCACAGCCCTTGTAGTGCCTCCGCGCCGCCTCTGCATTGGACCCTGCATCGTCCTTCAATTCTTCCGGAACCTACTTCACCCCGTGACACTCTCACGTAATAACGAGTCGAGGCTATATACGCCCAGGGCCACTCGAGGACGCCGAAGGGGTTCATCCCACGCCTAATGGGGAAGACGGAGGAAATAAACACAATCCACCAATGACTTCCGGAATCAAGCGCCTAATGCGTCGGGGGTAGGGACACTCGCGAGGCCAAAGCGTTCTCGCGACCTCCCAGATACAACCCCACCGTGACACTCTCACGTAATAATGAGTCGAGGCTGTATACGCCAAGGCCCCCCGAGGACGCGGAAGGGGTCCACCCCACGCCTAGTGGAAGCCCTATGCTCAGTGCTGGGGGGCGATGGAGGCGGAGAATAGATTAGGTGTCGGACGCGGCTTTCATTTGTTTTTCTGGCTTGTATTTACTGGTATTTATGAAATCAAAACTCGGGTCCTTTCCAAATAAATCTTTTCTCAAAAACTTATTTTCCTTGCAACTCTTCGCAGCACGCTCTTTTCCTCTGAGTCGAGGATCTGTCTGCCCTCACCTGCTCGTACCCCACGAGCGGGGGCTGGGGGCATCGTGCCGGCACCTCGCCAAGGCCTTGGCGCCCGAATCCACATGTGGTACTCATTGACGAGTCGACGGACTCATGCCAACTAGTACTCCGCTCAAGAGGTCTATTCACGGCTCGACGCACCATCCTCGAGAGGGAACAACATTTGTTCTTTTCTCACAATAGTTGTTTGTCTTGGGATAGTTCGAGCGCCTAAGGGGGCTCTTGAGCATAACGCCTCAAGAGCCTTACCGGTCACAAGGCCACCTGGCACCCCGCTTCCGGGGCCTAGCCCCATGAGGAACCACCTTGGTAACGGGTTGCGCCTCATGACGGCCGGGAAATGTGCGGTACTAGGACCTACCTATGCACATCTTCCTGAATGCAGACTAGGGACCTCCAAAAACAAAACTCGCGAGGCCCTCTTGAACGTCTAAGGGGGCTACTGAGCATCGCGCCTCAGGAATCTTACCGGTCGCAAAGCCACCTGGTACCCGGGTGCCAGGGCCTTGTTCCGCGAGGGGCGACCTTAACAAGTCGTGCCTCGCTTCAGGGAAATGTGCGGACTGGGGCCTGTCGATGTAGAGCCGCTTGAATGTCTAAGGGGGCTCCTAAGGACAGCGCCTCAGGAGCCATATCGGTCACAAAGCCACCTGGCACCCTGGTGCCAGGGATTTGCCTCGTGATCAACGACCTTGGTAACGGGTCGCGCCCCACGGCGGCAGGGAGACGTGCGGGACCGGGGCCGACTGACATAGAGCATCGACCCACTTCACATGCAGCTAGGAAAAGATTAACCGAGCAACAAGCCCCCCCCCCCCCCCCGAGAACCACCCTGCAAGCATATCAAGCTAAGTATCTAAACCAGCAAAGAAGAAACATCACTAACAAAAGGGGGCGGCCGCCCAAATCTATTACACGCCCGAAGGGCCTATCCCTGTTTCTGTGGATGCAGGGTCAAAAGCAAGGAGGAGACAACTAGCGATGGAGATCCCGGAGGAGGGTAGCCGACGCTGTCGCCCGGCACCCGCATGCCGACATTCAGTCTGTGTCCTCCTCCTCCTTCACAGGCGCCGCAAGAGAAAACGGGAGGCGCAGCGCTTGGGGGCTCCTCGCCGAGGCTCGAGGCACCGCGGCGAGGCGGCTCGTCATAGCTGCTGTCGCTCGGGCTCTTCCAGAGGAGGTAGCACCGCCGCTGGGGGATCGGCGCCCGCCATTGGTGACGGGCTCATCTACGGGACCGCCACGCCCGGCGTCCTCCGGGCAGCAACCTAGGCGATCGCTCTCAACCCCGAAGATCTTGACGAAGAGCGTCGCCTCCCCGTCGTACTTGAAGTGGAGGTAGCGCCTCCCCTTCAGGCCTCGGGCGCGGGCGAAGGTGTGCCACCCGCGGTTCATATACACGTAACCGTCAGGGGTGACCTCAACCTCGACCCAGGATGCCCCGCAGCAGCAGCCGTCGGCCTACAACCAGAGGCCCTGAGGCCCACCGGTTGGCAGTGCCTTTGCCAAGAAGTTCGGAAGCTAGAGCCAAGCGATTTCCGACCTCTCCACCCACGTCATGAACTCCATCGTCGTATTGGCTGAGTGGAGCCACGGGCGAGGCGGACGGGTGGCCATCACCGACCTCCCACTCCGGCCGCTAAGGGCACCCGCTCCAGCCGATGTCCCACCATTGCCACCGATGGAGATCCCCAGGCGGGCGGAACCACGACCGCGCCTGCTGGAGGCCGCTGTCGGCGCCGCCGCATACTTCTCAGGGAGGCCTCGTCCCCTCTTGGTAGGTGGAGCAGCAGGACCTTCGTCAGGGGCCTTCCCCTTGTTGGTAGCAGAGAATCTCCTCATCAGCACCATGCTGAGAGAGTGAAGGGCTCAATGTGGGAGACAAGGAAGACTGAGGTGACGCAAGCCTTATCGCCCTCACCGTGTTAAATAGGCAGCCAAGAGCAGGCTGGCATCCCTTCGTGTCCCCGGCCCCGTGTAGTTTGTGAGGGGACGCGCCCGCGTGGCGTGTGTACAGGCGTCAGCCCCAAGGAGCAATGATGGCTGGCAATGCATCCAAGCGTCACATCAATTTGACCAGGCGCACCTCCGGGCGCCTCGGGAACTGGAGTGTTGCCACTGGGCTACGCGGCGCGTGTGAAGCCTGACCCGCAGACATTTAGGGCCATCGGCGTTTCAGGCTGCCTCCAAGGCTTCGCCTGGAAGCCAGCCCGGGCGCTCCTTGGGCCCGGGGTTACTGTTAGCTTTCTGGGAACGGGGGTATCCAGACTCGCCTGTGTGTGGCCCACGGCTAGCTCACTCCATCGACCAAGCATTGGGAGACTCGACAAAGCCCTCGTAAGGGGCCAGAGCTCATGAGGAGGAATGACACCAAGACCCGCAGGGGGGCCTCCTCAGGACCACTCCGGAGCGGCGAACATTCCGAGGCAAGGCCTAGCCTCAGGAGTCAAGGGTGACGCCAGGAAAGGACAGGCGAGCAGCAGATGGCAGTATGGGGGAGTTCCCTTTTGGTGCATGATACGTCTCAAACGTATCTATAATTTTTGATGTTTTCACGCAGTTATCTAGCCTTCTTTGTATGTTTCACGTACCTTTTTATATCTTTTTGGGACTAAATTATTAATTCAGTGCCAAGTGCCAGTTCGTGTTTTTTCGTGTTTTTGACTCTTTTCAGATCTGATTTTGGAACGGAGTCCAAACGGAAGAAAAACCCCGAAATGATTTTTTCCCGAATGGAAGAAGTCCACGGGGCTTTTGGGCCAAGCCAGGTGGGCTCCAGGGAGCCCACAAGCCCCCACTCCGCAACCAGGGGGAGGCGGCGGTGGGCAGGCTTGTGGCCTCCCTGGCTGCCCCCTGACCTAGGTCTTCGACCTATAAATTCCCAAATATTCCGCAAAAAATCAGGGGAGCCTCGAAAATACTTTTCCGCCGCCGCAAGATTCTGTTTCCGCGAGATCTCATCTGGAGACCCTTCCCAGCACCCTGCCGGAGGGGACTTTGGAGGTGGAGGGCTTCTTCATCATCATCATCGCCCCTCCAATGACTCGTGGGTAGTTCACTTCAGACCTACGGGTCCGTAGTTAGTAGATAGATGGCTTCTTCTCTCTCTTGGATCTTCAATACAAAGTTCTCCATGATCTTCATGGAGATCTATCCGATGTAATCTTCTTTGGCGGTGTGTTTCTCGAGATCCCATGAATTGTGGACTTGTGATAAGATTATCTATGATATATATTTGAATCTTTGCTGATTTCTGATATGCATGATTTGATATCCTTGTAAGTCTCTCCGAGTCTTGGGTTTTGTTTGGCCAACTAGATCTATGATTCTTGCAATGGGAGAAGTGCTTGGTTTTGGGTTCTGCCATGTGGTGACCTTTCTCAGTGACAGTAGGGGCAGCAAGGCACACATCAAGCAGTTGCCACCAAGGGTAAAAAGATGGGGTTTTTATCATTGGTTTGAGATTATCCCTCTACATCATGTCATCTTGCTTAAGGCGTTACTCTGTTCTTATGGACTTAATACACTATATGCATGCTTGATAGCGGTCGACGTGTGGAGTAATAGTAGTAGATGCAGAAAGTATCGGTCTACTTGTTTCGGACGTGATGCCTATAGAAATAATCATTGCATAGATATCGTCACGACTCTACACAGTTCTATCAATTGCTCGACAGTAATTTGTTCACCCACCGTCTACTTGCTTTCATGAGAGAATCCACTAGTAAACACTACGGCCCCCGGGTCTATTCACATCCATCGTTTACATCTCCGCTTTTACTTTTCTTTGTTACTTTGTTGCTTTCAGTTCTAACTTGGCAAACGATCTATAAGGGATTGACAACCCTTTCATAGCGTTGTGTGCAAGCTTTTGTGTTTGTGCAGGATCTTGAGATACTCTTCCGCTGGATTGATACCTTGGTTCTCAAATTGAGGGAAATACTTACCATCGCTGTGCTACATCACCCTTTCCGCTTCGAGGGAACACCAACGCAAGGCTCCAAGGCCACGGGGGAAATCCTTTGCATACTTGCCTAGGAAGTCCCTTAAGGCGTAGCCGTACCTCAAGGATTCCTCGTGCCATCGACACAACTATTTCTGGCGCCGTTGCAAGGGATACACAGCAAACATCAGAAGTATTGCTAGTGCCGTTGCCGGGGAGGAGAAATCAAGATCTATCCAAGTAGGTCTCACAAACTCTTCTCTTGCATTTACTTTTGTTGTCAGTTGCCTCTCGTTTTCCTCTCCCCCACTTCACATTTGCCTTTCTCCTTTGCCTTTTTCGTTCGCCCTTTTCTCTCGCTTGCTTTCTGTTCGCTTGTGTGCCATGTGCTCTCAATATTCTTGCATCTTCGCTTGCTGAAAATTGAGTGATATGGATCCTCATCCACTTGCTAGTCTCTTTAAGAGACCCTCTCGTGTGGAACAAATTGCTATTGAGTTGAGGGCAATTGACTATTTCTTTGAAGTTTTGCGTAAGATGCGTGAATCTAGAAATTGTGAGGAAGAAATTCATGAAGTGATTCACGAGGGCTCCTTGGATGAAAAGCATGATTGCAATGATTTCACTATAAATCCTATTAGTGATAATCATGCTAAAAATATGCAAAACCCTAAGCTTGGGGATGCTAGTTTTTCTATGTCCTCTACTTGTTGCAATAATCATCATTGGGGTGATGATCTTTCTTATGATCTTGAAAATTTGTTCAAGCCTCAAGATGAATATGATATTTGCAATATTATTGAAAGTGGGTTTGGAGAAGTTGTGACTTAAGATGATAATACCACTATTTTAGAAGAGCGTCAACTTTGCATGCATGTGGATCATGAAAATAATATCCTATCCGATAGTTACATTGTTGAATTCGAATATGATCCCACATGTAATTGCTATGAGAGAGGAAAATACTTTGGTAGAAACTTTCATGTCACCAATTTACCTCTCGTAATGTGGAGATTGCTATTTTCTCTTTCTTCTTCCTTGCACAGGGCAACTATTGGTTGTCTTGATAATTTGTTTTCCTATAAAATGCCTATGCATAGGAAGTATGTTAGAATTAGATGTGATTTTCACATGCTTTAGGATGCTCTCGTTGTGCTTCAATTCTTGTCTTTTGTGAGAGCATCATTGAATGCTTAGCTAAGGGCGTTAAACAAAAGCGCTTGTTGGGAGGCAACCCAACGAATCTATCCTTTTTCTTTCTGTTTTGTGTTTTCCACACTTTCATAATTCTGTTATGATTGTGTTTTTTGTGTTTCTTTTTGCGTTTGTGCCAAGCAAAACCGTTATGATTAGTCTTGAGGATGATCGTTTGGTCATGCTGGAAAAGACAGAACTTTCTGCTCACGAAAAGAATTTTTAATTTTTATCTGTAAGTGATTTTGAGTTGATTCTTTTTTCTGCTGATTGCTACGCAAATTCATCAGAATGTCGTCATTTGTCAGAATTTTTGAAGTACCAGAGTTATACGAAACATACAGATTTCTACAGACTGGTCTGCTGTTAACAGATTCTGTTTTTTGTTGTGTTGGTTGCTTATTTTGATGAGACTATGGATAGTATCGGGGGGTATTAGCCATGGAAGATTGAAAGTACAGTAACCCAACATCAGCACAAGTAGAATTTAAGTTTGCTACAGTACCTAAGGAAGTGGTGGTTTGCTTTCTTGTACTAATGTTATCACGAGTTTCTGTTTAAGTTTCGTGTTGTGAAGTTTTCAAGTTTTGGGTGAAGTTCTTATGGACAAAAAGATAAAGAGTGGCAAGAGCTCAAGATTGGGGATGCCCAAGGCACCCCAAGATATTCAAGGATTCCGTAAAAGCCTAAGCTTGGGGATGCCCCGGGACGGCATCCTCTCTCTCGTCTTGAATCCATCGGTAACGTTACTTGGGGCTATATTTTTATTCACCAGATGTTATGTGTTTTTGCTTGGAGCGTCTTGTATCGTAGGAGTCTTTTATTTTTGTTGTGTCACAATCATCCTTGCTGCACACCTAGAGAGAGAGACATCCACACACCATGATTTTGTTGAGCTTCACTTATATCTTTTGGTAGACAATTCAGCTCACATGTGCTTCACTTATATCTTTTGAGCTAGATACTTTTGCTCTGTGTGCTTCACTTATATGTTTTAGAGCACAGCGATGCGTGGCTTGGTAGTTGATCTATGCTTTGAAAGTAGTCTCAAAAGGGGTAGTTATCCAAAGGGATACGAAAACTTCCACCTTCATGTGCATTGAATAGTTAGAGAAGTTTGATTCATCTCAATTAGTTTTGAGTTGTGGTTATGGTAATATTGAAGTCATGCTAGTAAGGTGTTGTGAATCTAGAAATACTTGTGTTGAAGTTAGTGATTCCCGTAGCATACACGTATGGTGAACCGCTATGTGATCAAATCTGAGCATGATTAGTATATTGATTGTCATCCTTTGCGTGGCGGTCGGGATCGCGCGATGGTTTATACCTACCAACCCTTCTGTCGGGGATATACCTCGCAGTGTAACCCGGCTTGGAGTATAACCCGCGAAAGGACTTGGTGACTCACCGGTGACTCAGCAGTGACCTGGCGGGCGACTCATACTTGTCCCCACAAGCGACTTAGCTAAATGACGAAGGCCCAAGGCCCAGCGTGCACCCTGGCATAAGGCGACTCATAGAGAGGCCAGGAGGGCCGACTCACAAGAGAAGGCCCACGAAGAGGAAAGACTCCCACAAGAAGGAAACAAGACCCGGATTAGGATTCAAGAGAGACTAGTCCTATTCCTACTACTAGTAGGACTCTACATGTAAATCTACCCCTTCCATCTATATAAGGAGGGGTAAGGCGCCCCAAGAGGGAGGAGATGGACAAGTAAGGTCTAGACAAATCATGAGATAGACAGATTAGACACCCACGAGATTAGAGGTGCCGAGTCTGCACCCTTGTAATCGAGATCATCATCTTCATCAATGAAACACAATAAGTACGTAGGCTTTTACCTCCATCGGAGGGGCCGAACCTGGGTAAACTCGCGTCTCTCGATTCCGACCAACCCCTTCAAGCCGCCACATGGTTGCGATGGGCTCACACCTAAGTTCTCTCACGAGGACATCTGCCGTGACAAAACCACAACACCTTCCCGTAGGAGTATGCGTTGAATGCTTTGTTTCGATTACTAATAAAACTTTTGCAACAAGTATATGAGTTCTTCATGACTATCTTCTTGGTGCCGTGCAACTTCCGCTGGTGCACGAAACCCACCACTAGCCTCCCTCAAAACAGCCACCATACCTACCTACTATGGCTTTTTCAAAGTCATTCCGGGATATATTGCCATGCAACTACTACCATGATATGTGCCACCACGTCTACATTGCCTTTGCACGATCTTAAGATATCTAGCATG
Organism: Hordeum vulgare subsp. vulgare; assembly: GCF_904849725.1. Taxonomy (NCBI): domain Eukaryota; kingdom Viridiplantae; phylum Streptophyta; class Magnoliopsida; order Poales; family Poaceae; genus Hordeum; species Hordeum vulgare. The sequence continues at coordinate 329,971,687 of NC_058519.1, forward strand.
ATGTTTCCATTGATGTCTATGCCATGCTAGATCATTGCCACGGTACACTACCGAAGGCATTCCATATAGAGTCATAGTTGCTCTAAGTTTTGAGTTGAAAGTGTGATGATCATCATTATTGGAGCATTGTCCCATGTGAGGAAATAAAAGAGGCCAAAGAAGCCCATAAAAAAAGAGGCCAAAGAGCCCACCAAAAAAAATGAGAGAAAAAGAGAGAAGGGACAATGCTACCACTTTTTCCACACTTATGCATTTTGAGAATCATGATCTTCATGATTGAGAGTCTCTCGTTTCGTCACCACCATATAGCTAGTGGCAAATTCTCATTATATAACTTGGCTTGTATATTCCAATGATAGGCTTCCTCAAAATTGCCTTAGGCCTTTGTGAGCAAGCAAGTTGGATGCACACCCACTAGTTTTCTTTAAGAGCTTTCACATACTTGTAGCTCTAGTGCATCATTTGTATGGCAATCCCTACTCATTCACATTGATATCTATTGATGAGCTGTCCACAGCTCATTGATATGCCTAGTTAATGTGACTATCTTCTCCTTTTTGTCTTGCAACCCCCACCACATTCCACACCATCTATAGTGCTATAACCATGGCTCACGCTCATGTATTGCGTGAGAGTTGAAAATGTTTGAGAAAGTAAAGGTGTGAAACAATTACTTGGCCAATACCGGGGTTGTGCATGATTTAAACTCGTTGTGCAATGATGATAGAGCATAGCCAGACTATATGCTTTTGTAGGGATAACTTTCTTTTGGCCTTGTTATTTTGAAAGTTCATGATTACTTTGCTAGTTTGCTTGAATTATTATTGTTTCCACGTCAATAGCAAACTATTGTTTTGAATCTAATGGATCTGAACATTCATGCCACATAAGAGGAATTACAAAGGACACCTATGCTAGGTAGCATGAAAGCATCACAAATTCATTCTTATCACTTCCCTACTCGAGGAAGAGCATGATTTAAGCTTGGGGATGCTTGATACGTCTCAAACGTATCTATAATTTTTGATGTTTTCACGCTGTTATCTTGCCTTCTTTGTATGTGTTATGTACCTTTTTATATCTTTTTGGGACTAACTTATTAATTCAGTGCCAAGTGCCAGTTCCTGTTTTTTCGTGTTTTTGACTCTTTTCAGATCTGATTTTGGAACGGAGTCCAATCGGAAGAAAAACCCCGAAATGATTTTTTTCCTGAATGGAAGAAGTCCATGGGGCTTTTGGGCCAAGCCACGTGGGCTCCAGGGAACCCACAAGCCCCCACTCCGCCACCATGGGGGAGGCGGCGGTGGGCAGGCTTGTGGCCTCCCTGGCCGCCCCCTGACCTAGGTCTTTGGCCTATAAATTCCCAAATATTCTGCAAAAATCAGGGGAGCCTCGAAAATACTTTTCCGTCGCCACAAGCTTCCGTTTCCGCGAGATCTCATCTAGAGACCCTTCCCGGCACCCTGTCGGAGGGGACTTTGAAGGTGGAGGGCTTCTTCATCATCATCATCGCCCCACCAATGACTCGTGAGTAGTTCACTTCAGACCTACGGGTCCGTAGTTAGTAGATAGATGGCTTCTTCTCTCTCTTGGATCTTCAATACAAAGTTCTCCATGATCTTCATGGCGATCTATCCAATGTAATCTTCTTTGGCGGTGTGTTTGTCGAGATCCGATGAATTGTGGACTTATGATCAGATTATCTATGATATATATTTGAGTCTTTGCTGATTTCTTATATGCATGATTTGATATCCTTGTAAGTCTCTCCGAGTCTTGGGTTTTGTTTGGCCAACTAGCTCTATGATTCTTGCAATGGGAGAAGTGCTTGGTTTTGGGTTCTGCCATGTGGTGACCTTTCCCAGTGACAGTAGGGGCAGCAAGGCACACATCAAGCAGTTGCCATCAAGGGTAAAAATATGGGTTTTTTATCATTGGTTTGAGATTATCCCTCTACATCATGTCATCTTGCTTAAGGCGTTACTCTGTTCTTATGGACTTAATACACTAGATGCATGCTGGATAGCGGACGATGTGTGGAGTAATAGTAGTAGATGCAGAAAGTATCGGTCTACTTGTTTCGGACGTGATGCCTATAGAAATAATCATGGCATAGATATCGTCACGACTCTACACAGTTCTATCAATTGCTCGACAGTAATTTGTTCACCCACCGTCTACTTGCTTTCATGAGAGAAGCCACTAGTAAACACTACGGCCCCCGGGTCTATTCACACCCATCGTTTACATCTCTGCTTTTACTTTGCTTTGTTACTTTGTTGCTTTCAGTTCTCACTTGGCAAACAATCTATAAGGGATTGACAACCCCTTCATAGCGTTGGGTGCAAGCTTTTGTGTTTGTGCAGGATCTTGAGATACTCTTTCGCCGGATTGATACCTTGGTTCTCAAACTGAGGGAAATACTTACCGTCGCTGTGCTACATCACCCTTTCTGCTTCGAGGGAACACCAACACAAGGCTCCAAGGACACGGGGGAAATCCTTTGCATACTTGCCTAGGAAGTCCCTTAAGGCGTACCCGTAGCTGAAGGATTCCGGGTGCCGTCGACACAACTATTTCTGGCGCCGTTGCAAGGGATACACATCAAACATCAGTGCAAAGGAGGCAGGAGTGTACAACGGTCCCAAAGGTATCTTCCAAAGGTTTCCCTTCGGGTGCAACAAAGCCGCCGCCACCCGCCAGTAGGGCAAACATCATCCTGGGGCCTGTCTCCGGAGCGCGGACAGTTACTTTGCAGGCGAAGACCACCTTTGGGCAACGGATCATGTTCCCTTGTTCCCCTTCAAAATTGGCCGTTGTGGGATCCCTTCCCGCCGAAGCTATGAGGGAAGAGGACCCAGGCCTCTGCTATAAATAGATAGGGTAGAACACTTGGATGGGGAGTTCATTCCAACCGTAGAAGAATACACCTAGCCATTTGGTCTCCGGAGGCTCGAAAGCACTGTACTAGTTCATCCACCACCTCCGTGAGAGGCATTCCACCAAAAGTAGGAGTAGGGTTTTACGCTTCGCAGCGGCCCGAACCTGGGTAAACTGTCGTGTTCTTGGTCTCCCTCACCATCGCGTGAGTTCTTAGTCCTGCCCATCGAGTAAAGAGTATGGTAAATCGAATCTGTTGAGTGGCCTCCGCGTGCGCCCCTGAGTACGAATCCTGGAGGTTTTGCGGAGCCCGAAATCCGACAGAATAGTTTTACACTCTGCAGAGGTTGTATGATGTACCCACGAGATCCGGGAAACTTCCTTATCATCCACGACTCACGGTATATAACATACCCGAGGTAAGTACCCGATCATTGCCTTTCCCCTAACAACACTAGACAAAGAGTCCACTCGATTGGTATCCAGCCCACATGATGTACGTCTTACGAGCACCAACTCTGGACCGTATCATCCATGAGGGGACCAACGGTGTGCCCGGAACACGTAAAAACGTCATAGTCGACCTACCTGGTACGACCCCATCACGAGAGTGACCACATATCACTCCCACCACTAGTAATGCGGGCTCTTTGCTAACATCGACCAAAGTAATCAACAAAGCCCCGTCCCATAAAGGGGTATTGTGGTCACACATGTAAGGTTGGGACGTTCGACACATCATAAATCTAATCCCATTTCCGAAACCACTCACACAAAACCTTTCCGGTACACCACTTCTTTCTCAAGTGGTCATCCAGCTCAACACCATCACCCTCGGGCATTAGTGGCACCCGACGGGGTTTTCGTAAAACTTTTGATAACACTTTTACTTTACCATCCTCATGCATATGCTCATCCTATGCGTAGCACTACTACTACTTGTCAACTTTTATCAGCATGACCCTCATAGATGGTAAGATCATGCTTAATGCATGTGCTTCGGAGGAGCTATCGGAAACACCATGCTGGGGTGCGCCGATTAATCTTAACTATATGCATCAGAGTAGAGTAACAAATGTGTCATGCATAGAAGTATTTCTTTGACATGGTCAAAGGGCTGCTTGCCTTGATCAGCTAGGTATCCGGGGTCTTTGGGATCTTCGGGTCCAACTCCTTCGTCACACGAGTGATCTATCGTCGTAATAAATATAATACCAATAAGAAGCACACTCAAAAAAAGAGCACAAACTCTCTTTAAAAATGTTAACCTATTATGAGAAATCTTATCTATAGTATTAAAATGTTTGTCTCTGGTTTTGATTAAAAAGGTATTTCTAAAACCTAATTAACTGGAGAAAAATACCTAAACTAGGCATTTTAATTAAACCTATGCATAAAAGGTTTTACAAAAATTAGTACAAGCTCAGAGATTGTTCAGGTGGTGGTGGAGATGGGTGCTATGGGCAGGAAAAAGCTCGGGGAAGAGGTGGGGAGGCTTCGTGAGCTCACTACGGTCATGGAGGAGGTGAGAGGAGCGCGAGAGCTGGCCTATAGCCCGAGATCGACGGAGCAGTGAAGCGGTGGGGCCATCATCGAACTCGAGCATCGAACCTCTTTCTTCTCGAGTGGAGTGGCTAGGTGTTCCATTGAGGGTTTGGAGGAGTGGGGGTGAGGTGCTGGAGTGAAGGTGGGCCTATTTATAAGCCAGCAACAGTGCACCAAGAGGGGAGCGCCGGTGGTTTCACCGTGGCTGCAGGAGAGGGAGAGAGAGCTCGGGGTCGATACCATGGTTTTGCGGACGTGGTTTGAGACTCCAGAGACTCAATGAGAGGGTGAGGGGCTCAGTGCGCGCGTGCTCCGGGGCCGTGCACTTCTGGCCGAATCTGGCGCGCGTGGGCACGCGTCGCTTGGGTCAGTAGAGAGGGGGAGAAGGGGCCCAGAGGCTTCCCTGAGTGAGGAGGTTTGTCGGAGACGTGGAGAGACAACGAGGGGAGGTGAGAACTGGCCGGGGCTGGCCTCCTTAGCCTCGGGTGCGTTCTGTAGCGCACCCAGAGCACAAATTTGGTATGCCACAACATGTTGGCGTGCTCTGGGATGCTTTAGCCCTGTCTAGTGTGTCCTGGGGTTGGCTTAGATGCCCTTCGGCTACTTGGAATCGAGAGACTCATTGCTGGTCAATGGGAAGTGATTTGGGAGAAGCTGTCAGTTTTGAGCGAGAGACTAAATTGGTGATTTTGGCTTACCTCCTTGGAACCAGAGAGGAGCCTCTCGTTTGCAGTTGAGGGGTGATGCTAGCAACCTGTGCGAAGAGTTTAATGGGAAGGGAGTGGGTGTAGAGGGTGTTAGGTGTTGTTTGACCATACTGGTTGAAGGTGTTTCATATGTGTTTGGGGTAGTTAACCTTCACCACTGATGCTGAAAGTTAACAAGATTAGGTTTTATGCAAAAGTAGGATGCTCTATAAAATTTGAGCTCCATTGGACAAGTTTGATAGTGTAAACTTGAAAACACCCCCAAATGGACAGTTCTGACTTACTACAAGAGAATGTGCGTGAATTAATTCCCACAAATCCAATTTTTGGCACAGACTCCTCATTTGGGGTATTGAGCACGCGTGCAAAGTTTCATGTCATTTAGACAAACTTTGCTATGTAGAGTTGCTACTATTTGTTTCTCGACAGGAAAGCTTTTAGGAGTATTTCGTGAACCAAACCACCTTGGAATGAGGTGAAAGTTGGCATGATCACCACATATAGCTTGGGAGGCATGCTGGAATTTTCTGGGAATTTATTGAGAATATTCCTTTGGAAATATCTCGAAAGGTTAAAACAGACAGAATAGATTTTCAAGGTTTTTCTCAACTGTTTTTAACATAAATATGGGTTGAAATCTTATGTATGGAAAATATATGTCCTCTAAGTATCTCCAATTTATTTCAGATTTTTTTGGGGCAGAAAAATAATTTCCCATTCAGAAATATCATTTCTGGCCTCAGAAAAGGACATGCGAATAAAATAGAAAAATATTTTATAAAATAATCATTTTATGATTTTGGAGAGTTATAATAGTGCCAAAATCAGTATACAATCTTTTGGTGATGGCCCTACCTTGGAATTATGGACTTGTAGTGCAAACCCAAAGCAAGGTTTTGAATTAATCAAAATGAAAGAAAGGATCTTTTCGGAAATATCATGTTATAAAATATATTTTTTAGATCCACACACTCAAGCATACACAAAAACAATGACAATCATGGCACTCATAGCATTTTCTTAGAAAGTTTTAATAAACTGAAATATTTAAAAGACTATAGTTGAACAAGGTGAAAACAGGGTGTGATAATTTTATAGCCGGTCGACGGTGCACCGTGAGAAGAGCTCATGGGCGTCCATGGCAATGGCTGCAGTGGCTAAGGGAGGGGTCGGGGCTGCTTTGCGACATTCATGGGACCCATCCATGATGCAGCCAACTGAGAGAGAGAGAGCGCGCCAGGCGAGGCCGGGAGCGTCGCACGTGTGAGCTCGCTCACTGGATGAGCTAGCGATTCTCGGGTACACGCGGGAGAGGGAGAGAGAGGAATAGAGAGGACGGGGACAAGGATGTGGCATGTCCCAGAGGTCGAGGGGCATTGACTGGCGTGCGGGGGAGGCCGGAGGTGGCCAGGGGCGCGAGGTCAACCCTGTGAAGCACGACAACACACTCTAGAGCACGACTTTGGTCGGCGTGCTAGGGCTTTTCACACGCTCTAGCATGTCATCTTGTGTCCACTAGCTGCAGGGGGCAGTATTATATTGGAAAAGAGCTTTGGATTCCCTGGGTGCTAGCTGGGAGAGAGGGTAAGCTGAGAGAGAGAGAGAGAGGAAATGGTTGTCGAGGGGGTGCAAGTGGGAATTCCACCACCTCAATCATGGAGCTAGTAGTTGGTAAACTTACCAGAGGTGTTGTGGGTCTTAGTGAAGTTGTGGTAAAAGTTGTAGGCCAAGGAGAAGTCATATGGGGGCTCAATTATTGGACTTTGGATTCCGCGAGAAGGTGTTTCATCCATGTTTGGTTGTCTTTGATGCCCCAATGGTGTTGAAACTTATGAGTCTCAAATAATCAGGATAAATGAGCACGATCACCAATTTTGATATTATTTGATGAAAGTTTCCAGTGCAAACTTGGTAAACTCTAGAAATCAATAGAAACGATTTTCTCTAGATCTTCTTATGCAAAGTAATACCCCCAATGGACCACTTGGTCCGGTGGCACTATTTGAGGATAAGAGCATTCCCAAAACGTTTGGGGACAAATTGGGAAACTTGACAATGAAAAATTTCCCATTTCTAGAAATCAGCACAGATGGGTTTGAGGGGATTTAGAAAAGTGGACCTATTCTCCTTGATGCACCACTTGGTGCGGATGCATTATTATGGTATAAGAACATGTCCTCAAAGTTTGGGAGCAAATGTAGTCATTTGGCAATGTGCAGTTCCTCAAATTTGGTTATGGACACAAAGGGTTTTGGAATCTATAGTTCGGTCAAAACAATTAGGATTGAGCTGAAACTTGGCAAGATCATCACAAATATCATGTGTGGCATGCTAGAATTTTACTGGAATTATTTGAGAATATTTCTTATAGAAATGCTTGAAATACTTGAATTACACAGAAAAGGGTTTGAAAGGTTTTGTCCAATTCTTTGAACATGACCGTGTGTTGAAACTCTTATAAATGGAAAATTTATGACCACTAATTTTCTCTAAATTTTCTCAAATATTTTTGAAGCGTAAAAATAATTTTCCCCTATAGAAGACCATTTCTGGCCTCAAAAAAGGTATTAAAGTAAAATAGGAAAATAACTCTTAAAATCATATTTTTGTGGTTTTGGGAAGTCTTTTTGATAATAGCATCCAAATAAATTTTTGGAGAAAAACACCCTCCCTAATTTGAGGTCTTGTAGTACAAACCTCAATTCAGCTTTGTTTGAAATGCTAAATTAAAAAATGTTTTTGGTCAAAATATTATTTTGTAAAAATAGTTTTAAGTCATATACACATGGGATGGTCATTGGGAAAAGATTTGTAGTAAGAGGATGAGTCTAGAGAGTAGGAGGTTTTTTGTGAATTTTAAATCACAAACAAGCACACAAGCATGAGCAATCAAGTCCAGCATCATAAGCACACAATTTTTTTAATTTCCCCTAATTTTTTAACTATGTTCACTTAGTCAGGAGAGGCAAAACACAGGTGTGACAAATGCTCTCCTAGAAAAATACCCCCGTCCTCGAATATGAATGACATATATGGGTCGTCATGGAACCTCGGGTCATCGTCGCGGGAGTAATTCTTCGGTTGTGGAGGAGGACAGTTGACTATCTCAATCCAGCGCCTCCAGTCCTATTCGGGGAATCCCAAAGATTCAATTAGACAAAACTAATATAACATCCAAATTATGAAAATAGGAGGGTACTCACCCATTCGATGTGATAATGCCTCGAGTAGCCGTCCCTGGTGCTCAAGCGGATAAACTCTTCCTTTTCTCCTTTGAAGAGATCGGCCAGTATGACAACCATTGTTGCCCGGCCGATAGGAACTTCCTGTTTGTAGTGGGTTGCATCGCTTAAACCATTATAACACCATAAGCTATGTGTTCGTAGTTGAAAATGTTGGACGCATCGACTAATGACCGTGACAATCACGACGATGATAGTTAGCTTATTGTGTGCTAACTACTTCACCCTTGTGACCAACTATTTCACTTTGGCACTATCCTCCCGGGATGGGCTCTTCAATTGCTAGTTGAACCATTTCTATAAGGGAGCGGTTGAGAATTCACGCACACCCCTCCGAACTGAATATAATAGGGGAACGTCCTCAATATAAAACCGTTCACAGGTCCACTCTTCCCAATCCTTCCTTGGGGTCCCCATAGGGCACCCCTTCCCAGCTATACGCCATACTTCAGCTACACCGACTTGAAAAATTGTCCCTCCTTCAGTAAGGGGGACGAGGAAGAAAAATTTCCTCCACAGATCGAAATGGGTTGCACAACCCAGAAACATCTCGTAAAGGGCAACAAAGCCCAAGATGTGAAGAATGAATCCATGAGTGAGATGGTGGAGCTAAATGTCGTAAAATTCTAATAAACCCCTTAAAAAGGGTGAATGGGAAATCCCAAGACTCGTTAGGTGAAAGGAACTAAGCATACCTTCTCTTCCTTGCGTGGAGTAGGGGATTTATCTGCGTAGGCCTTACCGTTTGCAGAAGTTAATCTGGAGCGGAAGGGCGCTAGATCTGAGGAAGGAAGATATCCTTGCACCTCTAGATCTCATAGACGAAGATGAGAAATAGAACATCTAGCCCTATCATGTAGGAGAGGGTTATGAGGTGGAGAGGACGAGCTTGGAACGCTCGCCGTGTCTCCAGACTCTTCGATGTTCTTCTCAACGGTTGGGGAACATGATGTGTTGCTTGAAGCACGCCTAGATTATTTAATACGTGGTTCTCCCCCAACCTATCAAGGGCTTTTTGATACAAGATTATTGGAACTGCCCATCTACTATTGGTGCATAGGAATTGAGGGGTGTCATCAAGCTTGAAGCAGAAAAGGCAATCTTGTGGGCCATGCGACACTTCGACAATCGAAAATGCGCCGTGAGCCAAATTGGAGTCACCCGAACAATGGAGAAGAGGGCAACTCACCCGGCAAGCCGAAGACTTTGGATGCGTTAAGATGCTAGATCAAGACTCTAGAATTGGAGGCCGGTTCGGGGGCTACTGAGGGAGTTCAGCACTCAGGGGTCCTCGGGCCACTGGCCTATCTCTATGGGCCGGACAGATGGGCTGTTGTATGACCTTTACCGATGGACCGAAGATTGCGATGACACCGTGTCCAATACGGAGACCTCATAAGATATGGCGTGTACTCTAAGTCACTGATGGATTCAACATGTTTGCTCCTTGGCATAAATGACATTGTGTAAACGTAGGTACCTTGGTATGTATATAAACTAGAGGGTTTTAGTCCATAAGGTAGATTAAGATCATTACTCCTAGGGTTTTAGACCACATCATAGTATCTCAAGGTAGATCAACTATGTACTTGATACATCATCATCAATACAAACAAACCAGGACGTAGGGTATTATCTCCATCAACGTGGGGACCCCGACTCATCAGTCATGATCGCCGAATGCACGTGTACATTGACTCCAAACATCAATGCTCACTGAATGCACACAAGCAGAATAAGAAGAGTCTTACATACATACATATCGTGTGATACAAATATAAACAATTACAGTCAAGTCCTACATAGATAGGTCCTCGAACGCCGACACACCAAGCATAACTAGCAGCGGAATTCTTCAACGAAAGTGTGAACCTATGCCATCCACCTTAACCTATAGGAATTCTGACTACGAAGTGTCCTAGTTCCATGTTCATCACCAACGAACTCTTCTCCATATTCTAGATCTTCCATGCGTGGACAATTAAATAACAAGTCACAAGCCAATGAGTACTTTGAATGTACTTGCAAGCAACCCATGTTGTGGAACACGGCAATACAATGCATGATATAGCACTAACAAGTAATTTGCGGAAAGCATATTTTTTAGGTGCAATTACATGATCAATTTCTTGTGAGGGCATGAATCATGAGGTAAACGATATCCATATAAACAAGATATACATATCAATATCGACTGAGGGTCAAACATCCCATGTCCACCCATCATGCCAAGTCGTCTGACTTAGCTCATGAATCATACTGCCATCTTTCTCACACAATCACCTTTCTCACACACGCACACTTGGTTTATGCAAAAACTTCTGGACGTAGTTTAAGCAGCACCACCCAACTATCCCTGACTATGGACACAACTATTGGGAATGGTTTCACACTCTGCAGAGATTTGCGCACTGTACCCACAAGACTCGGGGAACTTCTGTGTCATCCACAACTCGCGGTATATAACATACGTGAGGTTAGCACCTGAACAATGCCTTTCCCCTGGCGACACTAAACAAAATGTCCACTATTGGTGCCATCCCTCATGATGTACATCATACAAGCCTCGCTCTTGATCATACGATTCATGAGGGCACACAACGATGTGCCCGATGTCTGTGAAAATAGCACATGGTCGCCCTAGCTAGCACGACCCAGTATCAATAGGGTTACTCTGTCCCTCTCGCCACTAGGAATGCGGGCTCTCTGCTAGCATCCACCAAGGTAATCAACAAAGCCCAGTCCCATAAAGGGGTATCATGGTCGCACATGTAGGGTTGGGACGGTCGACAAATCTTAAAACTAATCATGTTTTCGAAGCCACACACACAACTTGCCTCAGTACAACCCTTCTTTATCAAATGCTTACCTAGCTCAACACATATCCCTCAGACATTAGTGGCACCCGGCGGGGTTTTCGAAAAGTCTTTGAAATCTTTTCTTTCATCATCACCATGCATATTCCCATTCCATTTGTGTAGCATCTACTCGCAACCTAACTATTTCCCACCCGCACAACCCTCATAGGAAGGTAGGGCCATGCCCAAGTGCAAGTATCAACAAGGATTTTTTCAAATACAACCCACCAAGGTGGTAACCGATTCAACATGAATTAGATGCAACAAAGTAGAGTGCTATATGCCATGCAATAAAATGGTTTCTTAGACATGGTCAAAGGGATGCCTGCCTAGCTCAACGAAGTCTCTGTGGTCTTCAAAGTCTCCTGGTCCAAACACTTCATCGACAATGTAATCTATTGTTGCAATTTAACGGGCAAAAATAAGAGCACGTGAAAAACAGAGAAAATAAAGTCTTCCTAAAAATGTCACACCATTTTTGTAAAATAGTGGGGTGAAATTTAGCTTTGAAATAATTGTTGTATTTTATTTTTGAAGTATAAAAAGTAAGAGCAATCAATTTAACAGTTAGATAAAATATTCAAAACTAGGTTTTTAAATAAAACACTGCATGAAACTTTGTGTCAAAACTACACAAGTGACATCATTATATAGGTGGGGTTTTTAGAGATTTTTAGGAGTTGGAATCATTGCATTTGGACCTATATTTAAATCTTGGGGATTTTTTGCAAGATCTGCTAAAATAGGAAAAAGAAGAGGCTAACTATGCCGTGTGGGCCGAAACTGACGACAGTCCAACCGACCTAGATGAAAACAGCCCATGGCGGAGGGGGTGCACGTGGCTGTTTAAACCTGACCAGCGGGCCAGACCGATCAGTCCGAGAGAGAGATGTGGAGACAAGGGGGCGATGACAGGTGGAGCCCACGTGTCATCTCCCTCCTCACGACAAGGAGGAGGTTCTCATCGGCTGCAATTTAGGCAGTAGTTCGATGAGTGGGTGGCACAGCTGGGTCTATGGCCCCATCGCACGTTGGTTAGGGGAGGGGAGGGACGGTGGAGAGCCCCTGTTTGCCGGTGATGAGAAGTCTGGCTGTGATGCTTTGGGTAGGTGAAGCCCCGGTCACCCTACGCACCAAACAGAGGGGAGAAAAGAGGGGAATGGGTCAGGAGGTTGCGGTGGCTCCAGATCGAGGAAGAAGGGGCGGCAGGGAGGGCTCTCACCGTGTGAATGCCGACGGCCCGAAGCGGCGAGCTCTGGCTCGATCCCGAGCTTCCGGGGACCAAAACGGAGAGGGAGTGGCACGGAGGTATGATTGGGAGCAGGAGGAAGCGACCAAGGGGTAAAAAGAGGAACGTGAGTGGCTTAAATAGCCAGGCCCTGGTCCACCGTGTGCTCGTGCGCTGGCGAGGCCATGGCGACTGCCAGAGGAAGAGAGAGACTCGAGGATGTGTCTGAGCCTTTGTGGACACAGTCTGGGGTCAGCGAGAGAACAAGGAGGAGCGATGGCAGACTGCTGGCGGGTCTCGAGCGCAGTGCTGGCCAAGTTGGACGGCCGCGGGCATGCGCTACACTAGAGATAGAGAGGAAGAGAGAGGAGGGGCCCGAGAAAGCGCCGGGTTCCTGAAGTCGAGGACACCTCGGGAGACACCAGGGTGGGGCTCGAGACGGTCGAGCCTGGCCATTGGGTAGCGGCTACAATGCAGGAGCGCACTGTAGCGTGTTTCGGAGCACCGTTTTGGCATGCCATGGCATGTCTCTGTGCTCTCGTGTGCCCCATTTTGTCCACTAGCATGTTGTGGATCTGAAGATACTCTAGGTCTAGGAAGGCTAAGGAGACTAGAGGTAATAAGTCGGGGAGGTAAAAATGAGTGTTGTCCTAGCTGTGGTGATAAAATGGGGGTTTTCACCCCTCAATCATGGAGCTGTGGTCATGCTAGTCTTTCTAGAGGTAAAAGGTAACAATGTGGGCTTGTGGTAAGAATTTGTAGTGAAGGGGAATAATAGAAGGGGTGAAAGCAACATTTTTACCAAATCACGGGAAGGTGTTTGATGCTATTATGAGCAAGGTAAAATTTACCACTTGCAGTGAGATTTAACATGATCAATTGATGGGTAAAAATGAGAGGGATCACAAGGTTTGAGCTCATTTGAGCAAAGTTGACAATGTAAACATGAAAACCCCTAGATATAGGCATAATCAGATTTCTATAGACTTAGTTGGGTAAATCTATCCCCACAAATTCACAACTTGGTGTAGCATCCTTATTTGAGGTCTAGATCACTCCTACAAAGTTTGGGATCAATTGGATAAACTTGGCAATGTAAAGTTGCTCAAATTTGATTCTGGAGAGAGAGGGATTTGGACAATTTTGGTGTACCAAATCAACTTGGATTGGGATGAAACCTTGCAAGATCGCCACATACAACATGTGTCACTTGCTAGAGTTTTCCTGGAATTTAATGAGATCATTTCCTATGGAAATATTTCAAAAGCTTCAACTAGGCAGAAAGGGTTTTGAGGGGTTCTACCCAATATTCTGAACATGACCATGTGTTGAAACTCTCATATATGGAAAATATATGTCTACTAAGTTACCCTAATTTTTCTCAAATATTTATGAAGTAGTCAAATAATTATTTCATATGAAATACCATTTCTGGCCTAAAAACAAGTATTTAAATAAAATAGGAAAATAACTTTTAAAATAATTATTTTATGGTTTTGGGAAGTCTTTTTGATAATAGTATCCAAATTAAATCTTTGGGGAAAGCATCTCTCCTAAATTGAGGACTTGTAGTACAAATCTCAACTCGAGGGTTTTTGAAAGCTTAAAGTAAATAAATGTCTTTTAGTTGAAATAATAATTTATAAAAATTGTGTCTGGTCCTATACACATGGCATGATCATTGGGCAAAGGTTTGGGGTCAAGGAGAAGAGTTCTTGAGAGGAGAATAATTTTACGTGGTTCAAAACACAATCAATCACACAAGAAAGTAGCAACCAGATCAACCATCACAAGCATGCAAAAGTTTTAATTGGCTCTATTTTTTATAAAATCATCATGTGGCAAAGTGGTACAAACACAAGTGTGATGGACCTACCCCCCTTACAAGAATCTCATCCCGAGGATTCCTAGACAAGGTAATAAAAAGATAAGGGAACTCTGATCTAAGGTGGTCTTCACACTCCATGTTGCTTCTGCTTCAGTGTGGTTGCTCCACTGGACCTTGAAGTACTTGATGGTGCGGCTTCTGGTGCAACGCTCGGCTCGATCCAAGATGCAGATTGGTATCTCACGATAAGTGAGGTCTGGCTGAAGGTTGATGGCCTGATGGTCAATGTCCTTGTAGAGATCGGGGCGGTTGGGAACTTGGAGGCATTTCCGGAGTTGTGAAACATGGAAATTGTTGTGCACATTCGAGAGCTCGGAAGGTAGTTGTAGCTGGTAGGTAACTTCTCCTCGTCTTGCAGTGTTCTTGAAGTGGGCTATATACCTAGGAGCGAGCTTTGCCTTGACATGGAAACGCTTTGTTCCCTCGAGAGGCACTCTCATTATCCCAGTAGAGGGGCACATTCTTCATGTTGATGTTGTAGTCTTTGAGGGTTTGCTTCATCCATTGCAGTTGAGCACAAGAAGATCCAGTAGCAGTGTACTCAGCTTCGGCATTGGAGAGTGATACATAGTTCTGCTTCTTTGAGGACGTGCAAACTAATGATCTTCCAAGGAAGTGGCATGTGCCTGGTGTTGACTTGCGATCCACACGGTCACCAGCATAATCAGAATCAGAATATCCAACGAGGTGAATATTTGAGCCCTTGGGTTACCACAATCCTAGTGTTGGTGTGTGAGCTAAGTATCGAAGATTGTGTTTCACAGCCTTATGGCGTTACTCCTTCGGTTTTTCTTGAAAACGAGCACACATGCAAACACTAAGCATAATATCTGGCCTAGATGCACATAGGTACAATAAAGAGCCAATCATGGGGCGATATACCCGCTGATCAAAATCTTTACCATTTTCGTCAGTGTAGACGTGGCCGTTGGTAGGCATAGGAATCTTGACGCCTTTGCATTCATGCATGTCGAATTTCCTCAGAACGTCCTTGAGTTATTTCTGCAGAGATATGAAGATGCCATTGCGTTCTTGACGAATTTGCAGACTAAGAAGAATTTTAGCTCCCCCATCATAGACATTTGATATTCTTCACTCATCATGTAGGCAAATTCATCACTGTAACGTTTGTCAGTAGAACCAAAAATAATGTCGTTGACATATATTTGGCACACAAATAGTTCATTGTCATAGGATTTTGTGAAAACAGTAGGATCAAGAGAACCAGGTTTGAAGCCTTTCTTCATGAGAAATTCGTTCAATGTATCATACCACGTCCGAGGGGCTTGCTTGAGGCTATAGAGTACCTTTTTGAGTCTGAAGAGTTTGTCTGGATGCTTCGGATCTTCAAAACTTGGGGGATGAGCAACAAATACTTCTTCCTCAAGCTTATCATTGAGGAATGCACTTTTCACATCCATTTGGCATAGAGCAATATTGTGCTGATTAGCATAACAAGTAATATTCGAATAGCTTCAAGTCTAGCAAGAGGTGCAAAAGTTTCATCGAAGTCAATTCCTTCAACCTGTGTGTAGCCTTGGGCTACAAGTCATGCCTTATTCTTCACGACCTGACCATCCTCATCGTGCTTGTTTCAGTAGATCCACTTGGTGCCGATGATATTGTGCTTGCGAGAATCTAGTCGTTTGACGAGTTCCCACACGTCATTTAGCTTGAACTGAACAAGTTCATCTTGCATGGCTTGAATCCACTGAGGTTCCATGAAGGCTTCATCAACTTTTGAGGGTTATGTGATAGACACAAACGGGGAATGCCCACAAAAGATAACTAAATGTGAAGTTTTGAACGAGTGAGAGGGTGTGGTGCATTGATGTCATCGAGGATTTTGTGAAGTTCTACTTCATTCGCAATCCTCGGATGAGTTGGTTGATGACTTTGGTTGGGCTGAGGAATTTGAACTGTAGCGTTTTCCTCAGGTGCACCAGTTTGAACTTCCTCAGTTTTGGGGACGACTTATTCAACAAGGGTTGTTCCTCAGTACGAATGATATCCTCAGTTGCCTTGAGCTGGATGGCTACCTCTGGAGGTAATTTATCTGGCGCAGGAGGAAGCTGCTCTCTTTGCAAGCCATTAGTTTCATCGAACCACACATCTACAGTTTCAACAACCTTGTTGTGATAGGTGTTGAAGACTCTGTAGGTGTGTGAGTCCTTTCCGTAGCGAAGCATAAACCCCTCATGTGCCTTAGGTGCAAACTTTGAGCTATCGTGAGGATCTCTAATCTAGCATTTTGCACCGAAGACTTTGAAATAACTTACATTGGGTTTCTTGTTAGTGAGGAGTTCATATGAGGTTTTCTTGAGGAATTTGTGAAGATATACCCTGTTGATGATGTGGCAAGAAGTGTTGATTGCTTCAGGCCAGAAACGACGAGGAGTCTGATATTCTTCAACCATAGTCTGTGCCATTTCAACCAGAGTCCTGTTCTTGCATTCAGCAACGCCATTTTGTTGAGGAGTATAAGGAGCAGATAAATTGTGAGTAATACCAAGTTCATCAAGATAATCATCAAGACCATTTTTTTTGAATTCTGTCCCATTATTACTCCTGATGTGTTTGATCTTGACACCGAAGTTCATCGAGGCCCTTGAGGAAAATCGTTTGAAGACTTCCTGCACTTTAGTTTTATACAAAATGATGTGTACCCAAGTATAGCAAGAGTAATCATCAATGATGACAAAGCCATATAGAGATGTTGCATTGGTTAAAGTAGCATAATGAGTAGGTCCAAACAAATCCATGTGAAGCAATTAAAACGGACGAGTAGTAGTCATGATAGTCTTTGAAGGGTGTTTGGATATGGTTATTTTCCAGATTCACAAGCACCGCAGAGATGGTCCTTGAGGAATTTGATGGATTGGATGCCAATGACATGCTTCTTCTTCGCCGGCGTGTGCAAATTCCTCATGCCTGCATGACCCAGACGTCGATGCCATAGCCAGCCTTCTGAGGTTTTTGCTAGTAAGCATGTGGCTGGTTTTGGAAAAATCAACAATGTAAAAATCTCCTCTCCTAAAGCCTTCGAAGACTTTAGATTTGTCAGATGCCATGATGACTATGCATCTGTATTTTCCAAAGATAACAAGCGTATCAAGATCACAAAGCATTGAGACTGACATGAGGTTAAACCCAAGAGATTTGACAAGCATAACTTTGTCCATGTGTCTGTCCTTGGAGATAGCCACTTTGCCAAGTCCCAATACCTTGCTTTTACCTTTATCAGCATAAGTGATTTGCTTCAGTGGTGATGGAGTCAGTGGCATGTTCATCAACAAGCTTTTATCACCACTCATGTGGTTTGTGCAACCACTGTCAAGAACCCATTCTGTATTCTTGGGTTTGTCATCCTGCGCATGAATTAGTACAGCTTACCATCTCATATGCTTCAGACTTGAAAAATATGATATCAATTTCATCATATAGGAATTTCATAATAAACAGTAAATTTGAGGACGTGTGAAATGTTATCATTTCATTAAGTTTAGCTTGCGTACAGTCAAGCATTTTCCTTAGGTCTCCAGCAAATTCTTCAGATGATGACTTTCATCTGGAGGGCTGACCTGCAGAAGTGATTAGTTCAATTTCTTCACCACCCACATCTTAAGGGGTGGCAAAGAGTTCATCATCCTGCGAGCACCATATGAGAATGGATGCATTGAAGCTAAAGCACTTCTTTTCGGGTTAGAGTAGTCAAACGAATAGGGAGAGAAATTCTTTTAGGACTTATGAACATAATGATTTGAGGAATAACTCTCTAATTCATATCCCTTGTAATTTCCCTGTATATCGGAAGCATTAGCGCGAGTACGAGTATAGTATTGACCATTTGAGGATTTTGATCCTCGTGAAGACTTTGGTCCACCTGAGGAAATTGATCTGGTTTTCTGGTTCTTCATAGGTGGTGTCATGAGGATATTCACGTGAAGATTTTCCAAGAAATTTTTGGGGACCGAGATTTCCCTCAGGGGTGGTCCATTCCTGCAGTTAGTTCCAACATATCGAGAAAATACTTCACCAAATTGATTTTTGAACAGTTTATAGTTGGAGTGAAATGACTCATCTAAGGAATAGGATAACTCACATGCAAAGCCTGTTAGAGTGGATGGATCTACGGGAGGTCCTATAGCAGCAAACCATGAGGTTTTGGGGTACTGCTCAGGTTTCCAGTGTGATCCATCAGCATTCGATTTCCTCTCGAAGGCAATTCCCTCTTTCCTCGGGTTCCTGTTCAAAATGTGCTTTTTGAGCACATCACAAAGGGTTTGTTGCCCTTTGAGACTTTTGTATATGCCTGTCACATACAATTCCTTCAGCCGTGCATTTTCGTCAGTAGCATTTGTGGTTCCTTCAAGTGAAGAATTTGATACCACAAGGACAGTTGAAGAATTCGTAGAAATAGAAGCATTTGATGATTCTGGTGAGGAATTAGCAGTTTCACGCATGATGCATTTCAAACATGGTGGAATGAATTCAGCCTGAGCGGTACTGATATGTTGAGCAAGCAATGAACCGTTTTCCATTCGAAGATCTTCGTGAGAAATTTTAAACTTCTCAAGATCAAGCTTACTTTAAAGAAATCCATAGGAAAGCTTCTCATGATCAGCCAAAAAAGTGCCATCGCGATCTTGAAGGCTATCAAACCTAGAATGAAGACTTTTCACATCTCCAGTGAGGACTTGAGTATGATTCATTTCATCATTCTACAGATCATCGCTTCTGTCTAGCAGTTTTTGAAGTTTTTCAATGTCACTTTGTTGCTTAGTGGAAATGTTGGCAAGTTTATAGTAACTGGGATTTTGATAATCATCAGGTTCACTGTCACTAGAATCAGAGGAGGAAGTATGGTTTGGTACCTTTGAACCTTTTGCCATGAAGCAATACCTTGGAGCAAAGTCATCACTATTTTCATCAGTGTGGATAGCGTTGTCATTTTCTTCAAGGTTGAAGATTGACTTGCTGACGAATGTGGAAGCCAGTGCAAGACTTGCCACACCAGACTCTGAATCCTCTTGAGAACCTTCCTCTTCATCACATTCCTCAGATTCGTCTTCAGAATCCATTTCCTTTCCAATGAGTGCTCGAGCCTTTCTAAAACTGGCCTTCTTGTGCGATGAGGACTTTGAGGATGAGAACTTTGAAGCTTTCTTATTTTTCTTCGAGTCATCAAAACTTTCATCCTTATATTTCTTCTTCCTTGATTCCTTCATCTAGCGAGGACAGTCAGCAATGTAGTGACCATATTTCTTGCATTTGTGGCTGGTTCTTTTCTTGTAATCCTCAGATGAAGATTCTGATTTCCTCATATCTCTTCTTGAAGATTTATCGGACTAGCCGTGCCTTGTGAACTTCTAGAATTTCCTCACTAGCATAGCAAGTTCGTGTCCCATTTTCTCAGGGTCACCAATGCTGCAATCCGAGTCTTCTTCTTCAGATGAGGAAATAGCCTTAGTCTTCAGCGCACGAGGTCTTGAGTAGCTTGGTCCATACAGATCTCTCTTTTCTTCTTGTTGGAATTCATGAGTATTGAGTCTCTCGAGTATATCCGCAGGATCAAGCATTTTGTAGTCTCTTTGTTCTTGAATCATTAGAACGAGTGTGTGAAATGATGGATCAAGAGATCTTAGCAGTTTCTTCACAACTTCATGGTCAGTGATGTCTCCATTTCCCAATGGTTGCAGTTCATTTGAGATGTCAGTGAGGCGATCAAAGGTATCTTGGAAGATTTCATTGTCAAGCCTCTTGAAGAGATTGAAGAGATTGCGAAGAACATCAACACGAGTGTCACGCAGGGTTGAGACTCCCTCATTGACTTTGGACAGCCTATCTCAGATAAGATTAGTTGTGCACAAAGCACACACTCTGCCATACTGACCTTTGCTCAGATGGCCACAGATGATATTCTTCGCTTGTGAGTCAAGTTGCTTGAAGTTCTTCACATCACGGGCAGAGACAGTAGCAGCGATGGAAGGAATACCTTTTTCCACAATATACGAGAGATCACTGTCAATAGCCTGAAAATGCATCTGCTATTTGTCTTCCAGTAAGGAAAGTCATTTCCTTCGAAGGTAGGACATCCTGCAGTAACCTTGATCATACCTGCAATCGACATAACTAAAACTCCATGTGGTTAAACCAAAGTCACACAGAACAAGGGAGTACCTTTCTCTGATACCAATTGAAAGTGCGTTATATCGACTAGAGGGGGTGAATAGGCGATTTTAGAATTTCATCACTGAGGAAATTCCCTGTGAGGAAAGTCCTCAATGATGACTTAAGTGCAGCAGAAATAGCGAAGGATCAGAGTGAAAAAACGACTACAACAGATCACACGATGAAGTTTATGAGATTGAGTTTGCACAGTTCGCAAGTACAGAGTACGCAGGTGAAGATTAACTCAAGTGAAGAATTTGAGGTTGAGGAAATTCAGAGAAAGTCTTTAGGAAAATTCTTCAAATAGCACAGATTAAAGTCTTCAACATACAATCTGAGGAAATGAAAGATTTGAAGAAATAGAACCCCTAGCTCGATGAAGACAGTTGTTGATGACCCAGTTCCAACTGATGTGTCAGTTGTACATCTGGTTTGGAGCGGCTTGGTATGCAAACCAAAGGACACACATTCCCGACACACACAGCCCTACTATATTCTCCTTGACCTAAGGACACATAGGCCTCGCCCAACACTCATGGTAAGTATTCAGGGCAGACTTCCAAACCCTCACAAACTCGGTCACCTGGTGATCCAGAATTGACTACTGGATGCTCTAGACCATGATGCCTAACCGCCTGGAGGATGCACAATCCTCAAAGGTAACAGGCTTCAGTTCCACACAGGAACAACTTCTTAAGTGATGCTCAATCACTTGGTTTTTGGTTTGGGGTTTGGTGTTTGGGGTATTTCCTCACTTGATGATTTTCTCTCGAAGATGCTGAGGAATTTGGGTTGCTCTAAATGACAAGTGTCAGTTTCTCTCGGAGCAGCCAACCAGCTATTGGTTGTGGGGTGGCTATTTATAGCCTAGGAGCATCCCAACATGATTTTAAATAAATGCCCTTAAATAATGTGACCGTTGGGTGGATAAGATCAGTGAGGTGGCGCGTCGCACGACAACGGCCGGAACTTTCAACTGTGAAAGTCCTCATGTCTCTCATATTCCTCACTTTGAGGCTTTGGTAGATTTTGGCTTGGGTTGAGCATCATGAGGAAAATCATTCCTTAATTTTACCTCGGCCCCCTTTAACTGTAAGGCGTTCCTATGACTCAAGTGTAAAGAAAACGAAACAGAAAGAATAAAACTTCACGCTTCAAAGTCTTCAGAGTGTTTTCTTCAGGACACACCGAATTCCTCATCTTCAATGTCTTAATGAGGAATATCAATTTCATTGTGGTTTCTTCGTGATCAAAGTCTTCAAGGAAAGACCAAAGTCTTTAGCCGAAGACACACATTTTTAGGGGTCGATATTCATCGTATAACTCAAACTCCTTAGGGATTTATAGAGCCTATGTACACTCACAAACATATTAGTCTCTTAACCTATAAGTCTTCAAACCACCAAAATCACTAAGGGCACTAGATGCACTTACAAACCTAGATCGAGTCTTGTCCGTGTCTTACTTTCTTTATCGTGCTACCACAGTTTCCTGAATAAGGATTCGATATAGTCGGTCGTACGCCTATTATCAGTCACACACCAAGTAGAGGGGCCGTGATGAAGGTATCCATGGCCCTGGATTAAATCTAGTCATTCTGTCAGGGGACATGGGTGTTTCCGGTCTGGGACTGAGAGGGAGGGCACTCCCTTGTAGCGCTCGGTATAAGTTCGATCCCATGCTAGTCGAGGTCGGAGCCTCCCCGTCTTATGGTTTTGCCCTGGCAGCGTAGTCCGGGTGGAGCCGGGCTTCGCGGGGGTAAAATGGGTGTGTGTTGGTTCTGAGTGTCTGCTTCTAAAATACCGTACGCGGGATTAGTCATATGGGCTATCTGAACCCGTGAGCTATGGGTAAAGAGTACACCCTCTGCAGAGTCAAAACTATTCGAGTAGCCGTGTCCACGATTAAAAACGGATGTTTGAAAAGTCAAGTGTGAGTCTTACAGTCGGTCCTTGGAGTACAAGTGGTGGAAGAATAATGGTTGTCGATATCTAACAGTAATGTGGAATATTTTATTAGTATCTTCTTGGTTCAAAAATTATCCTGAAGGTTGGTTCTACCACCCGGATAATTCTGATTTATTTTTATGCCCTTTCTGTGGTGTCACTAAGACACCCGACTGTGGCTTTTTATTTATCTTTATGCCCTCTCTGTGATGTCGCTAAGATGCGTGACCGTGGCTTGTTATTTATCTTTATGCCCTCTCTGTGGTGTCAGTAAGACGCCCGACTGTGGCTTGTTATTTATCTCTACGCCCTCTGTGTGGTGTCGCTAAGACGCCCGACTGTGGCTTGTTATTTATTTTTACGTCCTATATGTGGTGTCGCTAAGATGCCCGACTGTGGCTTGTTATTTATTTGGACGCCCTCTCTGTGTTATTGCTAGGACGCCCGTTTGTGGCTTGTTATTTATTTTATGCCCTGTATGAGGTGTTGCTCAGACGCCCTACGGTGGTAAACTAACCCTTGTGAACCTTTCAAGGCGTCGCTCCAGACACCCGATCTATGCATTTTTACCTTTCTGTTAGGATATCTCAGGAGGATTACTGCCGGATTTATCCACTAACTTAATTTATTCCTAACAGATCCATTTGATAAATTATGATCAAAACCATGCATGTTAAGAATTGACTGCATGCATCTCATCTTTTGTGCAAACTGTTTGCGAGTACTTTTCGAAGTACTCACTAGCTTGTTGATGTGGCCGGATATGGATGAAGGAGACCTCATGGATGAAGAGTTCGATAGCGAGTTCGATGTCTAGAGGAGTCCCAGTCAATCTTGCGATCTTGGAGTGTGCCGCTATATTATTTCACCGCTTCTGCCACCACGAATAAATCGTCAAGCCTCACTCTGATGCTTGGCGCGTAGTAGTACTTGTCATGTCACATTACTCTGATGTGATGTGCCCCTTTTATTACGAGTAGTAGAGTTATCCCATTATCACTATAACCTATCTGTCTGTGTGAGACTTGGAAATGTTGTAATAAATTGTAGAGCAACTTCTGCTCTAGTTGTTTAATATTAAGTACAACTAGTTTTCTGTATCAAGATGAGTCTATCAGTTGGAAATATTTTTCTACACTTGAGACGCAAGGGACCGCTCGTCTGGTCAACACAGGCAGGTGGTGCTCGTCCTGCTCGATTCTCCTGATTGGGACATGGCGATTGCATGTAGATCCCGGCGAGGGGGATCATTCCCCAAGAGACTGAGGTCGAACGGGGACGAGGCTGCCCTCACGCGATAGTGGTCGTGTCAGGACCCAGAGATGATGTTCAATGCTTCAGTTAAATTTAGTTAAGTTCAGTTGAGTTTTTAAACCCCTGGCCGTTGGTGTGAAGTCACCTCAGCCGCCGATCTCCGATCAAACGTTCGCCTGTCGCCCATAGCGCTTTGCGGAAGAAAGGCTCCTAGCTCCCGTTGATCTTCAATCGGACGGTGATCTCGCGCACGAGGGTCACTGTCCCCTTTTCATCAACCCACCATCGCTGCAGCGTCTTCATTTTTGTTCTTCAGCTTTGTTTTACTCTCATTTGTAAGGCTATATAAGCCATGTTCCTATCTTGTGGCGAGCATGACTTTGATCTAGGGTTTCCCCCTCTTGCGCCGCCAGTGTTCCTGGTTGGCTTTCGTGTACTGGCTTGTAAGAATTCCACCATATTTTGCTACTCAAATCTAGCTAGTTTGAGTGTTCTCTATCTCTGTTCGAGTTTCTGACAGTCAGGGTCTATCAATTGGTATTCGGAGCAAGGTTCTTCCTCGGAGGTGTTTGGATCTGGGGGTCGAGATGGAGTTGGAGGAGCCGTAAAACCCTCCCCTTTCCCTCCCGATCACGGCGATGGTGTACTCTGGTGGCACTAGCGGCGGAGAAATTGGCTACAGTTCTGGTCAGGTACGTGGTTGTGAAAGCACCTTGCGTAAGAAGTAAAATCCCACCACCCTCCCAGAACCGGGCGCGGTGATAGCGATGGTGCACATGGCAGCAGGATCGACAGCTAGAGGCCGGTTTGCAACTAGTGTTGTCATAAAATTCCTCCCTTTTCGCTTGTCGGTCATCGCAGTGAGGTAAAGTGGCTCTCTACCATCTATAAACCCTCTGTGTGTTCTTCTTCACATGATGACTGGACCAGCAGACTCATCATCAACCGATCAACTAGAATTCCAATCCCTGTAGCTTGATGTTCATATGCTCCAAGAGAACAGAGAGCAAGATGGATAGGAGTTTGATGAGTTCAGTGAATATGTGAATGGAAATTTTCAGTCTATGCAGAAAACCCTTGGTGATTTACACAGATCCTTGTCTAACTTCATGTCTGGTTTCCCTAAACCAAGAGAGTTCCCACCCAACCATCTGGACGTTCCTCACACACCCCAAGGCACAGTGCATAAACTCCAAGATGCCCTGCAATCCCCTGCCACAATTAGGTCTGCCAATTTGGTTGACAAGCACACTGGAACAGAACTTAACATGGATGGCAACAACAAGCTTGTTTACTGGCACCCTCACTTTGCTGAAAATAAGCAGCAAAATGTGGAAGCCAAAGAACCTCCTGTTGTTCCTTCAACTGGACAAGGTACACGAATGATTCTTCTGGAGCGGGACCAAGGAGAGGGACAAAATGCAGACCTTGAAAGAAGGTTTGGGAATCCACAAAGAGATATGGTCCAAGATAACAGAAGGTTGATGACACTAATGAAGCCTGCCAATTACAACATACCATAATTTGAAGGTATTGGTACTGACTCATGAATACAACAAACAATTGAAATGTACTTTGAGGCTGCTAGAACCCCACTGGAACAAAAAACTGAAATTACAGTTACTTACCTCAAGGGACCTGCAATGGAGTGGTGGAGAGGAATTGGCATCGTTGCCAATACTTTGACCTGGTACAGATTTTGCAGACTCATCCGGGACAGATTCTCTAAAACTTATGTTTGTGATAATGTTAGAATATTCCATGCACTTAGCCATACTGGTTCGGTCAATGATTATGTGCTGAAATTTGAGCACTCCATGAACCTGATCAGAAGGGATAATCCTACATTACCACACGACTATTATAAGGCTAGCTGCATTGCTGGTCTGAGTGAAAATATTCATCACTATGTTGCATGCCATGAACCACCTGATCTTGAGAAAGCTATTTGGTTGGCCAGAAGAATGGAGCAAGCCCAACCTGCTAAGAAGATTCCTCTGCCTTTTATGAACCACACTGTTAAAAGGCAAATACAGTTTGATCCTGGAAAGCAACCCACTAGTAACACTGCAACTGTGATTCAGCAAACAAAGATAAAAGGTATATGCTACAAATGCAAAGAATCCTGGTTCCCTATACATAAAAAGGTTTGCAAATTGGCCAACCAAGTGAAAATCCAAGCAATGCAAGATTATGACCCTGAAGATGCAGAGTTAGTTTATTACACTTCTGAAACTGAAGAAGCTAAAGCCCCACCTCCTGTGGATAATGATGATCCTCCACTTGAAATATCCATGCATGCTCTTATGGGCATGAGATCTTCTAGGAAACTAAGCTTCACTGGTACTGTCATGCTAGGTGATACTCCAGCTACTGCTCTCATTGACAGTGTTAGCACTGCCAC
Source organism: Hordeum vulgare subsp. vulgare (assembly GCF_904849725.1). Classification (NCBI taxonomy): domain Eukaryota; kingdom Viridiplantae; phylum Streptophyta; class Magnoliopsida; order Poales; family Poaceae; genus Hordeum; species Hordeum vulgare. The sequence continues at coordinate 329,997,810 of NC_058519.1, forward strand.
CTTCATAACACCACAGCTGGCTCAACATGCACAATGTGCTTTGACACCCACCAAAAGAAGACTAATCATAGTAGCTAATGGAGAAACTATGTGGTCAGAATTCATTGCATTGGAATGCCCTTTTTCCCTCCAGGGTACCCAGTTTTCAACTAACTTCAGAATCTTGCAACTCCAGGGATATGATGTCATTTTAGGAGCTGACTGGATGGCTTCTTTCAGCCCAGTGGAATTTGATTTTGATGAAATGCATGTTAAAATCACTTTACCAGATGGGAAGAAGAAAATCTTTAAAGATGAAAGTTTACCCACTAATGCTATCAAAGAAATGGATAGTAAGGAAGCAGTTCCAGCTGAACCTGTCTGTGGGGTTGTGCTCATCTTAAACAGAATCTGTGTGCAGGAACCAGAAAATCAAGTGATCCCAGAACCAGTACATCAGATCTTGGACAAATACTCCCCTGTTTTTAGCACCCCCACTACACTACCCCTAAAAAGGGCTATTGACCATGTCATCACCTTCACTCCTCAAGCAAAGGTCATCAATCAGAGACCCTACAGATTACCCCACCACCAGAAAGATGCAATGGAAAGTATCATCAAGGATATGATCCAATCAAAAGTCATAAGAGACAACTCTAGCCCTTATTCCTCCCCAACTCTTTTAGTTAAGAAAAAGGACGTGACTTGGAGGCTAGTTAATGATTTCAGAAAAGTGAATGAACAAACTGTTAAGAACAAGTACCCAATCCCTGTCATTGAAAACCTCTTGGATGAGTTAAAAAGAGCCATGGTGTTTTCTAAGGTTGACGTGAGAAGTAGATACCACCAGATAAGAATGAAGGAAGAAGATATTGGGAAGACTGAATTCAGCACTCATTGTGGACACTATGAATACTTAGTGATGCCCTTTGGATTGACTAATGCCCCAGCTACCTTTCAGCTACTCATGAATACAATTCTAGCTCCTTATCTAAGAAAATTTGTCTTGGTTTTCTTTGATGAGATATTGATTTATAGCAGAAATTTGAAAGAGCACCTTCAACTAGTTTTGGAAGCTTTACAGTCCAGCCAACTCTTTGCCAAACTAAGAAAATGTTCCTTTGCACAACCCCAAGTAGAATATTTGGGCCATGTAATCAGGGGTGATGGAGCAGCTACTGACCCAACAAAAACTGAGGCAATTGTACAATGGCAAACCCCTGAAAATGTAACCCAATTGAGCATTTTCTTAGGTCTTACTGGCTATTACACGAGGTTCATCCAACACTATGGATTTATTTGCAAGCCATTGTTTCAGTGACTAAATAAGGACAACTTAAAGTGGGAAAGTGAACAAATGGAGGCCTTCAATATATTAAAGCATAAGATGACTCAAGCACCTCTCCTTGCCCTCCATGTTTTTTCACAACCATTCATACTAGAACTGGTGCCTATGCTTATGGAATAGGAGTTGTACTCATGCAAGAGGGTAGACCACTCTCTTATTTTAGCAAAGCAATTGGGCCCAAAGCAGCCGCACTATCAACTTATGACAAAGAGGCTATGGCCATCATTGAAGCTTTGAAACATTGGAAGCATTATTTTCTTGCATATTCCTTTGTCATTAGGATTGATCAACAAAGCTTCAGATATATCCAAGAACAAAAACTGACAGAAGTAATTTAGCATAAGTTACTCATTAAATTCCTGGGCTACAACTTTAAGATTGAGTACAAACAAGGGAAGAACAATAAAATTGCTGATGCACTCTCTAGAGTTAAATACAAAATACAATCATTGGTTGCTAGTCAGGCTCAACCCCTATGGCTATCTGAAGTGGTAGCTTCCTATGCACAAGATAAGTGATGCAAAGATCTTTTGTCCCAACTAGCTGTCTCTGCCACTGGTGTTCCTAACTATGCTCTCCAACAAGGACTCATCAGATATAAAAACAGAATTTTCATTGGGCCAGACAATGCTCTCAAGACAAAACTAGTCTCGGCCTTGCACAATTCAGAAATGGGTGGTCACTGTGTGCATAGAGCTACCTATCAGAGATTGAAGCTTCTTTTTCACTGGCCAGGAATGAAGCAATTCATAGTGGACTACATCAAACAATGCCCCACTTGCCAGATAAACAAGCATGAACACTACAAATACCCTGGATTGTTGCAGCCTCTTCCTGTTCCTGATTTTGCTTGGTGTCACATTAGTATGGACTTTATTGAAGGTCTTCCCACCTCCAAAACAAAGGACATGATCCTTGTGGTGGTAGACAGGTTCACAAAGTATGGACATTTCATTGCCATGAAACACCCAATAATAATTGTGAGCACTGTAGCTAAACCGTTCACCGAAAATATCTTCAAATTGCAAGGTCTCCCTTCAGTTATTGTCACTGACACAGACAAAATCTTCACTAGCCACCTTTGGCAAGAGCTATTCAAGAATCTGGGCATCAAACTTCACATGAGCACCTCCAACCACCCTCAGTCTGATGGACAAACATAAAGAGTTAACCAATGTTTGGAAAACTACTTGAGATGCATGGCATTCTTGCAACCTTAGAAATGGTTGTACTGGCTTCCTTTAGCAGAGTGGTGGTACAACACTAGCTACCATTCATCTCTAAAGCTAAATCCCTTCCAAGCATTGTACAACAGTCCACCTAACATCTTATCTGAAGCTGTTCTCTACCCTAGTGATATTGCTCAAGAATTCTCCTCTGTCCTCACTGCTGAACAAATTGCAACACAAATCAAAGAAAATCTCCTCAAGGCTCAAGAGAGAATGCAACTGTATGCTGATAGAAAAAGATCTGAGAGAACCTTGGAGGTTGGGGACATGGTTTACCTGAAGTTGCAGCCCTACAGACAGACAACCTTGAGTGTACACAGATGCCTAAAATTACACTCAAAGTACTATGGGCCATTCAAGATCATCCAAAAGGTGGGACCAGATGCTTACAAATTGCTCCTGCCTGAGCACTGCAAATTGCATCCCACATTCCATGTCAGCCAACTTAAGAAGCGTTTGGGACCCCAAGCCATACCAAATCCAAAACTACTATTGTTACATGCAGATGGCACTATTCTCCTTGAACCTGAAAGGCTGCTGGACAGAAAGCTCATTCCAAGAATGCAAGGGGATGTTCAAATACCAGTGGTATGTTGGCTCATCAAATGGAGTAATCTTGAGCAACAAGACGCCACTTGGGAAGATGCCACGTTCATCCACAAAGTCATCCAGACATTTCAGCCCTAAGGGCAGGTCTGATGTCGACCGGGGGGAGTTGTCAGGACCCAGAGATGATGTTCAATGCTTCAGTTAAATTCAGTTGAGTTTTTAAACCCCTGGACGTTGGTGCGAAATCACCTCAGTCGCCTATCTCCAATCCAACGTTCGCGTGTCGCCCATACCACTTCGCGAAAGAAAGACTCATGGCTCCCGTTGATCTTCAATCAGACGGTGATCCCGTGCGCGAAGGTCACTGTCCCCTTTCCGGCAACCCACCATCGCTGCAGCGTCTTCGTTTTTCAGCTTTCTTTTCCTCTCATTTGTAAGGCTATATAAGTCATGTTCCTAGCTCGTGGTGAGCATGACTTTTATCTAGGGTTTCCCCCTCTTACGCCGGCATTGTTCCTGGTTGGCTTTCGTGTACTGGATTGTAAGAATTCCATCATATTTCGCTACTGAAATTGAGCTAGTTTTAGTGTTCTCTGTATCTGTTCGAGTTTCTGACAGTCAGTGTCTGTCAGGTCGGCTCCTCGTGGCAGTGGACAAAGGAGAGAGCAAGATGAGGTTCAGGAGAGATCGAAGGAGGAGACAGAGACAAATGCGAGGAGAGAAGCTCACCACACCGGTGGGGATTGAGTTTCCCGATGCTCTGCCAGCGGTGAAGCACGAGGGCGGCAGCGCGAGACTGCTGATGAGAAGATCGAGGTTGGTCGGGTGCGGGGTTGCTACGGGATGCAAGGATGAGGGGATCAGGACAGGAGGTCTCGAATGCATCGGTGGCAAGGTTCGGACCCGGGCGATAGCTCGAGGTCGGGGAGCAACGATGGGCGCGCTCTAGCGAGGGGCTAGTCGGTGATGCGGCGAAGGGAGGCGGGGCCGACCTAGATGAGGTGGTCGTCAGCGGCGACCGATCCGGCGAGGTGCGGGCTTGTGGGAGGAGCGACGCAGCTGTGGCTCGTTTGGACGCGGACGCCGGTGGCTACGGGACATTGTACGTGTCCATGCAGTCTGAGGTGGGGATCAGGGTTACGTGGGGCGATCCGGTTGGATGGATCTTTGGGATTATAGCTAAACACGCCGGCCCGAGAGCCCGCCATGGGCCACGCACGGCGCGACTTAAACGGATCCGTGCCACGCACGCAGCACGTCTCGGATCATGTCTGGACTTGAAGGCTGGGCACGCGGGCAGTCATGACACGACCCGTTTATTTTTATATATATTATTAGATTTTTTAAATATAAATATACGTAATATATGGCCCAATAAGCCCATGAGGTTAAAAATATGCGACCCAGCATGCTAATCGGGCCAACATGCCGACCCGTTTAATAGCCGGGCCATGCCTGGGCCTAGAGGCGCAGCCCACGGGCTGGCACGACATGGCCTGATTAGTAAACGTGCCGATGCGGGACGCGCCGTGTCGTGCCGTGCTTTCCCGTTTGGCCAGGTATGTTTGGGATTGGTTTGGCGCTGGAAATGAGGCGTTGACAGTGGTGGCTACGGGTCCCGATGAGGCGCGACGCGGATCGGGATTAGTGGATGTCTCTGATTTTGGACTAGGGGTCTATATATATAGAAAAAAAGAATTAGATTTGGATTTTTTGATTTAGATCGGACGGTTGGAAAAATATGCGAGGGAGCCCAATTAAAAAAGAATGATGGTTTGGGATATTTCGGGGTTGATCCGGACCCAACTGTCATGATCGTATGTTTTGGATTTGGGAGGTTTTCACGCGCGCACGAGGGGTGTGTGCACCGTATAGAGGGATAGACATAGAAAAGAGGGAAAGCGCACGCAGACCGACAACAAGTTTTTTGAATATCAAAAACGTCTGATAATTTGACCGGCTATAGTGCCGGTGTAGGTTCAACAGTTGGGGTATCAAACGACCTCCGAATGTGACGAGATTTTGCAGGTGGTCTACCTACAATAAACCAAGACCGCATGCCAACGTTCAACCCATTCGGAGAAAAATTTATACGCAGTTTTGAAAAAAAAATTAATGATGTCGCGAGCGCATGAGTGTGTGGTTGGTCTCAAAACGGTCAATGACAAGAATACAGAGAACCAGCAACTCATGGACAGATGCAAGTTTTGAAAAAATGATGACAACAGGGTGCCAATTCTTTGCAGATGATGCGAATGATGCGATGATAAATGTGATAAGCAAATAAAACACATGGAAAACTCAAAATAAATGGAAGGCGTCTAGAGCGTCGTTCTCGAGCTGTTACAATTCTGCTCCACTAACAAGAGATCTCGACCAGAGATCTTAGAATGGTAAGAGGAAGAAGAAGATGTAAAACTTAGTTACTTCTTTGGCAAACGAGTGAAACCAACAAATCTTGAAGGTTGCAAAGAGAAGAAAAGAACACAAGGGGGAAAAATAATTAAAACCATTTCGGTTGAAGTGAGATAAAAGGAACATGAGAGAAAGAATTTGGGAAGCACTTCGGTTTAAAAGAGAGGCAAATACTTGATAAGATGGAAAGAACTTGAAAAGGAGGGCACGCCACCCCAGTTAAATAAGAAAGGAAAGAACATGATCTTGATAAAACAAGATGTTGGTTGAAGAGAGCAACATCGCAATTACTCCAAAACAATATAATAGATGTTATATCATTGGGAAGAAAAGAATGAAGAAGAAAACAACAACTTATCCAACAATTGGGTTTGAAAAGTATAGATTGAATGGAGTTGTTGGAAAAACAACAACGATTAAGCTTGCTGTGGGCTTATGGAAAACATCTAAAGTTATGAGGTGACAACGGTCCACTAATGAAAACAAAGATTGATTCGGAGCAACAAGGGATGAAAAATTCTTACACCAAGGGGTATATAGAAACTTGGATCATTGATAAACACTATGATAGCAAAAATTCTTAGGAAAAGCTTTAGGTGAAATGCAATCCAAGATAACTCCGAGAAAGAAAAGATGGCTTTAAATATTTCATTCTTAACAATTTCGCTCTAAGACTCCTCATGAATCAAGAATGATATAACACCATCTCAATGATAATGGGAAAGAATTTCACTTCGAAACGCAATACAAAGAATACTTGAGCTAGTCCACACGAAGCTTGAAGAACTATTTCAGAATGAATTAAATTCTTAAAAAACCACCATGAAGAACCTCTTGAAAGAACTCCGAAAATGAATGTATGGTAGAAAATAATTGAAGGTTGCAAAAAAAGAACAAGATTGAGGACTTGCCATGATTTAGATGAAGCTTCCCGGCAAGACACTTGAGAAGACATGGAACTTCGAAATAAAAAATATGAAGCACTTAGAATCAATAATTTGATATTATGAACAACTCCGGAAGAAGGATTGAAATCAATTTCATGAACAAGAATAAGAATTACGTTATGCTTATCCTTCATCAAGTTAGATTGATGGCAACAACGATTTGGCATATGACTTATTCTTCTTGAAAAACATTGAAGAGAGATGTTGCACACTTGAAGAAGTCTTGAGCGAGATCACTGATAAGAATTGGAAATGAATGAGAATACTATGAATGAATGGATATACATAAGAACAAAGAGACCACGATTTTACTAATAGAAATATTTAACAAGCCACCGATGAGAAATGAGATAGGAACGAAGAGACAGAAATTGAGAAGAATTTGATAATGAAAGCTAAAATTTGAGAACAAAGAAATCTTTTTATGTGATTGCCTTCAAAGGATCGAGAAATGAAAGCAACTTTGAAATGTCGGGGTAGATATGAAAAGAATCTCTCATGAATGAAAACAATACGAGGTGATAGCATCAAGCTTGAACCATGAATCTTCATGAGAATCTCTCCTTCGATCTTCAACGCTGAGGATGATGACGTGAACAAAATTGAGAATTACTAGAATATTACGGAACAAAAGATAGGAAGGTTGGCCGACGTTGAACTTGATTTGAATGCAATCTTTGAGACGGATTGTGACTGATGAGATTCATTCTTACGTCACACTGAAAGAATTCGAGGACACCTCCGGCAAGGTTTATAAGAGCCAGGTAAGATCCTGGGAAAAACATTTGGGTTACGGGCCCACTCAAAAGAAAACACCGTTGAATGGATTGTTTAGAAGGAGAGATTGCACCAGTACAAAATAGAAAACTTGATGAGGTGAGACCCTCGAAATAATTTGAAAGGATTTCAATGAAAACACGAATCTTCTGAGATTTCTTCAGCACTTTGGATGTAATAAAGAGGTGAATAAACAAGAGAGACTTGGACAAGAATTTCCAACACAGGAAAGCATTGATCGAATGAAAAGGATATGATGAACACCAAAATCTTTAATTGAATCCACCGAGAAAGAAAATGAGAATGAAGAATGATGAAATTAGCACTAAAGCATCTTCATAATGAATCACCGGATACAATACAAAAGAAAAGATAGCGAAAGCATGACATGAAGAGAATGACACTTGGATGATAATTTAATCATTGAATAAAAATGGTGGGATGTGGAGAAAACAAAGAGAACTTAGGGCGGATGAGACGAAATACAAAAAAGAAATATGATGATTGATATTGCAAATATCGGAGAAGATTGAATTACTTGAAGAGAAACTGTGGGGACCCCGACTTACGAGTCGTGATTGCCGAATGAACGTGCTCAATGATCCCAGAGATCAATGCTCACCGAACACACAGATACTGAATATTAAGATTCTTACATCCAAATACTAAATTATTACATCACGTGACCGAATGGTCAAGTCACAAGGTAGGGCCTATAAGGCCAAATCACACGGATACAACTAGTCGCAGAAATCTTAGGGCTAAGCGGGTGCCCATGCCATCAGCCTATACCAACAGACATTGTGACTGGGAAGTGTCCTAGTTCGCAGGGGCATCTCCGAAAACGTACTCTTCTCCAAACTCCAGTCTTCCATGTCTGGTCAATAATATAACCAGTGGCAAGCCAATGAGTACTTTTGAGTGTACTCGCAAACAGCCCAAGATATGAACAATGCAACTGAAGGATAACAATAATATGCATCTTTGGTGGACAAAACTTGTTGTGATAACATGATCATGTGTATGCAGCATAAGCTTAGTATTGATTTGAAGAACAGGTTACAGATATCAATATATCTGTCGAGGGTTGAACAGTCCGGGTTCACCCTATATGCCAAGTCACCAAACTTGGTCATATCAACTCTTTCATTTAACTCCATACTCTCACACACTTGGTTTATGCGGAAATGACTAGACGTGGTTTAAGCAGCACCACCCAACTGTCCTTGACCATGGACAAGACTATTCGAATAGTTTTACACTCTGCAGAGGTAGTACGCTGGACCCACAAGATCTGGGAAATTCTTGTCATTCACAACTCGCGGTATATAACATACACGAGGTAAGTAACCGATCAATGCCTTTCCCCTGACGATACTAGACAAAGAGGTCCACTCGATTGGTACCTAGACCACATGTTGTACGTCTTACGAGCAACGACTCTAGACAGTATCAACCATGCGGGGACCAACGGTGTGCCTGGAACACGTAAAAACGGCATAGTCTCCCTACCTGGCACGACCCTATCACGAGAATGACCACACATCACCCCCGCCACTAGTAATGTGGCTCTTCGCTAGCACCGACGAGAGTAATCAACACAGCCCCGTCCCATAAAGGGGTAACGTGGTCGTAGGTTGGGACGGTCGACACATCATAAATCTACTCCCATTTCCGAAACCATACACACACAAATACCCGATGCATCACTTCACCAAAAGTGGCCACCTAACTCATCATCACCCTCGGGCATTAGTGGCACCCGACGGGGTTTTCGTAAACCTTTGATTTATGTCATCATCATACTCATGCTAATACTATTCTAACTTTACTTGTCAACATGATATTAGCATGAGCCTCATAGGTGGTAGGATCAAGCTCAATGCATGTGCTCCGGAGGAGCCATCGGTAACATCACCTCAATGATTTACCGATACTTATGATCATATGCAACGGAAATATTTGCCACACTATCATGCATCATATCCTATGCTTAGACATGGTCAAAGGGTTGTTTGCCTTGGTCAGCTAGGTATCTAGGGTCTTCGAGGTCTTCCGCTCCGACTCCTTCGTCACAGGGTTTTCTATCGTCGTATAAAGATAAAAATAATAAGTAGCACGTGGTTGTGCATGGCTTGCATGGCTGGTTCCACGTTGGATCTGGATTTTTCTCCTGGTTTGGCCTTCGCGGATGAGGTTTATCGCATCTCTGGCTTTCCGGTGCATCCAACGAAACATCTCGATCTTCAACAATGGTCGCCTCCTTTGGACGCCATGCTTTCCGCCATTCTGAGGAATCTATCACTGCTGCGATTGAATCAGCTATTGGAGGTTCCGCCATTGAACTGAGGGTTTCCCAAGTTGTGGACTCGGTTTTCTCCTTCAAGGTTTCTTGCCAGCAAGTTGGATTATACATTCTAGATTTACGTTCTTACAAATGTTCAAGCTTTAAGTGCTAATTTCATCTATGGGGTTATGGTGGCCCTAATTGGCGTCCAGAATTCAAGTTATGGAAGAAGCAATGTGATGCAGAATGGATCATTGTTAGCCCGACCATACGACGAGCAACACTAGGTCTGATGGAAATGCATTCCAGACCTCTTAAGTCCTCTCTTAAGTCGGGATCTTCTGCTCACAAGAAATTAACGTTTGCAGCACTACAACAGTATGACGTTTGCAAAGGTTACCGATTCCCTGTTTCTCAAGATGAGCTTATTACTCTGTCCCAGGCTGGTTATTCGATCCCTCCACAAGAACGTGTTATTATCAGTGCTCCACCACCGGCAGAGCTTCGGTGGACGTCAGCCTCGCCACACATCACATTTGGTTCAGTTCATCACCATGTATCTCATCCCGGATCATCTGGTAACCTAATGGAAAGTGGCGAGATTAATGGGATCCCCTCCTCAGCCGGCGCAGTTTCGGCTAATCTCACCGCGCTATGCGGGGACTCAAATCAATTTGAATCTGTTTCTTTGGATTTCCCAGACAATGGGCCTCTCTCTGAACCCATTAATGGGTCTTCAGCAACGACATCTACTGCCGGGCCACAATCTTGTTCTCAACCTGATATTCCATCTTTGCATGAGGCCCACCAGCTCTTCGATGAGTTGATTAATGGCATGGTTAAAGAGATTTATTCTTGCACGATTTGTTTGTCTCAAGGGCACCTCACCTCCAACTACACCACCACACTGATTTGCTCTGCCTGCGGCAACGTGGGCCATGCCCAACCTGACAGCACTTCCTTTATGCGCGATAATTGTCTTGCTTGGAAACGCAAGAGCCCCACCACCTCCCGTGTTGCAGATACGTCGGGAACCTCCGCTATTCTTGGAGAAACCGCAAAGCCTGCTGAGCAGTTCCTCCTCCCTGTCTTGTCAAGCCTATCGTCTCCCCGGACTCCCTCTGAGGCGCAGCCATTGACGCCGCCTCCTCCTGCTTCTTGGACTACAATGGCCAACTTCGAGCTTGATCCCCTGCGCTTCCTTCCACAGGGTCACAACATCATCGATGGAGGCCTTGATCGCCTCCCAAGGACCTTCATCACGCCTACCAACCCCATCAACCGCCGGCATGAATAGTTCATCATCGCCGAAGTAATGCCCGCCCCTCCTGCCGAGTTGGTGGCCGAGGTACGATAGGAAGTTACCGCCCTACTTCTCAATAGGGGTTTTCATGTTTGCTCGGCCCAGCCATGGATTGACGGGGTTGGTCTGTTTGAGTTGAGAGATGTTGCGGAAAGCATTGCTACAGTTAAGATGGTCCCCCAAGCACTAGGGAACGACACCTTTGTTCGTTTCATGCGTCATATTGACGGTGCAGGTTTTAGGGGACAAACAGGTTTTTGTCAGGGCTGCTTGATGCTGCTTGGAGTCCCTCTAGGCTTCCGCAATACCAATGATCTTCGGGCGGCTGTTAACACTTTTGGAGAGTTCCATCATTGGGTCAGCGATGACCCATATTTGGTTCGATCCATTCTCTTTGCATCTTTCCCTGAAGACAATCTGATGCCAAGGAGCATTACTTTCTCTGAAGATGCTGTCTGGGGAGGGGCCAAGGTGTCATGGTTTGCGCCAGTCTACATCTTGGGCGCAAACTTTGTTGAACAGATGCCCAACGACTAAGATCCCATGCCCCTCAATGGCAACCCACACCCACTTCCTGGTCAACTGGTCAATGACAATCTGTTATTTGCACTACCACCATACCCAACTCTGGGATGGAATGTGGTGCCACCACCTCTCGAGAGCCAGAGTCACAAGCCCCAGTCTGTGGAGGATGGGGTTGGGAACCTGAAGCCCCAGAGCCAGAGCCACAACCTTATGCACCTGTACAGGATCAGGAATCGATGGTTATTGATCAACCAACCTCCTCTGATTCTGTTCAAGAGTTGGTGGTTCTTGATCCTCAGCCTGTTGCCGCTGATGATGATGCTGTAGACATGCCTGTTGTCCAACCTGCGGCTGATGAGGCAGCTGCTCCTGATGTTGTGCCTCCCAATGGTGCGGATGCAGCGGCAGCAGACAATGTCGAAGACGAAGAGCCTGTGGGAGCAGATCATGCTGAAGAGGAGCCTGTATTTAACCCCTTGGCGATCGTCCCATACCAGCGACCCAGGATACAACAAACAAACTTGGTCGTTGGCGTAGCAAGTGTTTTCTATGGTCCACCACTACCACATGTGCTATCCTGGGCCAGGTCTTTTGAATCTATTATGGGCGCGAAATGTACTATGCATGTCCCTCGCCATATTTAGATGCCACCAGTGTTGCCGATCATGATCCCCAAGCGATCATGGTCGTCTGCTTTTGATGACGAGGCTGCAGGATCAAGCTTGGCGCCCATCGTGATCCCCCTATTCCTTCCACTGAGGTAAGACTTGACAACTCTCTTCCAACAACAGGGGAGGTCTCTTTTAGTACACCTATGATGACCCACAAGTATAGGGGATCAATCGTAGTCCTTTCGATAAGTAAGAGTGTCGAACCCAAGGAGGAGCAGAAGGCTCTGATAAACGAATTTCAGCAAGGTAATAACTGCAAGCACTGAAAGTAGCGGTAACAAGTGATTGTGTAGCGAGGTGAAACGTAGCAAGCAAAAAGTAACAAGTAACACATAGTAGCAACGGTGCAGCAAGTGGCCCAATCCCTTTTGTAGCAAGGGACAAGCCTGAACAAAGTCTTATAAGAGGGAAAACCCCCCCGAGGACACACGGGAATTTCTGTCATGCTAGTTTCATCATGTTCATATGATTCGCGTTCGTTACTTTGATAGTTTGATATGTGGGTGGACCGGCGATTGGGTACTGCCCTTACTTGGACAAGCATCCCACTTATGATTAACCTCTCTCTCAAGCATCCGCAACTACAAAAGAAGAATTAAGACAAAGTCTAACCATAGCATTAAACTAGTGGATCCAAATCAGCCCCTCACGAAGCAACGCATCGACTCGGGTTTAAGCTTCTGTCACTCCAGCAACCCATCATCTACTTACTACTTCCCAATGCCTTCCTCTAGGCCCAAATATGGTGAAGTGTTATGTAGTCGACGTTCACATAACACCACTAGAGGAAAAACAACATACAACATATCAAAATACCGAACGAATATCAAATTCACATGACTATTATTAGCATGACTTATCCCATGTCCTCAGGAACAAAAGTAACTACTCACAAAACATAATCATAATCATGATAAGTGGTGTAATGAATAGCATCAAGGATCTGAGCATAAACTCTTGCACCAAGTAATCCAACTAGCATCAACTACAAAGAGTAATCAACACTACTAGCAACCTTACAAGTACCAATTGGAGTCGAGAGACGAAGATTGGTTACAAGAGATGAACTAGGGATTGGAGAGGAGATGGTGCTGATGAAGATGTTGATGAAGATGCCTCCCCTGCGACGAGAGGAGTGTTGGTGATGACGATGGCGACGATTTCCCCCTCCGGGAGGGAAGTTTCCCCGGCAGGATCGTCCTGCCGGAGCTCTAGATTGGATCTGCTCAAGTTCCGCCTCGTGGCGGAGCCAAAACCACGAAAAAGCTCCCGTATGATTTTTTCTAGACCAAAACCCTTCATATAGCAAAATAGGGGGGCTAGTGGGCCGTCAGGGAGCCCACAAGCCCCCACTCTTGCACCAGGGGGTGGCGGTGGTAGGGCTTGTGGCGCCCTCGTAGCCCCCCTCCGGTACTTCTTTCGCCCAGTATTTTTTATATAATCCCAAAAAAATCACCGTAACTTTTCTGGGCATATGGAGATGTGCAGAATAGTGGACTAAGATTTGCTCCTTTTCCAGCCCAGAATTCCAGCTGCCCGAATTCTCCCTCTTCAAATAAACCTTGCAAAATAAGAGAGAAAAGGCATAAATATGGTACCACAAGTAATATAACAGCCCATAAAGCAATAAATATCAACATGAAAGCATGATGCAAAATGTATGTATCAACTCCCCCAAGCTTAGACCTCGCTTGTCCTCAAGCGAAAACCAAGTTCCATAAACATGTCCACATGTTGAGAGACGAAGGTATCGATAAAACATAATACAGACTTGAGGGCATCATGATCACACATAGAACAACAATACATCATAAAGATTCTTATGGGAAAGTAACAATTCCTTCACAAAGCAAAGCATGAAGCAAAAACCTTACCGTTAAGTAACCAACAATAATCCATAGTCATTGAAGCAATTGCAATTTATCACAACATCAGAAAGAGTCAAATAAGAGCTTGTAAGGCAAACCCACATACTCAATCATCTCTTTTGTTTTCCACAATTGTTACAACTCACGTGGTACTCATGGTGTCGAAGTTTGAGCTGGACACAGAGGAAGATAGGGGCTTATAGTTTTTGCCTCCCAACTATTTACCTCAAGGGTAAAGTCAACAACAATAAAACATAAGTACTCAACTCCAAGTTGATATATGAATATGGATCTTTCCCAAACATGTGACGGTAGCCAAGACAAAGGCAAAAATAGGGAATTGGTGATGAAAACCATGACTCTTACAAGGGCAAAAATTAAAGGTACAAGTTAGGCCCTTCGCAGAGGGAAGCAGAGGTTGTCATGCGCTTTTGAGGTTTGAATGTGTGTCCTCTTAGTGCGGAGGAACGTCACTTTATATTGTCTCTTGTGATAAAGAACTTTATTATGCAGTCTGTCGCTTTTATGTCTTCCTCATCACAGGTTCGTAAAAAGCTTATTTTACACACACTAATAGATCATACATATTAGAGAGCAATTTTTATTTCTTGCACCGGTGACAACTTACTTGAAGGATCTTATTCAATCCATATGTAGGTATGGTGGACTCTCATGGCAAAACTGGGTTGGAGGTTTATGGATGCACAAGTAGTATCTCTACTTGGTGCGGGAGTTTTGGCTAATATGAGGTGGAAGCAATCGTCACATGCTAAGGGATCTCTAAGCATATAACATTGTTTGGAACCAAGCAAACACAATTCATTATGTTGTCTTCCTTGTCCAACATCTACTCCTAAGCATGTAATAGTTTGGTAAGTGCTCAAAATTGTAAAAAGTGTCTAAGATGATATATTTATATGTGAACCTCTCTTTCCTTATTACTTCTTATTAATTGCAACAATGACTGAGGTCTATGTTGATTTATTCTTAACAAGTTTCAATCATCATACGTGTCATAAGTGAAGTTATCACTTTCCATAAGATCGTCTCATGATCTTTCATGCTATCGTTCTTTTCATACTATTGATCATGGCAGAAAGCAAAGCCCATGACAAAGACACTCTTTATTATATAGCTCGTAAGCTCGAATACATAGGGGGAGAGACAAAAGCAAAAGACTCAAACTAAACACTAAAGACTTATTCCTCTGAGAGAAGAAATGAAAACTGAAAAAGGAAAGAACTAAAACAAAGGTAAAAGAAAAAGATATAAAGGTGATACGATACCAGGGCAACTCCCCCAAGCTTGGCAAAAGCCAAGGGGATTGCCCATACCAATGCTTAGTTGTCTTACTTCAGTGGTGATGGTGGTGAAGTTGTTGGAGTAGTCTGATCCTCCGTATTCCAAGGCATAGGTGCTCCATCATGGCAGGATGAACGAGTCGCCGGAATCCTCAAATCTGCAGCCAACCTTATTGATTTATATCTGTACTCATCCTCACAGTTTTGGTTCTGCAGGTCATAGATCTGGCCATGAAGTTGATCAACCCTGTCATAGAGCCTGGAGAGGTGTTTCCCAATATCAATGGCATCCATCTTGTGATTGCTAGTGAACTCCATGATCATCATGTGGTTGTCATTGAGTCCATGCTCCACCATCCCTTGGCACTTGAAGACTTGTTGCTCCATTGCTTCGAGCCTCGTCTCACGCTTCCGGTCTTCTTAGGCCCCTCAACATGACGGATGTGCAACATCCCCTCGCTCATCTTGATAGATTGAGGGTGTTTCAGCACTTCCGTGAGGTAGGGATTGATGACCTTCTCGAAGATCTTGTCCTTAGGAGCGTTTGGGGAAGTCATGATGATCTAGATCTGTCATAGAAACAGGCTCGAAACGAAAACAGAGGAAAACTGCGATATGGAGATCAAAACCTTCAGGCAAGTATATATTGATTTTTTTCTGGACTAGAAGGAGTGGTCTGCAAGAAAACGGAGTCCGGGAGGCACACGAGGTGCCCACAAGCTCTCCCTCCGGCACCAGGGGGTAGGGGCTGTGTTTAAGCTTGTGGCCGCCTCATGCGCTCTCCGGACTGCTTTTTATTTTTCTAATTTTCCAAAAATTCCAAAACGGAGGAATTTTCCTATTGGAAAAGCATCGGAGTCCAATTTCTTACCGAAATAGATACCTCTTCGTTTTCAGGGTCTAAAACAGGCTGATAAACATCCCTTATGTACTCCTCTGGAGTTATGACATTGATGATATTGGTCTCAACATTTATGGGAGTACCAAAGATGTAATGCTTGATTCTTTGCCCATTTACCACTCTAGGAAAATTTCCTTCCGTGTTATTGATTTTGATGGCACCAGAACGATATTCTTCCTTGATAACATAGGGACCTTCCCATTTAGAGAGAAGCTTGCCTGCAAAGAATCTCAAACAAGAATTGTATAGCAGGACATAATCACCAACATTGAACTCTCGTTTTTGTATTCGTTTGTCGTGCCATCTCTTAACTTTTTCCTTGAACAACTTGGCATTCTCATATTCCTAGGCTCTCCATTCATCTAACGAGCTGATATCAAACAACCGCTTCTCACCGGCAAGTTTGAAATCAAAGTTGAGCTCTTTGATTGCCCAATAAGCTTTGTGTTCCAGCTCAAGAGGTAAATGACAGGCCTTACCGTAAACCATTTTATACGGTGACATGCCCATGGGATTCTTATAAGCAGTCCTATAAGCCCATAGTGCATCGTCAAGTTTGCTAGACCAATTATTTCGAGATCTATTGACGGTCTTTTGTAGGATCAACTTGATCTCCCTATTACTCAACTCCACTTGACCACTAGACTGAGGATGATAAGGAGATGCAACTCTATGGTTGACATCATACTTAGCTAGCGTTTTGCGGAAAACACCACGAATGAAGTGTGAACTGCCATCAGTCATCAGATATCTAGGGACTCCAAATCTTGGGAATATGACTTCTTTAAGCATCTTAATAGAGGTGTGGTGATCAGCATTTTTAGTGGGGATAGCTTCTACCCACTTAGGGACGTAATCCACCGCAACTAAGATGTGAGTATACCCATTGGAACTCGGGAAGGGTCCCATATAATCAAAGCCCCAGACATCAAATGGTTCAATGACAAGTGAATAGTTCATAGGCATTTCTTGACGCTTACTGATATTCCCTATTCTTTGGCATTTGTCACATGACAAGACAAACTTACGGGCATCCTTGAAGAGAGTGGGCCAAAAGAAATCTGATTGCAATACCTTATGGGCAGTTCTATCTCCAGCGTGGTGTCCTTCGTAGGCTTCGGAATGACACTTCTTCAGGATCTGTCTCTGTTCATGTTCAGGCACACAACGTCTAATAACACCATCTACTCCTTCCTTATAAAGGTGAGGATCATCCCAGAAGTAGTGTCTCAAATCAAAGAAGAATTTCTTCTTTTGATGATAGGTGAAACTGGGTGGTATGTATTTGGCTACGATATAGTTTGCATAATCAGCATACCAAGGTGCACTATGTGAAGTGCGGATGACATTCAATTGCTCATCAGGAAAGCTGTCATCAATAGGTAGTGGGTCATCAAGGACATTCTCTAGCCTAGACAAGTTATTTGCTATAGGGTTATCAGCACCCTTTCGGTCAACGACGTGCAAATCAAATTCCTGTAGCAGGAGAACCCATCTGATCAGTCTAGGCTTAGCGTCCTTCTTCTCCATGAGGTACTTAATAGCAGCATGATCAGAGTGCATAGTGACTTTAGAGTCAACTATATAAGATCTGAACTTTTCACATGCAAACACGACTGCTAAAAATTCCTTCTCCGTAGTGGCATAGTTTCTTTGGGCACTGTCTAGAGTTTTACTAGCGTAGTGAATAACATTCAACTTCTTGTCAACTCTCTGTTCTAGAACAGCACCAACAACATAATCACTAGCGCCACACATGATTTCAAAGGGCAAGTTTGAGTCAGGTGGTTGAACAATAGGTGCGGTTATCAAAGCCTTCTTAAGTATTTCAAAGGCTTCCTCAGAATCCTCATCAAAAACAAAAGGAACATCCTTCTGCAAGAGGTTGGTAAGAGGCCTAGAAATCTTAGAGAAATCTTTAATGAACCTTCTATAGAAACCATCATGACCTAGGAAACTTCGTATACCTCTGATATCTGTGGGGCAAGGCATTTTCTCAATTGCATCAACCTTAGCCTTATCAACTTCAATGCCTCTTTCAGAAATTTTGTGTCCCAAGACGATACCTACATTAACCATAAAGTGGCACTTCTCCCAATTCAAGACGAGGTTGGTATCTTCGCATCTCTGTAAGACTTGATCACGGTTGCTGAGGCAATCGTCAAAGGAAGACCCGTAAACGGAGAAGTCATCCATGAAAACCTCGACAATCTTTTCACAAAAGTCAGAGAATATAACCATCATACATCTTTGGAAGGTGGCATGTGCATTGCATAAGCCAAAAGGCATACGTCTATAAGCAAAGGTACCGAAGGGATAGGTGAAAGTGGTTTTCTCTTGATCAGATTGTGCAACAGGTATTTGCGAGAAACCTGAATAACCGTCTAGAAAGCAGAAGTGTGTGTGTTTTGATAGCCTTTCTAGCATTTGGTCGATGAACGGCAAAGGATAATGATCTTTCCTGGTTGCCTTGTTCAGTTTTCGGAAGTCTATCACCATCCTATAGCCGGTAATAATCCTTTGTGGGATTAGTTCATCCTTATCATTAGGAACGACGGTGATACCTCCCTTCTTAGGTACGCAATGTACTGTACTTAGCCAATCACTATGAGCAACAGGATAAATGATTCCTGCTTCCAGAAGCTTTAATATTTCTTTTCTAACGACCTCTTTCATCTTAGGATATAATCTCCTTTGATGATTAGCAACTGGTTTAAAGTCAGGATCGGTTTTAATCTTGTGCTGACATAGAGTAGGACTAATACCCTTAAGATCATCAAGAGTATATCCAATAGCAGCACGGTGCTTCCTCAGAGTTCTTAGTAACTTCTTCTCTTCGTGCTCTGAAAGGAGGGCACTAATAATGACAGGATATATCTCCTTATCATCAAGATAGGCATACTTAAGAGTACCAGGTAACTGTTTCAGCTCGAACAGAGGATCACCCTTTGGTGGGGGAGGATCCCCAAGCAGTTCAACATGCACATTATTCTTGACAATAGGATATTGTTCTAAGACAATTTTATCTATCTCATCTCTCTCCTCCATATGCATATCATTTTCATTCTCAAGAAGATATTGCTCTAAAGGATCCGTAGGAGGTACGACAATAGAGGCAAGAGCAATGATTTCATCCCTACCAGACGACTCTCTTTCATGGGGTTGTCTTCCAAACTTGGAGAAGTTAAATTCATTAGACACACCCTCGAAACTAACAATGACGATCTGCTTAGTGCAATCAATGTGTTGACAGTGTTGAGAAAGGGTCTACCAAATATGATGGGACAAAAGCTATCTCGTGCAGTACCAAGGACGAGGAAATCAGTAGGATACTTCGTCTTACCACACAGGACTTCTACGTCTCTCACAATTCCCAGAGGGCAGATAGTGTCTCTATTAGCTAGTGTAATAGTGACATCAATGGGTTCTAACTGAGCAGGTGCAATCTCATCTTTGATTTCATCATATAGAGAATGGGGTATTGCACTAACACTAGCTCCCATATCACATAAACCATGGTAACAGTGAACTCCTATCTTGACAGAAACAATGGACAAGCCAACTACAGGTCCGTGTTTGTCTTTCGCGTGAGGTTTAGCAATTCTAGTGGAGTCCTCACAGAATTTGATAACATGCCCATCTATGTCTTCGGCTAAGAGATCTTTGATAATAGCAACACTAGGTTCAACTCTAATCTCCTCAGGGGGTGCAAGTGGTCTAATGTAACCCCTACGTATCATAGTTGGAGCTTTAGAATAATCCTTTATCCTAGCAGGGTATGGTGGTTTCTCAGTGTAAGCACAAGGAACAACAGGATCACTAAAAGCAATGACTTTCTCCTCAACTAGATTGGTTTTGGCTATGTTGCTTTCTACAGGAGGATGATATTTAAACCACTTCTCTTTGGGAAGATCAACATGAGCAGCAAAAGATTCACATAGAGAAGCTACTATCTCAGAGTCAAGTCCATACTTAGCGCTAAAATCTCTAGAAGTGTTTGTCTCAACAAAAGATTTAACGCAATCAAACTGGAAATTCATACCTGACTCCTTACCTTCCTCCAGCTCCCAATCTTCAGAGTCGCGTTTGATTCTTTCCAATAAATTCCACTTGTGATCAATATCCTTCTTCATAAAAGAACCGGTACAAGAAGTGTCAAGCACGGTACGATCTTCATGAGAAAGCCGAGCATAAAAGTTTTGAGTGATGATTTCTCTCGAGAGCTCATGATTGGGGCATGAATATAGCATTGATTTAAGCCTCCCCCAAGCTTGATCTATGCTTTCCCTGTCACGAGGCCAAACGTTATAAATAAAGTTCCGATCACGATGTACTAAATGCATAGGATAGAACTTTTGATGAAATTCCAATTTCAACCGATTGTAGCCCCATGATCCAGTATCATCACATAGCCTATACCATGTCAACACCTTATCCTTCAAAGATAAAGGAAAGACTTTCTTATTTACCTCATCCTCGGGCAAACCTGCAAGCTTAAATAAACCACAAACTTCATCTACATAGATCAGATGCAAGTCTGGATGTGAAGATCCATCTCTTGTGAAAGGATTAGCCAGCAGTTTCTCAAGCATACCCGAAGGAATTTGATAAAAGATATTTGCAGTAGGTACCTCAGGTTGAGAAACAACTCCTCGTGCTTCTGTTTGTGGTGAAGATACCCCGAACAAACTCCTCAAAGGAACAGTTTCCATAGTGACAAGTGACAATAAATTTCAGCACAGTATAAAAATGTTTCCTTACCAATTTCTACTTACCAAAGGCGCTTCACTCCCCGGCAACGGCGCCAGAAAAGAGTCTTGATGAACCACATGTATAGGGGATCAATCGTAGTCCTTTCGATAAGTAAGAGTGTCGAACCCAACGAGGAGCAGAAGGCTCTGATAAACGGATTTCGGCAAGGTAATAACTGCAAGCACTGAAAGTAGCGGTAACAAATGATTGTGTAGCGAGCTAAAATGTAGCAAGCAAAAAGTAACAAGTAACACATAGTAGCAACGGTGCAGCAAGTGGCCCAATCCCTTTTGTAGCTAGGGACAAGCCTGAACAAAGTCTTATAAGAGGGAAAACCCTCCCGAGGACACACGGGAATTTCTGTCATGCTAGTGTCATCATGTTCATATGATTCACCTTCGTTACTTTGATAGTTTGATATGTGGGTGGACCGGCGCTTGGGTACTGCCCTTACTTGGACAAGAATCCAACTTATGATTAACCTCTCTCGCAAGCATCCGCAACTATAGCATTAAACTAGTGGATCCAAATCAGCCCCTCACGAAGCAACGCATAGACTGGGGTTTAAGCTTCTGTCACTCCAGCAACCCATCATCTACTTACTCCTTCCCAATGCATTCCTCTAGGCCCAAATATGGTGAAGTGTTATGTAGTCGACGTTTACATAACACCACTAGAGGAAAAACAACATACATCATATCAAAATACCGAACGAATACCAAATTCACATGACTATTATTAACATGACTTATCCCATGTCCTTAGGAACAAAAGTAACTACTCACAAAACATAATCGTAATCATGATCAGAGGTGTAATGAATAGCATCAAGGATCTGAACATAAACTCTTCCACCAAGTAATCCAACTATTATCAACTACAAAGAGTAATCAACACTACTAGCAACCTTACAAGTACCAATCGGAGTCGTGAGACGAAGATTGGTTACAAGAGATGAACTAGGGACTGGAGAGGAGATGGTGCTGATGAAGATGTTGATCAAGATGCCTCCCCTCCGACGAGAGGAGTGTTGGTGATGACTATGGCGACGATTTCCCCCTCTGGGAGGGAAGTTTCCCCGGAAGGATCGTCCTGCCGGAGCTCTAGATTGGATCTGCTCAAGTTCCGCCTCGTGGCGGCGGCGAAACCACAAAAAAGCCCCCGTATGTTTTTTTGGACCAAAACCCTTCATATAGCAAAAGAGGGGGGCTAGTGGGCCGTCAGGGAGCCCACAAGCCCCCACTCCGCCACCAGGAGGGGTGGTGGTGGCAGGGCTTGTGGCGCCCTGGCAGCCCCCCTCCGGTACTTCTTTCGCCCAATATTTTTTATATAATCCCAAAAAAATCCACGTAACTTTTTAGGGCATTTGGAGATGTGCTGAATAGTGGACTAAGATTTGCTCCTTTTCCAGTCCAGAATTCCAGCTGCCTGAATTCTCCCTCTTCAAATAAACCTTGCAAAATAAGAGAGAAAAGGCATAAATATGGACCACAAGTACTATAACAGCCCATAAAGCAATAAATATCAACATGAAAGCATGATGCAAAATGGACATATCAACCTGCTGTGAAGAAGAAAGGGTCTCGCAAGCAGGCCACTCGCATCATCGACTCTTCGGTTCGCCGCTGCACGAGAGGTTCGATCAAGCATGACGGCTTCAAACCAATGCTGCAAGAACTCCCAATGCACGTCGTCAGGAAGAGGAAGCCCAAGGCCAAGCCTATGGACAACCCGGAGGGGGAACAAGCTCAGGAGGAGGTACCACCAGCAACGCCTATTCCTGTACTGCGAGCAACTGGTCAGAAGCTTGGGATTGCTGTTTAGAAGCTCTCTGTGGATCGTCTTATGGAGGATCCTGCTGACTCCAAGACCCCACCTTCTAATGTTTAAAACAATGTTGTAATTGCTCTGTTTCGCTGTTATGGTGTTCTGAACCTTGGTTGTGTGAGTTATTATGTAACTCCACTTTTGCTATATCTATTAGTTCTTATAGATAGTAGATGTACGCGAAGTTGGCGTGTCATCTGCTGGAATGTGCGTGGCCTCAATTCTGATCATAGACAGAGAGCTGTTTGTAACAAAATCGATGAGATCTTGGCCTCTGTAGTATGTTTACATGAAACAAAAATGGAACACATTGACTTTCGATTAGCAAGAAGCTTTTGTCCTAAAAGATTTGACCAGTTTGCATACTCACCCTCCCGTGGTGCCTCTGGTGGGCTGATCACTCTGTGGAACTCATCTGTTCTTACTGGAACCTTAGTTGAATGTCAACCTTTTGGTCTTGTTATCTCTTTTACATCCAATCAGTCTACAGAATCTTGGACCCTGGTAAATGTCAACGAACCTTGTCAGGGTGAGGCTAGAGATCTTTTTGTCAGCTGGTTATATAATCACAACATCCCTGCTGATGACAACTCGCTACTACTTGGGGATTTTAATTTTATTAGATCACCATCAAATAGAAACCTTCCTGGGGCTGATGTAAATGACATGATCATCTTCAATGAGTTCATTGGTCATCCAGGTCTACTTGAATTGCCTATTAAGGCAGATCTTTCACCTGGTCCAATATGCAAGACTCACCCCTGCTAGAGCAACTAGATTGGTTTTTTACATCTGCTTCTTGGATCTCATCATATCCTCTGACACAAGTCCTCCCTTTGGCTAAAACAACATCTGACCATGTCCCTTGTGTAGTTACAGTCAACACTTCTATCCCAAAATGTAATCTCTTTCGATTTGAAAACTACTAGGTTGAACTGGAAGGCTTCATGGATTGTGTGAGGGACTCTTGGAAGATTCCATCCAGGAAAGGGCATATCACTGCCATCATCATGGACAAGTTCAAGCACCTAAGGCAGGCCCTAAAGAAATAGCAAACTAACCTCTCTCAACTCAAGCTTCTTATTGATAGGTGCAACCAGGTTGTACTTTGCCTTGATGATCTCGAAGAGCTAAGACCCCTATACAGGCCTGAAGCTAATTTCAAGGTGATTGTTAAGTTGCATTTGGATCATCTCTTGTATCTGCAATTCCTTTATTGGAAAAAGAGCTACATTTCGTTTCACCAAAGTTGGAGAAGAGAACACTAACTTTTTCCATGCAATGGCAACTGAAACATATAGGAAAAATTCCATTTCATCTCTTAAGCTGAATGATGGATCTATCATCTGTGATCATGAGCACATTGTTGGATGTTTCTGGACTTCTTTCAAGGATAGAATGGGCTCCTCTCAGGGTATTAATATGGCTTTTGACCTACAGTCCATAATTCAGAAGGTGGATGGGCTGGATGTGCTCACAGAACCTTTTACCAAGGCCGAAATGGATCAGAATGTGAAAGAAATGCCCACTGATAAGGCCCCTGGTCCTGATAGTTTTAATGGCCTTTTCTTCAAGAAATGATGTCCTATTATCTGCCCTGATTCTTATGAACTTGTAGCTGATTTCAATGGTGGCATGGCCAAGCTTGAAGACATGAACTCATCCTATATAACTTTGATACCCAAAAAGAGCTCCCCTGAGCAGCTTGGTGACTATAGGCCTATCTCTCTCACAGGGATGGGACTTAAGTTTTTGTCCAAAATGGTGGCCAACAGACTGCAACTGCAAGTTATGAAATGCATATACAAAAATCAGTATGGCTTTATCAAATCTAGAAGCATCCAAGATTGTGTGGGCTGGACACTAGAGTATTTACACCAATGTCATCAATCCAAAAAACCTATTGTCATCCTCAAACTGGATTTTGAAAAGGCTTTTGATTCTATGGAACATGAGTTCATCTTTCAGATTCTCAAATTTAAGGGTTTTAATGATAGATGGCTCGTATGGGTGCAACAGCTGCTCACTTCTGGCTACTCCTCTGTACTTCTCAATGGAGTTCCTAGACGAAAGTTCATGTGTAGGAAAGGGGTGAGACAGGCATACCCCATGCCCCCTCTTCTTTTTGCAATTGCTGCAGATTTTTTGCAAACTTTGGTCAATAAGTTATTGCAGGAGGGCCTCCTTCAATTGCCAATTCCTTGTCATGACAGAGACTTCCCCATAGTACAGTATGCTGATGATACTCTCATCATTCTTCCTGCAGAAGAATCTCAGTTGCTTGAGTTCAAAAACATGCTACTTTTGTTCTCCCAATCTACTGGGCTTCAGGTGAACTATCACAAGTCTGCTCTGCTCCCCATCAACATAGATCAAGGACAACTACAAAGGTTGGCAGATGCTATTGGTTGCAAGGTGGGTTCCTTACCATTCACCTATCTTGGTTTACCTGTGGGAACAACTAAACCAAGGATGATTGATCTCATGCCATTAGAAGATAACATGGAAAGAAGACTTAGCGCTAGCTCATCCTTCCTGGCTCAAGGGGGCCGTTTGCAATATTTGAACTCAGCTCTGTCTTCGCTCCCAATATTCTTTCTCTGTAGCTTAGATATTCCTCCAGGGATCCTTAAGCAGCTAGAACGAATCCAACGACAATGTTTATGGAGAAAGA
This sequence comes from Hordeum vulgare subsp. vulgare, assembly GCF_904849725.1. Taxonomy (NCBI): domain Eukaryota; kingdom Viridiplantae; phylum Streptophyta; class Magnoliopsida; order Poales; family Poaceae; genus Hordeum; species Hordeum vulgare. The sequence goes on from NC_058519.1 coordinate 330,023,163, forward strand.
ATGGTCAAGAACATGCCCCTCTCTTGCTTCTTGGGACCTTGTATGCATACCTAAGATGAAGGGTGGGTTGGGGATCATGAACCTTGCTGTCCAAAATGAGGCCCTGCTCCTCAAACATGTAGACAAGTTTTTGAATATTCCCTGGGTAAAGCTGATTTGGAACACCTACTATCATAACACAGTTCCTCAAGGCACCTCACTTTGTGGTTCCTTTTGGTGGAAGGACATCTGCAAACGTCTGGATAATTTCAGAACTGCGACTTATGTTAAACCAAATAGAGGAGATACATTCTTATTTTGGTCTGATTCCTGGTTGATTGGAGACTCTATCAGACCACGGGCTTCTAGGTTCCAGCGACTGTTCTCTTTTGTTATGGATTCTTTTTGAACTACTGAGGAAGTTTTCCATGCTTTCCAAGAAAACAGTATGCTCTCCATGTTCCACTTACCTCTCTCTGAACAAGCTTACCAAGAGCTGGATAATGTAAGCACTCTGCTTTAGGACATTCATATAAAACAAAATGATGATGATATATGACTCTGGAGTAAAGACTCTAAACCATACACTGGCAAGAAGTATTATCTCCATATTCACCAACCCATCACACCAAACCCCTTGCTTAGCTGGATCTGGAAGAGCTGTTGCACCCTGAAAATTAAGATGTTTGCCTGGTTGCTGATCATGGACAGACTCAACACTCAAGATATGCTAGAGAGGCGTCACTGGAATGTTTCTGATTCAAATATATGTGTTCTTTTCCATGCCAGGATCAAGGAGGACAGAGATCATTTGTTTTTCAACTGTCATTTTAGTACCAGGATTTTGAATTATCTTCAGATATCATGGCAGGGAAGTTCTATGTGGACTACTTCTCTAGCTGCAAGAAGAGATTTTCATCACCCATTCTTCCCTGAAGTGGTGTTCATTGCTTGCTGGAACATCTGGACTGTGAGAAATGCCCAAGTTTTTCATCATCAGCAACCCAGGTTCATAAAATGGAGGGCTAGCTTCATTCAGGATATTTCACTCCTAGCTCACAAGATTAAACCTAGTTTTCGGGATGATCTCCTTAGATGGATAAGATTTTTACCTCCTTGAGGTCTGTATGTCCCCTCACCTCTGTCTCTTTGTATATTATTTACCCGACTTTGTACATATAAACTCTTCATATTATCAATAGAAAAGACTAGGGGGGTGTTTCCCTACAGTAGCCAGTCAAAAAAAAGTAGCTCACTCCAAAACAGATCAGAAAGTCATTTTAAAAATGTTGGTTATTTCTGATAAATCCAGGTTGTTATTTTAAAAATATTTGCTTCTGTTTTTAGTGAAGGACTATTTTAAAATCAACTTAACGAAAGTTAAACTATTCCAATTTAATCCTTTTTATTATTGTAAAACAGAACAGTTGCTGCAAAAATTCAAACAACGGTTCTGTTAAATACTACACATTTTTAGAAGAATAACAGTGGAAAAAAATATATTTTTACACTGGTTAAATCTTTTTATATAAATCATTTAAACTCAGGTTTTAAATCAAAAAGAAAAAGGCTACAGACCCTGGCCAGGATGGGCCTGGGACTGGACCGGCCCAAAGGCCAGCCAACCAGTCTGCCCATGCGCGCGCGCCATCAGGTTTGAACCTGACTCGCGGGCCCCTGCGGTCAGTGGCTGCGGGCAGCGAGGGAGAGAGAGACAGGCCACCGACGGGTGGGGCACACCTGTCAGGATCGTCTCCTACCTCTGGCCAGAGAGGAGGAGGAGCACGCCGGCGTGGCTAGTGATGTCCTCGGGCCCTAACGACAACGGGAATGGGTCGGGCTCATCGTCGCCTACCTGATGGTGGTCGAGACAACGTCGGAGGGGCTCGGGTTCACTTGCGACGAGGTAGCCGCGGTGAAGTGTTTCGGGCGAAGGTGGAGGTGGTAGCTAGGGGCACGGATTTTCTCGGGGAAGAGGGGGGAAAGCTTCCTGAGGTCACGGGGAGTGATTTGGTGGGCAGAGGAACGCGGGAGCCAACGTGTAGCCGTAGATCGACTGGAGCTTCGAGGCGGAGGGGCCTCGATCGATCTCGAGTATCGGGGCTCTGCTTCCTCAAAGAGGAGGCAAGGGAGGTGATTGAGGTTGCTGCGATGAGGAATGAGGGGTGCTGGAGCGAGGGGAGAGGCTATATATAGGCCCACGACGGTGAGCCAACTCGGGAGCCCCGATGATTCACCGTGGCGTTCATGGGGGTGCAGAGACGAGTTGGGGTCGAAACGACGGTCTCGGGCCATGGTTTTGGACTGCCAGGACTCACTGCGAGGAAGGGAGAGAGAGGAGAGGCGAGCCACCGTGGCCGCGCATCTCTGGCCGATTCTGGTGCGCGCAGGCACGCGTCACACCAGATCTTAGCGCGGGAGAGGAGGGGCTCTGATGGTCGCCTGATGCAGAGGGGTTGTCGGGGGAGAGGATAGACACATCGGGGAGGCTGGAACTGGCCGAGAGCGTCGCCCCCACCTCAGTGGCTTTCCGTAGCGCGCCCAGAGCGCAGCTTTGGCATGCCACGACATGCTGGCGCGCTCCGGGGTTCCCTGGACGTGTCTAGCGTGTCCTGGGCACCGGCTGAGAGATGCCAAGCCGTTGGAGACCCGTGGGAGCTTCCGCTGGTCAAGGGGGGACAAGGAAAACAGGTGTTGTTAGCCTTGAGCTGAAGCTTAGATTGGGGTTTTTGGCACTTCTACTTTGAACCAGAGAGGGGCCAGTTGACTGGGGCTTAGCATTGATGCTAGCCACCTAATCTAAGAGTTTGGGAGAAAGGGTTGGGGTTTAGCTAAGGTTAGGAGGGGTTTTACCCATGTGTCAGAAGGTGCTCGATAGTGGTTTAGGGTGGTTGCACCCCACCACTGGCTCTACATCTTAACATGATTGGGTTTGGTGCTAAAACAAGGGGCTTCACCAAGTTTGAGCTCCATTGGACAAGTTTAGCTTTGTAAACTTGAAAACATCACCAAATGACCAAATCTGTTCCTTCCAAAGAGAGTGTGGGAAAATTAAGTCCCACAAATCCCATTTTTGGCATGGAGCCCTCGTTTGAGGTATTAGGCACTCCTACAAAGTTTCAACTCCATTGGACAAACTTTGCTATGTAGAGTTGCTCTAACTTCAATCTGGACATAAGGGGTTTTGCAACTATTTGGTGTCCTTAATCACCTTGGATCAAGGTAAGATTTTATATGGGCACCAAATATGGCTTAGGGATACCACTGGAATTTTCTAGGAATTTATTGAGAATATTTCCTTTGGAAATATTTCAAAAGGTACAAACAAACAGAAGGGGTTTTCACGGTTCTACTCAAATAATAATAGTATAAACACGGGTTGAAAATCTAATGTATGGAAAATATATGTCCTTCTGATCATCTCCAAATTTTCTCAGATTTTTCTAAGGCATAAAAGTATTTTTCCATATAGGAATACCATTTCTGGCCTAACAAATGGACATGCAATTAAATTAGAAAAATAATTCATAAAATAATTATTATATGGTTTTGGTGCTAGAACCAGATCACCAACTTTGGGTAAGAACACTCCTTGCAGCAAGGACTTGTAGTGCAACCCAAAGCAGGGTTTTACTTTAACCAGAAACAAGAAAAAGGGTTTTGAAAATAATTAAGTCATGAGAAATGTGGTTTTTAATATCACATGATCAAGCACACAAACATACAATGGCAAACATCGCACTCAGAACATTAGTTTTGAAAAAGTTTTAATAAACTCAGATTTTTGAATTACAAAAAAAAGTTGTAGTGAAAACAGGGTGTGACAGACCTATCCCCCTTACAAGAATCTCGTCCCCGAGCTTCCTAAGCTAGGTGCTAAAAAGGTACCGAACCTCAGATCGGAGATAGTCTTCATGCTCCCATGTTGCTTCTGCTTCAGTGTGGTTGCTCCACTGAACCTTGAAATACTTGATGGTGCGGCTTCTGGTGCATCGCTCTGCTTCATCCATGATGCAGATTGGCTTCTCACGGTAAGTGAGATCTGGCTGCAGGTCGATGGCCTGATAGTCAATGTCCTTGTATAGATCGGGACAGTTTGGTGCTTGAAGACACTTCCGACGTTGTGATACGTGGAAGACGTTGTGCACACGCGAAAGTTCCGGAGGTAGCTCCAACTGGTAAGCAACTTATCCACGCCTTGTTGTGATCTTAAAAGGTCCAATGAACCTTGGAGCAAGTTTCCCCTTGACGTGGAAACGCTTGGTTCGCTTCAGAGGTGTGACGTCGAGGTACATTTGGTCTCCGAGAACGAACTCCACATCTCTACGGTGAGAATCCGCATAGCTCTTCTGTCGTGACTTGGCTGCTTTTAGGTTTTCTCGAACAAGCCGCACCTTATCTTGTGCTTCTTGCAGAACTTCCGGCTCGAAAATCAACCCTTCACCGATTTCAGACCAGTTGAGCGGGGTGCGGAACTTCCGCCCGTTCAACACTTCAAATGGGGCCATCTCGAGACTAGACTGGTAGCTATTGTTGTATGAGAACGCAGCGAACGGCAGACAGTCTTCCCATTTGGCACCATGCGCCAAGACACAAGCACGGAGCATATCTTCGAGTATCTGGTTTGCTCTCTCCGTCTGTCCGCCCGTTTGCAGGTGGAAAGCGGTGCTGAAAGAGAGTTTGGTTCCGAGGGCTTCTCGAAACTTCTTCCAGAATCTTGAGGTGAACTGCATGCCTCGGTCAGATACAATCTTCTTGGGAACTCCGTGGAGACTCACTATACGATGGATGTAGAGACTAGCCAATTGGCTTCCATCATAAGTGGTGCTGATTGGAATGAAATGAGCCACCTTGGTCAGATGGTCGACAATGACTCATATGGAGTTATGCCCCTTGCTTGACCTGGGCAATCCAGTGATGAAATCCATGCCGACATTGTCCCACTTCCATTCTGGCACTTGAAGTGGTTGTAGCAGTCCAGCAGGTCGCTGATGCTCAGCCTTGACTCGCTGGCACATGTCGCACTTGGCAACCTAAGACGCTATTTCCCTCTTCATGCCATGCCACCAGAATTTTTCTTGAAGATTTTGATACATCTTGGTACCACCGGGGTGAATAGAGTAGGGTGTGTCATGTGCTTCCTGCAGGATCAAGTCCTTGAGTTCCGCCTTGTTGGGTACGCATAAACTTTTCCCAAACCACACTACTCCTTGCTCATCCACTGAGAATTCTGGGGCCTTGCCTTCTTGGATCTTCTTCTTGATGCCTTCAATGCTCTTGTGCTCTTTCTGGGCTTCCTTGATATCGTCAGCCAACGTTGGTTTGACTTCGAGGTTAGCTAGGAATCCTGATTCCACTAGCTCCAACCCGAAGTCCTCCATTTGTTCATATAAGGCGAGTAGCCTTTCCTCGAACATAATGTTCAAGGTGCTGGCCTTCCTCCTCAAAGCATCAGCCACTACATTGGCCTTACCGGGGTGGTATTGAATGTTGAGATCATAGACTTTGATTAATTCCAACCATCTTTATTGCCTCAAATTCAATTCCCTTTTAGTCAAGATATATTTAAGACTTTTGTGGTCGGTGTATATTTCACATCGCTTCCCCAGAAGGTAATGTCGCCATGTCTTAAGAGCATGCACTACGACTGCCAATTCGAGATAATGGCTGGCATAATTCTCCTCATGCGGACGCAGTTGCCGTGACAGATACGCCACGACCCTGCCATCTTGCATTAGAACTCCACTGAGCCCGGTTCTGGAGGCATCACAATATATCACAAACTCCTTGCTGATATCTGGAGCAGCCAATACGGGGGCGGTAGTCAATCTCTTCTTCAACTTATGGAAGCTTGATTCACACTCCGGCGTCCATTCGAACTTCTTGCCTTTCTTCAAGCACTGAGTCATGGGTCGAGCGATGCGGGAGAACCGTTCTACGAACTTGCGGTAGTATCCCGCGAGCCCGAGGAAGCTCCTGACTTACTTCACATCGATTGGCGACTCCCAGCTGGTTACCGTAGTAATATTGGAGGGATTGGCTGCCAATCCACTTGCTGTCATGGTATGACCCAAGAATCTAACTTCGTTCAGCTAGAATTGGCATTTGCTGAATTTGGCATAAAGTTGGTGCTCTCGAAGCTTCTCCAACACTAACCTAAAGTGTTTCTCATGCTCTTCTTCAGACTAGGAGAAGATTAATATGTCATCAATAAATACGACGACAAACTTATCCAGGTATTCCATGAAGACCTTGTTCATGAGGGACATGAAGTAAGCTGGGGCATTAGTCAACCCGAAAGACATGACAGTGCACTCGTATAGACCGTACCGGGTCACGAACGCAGTCTCGGGTATGTCTTCAGGTCGGATCTTCATTTGGTAATATCCAAATCGGAGATCGATCTTGGAGAATATCTTAGGTCCATTTAACTGGTCAAACAAGTCTTCAATCTTGGGGAGTGGATGCTTGTTCTTGATCGTGACTTCATTGAGAGAACGGTAATCGACGCAGCGTCTGATAGTTCCATCCTTCTTAGACATGAACAGAACAGGTGATCCCCAAGGTGATGCACTTGTATGGATGAACCCTTTCCTGAGTTGCTAATCTAGCTGCTTCTTCAGCTCTGCCAGCTCTTCGGATCCCATCCTGTAAGTCTTCTTATAGATAGGCCTTGATCCGGGCATGAGCTCAATGATGAACTCGATGTATCGGCCGGGAGGCATCCCTGGTAGCTCATCAGGAAAGACGTCCGGGTACTCACAAACTATCGGCACTCGGTCCAGCTCTTCTCCTAACAGGCTATTAACCTGCGGTACACGAGTGGTTACTGGCTCAGGGACATACTTGACCTTGACACCTTGGTCGCTTGTCATGGTAATAGCCCTGTTGGCACAGTCCAAGATGCTCTCGTGTTTGGCCAACCAATCCATGCCAAGAATTACTTCTAGGCCTTGCAACTTAATGCCGATGAGATCTACTGAGAAGCTTATCCCATTGATAACAATTCCGACTTTCCTACACCCTAGGTTCGTCGTTAACACTCTGCCCGGGGTTTGTATTGCCATTTGCCCGTTAAGAAGGGTAGGCTTTAAACCACATTTTTCCGCAAATCTTTGTGTGACAAAAGAATGCGAAGCACCACAATCAAACAATATTGTTGCTGGGGTGGAGTTGACGAGGAACGTACCCAGAATGCAGTCCGGGTCTTCTTGTGCCTCCTCCACAGAAATATGATTGATCTGCCCCCTGCTGTGATACAGCTGGTTGCGGGGAGCTTGGTTCCTTCCTGGTGCTCCCTAGCCTTGGTCTAGCGCATTGGGAAGCGGCGCGTCGGGCTTCTTGTTGGGACACTGCGTGGAATAGTGCCCAGTCTATCCACATCCAAAACAGATAACTTGTGTCGGAAGGTTGGTCTTCACTCCACTGTTGTTCGGCGGGTTGAATGCTGGCTTGGTGTTGACTTGCTCCTGAGGCTGGTAGTTCTGGCGAAATGTTGGAGACTTGTACTATTGCTGTTGATAACTGGGTCTTGCTGAAGCTGACTGCCGTGGGAGTGGCTTCGGGTTACTAGGTCCTCCACTACCCGTCAGCTTGCGCTTACGGGTGTCATCCATTGCACGACACTTATCCTCCAACATAAGGGCCTTATTAACCAGATCGCTGAAGGTCCGGCATTCAAAAATAACCAGCTCATACTGGAGTGACTTCTGCAGTCCTTCCATAAAGCGTTCCACTTTAGCAGCCTCAGTGTTGACATCCTCTGGTGCATATCTTGACAGGAGGTTGAAGTTCTGCAAATACTCCTTGACGAATCTACTGCCTTGCCTTAAAGCTCGGAATTCACGCTTCTTAATGCTCATCATTCCGGGAGGAATGTGAGCAGCGCGGAATCCTTCCTTGAACATTGCCCAGGTGATGACTTTTCCTGCCCGCATGATCTGAAATCCATCCCACCAAGCTCTGGCCGTGCCTCCGAGACAGTGAGATGCATATAGAACTTTCTCACGATCATCAGTGCATTTGACCAGTGCGAGGAGGTCTTCATAGTACGAATCCAGTCATCGGCATCCAATGATAGAGTCGTCTTTCTGAATATGGGTGGCGTAGTTCGCATGAACTCACAGAGAGTAGAGCGACCATTGCCATTCCCATTCTGCGATGGGTTGTTCACCAAGACTTGAGCCAGCTGCTGAATAGTGGCATTATTGGCTTGACGTTCCTCGCGGAGAGCTTGAAGGAACTGATCCATAGTCAAGCTTTCAGGAGGAGGCAGTGGCGATGGAACATCGTCTTGCTACTGCTCGTGGTGATCTCCAGCTTGAGCGTCCCCTCCGGTTCCCTGCTGCTGACCTGAAGAGGCAGAGTCGGGGTTGCCGAAGGTGCTGGTGCAAGTTGCAATCACCATCCTGTCAGGGGAGTAGACAGGTCAATTTGCCGAACTAGCCGGAATCATAAGGGATGATGTTCTAGTAAAAAGGGGGTATGGTGTGGTGCTAGTGTGAGATTTTTATGCCGAAGATTTTTGTAATAGTTAATGCATTAGGTCAAAACAAGTGATGTAATCTCTAACAAGCTGCCTAAGGAAGAAATGCGGCTTGCATCAAACATGCTTACACAACACTCATGGTTCGCATGAACCCATACATGGATTCCCTACGCTTGGGGGAAACTCCTAATTGCCTACGTCGTAATCCTAAGCGGCGGACTGCTCGGTCTCATAGGTGGGTTCTGCAGGGTCTTCGTCTTCATCTTGATCTATGCTTCCCTCCTTCAGGGGAGTAGGAGAAGGAAGTGGTCCATCTCGACGTCTCTTAATTGGTGAGGCAGCGAAGAATTTAGTGTACTCTTCCGCTGTCAGGCGGTGACTCTGAATAGGAGTGGCCAGTAGCGGTGGTACTCCTCCTCGGAAAGCAACGCCTGATCGTCCTTCGGGTGCTCCTTCCTTCTTAACCTTGTGGGTCTTCATCTTCTCAATGCGGAGCAGATCCTTGACTTGGTGCAGTTCTTGGCGAATCTTTGTTGACTCCTTGATCAAAAGGTGCGCCAAAGTGTCGGAGGAGAGGCTGAAGTAGGTCTGAAACCTTAGTGGCCTTCCGTCTTGTGAAGATGGATTGAGTGTCCAATTCCCGACTATCCCATCCTTAATAAAAGGTAGGTGACGAGTAGCTGGATTGTTAGCCATCTCAAGAAGTTTATCGCGGAGACACACGAGCGCCTCTCATGCAACTGTCTCCACTGCCAGCATCAGATCCTCCATTTGTGGTCCTTCGAAGAACCAACTAGCCGGGGAGTCATTAGCCTTCAGTATCACATCCACGTGATATTCCTTGGTGTCCGTGTTGACCCAGTGCTCGTGGTAGAGGAAGATGGGCATGCGACGTACTTGGCACTTCTCGAGGCTATCACCCAAAAGTAGGGGAAAACCCGTCTCCAGAAGAATCTCAGGTACGGCGGCCATCTACAAGATGTAGGAGAAAGGGATAGAAAGTATTTAGTGGGTGTAGAATCTCAGGTTAAGGTCTATGTGCACTAATCGTCTCGGCTATCGTCCATGCTACCTAAGGCTTCCTATAGTCAGGATTGCTCTGATACCAGCTCTGTAGGGATCCCGACTTATGAGTCGCGATCGCCGAATGAACGTGCTCAGTGATCCCAGAGATCAATGTTCATCGAACACACAATTACTGAATATTAAGAGTCTTACATCCAAATACTGAATTATTACATCACATGACCGAATGGTCAAGTTCACAAGGTAGGGCCTATAAGGCCAAATCATACGGATACAACTAGTAGCGGAAATCTTAGGGCTAAGCGGGTGCCCATGCCATCAGCCTATACCAACAGGCATTCTGACTGGGAAGCGTCCTAGTTCGCAAGGCGTCCCCGAAGACGTACTCTTCTCCAAACTCCGGTCCTTCCATGTCTGGTCAATAATATAACTAGTGTCAAGCTAATGAGTACTTTTGAATGTACTCGCAAACAGCCCATGATATGAACAATGCAAGTGAAGGATAACAATAATATGCATCTTTCGTGGACAACAACTTGTTGTAATAAACATGATCATGTGTATGCAACATAAGCTAAATGTTGATTTGAAGAACAGGTTACAAATATCAATATATCTGTCGAGGGCTGAACACTCCGGGTTCACCCTATATGCCAAGTCACCAAACTTGGTCATATCAACTCTTTCATTTAACTCCATACTCTAACACACTTGGTTTATGCGGAAACGACTGGACGTGGTTTAAGCAGCACCACCCAACTGTCCTTGACCGTGCACACGGCTATTCGAATAGTCTCACACTCTGCACAGGTAGTACGCTGGACCCACGAGATCCGGGAAACTGCCGTGTCATCCAACATACCTGAGGTAAGTACCCGATCAATGCCTTTCCCCTCACGATACTAGACAAATAGGTCCACTCGATTAGTACCCAGCCCACATGTTGTACGTCTTACGATCATCGACTCTGGACAGTATCAACCATGCGGGGACCACCGGTGTGTCTGGAACACGTAAAAACAGCATAGCCGCCCTACCTGGCACGACCCCATCACGAGAGTGACCACACATCACTCTCGCCACTAGTAATGTGGCTCTTTGCTAGCACACCAGAGCAATCAACACAGCCCCGTCCCATAAAGGGGTAACTTGGTTGTACATGTAAGGTTGGGACGATCGACACATCATAAATCTAATCCCATTTCCGAAACCATACACCACTTTACCAAAAGTGGCCACCTAACTCATCATCACCCTCGGGCATTAGTGGCACCCGACAGGGTTTTCGTAAACCTTTGATTTATGTCATCATCATGCTCATGCTAATACTCTTCTAACTTTACTTGTCAACATGATATTAGCATGACCCCCATAGGTGGTGGGATCAAGCTCAGTGCATGTGCTCCGGAGGAGCCTTCGGTAACATCACCTCAATGATTTACCGGTACTTATGATCATATGCAACGGAAATATTTTCTACACTAGCATGCATCATATCATAGGCTCAGACATGGTCAAAGGGTTGCTTGCCTTGGTCAGCTAGGCATCCAGGGTCTTCAAGGTCTTCCGCTCAAACTCCTTCATCACACGGGTTTTCTATCGTCGTATAAAGATAAAAATAATAAGTAGCTCACTCCAAAACAGATCACAAAGTCATTTTAAAAATGTTGTTTATTTCTGATAAATCCTGGTTGTTATTTTAAAAATATTTGCTTCTGTTTTTAGTGAAGGAATATTTTTTAAATCAACTTATCAGAAGAAAAACTATTCCAATTTAATCCTTATTATTATTGTAAAACAGAACAGTTGCTGCAAAAATTCAAACAATGGTTCTATTAAATACTACACATTTTTAGAAGAATAACAGTGGAAAAATTATATTTTTTACACTAGTTAAATATTTTTATATAAATCATTTAAACTCAGGTTTTAAATCAAAAAGAGAAAGGCTACAAACCCTGGCCTAGCTTGGCCTGGAACTGGGCCGACCCAAAGGCCAGCCAACCAGCCTGCCCAGGCGCACGTGCCGTCAGTTTGAACCTGATGCGCGGGCCCCTGCGGTCAGTGGCTACGGGCAGCGAGGGAGAGAGAGAGATGGGCCACCGACAGGTAGGGCACACCTGTCGGGGTCTTCTCCTACCTCTGGCCAGTGAGGAGGAGGAGCACGCCGGCATGGCTACCGATGTCCTTGGGCCCTAACGACGACGGGAATGGGTCCGGCTCGTTGTCACCTACCTGATGGTGGTCGAGACAACATTTGAGGAGCTCAAGTTCACCTGCGATGAGGTATCCGCGATCGAGGGGTTTTGGGCGAAGGTGGAGGTGGTAGCTAGGGGCACGTATTTGCTCGGGGAAGAGGGGAGAAAGCTTCCTGAGGTCATGGGGAGTGGTTTGGTGGGCAGAGGAACGCGGGAGTGAGCGTGTAGCCGGAGATCGACTGGAGTACCATGGCTCTGCTTGCTCAAAGAGGAGGGTAGGGAGGTGACTGAGGTTGCTGCGATGAGGAATGAGCGGTGCTGGAGCAAGGGGAGAGGCTATATATAGGCCCACGACGGTGAGCCGACTCGGGAGCGTTGGTGATTCACCGTGGTGTTCCTGGGGGTGCAGAGAGAAGCTGGGGTCGAAACCCCGATCCAAGGACGTCATTTTGGACTGCCAGGACTCACTACAAGGAAGGGGGAGAGAGGAGAGGCGAGCTACCGTGGCCGCGCATCTCTGGCCGGTTCTGGTGCGTGCAGGCACGCGTCACACCAACTCTTAGCGCAGGAGAGGATGGGCCCTGATGCTCGCCTGATGCAGAGGGGTTGTTGGGGGAGAGGATAGACACATCAGGGAGGCTGGACCTGGCTGAGAGTGTCGCCCCCACCTCGGTGGCTCTCTATAGCGCGCTCAGAGCGCAGCTTTGGCATGCCACGGCATGCTGGTGCGCTCTGGGTGCCTTGGACATGTATAGCGTGTCCTGGGCACCGGCTGAGAGATGCATAGCCGGTGGAGACTCGTGGGAGCTTCGGCTGGTCAAGGGGGACAAGGAAAACAGGTGTTGTCAGCCTTGAGCTGAAGCTTAGATTGGGTTTTTTGGCATTTGTACTTTGAACCAGAGAGGGGCAAGTTGACTCGGGCTTGGTTTAGATGCTAGCCACCTAATCTGAGAGTTTGGGACAAAGGGTTCGGGTTTAGCTAAGGTTAGGAGGGGTTTTAGCCATCAGTCAGAAGGTGCTCGACAGTGGTTTGGGGTGGTTGCACCCCACCACTGGCTCTGCAACTAAACAAGATTGGGTTTGCTGCTAAAACAAAGGCTTCACCAAGTTTGAGCTCCATTGCACAAGTTTAGCTTTGTAAAATTGAAAACATCACCAAATGACCAGACATGTTCCTTCCAAAGAGAGTGTGGGCAAAGTAAGTCCCACAAATCCCATTTTTGGCATGGAGCCCTCATTTGAGGTATTAGGCACTCCTGCAAAGTTTCAACTCCATTGGACAAAATTTTCTATGTAGAGTTGCTCTAACTTCAATCTGGACAGAAGGGGTTTTGCAACTATTTGGTGTCCTTAATCACCTTGGATCAAGGTGAAGTTTTATATGGGCACTAAATATGGCTTAGGGAAACCACTGGAATTTTATAGGAATTTATTGAGAATATTTGCTTTGGATATATTCCGAAAGGTCAAAACAGAGACAAGGGTTTTTTAGGGTTTTAATCAAATAATAATAGTATAAATAGGGGTTGAAAATCTTATGTATGGAAAATATATGTCCTTCTAATCATCTCCAAATTTTCTCATATTTTTCTAAGGCAGAAAAGTATTTTTCCATATAGGAATACCATTTCTGACCTAAGAAATGGACATGCAATTAAATTAGAAAAATAATTCATAAAATAATTATTATATGGTTTTGGTGCTCTAAAATGGTGCTAGAACGGGATCACCAACTTTGGGTAAGAACACTCTTTGCCATCTAGGACTTGTAGTGCAACCCAAAGCAGGGTTTTACTTTAACTAGAAATAAGAAAAAGGGTTTTGAAAATAATTAATTCATGAGAAATGTGGTTTTTAATATCACATGATCAAGCATAAAAACATACACTGACAATCATGGCACTCACAACATTAGTTTTGATTTTTTTTAATAAACTCAGATTTTTGAATTACAAAAAAAAGTGGTAGTGAAAACAGGGTGTGATAGAAACACACCGATTGAACACAATTTGACATGAAAAATTGATTGAGCCAAAGAATTAGTACTCCCATAGAAATAAGAGAACACTTCTTAGGAAAGATACGAAATCAAATCTTTACAATAAAGCAACTCGAATTATCATACTCCAACAATAGAAAGGATGAGGCTTACGAATTAAGCTAGAAACAAACACATAATGGACATTTCGTCCGATATTTCGTGGCAAGATTGGCATGGGCTCCATCATACATTGGACTGTCATATTGAAATGATGCTCAAATATGCTCCCTAGTTGTAGAGAACTACAAGGATTGACGAAGCATACCGAGACTATCCTTTTGAAGAAAGACCAGGCACAAAAAAACCACTAGATGTCGAACCCCAACATCACATCATGCATTTGTTGGAAGATAATCCTAGGTAGCTACTTGAATTCCCACCCGAGAAATCCCGGAATTTTTCTGATTATGCAATCTGGTCTAATGGATACAAGGAGAAATTATTGAATAAATGACTCTACTCCTAGCAATAACACTACATCTCTAGTGTATCTGTGGGGACCCCGACTTATAAGTCGTGGACACCGAATGTATGTGCTCGGTGATCCGCGAGATCAATGCTCACGAACACGCAGAACTGAATAACAAGAGTCTTACATCCATACATACCGTTTGATAGAAATAATGACAATTATGGTCAAGTTTTACATAGATACGGCCTTGAAGGCCAACACACCAAACTAAACTAATAGCGGAAATATTGGTTGAAAGCGTGAACCCATGCCATCAGCCTTAACCTATAGACATTCTGACAAGGAAGTATCCTAGTTCACAGGAACGTCAGCAAGGTATTATTCACCATTTCTGTTCTCTCTCACCTTGTCAATGAAATAACCAGTGGCAAGACAATGAGTACTTTGAATGTAGTCGCAAGCAACCCATGTTGTGGAACAAAGCAATAATGAAACATGATATAACACTTATATGCTATTTTTGTGGAAAGCAGATTTTTCCCTAGTGCAATAACATGATCAAATACTTGTACGACATGCATCACAAGGTATAGTGAAAACCCAGTGAACAGGTTACAGATATCAATATCAACTAAGGGTTGGACGACCCTGGTTCACCCAGCACGCCAAGTCACCCGACTTAGCTCAAGTATTATATTTCTCATATCATCATCTTATTCACATACTCTCCCACACACACACTTGGTTTATGCGGAAAGAACTGGAAATAGTTCAAGCAGGATTACCCGATTGTCCTTGACCATGGACATGACTATTCAAAATAGTTTTACACTCTGTAGAGGTTGCACGCTATACCCACAAGACTCGAGGAACTTTTGTGTCATCCACGACAGGCGGTATATTGCATACCCGAGGTAAGCACCCGAACAATGCCTTTCCCTTGATGACACTAAACAAAGAGTCCATTTGATTGGTACACAACCCACATGATGTACATCATACGAGCCATGCTCTAGATCGTATCCTCCATGCATAGACTAACGGTGTGCCCGGTGCTTGTGAAAACAGCTCATGGCCACCCTACCTAGCACGACCCCGTCACGAGAGTGACCACGCCACTTTGGTCATTAGTAATGCGGGCCCTTTGCTATCATCAACCAAAGTAATCAAGAAAGCCTCGCCCATAAGGGGTATCGTGGTCGCACATGTAAGGTTGAGACGGTCGACAAATTATAAATCTAATCCTGATTCCGAAACCACACACACAAAACCTTTGTTGGTACACCACTTCTTCCTCAAGTTGTCACCCATCTCAGCACCATCACCCTCGAGCATTAGTGACACCTGACGGGATTTTCAAAACAGCCTTTGAAAACATTTCCTTCGTGTCACCATGCATATTCCCATCCCTTTCTGCGTAGCAAATAACTACATTCCACATGCACAACCCTAATAGGTGGTAGGGTCATGCCCGGGTGCAAGTTTCAATGAGGTATTCCTCGGAGACAACCCAACACGGGGAGTCTCCGATCCTACATGAATATATGCAAAAGCAAGATGCCATATGACATGCAAATAAAAGTTTCATAGACTGTTGGGTAACGTAGCATAAATTCAAAATTTTCCTACGCATATTCAGATCTTCCTATGGAGAGACCAGCAACGAGAGAGGGTAAGACCATCTTCATACCTTTTGAAGATCGCTAAGCACAAGCGTTGCTAGAACGCGATTGATGGAGTCGTACTCGCAGCGATTCCGATCTAGTGCCGAACTACGACACCTCCGCGTTCAACACACGTGCAGCCCGGTGACGTCTCCTGCACCTTGATCTAGCAAGGAGGAGGGAGAGGTTGGGGAAGAACTCCAGCAGCACGACAGCGTGGTGTCGATGGAGAGACGAGGTCTCCCGGCAGGGCTTCGCCAAGCACCGGCAGAGAGAAGGAGGAAGAAGGGCAGGGCTGCGCCGAGGGAGAGGCAAAAGTCTGATCCCCAATGGCCAAAAGTGCCCACTATATACAGGGGGAGGGGAGAGGGGGTGCCACCCCTAGGGTTCCTAATGTAGGTGGTGCGGCAGCCCCCCCCAGATGGGAGGTGCAGCGGCTAGAGGGGGGAGGAGGAGGTGGCGCACCACCTGGTGGGCCTTAGTCCCACCTGGCTTATGGTTTGCCCCCCTTTTTCTCTCCCCTGCGCATTGGGCTGAGTGGGGATGCGCACCAGACCACCTAGGGGCTGGTTCCCACCCCCACTTGGCCCACCTTACCTCCCGGGGTCGTTGCCCCCCTTCGGTGGTCCCCCGGGGCCACCTCCGGTGGTCCCGGAGGTCCCGGTACGTTACCGTTGATGCTCGAAACACTTCTGGTATCCGAAACCATCCGTCCTATATATCAATCTTTACCTCCGGACCATTCCGGAGCTCGTCGTGATGTACGGGATCTCACCCGGGACTCCGAACAACTTTCGGTAACCTCGTATAACAATTCCCTACAACCCTAGCGTCACCGAACCTTAAGTGTGTAGACCCTACGGGTTCGGGAGACAGGCAGACATGACCGAGACACCTCTGTGGCCAATAACCATCAGCGGGGTCTGGATACCCATGGTGGCTCCCACTTGCTCTACGACGATCTCATCGGATGAACCACGATGTCAAGGATTCAATGAATCCCGTATACGATTCCCTTTGTCTGTCGGTATAGAACTTGCCCGAGATTCGATCGTCGGTATACCAATACCTTGTTCAATCTCGTTACCGGTAAGTCTGTTTACTCGTTCTGTAGCACGTCATCGTGTGACTAACTCCTTAGTCACGTTGAGCTCATGATGATGTTCTACCGAGTGGGCCCAGAGATACCTCTCCGTCACACGGAGTGACAAATCCCGATCTCGATTCGTACCAACCCAACAGACACTTTCGGAGGTACCCGTAGTGCACCTTTAGTCACCCAGGTACGTTATGATGTTTGATACACCCAAAGCACTCCTATAGTATCCGGGAGTTGCACAATCTCACGGTCGAAGGAAACGATACTTGACATTAGAAAAGCTTTAGCATACGAACAATACGATCTAGTGCTATGCTTAGGATTGGGTCTTGTCCATCACATAATTCTCCAATTGATGTGATCCCGTTATCAATGACATCTAATGCCCATGATCAGGAAACCATGATCATCTATTGACTAACGAGCTAGCCAACTAGAGGCTTGCTAGGGACACATTGTGATCTATTTATTCACACATGAATTACTGTTTCCTGTTAATACAATTATAGCATGAACAAGGAAATATGATAATAACCATTTTATTATTGCCTCTAGGGCATATTTCCAACAGTTTCCCACTTGCACTAGAGTCAATAATCTAGTTACATTGTGATGTATCGAACACCCATAGCATTATGGTGTTGATCATGTTTTGCTCGTGGAAGAGGTTTAGTCAACGGGTCTGAAATATTCAGATCCGTGTGTACTTTACAAATATCTATCACTCCACTCTGGACATGGTCCTGGATGGAGTTGTAGCGGCGTTTGATGTGCTGCGTCTTCCGGTGAAACCTGGGCTCCTTGGCTATGGCAATGGCCCCAGTGTTATCACAGAAGAGTGTCATTGGACCCGACGCGCTTGGAACCACTCCAAGGTCGGTGATGAGCTCCTTCATCCAAATTCCTTCATGAGCTGCTTCTGAAGCAGCTATGTACTCCGCTTCACATGTAGATGCTGCCACGACTTCTTGCTTGCTGCTGCACGAGCTCATTGCCCCACCATTCAACACATATACGTATCCGGTCTGTGACTTAGAGTCATCCGGATCTGTGTCGAAGCTAGCGTCGACGTAACCCTTTACGACGAGCTCTTCGTCACCTCCATAAACGAGAAACACTTCCTTAGTCCTTTTCAGGTACTTAAGGATATTCTTGACCGCTGTCCAGTGCTCTATACCTGGATCACTTTGGTACCTCCCTACCAAACTTATGGCAAGGTTTATATCAGGTCTGGTACACAGCATGGCATACATTAGAGAGCCCACGGCTGAAGCATAGGGGACAGAACTCATCTTCTCTCTATCTACTGCCGTGGTCGGCGACTGAGTCTTACTCAATCTCATACCTTGCAAAACTGGCAAGAACCCTTTCTTTGAGTTTTCCATATTGAACTTCTTCAATATCTTGTCAAGGTATGTACTTTGCGAAAGACCTATGAGGCGTCTTGATCTATCTCTATAGATCTTGATGCCTAATATGTATGCAGCTTCTCCAAGGTCCTTCATTGAAAAACTCTTGTTCAAATAGGCCTTTATGCTCTCCAACATCTCTATATTATTCCCCATCAATAATATGTCATCCACATACAGTATGAGGAAAGCTACAGGGCTCCCACTCACTTTCTTGTACAGACATGCTTCTCCGTAAACCTGTATGAACCCAAACGCTTTAATCACCTCATTAAAGCGAATGTTCCAACTCTGAGATGCTTGCACCAGCCCATAGATGGAGATCTGGAGCTTGCACACTTTGTTAGCACCCTTAGGGTCGACAGAACCTTCTGGTCGCATCATATACAATTCTTCCTTAAGGTTCCCGTTAAGGAACGCTGTTTTGACGTCCATTTGCCAAATTTCATAATCATAAAAGGCGGCAATTGCTAACATGATTCGGACTGATTTCAGCTTCGCTACGGGTGACAAAGTCTCTTCGTAGTCAACTCCTTGAATTTGTCGAAAACCCTTTGCGACAAGTCGAGCTTTGTAAACGGTTACATTACCATTTGCATCAGTCTTCTTCTTGAAGATCCATTTATTTTCTATGGCTCGCCGGTCATCGGGCAAGTCCACCAAAGTCCATACTTTGTTCTCATACATGGATCCTATCTCGGATTTCATAGCCTCAAGCCATTTGTTGGAATCCGGGCCCGCCATCGCTTCTTCATAGTTCGAAGCTTCACCGTTGTCTAACAACATGATTTCCATCACAGGGTTGCCGTACCACTCTGGTGCGGAGCGTGCCCTTGTGGACCTTCGCGGTTCAGTAGTAACTTGATCCGAAGCTTCATGATCATCATCATTAACGTCCTCTTCAGTCGGTGTAGGCGCCACAGGAACAACTTTCCACGCTGCGCTACTATCCTGTTCGAGAGGGGGTGTAATTACCTCATCAAGTTCTACCTTCCTCCCACTTACTTCTTTCGAGAGAAACTCTTTCTCTAGAAAGGATCCGTTCTTGGCAAGAAAGGTTTTACCTTCGGATCTAAGATAGAAGGTATACCCAATAGTTTCCTTAGGGTATCCTATGAATACGCATTTCTCCGCTTTGGGTTTGAGCTTTTCTGGTTCAAGTTTCTTCACATAAGCATCGCAGCCCCAAACTTTAAGAAACGACAACTTAGGTTTCTTGCCAAACCATAGTTCATACGGTGTCGTCTCAACGGATTTAGACGGTGCCCTATTTAAAGTGAATGCTGCAGTTTCTAATGCGTATCCCCAAAATGATAGCGGTAAGTCGGTAAGGGACATCATAGATCGTACCATATCTAATAAAGTGCGATTATGATGTTCAGACACTCCGTTGTGTTGCGGTGTGCCAGGCGGCGTCAGTTGTGAAACGATTCCACACTTCCTTAGGTGTGTGCCAAACTCGTGACTCAAATATTCTCCTCCACGATCAGATCGTAGACATTTGATTTTTCTGTCACGTTGATTCTCAACCTCACTCTGAAATTCCTTGAACTTTTCAAACATCTCAGATTTGTGCTTCATCAAGTAGATATACACATACCTACTCAAATCATCGGTGAGAGTGAGAACATAACGATAACCACCGTGAGCTTCAACGTTCATTGGACCACACACATCAGTATGTATTATTTCCAATAAGTCGGTTGCTCTCTCCATTATTCCTGAGAATGGAGTCTTAGTCATCTTGCCCATGAGGCACGGTTCGCATGTGTCAAATGATTCAAAGTCAAGAGACTCTAATAGTCCATCAGTATGGAGCTTCTTCATGCGCTTAACGCCGATATGACCAAGGTGGCAGTGCCACAAGTATGTGGGACTATCATTATCAACTTTACATCTTTTGGTACTCACACTATGAATATGTGTAACATCACGATCGAGATTCATCAAGAATAAACCATTCACCAGCGGAGCATGACCATAAAACATATCACTCATATAAATAGAACAACCATTATTCTCTGACTTAAATGAGTAGCCGTCTCGCATTAAGCAAGACCCTGATACAATGTTCATGCTTAAAGCTGGTACTAAATAACAATTATTAAGGTTTAAAACTAATCCCGATGGTAGATGTAGAGGTAGCGTGCCGACGGGATCACATCGACCTTTGAACCATTCCCGACGTGCATTGTCACCTCGTCCTTGGCCAGTCTCCGCTTATTCCGCAGTTCCTGCTTTGAGTTGCAAATGTGAGCAACATCACCGATATCAAATACCCAGGAGCTACTACGAGCTCTGGTAAGGTACACATCAATAACATGTATATCACATATACCTTTAACGTTGCCGGCCTTCTTGTCCGCTAAGTATTTGGGGCATTTCCGCTTCCAGTGACCCTTTCCCTTGCAATAGAAGCACTCAGTCTCAGGCTTGGGTCCGTTATTTTTCTTCTTCCCGGCATCTGGCTTACTGGGCGCGGCAACAGCTTTGCCGTCTTTCTTGAAGTTCTTCTTACCCTTGCCTTTCTTGAAACTAGTGGTCTTGTTGACCATCAACACTTGATGCTCTTTCTTCATTTCTACTTCTGCAGACTTGAGCATCGAGTACAACTCGGGAATGGTCTTCTCCATCCCTTGCATGTTGTAGTTAAGCACAAAGCCTTTGTAGCTTGGTGGGAGAGACTGGAGGATTCTGTCAATTATAGCATCATCCGGAAGTTCGACTCCAAGTGAAGTCAGATGACCGTGTAACCCAGACATTTTGAGTATGTGCTCACTGACAGAACTGTTCTCCTCCATCTTATAGCTAAAGAACTTGTTGGAGACTTCATATCTCTCGACACGGGCATGAGCTTGAAAAACTAGCTTCAGCTCCTGGAACATCTCATATGCCCCATGTTGCTCAAAACGCCTTTGGAGCCCCGTTTCTAAACTGTATAACATGCCACACCTAACCAGAGAGTAGTCATCACTCCGCGTTTGCCAGACGTTCAGAATGTCCTGGGCTGCTGCGGGAGCGGGAGGGTCACCTAGCGGCGCATCAAGGACATAAGCCTTTTTAGCTGCTTCAAGGATGAGCTTCAAGTTGCGAACCCAGTCCGCGTAGTTGCTACCATCATCTTTCTCTAGGAATGCGTTGAAATTGAGGTTGACGTTGGCCATCTACAATATTTATAAAGACAACTTTTATACTAAGTTCATGACAATTAAGTTCATTTAATCAAATTAAGTATGAACTCCCACTTAAATCGACATCCCTCTAGTCATCTAAGTGATACATGATCCATGTTGACTAACCCGTGTCCGATCATCACGTGAGACGGACTAGTCACCATGGTGAGAAACTCCATGCTGATCGTTTTCAACCATACGACTCATGTTCGACCTTTCGGTCTCTTGTATTCGAGGTCATGTATGTACATGCTAAGCTCGTCGAGTCAACCTAGGTGTTTCGCGTGTGTAATCAGGCTTACACCCGT
Organism: Hordeum vulgare subsp. vulgare; assembly: GCF_904849725.1. Taxonomy (NCBI): domain Eukaryota; kingdom Viridiplantae; phylum Streptophyta; class Magnoliopsida; order Poales; family Poaceae; genus Hordeum; species Hordeum vulgare. Next base: position 330,044,960 of record NC_058519.1, read on the forward strand.
TGTATGCGAACGTTAGAATCTATCACACCCGATCATCAAGTGGTGCTTCGAAACAACAAACCTTCGCAACGGTGCACACTTAGGGGAATACGTGCTCGAAATTTTAAGAGGGATCATCTTATTATGCTACCATCGTTCTAAGCAATAAGATGTAAAACATGATAAACATCACAATGCAATCATATAGTGACATGATATGGCCATTATCATCTTTGCTCTTTCGATCTCCATCTTCAGGCATCGCATGATCCTCATCATCACCGGCATGACACCATGATCTCCATCATCGTGTCTCCGTGAAGTCGTCACGCCAACTACTACTATCACTACTACTATAGCTAACCGTTAGCAATGAAGTAAAAGTAGTAAGCACATGGCGTTGCATCTCATACAATAAATTAAGACAACTCCTATGGCTCCTGCTGGTTGTCATACTCATCGACATGCAAGTCGTGAAACCTATTACAATAACATGATCATCTCATACATCATACATGCAACATCACAACTTTGGCCATATCACATCACATGTCAAACCCTGCAAAAACAAGTTAGACGTCCCTAATTGTTGTTGCAAGTTTTACGTGGCTGATTTGGGTTTCTAGCAAGAACGCCTTCTTACCTACGTGACAGCCACAACGATGATATGCCAAAGCTATTTACCCTTCATAAGGACCCTTTTCATCAAATCCAATCCGACTAGAGTAGGAGAGACAGACACCCGCTAGCCACCTTTATGCACGGTGTGCATGTCTGTTGGTGGAACCAGTCTCACGTAAGCGTACGTGTAAAGTCGGCCCGGGCCGCTTCATCCCACAATACCACCGGAAAAGAATAAGACTAGTAGCGGCAAGAAAATTGAAATATCATCGCCCACAACTTCTGTGTTCTACTCGTGCATAGAATCTACGCATAGAAAACCTGGCTCGGATGCCACTGTTGGGTAACGTAGCATAAATTCAAAATTTTCCTACGCATATTCAGATCTTCCTATGGAGAGACCAGCAACGAGAGAGGGGTAAGAGCATCTTCATACCTTTGAAGATCGCTAAGCGGAAGCGTTGCTAGAACGCGGTTGATGGAGTCGTACTCGCAGCGATTCCGATCTAGTGCCGAACTACGACACCTCCGCGTTCAACACACGTGCAGCCCGGTGACGTCTCCCGCACCTTGATCCAGCAAGGAGGAGGGAGAGGTTGGGGAAGAACTCCAGCAGCACGATGGCATGGTGTTGATGGAGAGACGAGGTCTCCCAGCAGGGCTTCGCCAAGCACCGGCAGAGAGGAGGAGGAAGAAGGGCAGGGCTGCGCCGAGGGAGAGGCAAAAGTCTGATCCCCAATGGCCAAATGTGCCCACTATATATAGGGGGAGGGGAGAGGGGGTGCCACCCCTAGGGTTCCCACCCTAGGTGGTGCGGCAGCCCCCCCAGATGGGAGGTGCGGCGGCTAGAGGGGGAGGAGGAGGTGGCGCACCACCTGGTGAGCCTTAGGCCCACCTGGCTTAGGGTTTGCCCCCCTTTTTCTCTCCCCTGCGCATTGGGCTGAGTGGGGAGGCGCACCAGCCCACCTAGGGGCTGGTTCCCACCCCCACTTGGCCCACCTTACCTCCCGGGGTCGTTGCCCCCCTTCGGTGGTCCCCCGGGGCCACCTCCGGTGGTCCCGGTGGTCCCTGTACGTTACTCGTGATGCCCGAAACACTTCCGGTATCCGAAACCATCCGTCCTATATATCAATCTTTACCTCCGGACCATTCCGGAGCTCCTCGGGGATCTCATCCGGGACTCCTAAGAACTTTCGGTAACCTCGTATAACAATTCCCTACAACCCTAGTGTCACCGAACCTTAAGTGTGTAGACCCTAGGGGTTCGGGAGATAGGCAGACATGACCGAGACACCTCTCTGGCCAATAACCATCAGCGGGGTCTGGATACCCATGGTGGCTCCCACTTGCTCCACGATGATCTCATCGGATGAACCACGATGTCAAGGATTCAATCAATCCCGTATACGATTCCCTTTGTCTGTCGGTATAGAACTTGCCCGAGATTCGATCGTCGGTATACCAATACCTTGTTCAATCTCGTTACTGGTAAGTCTCTTTACTCGTTCCGTAGCACGTCATCGTATGACTAACTCCTTAGTCACATTGAGCTCATGATGATGTTCTACCGAGTGGGCCCAGAGATACCTCTCCGTCACACGGAGTGACAAATCCCGATCTCGATTCGTACCAACCCAACAGACACTTTCGGAGGTACCCGTAGTGCACCTTAATAATCACCCAGTTACGTTGTGACGTTTGATACACCCAAAGCACTCCTACAGTATCCCGGAGTTGCACAATCTCACGGTCGAAGGAAACGATACTTGACATTAGAAAAGCTTTAGCATACGAACAATACGATCTAGTGCTATGCTTAGGATTGGGTCTTGTCCATCACATCATTCTCCCAATGATGTGATCCCGTTATTAATGACATCTAATGCCCATGATCAGGAAACCATGATCATCTATTGACTAACGAGCTAGCCAACTAGAGGCTTGCTAGGGACACATTGTGATCTATTTATTCACACATGTATTACTGTTTCCTGTTAATACAATTATAGCATGAACAATAGACGATTATCATGAACAAGGAAATATGATAATAACCATTTTATTATTGCCTCTAGGGCGTATTTCCAACATAGACATGGTCAAAGGACTCCTTGCTTGATCCAGCAAAGTCTTCGACGTCTTCTCACGCTTCTCGTCCAACTCCGAGTACTTCATCTACTTCGTTAGTTATCTTCGGTAACAACCATAGTAAGCCACACAACAAGCAACAACACAAAGTGCTCTATAAATAGGAGTTTGATTTTTCTTGGACACCTCTGGTCATAAGCAAAATTCCTAAAGCTTGCACAAAGAGATTTGGATCACCATAGATTTTTGAAAGGAGGAAGTGCAAGAATCACTTGCCCCACAAGAAGTATACATAAAATATTTATTATAAAAATTAGTAGATGCATCCATCTGATAGGGCATGGTTTTTAGGAGATTGTAGGAAGTAGTCTCACTGGATTTGGGGTTGGGATGCATTCCCTATGTTTTTTCTGAGATGGATTAAATGGAAATAGGGGTTGTTTATTTGGTGCAACAGAAATATTACATAGAATTTTTTTAGGAAAATAGGGCATGATATTTAGAGAACCTAGAAATTGGAACCACTCCATTTGGAGTTGATCTGAACCTTATCGGAATTTTGCAAGGTGGGGTCTAAGATATCCAAATTTGAACTTGAAAATTATGCAATGCACATATTTGGATAGGAATTTATTTTAGGAGTCTGCAGGAACTTGAATCAATCGATTTGGAGCTAGAATGAGTTCAATATGTATTTATTTGCCTCCCTCATAATTATAAAAGAAAGGGCTTAGAATTTACGAAAGATGGGCCAGATAACACACCAGGCATAAGATAGATATTGGGTCGGTCCAGTCGTATAGGCCTGAGGCGACGTTGAAGGTGCCCTAGGGAAATACGCCTTCCACGGGAGAAGGCGGCCTCTAGGGGCTCCCATGTCCACTTAACGGCCATGGCCCACCCACCAGCCCCACTGGCCCACCGACAGGCGAGGCCCGTCGGCTCACGGGGCTGTCTTCAAGGTCCGGCCGCGGTAGAGGCACATGGGGTCCGGTGGTGGGTGTCAGTGCCTCCGGCCACCATTTTTTGCGGTTCGACCACCGGCGTGCTCGGTGATCCGAGCCTCTTATGCCTCGGGGCTCTGCTTTCACCGGGCAAGCGTCGAGGGGAGTGGGGCCTTAGCCACGGTGGGGTCTGACAATGATGGTCGAGGTTGCAGTGCTCCAACGATAGGAGGGAAGATCAGGAGGAGGGCAAAGCTTGCAGAAATGCAGGGGCCTATGGTGAAACAAAAAGGGGAAGGGAGAGACCATGGACATCGAATTCGGAATGCAGCCGGTGGAAGGCTTCGGCCATGGGGTGATCCTTACAGTGCGGGTTGATCGGTTGGTGGAAAGAGGGGTTCATGGAGGGGAGAGTGGTGGACTAGGGGAGTCAGGGCGCTCGGGGGGGATGTTTTAGAGAGGGGCGATGAGTAGGAGCTCGGGTGTGCCTCAGGTGCCTTCTAGCGCGGCGAGCACACGCGTCAGGGCCACCTTGGAATCTTGTTGGCGTCGCGGAGGGGCACGAGTAGTCAAGGGGGATACTATGGCACATGTTGGTGCTCAGTTGAGGCCGGACGTGGGCTACCCGACGAGGTCCAGTGGCCGAGCGCCATTACTACATGCCATCCGAGCAGTGATCATGCCACATCGGGTCTAGATCCACCCTTTGGCCAGGCCAAGGTGTCCAGCATGCAAGGCATGTGTGCTAGAGGGCGCTGGTGCAATTTGGACCTGAATAGAGTAGGTTGGGTTACTTTTTTACTGCACGTAAGCAATGTTGGGGCTAGTAGAAGGGGGTTTTACTAGGGAAGGATTGGAATCAAACCAAGTCCAATAGTCCTGGCTATGCAAGAACTCCAAGTCTACCAACTTTCAGATCAAGAGAGGAGTGTAGCTAGCACTTGCAGTTCAAGGCCACATTTTTGCCAAAAATTAAGTTTCAAAAGGGCTGCTCATATTTTCCACATGAGCATGCCATATCTTTGCTTGAAATAGTGCATTAGCACACTAGAGGTGTTTTGTAAAGATGTGGGGGCATTGACTTGAACGGAAATATAGAAAGAGCGGTAAATAAGGTGTTGCCATGGTAAAAAGGAGAGGTAAAGAGAGGGAGTTCTTCTCCAATAATTGATCAGAGGCCATAGCAAAGGTACTGGAGGTAAAATATGGTCAGAAGATACTTGGGTAGAAATTTGGAGACAATGGAAAGTTTAGGACCAAAATTGCTTGCCTTGTAGTTTATGCAGAAGTTATCTGCTGCTGTCTAGGGGCACCTAGGGGGGTCCAATGACCATGAGATTTAACAAATTCCTATGATGGGTAGAAATGAGGGTGGAAACCAAATTTGAGATTTATTGGAGAAGTTTTCCAATGTTGACTTGAAAAACACAAGAAATGGGAAGAAATGGCTTTCTGAAGATAAATTCATGCAAATTAATTCCCACTAATGCACCAATTGGTGTGGGGCATTATTTGAGTATTATAGCATGCCCGAAAAGTTTGGAATTAATTGGAGAAACTTCACAATGTAATGTTTCCCAATTCTAGAAGTCAGCAAAGAAGGTTTTGAGGGGTTTTGGACAAGGTCATCTATTCTCCTTAATGCACCACTTGGTGTGGATGCATTATTGGAGTATCAGAAAATGTCCACAAAATTTTAGCACAATTGGAGACAGTCGGCAATGTAGAGTTGCTAAAATTTGGATCCGTACAGATTGGGTTTTGGACTATTTAGGTGAATCAAATCAACTTGGATTGAGATGAAACTTGGCAAGGTCAACACATGTATCATGTGTGTCATGCCAGAATTTTTCTTTGATTTATTGAGAATATTTCTTATGGAAATATTCCAAAATCTTGAAATAGGCAGAAAGGATTTTGAAGGGTTTTGTCCAATATTTTGAACATGACCATGTGTTGAAACTCTTATATATGGAATATATATGTCCAGTGAGTTTCCCTAAATTTTCTCAATTATTTTGAAAGCAGAAACAAATAACCTTTCTTCACAAAAGACCATTTCTGGTCTCAGAAAAAGGTATTTCAATAAAATAGTAAAATAGCTATTAAAATAATAATATTTTGGTTTTGGAAGTCTTTTTGATAATGGGATTTAAATAAAATATTGGGTGCAAAACAACTTCCTAGTTTTAGGACTTGTAGTACAAATCCCAACTCACGGATTTTTGAAAGCCTAAATTAAATAAATTCTTTTTCGTCAAAATAATATTGGTAAAAATACTTTTAGGTCCTATACACATGGTATTGTCATTGAGAAAAGACTTTCGGCATGGAGAGGAGTCTGAGTAGTAGGAACTTTTGTGCCTCAAAAAACAAGCAAACCAGCAAGCACAGAACAATCACATCAAGCATCACAAGCACTGACAAAAAATTTAGTTGGCCCTAATTTTTTAGACATGTTAATTTAGCGAGGAGAGTCAAAACACAGGGTGTGATAGTAACACATTTGTCAACACATATCCAGAGAAACCTCGGAAACGCCTCTACCTAAAACCCTTGTAATCACAATGATACCAATTATGGTAGTAGACGCTCTCCCGAGTACTAGGTGATGCTTGACCCCCTGTCGCCACAAATAGTATTGAAGCAATTTCAAACATCCGCGTCCTGAGATACTACGGAAATTGAATAATAGTGAGTGTGACAAGAATCCTCTGCAGCTGAACTCCCTGGGACACTTCTACTCCAAATTCGCACGAGGCACGAGGAACAACCCTGGTCACAAAAACATCATAGAGGTTCCAAAATACCAGCGTGATCCTAAAAACATTCAGTGAGAAGAGGGGCAAAATTAAAACTCCTATGTGAGGATTCCTCACTAGAGCATAAAAGAGGAGAAAAAGGAATCCTACACTCCGATCTATAAGTAGACTCAAAATAGTTTTTTCTAGACTCGGCTCAGCCAAGGTCGATCAATCAATGGGATTCTAGGTCAGTACTGCTGTGATACCAACTTGTCACACCCAAGATATGGTACTATCCTCATCCAGTCTCGACGGACTTGATAGGGACAGAAGCGAATCTCGTTGTTTCGCAAGAATGGATTTTGTTACAAGTACATGTAAAGAGGAGACGAGTATATGGTATTGGCCTACACACCCAACAAGCTAAATCATGATCATCTCAAATACAAACTTTCATTGCAATCCTCATACATAAAAGCAGGTCCGACTATGGACGAAATAAAACGATAAAAGTGACATCAATCCTTGCTAATCCTAGGCTACCGTCCGGGAACCATCCTATGACCGATGAAGAAGAAGAAGAACACCAAATCAAACAAGCATCACACGCACATCAAAGCATCGCATTACCTGTACCTGCAACTATTGTTGTAGTAATTGTGAGCCAGAGGTATTCATCAATCTCATTTCCAAGGGTATCAAGAGTAGCAAAGCTTAATGGATGCGGTATGGTTATGTGGTGAGCCTGCAGCAAGCACTAAGCACTTATTTAAGTGGCTAACTTACGAGTACAAGAATAAGAACAATGATCTATGCATAACAAACGTGAACTAGTAATGATCAATAAGTGATCCTGAACACCTACTTACGAGTCAATCATGACCCCACCGTGTTACCTTCTTGCTTCAAACCTCACAAGAAGAGACGGTCACGGTTACACAAATGATTGGTGTATTTTATTTGACTTTACTTAAAGTTTTCTATGACCGGGTGTTAAAAAATTCCGAAGTTGCAACATAACAATGGGCATAGCTCTAAACAAGATTTAACCATGTAGGGGAGCTCCAAGTCATCCATCACAAACTAGCCACAAGCTGCACTAGAAAAACTGAACCTCGAGATAGCCCAAGGTATGCTCGAAGTCCCAGTGCACAAGTTATTCGAGAAAGGTAAAACAAATCCAGCAAGGCAGCCCGACTTGTCGACGAACCCTATAGGAGTCACGTATCTCATTCTCAGGACATGACAGATGAGCAATGGTTACCACGCCAATCACCGAGCTGCCCAGGGCGCGTTATAAGCTACTCTGGGTTGGACCAACATTCATGAGGAACACTGGCCGAGGTTATTAATTAATTATCCACGGTTTAATTAACCCCTGATGTCTACTACACAACTTGTTCTTTTATACTCGTCTTGGGCTTCCAAACGCAGAGTTTTGGAGGACAGTAGAAAATTTCCCTCAAGTGGATGAACTAAGGTTTATCAATCTATGGGTGGCGTAGGATAAATTTGGTCTCTCTCAAACAACACTGCAACCAAATAATAAAAAGTCTCGTGTGTCCCAACACACCAAATACAATGGTAAATTGTATAGGTGCACTCGTTCAGCGAAGAGATTGTGATACAAGTGTAGTAATGATAGTAATTATTGACTTTTGTAATAGGAACAGTAAACACATCAAGGTAGCAAGTAACAAAAGTGAGCACAGATGATATTGCAATGCTTGAAAATGAGGCCTAGGGTCCATACTTTCGCTAGTGCAATCTCTCAAAGATGCTAATATAATTGGATAACATAACAATACCTCAACGTGTGATAAAGAATCACTCCAAAGTTCCTATATAGTGGAGAACTTAAGAAGAAATTCTTTATAGGGTACGGAACCACCTCAAAGTTATTCTTTCCGATCACTCTTTCCAAGAGTTCATAGTAAAATAACACCATAAAAATCAGATTCATAATACCCAATCCAACACAAAGAACCTCAAAGAGTTCCCCAAGATTTCTATCAGAAAAAGAAGACGAGAACATGCATCAACCCGTATGCATAGATTACCCCAATGTCACCTCAGGAATCCGTGAGTTCAGTGCCAAAACATATATCAAGTGAATCAATATGATACCCCATTGTCACCATGGGTATTCATAGCAAGACATAAATTAGGTGCTCTCAAATCCATAAAAGTATTCAATCTGATAAAACGACATCTCAAAGGGAAAACTCAATTCATCAAAACAAGATAGAGAGGGAGAAACACCATATGATCTAACTATATTAGCAAAGCCCGTGATAAATCAAGATCGTTCCACCTCATGAACATGAGAGAGAGAGACGAAGAGAGAGAGAGAGATCAAACACATAGCTACTAGTACAAACCCTCAGCCCCAAGGGTGGACTACTCCCTCCTCATCATGGTGGTCGCCAGGATGATGAAGATGGCCTCTGGTGATGATCTTCCCCTCCGAAAGGGTGCCGGAACAGGCCCCCAATTGAGTTTTCGTGGCTACAGAGGCTTGGGGTGGCAGAACTTGTCATTTAGGGTTATTTCTGGGGGTTTCTGTATTTATAGGAATTTTTGGCATCGGTCTCACGTCAAGATGGGCCTCGAGGGGCTCACTAGGTACTAGTGCACGCCTAGGGGGGAGCTGGCATGCCTTGGTGCCTAGTGGGCACCAGTGGCCCCCCTTGTGGTGGTTCTTTGCTCTAGTATTTCTCTTTTCTTCCAAAAAAATATTCAAAAAGTTTTGTCCATTTCTGAAAACTTTTAATTGTGCACAAAAAACAACACCACGATAGTTCTGCTGAAAACATTGCCAGACCGGGTTAATTCCATGCAAATCATATGTTAACCATAGAAAATTGTTGTAAATATGGCATGAATACTTCATAAATTATAGATACGTTGGAGACGTATCAATATCCCAAGCTTAATTCCTATTCTTCCTCGAGTAGGTAAATGATAAAAGAAATAAGTTATGAACTGTGAATGCTAGCATAGTGCATAAGTTTGATCAATGATAATTTCAATCAGTTTCCTAGCATCAAAACAACAACTCTTTCTTGTAAAACTCACCTTGATAAATTAGCAATTGAAAACAATTTTTTTGATCTGGAATGCTACCTATCATATTCACCATATACTCTTTTCTTTTGTAGCATGGACATTTCGAATTGAATGATTTATAGCAATAGTCTATAATTTTACATGAAAACTTTAATACTCAAGCATATCAAGAACGCTATCCCTATGCCATCATGCTCAATCATTGATCCATTCATGCAACAGACCCAAATATTAGCTACATCCAATGCTCAAATATGATAACAGTCTTCCATAGTTGGTGCTTTATAAGACAAGATGGAGAATGAAATAAAAACAATTTCATAAAGTAAATAGATAGGCCCTTTGCATAGGGAAGCAAAGATTTGTAAAGGTACCATAGCTCAAAGCAAAAAAATGGGAGATAAAATATTTTGGGTGGCATGCTTTTCGTGTCAACAAAAACGATTAAGAGTTTTGAATATCTTCCAAGCTAAACAAATCTTAGGCAGTTCCCAAAATGAAAATAAAGTTTTTTCCTTTTCCCACCATTCTTTCACACTCCACGTCTAGCCGCATCCACGGGTACCATCCATACCAACACATTCCAAGGAATTTATCAATTGACAACATAAAATAAATGTTCTTTGCATTTCGGACTGGACATCCCTATTACCCACATACTTTCGTGCAATGACAAGTGAATAAACACTCATCTTGAAAATAACCTATTTAACATGGAAGATACCGACCGCTCCTCGCCGCTTCATGAGCGGTACGGGCACACAAAATAGAAGTTTATTTTAAATATTAGAGTTGGAAGATACAAATTTAGTTAGAACGACACTGAAATACCACATATAGGTAGGTATGGTGGACTCATTTGGCACAACTTTGGGATTAGGATTTGGATGCACAAGCAGCATTCCCGCTTAGTACAAGTGAAGGCTAGCAAATAGATTGAGAAGCACCCAAGCAAGGAATGAAAACCATCATAAGCAAAAATTAAACATAACTAACACCAAATAATGCAACACAAGTAGGATTTAGTTTCACAGGATAATTATTGACTTCATGTGCATCCATAGGGAATCACAAACCTTAACACCAATATTCTTTCTAAAGCGTAATTACTCATAAACACAACTCACATATCACTATCTTCATATTGCAAAACTATTGCAAAGAATCAAGTTTAACATCCAATGATCTTCATGAAAGTTTTTATCATATCTCCCATGGATATTTATCACTCTAGGACCAATTTTATATAAATCAAATTTCCATTGCTAATAACAAGCTCTCAAGCAAATATAAAGTGAAGAATGAGAGCACAAGTTTCTTTAAAATTTTCAATTCTCAAAATAATATAAGTGAAGCAAGAGAGAATGTATTCAAAGTTTCTACTAACTCTCAAAATAATCTAAGTGAATCATGAGAGCAAATTTCTTCATAATAACGGCACCACCGCGCTCAAAAAGATATAAGTGAAGTACTAGTGAATTCAATCAAACTACTCTCAAAAGATATAAGTGAAGATCAATGAGTAGTAAAAAAAGTAAGTAGATATGTGAGGACTCTTTCTCAATAAAGATTTTCAGATATGATATTTTATTTCAAACAACAAATTAAATAAAATACACTCCAAGGTTAGCACATATCATGTGGACAAATAAAAATTTAGGCTCAACATAGGCTAACCGATAGTTGTTGATGAAGAAAGGTGGGATGCTTAGCATTCCCAAGCTTAGATGGTTTTGACTTCTTGAAATATTTACTTGGGGTGCCTTAGGCATTCCCAAGCTTTAGCTTTTGTATCTCGTTCAATCCTCTTATATCCCGGTTTCACCTAAGTCTCAAAAACTTCATCTACCCAATACTTGAAAAGAACTATCGAGATAGGTTAGTGCACATAAGCATAAATCAACTATTTATGTACTGCGAAGACAAGTTGCACGATAATTTTCAAACATTATGTACTGTATACTATCATTTCCACAATTTATATCTACTAATATAATCTATGTAAACTATAGGATAAGTATATAACAAAACTATGACACCAATCTATCTAAACAAGACAGTATGGAGCAATCTACTTAAAACTTGTACTTATGTATCTCTAAAAATTCTGAAAATTAAGTACATGATAAAAGTTTTGTATGAAATAACTGTGTAAAAATTACATAGACTTCCCAGGTTCTAGTAAAATATGATAATTCAAATACTACAACATAAGCTTCTTTTTTTGTACATCACACATCACACATGTAATTCAAGCATTCTAAAGGCCATTCTTGGAACTTTTTATTGAGAAACAAGGTAATAAATAACTCTAACACAGTACAAAAAAATGATACTCCAAGCAAAACACATATCATGTGACGAACAAAAATATAGCTCCAAGTAAGATATATCTATAATGTTGGAGATGAAAGAGGGGATGCCTTCCGGGGCATCCCGAAGCTTAGATGTTGAGTCTTCCTGGGATATTACCTTGGCAGTGCCTTGGGCATCCCCAATCTTAGGTCATTGCTGATCCTTATGCTCCTCATATTTGTATCTCACCCAAAACTTCAAAACTTCAACCACACAAAACTTAAATGAACTTCGTGAGATGGGTTAGTACGATAAATATAGACCAGTCATTTTGGTATTGCCAAGACAAGATTCATAATTGTTCTTACATAATACCCTAGGTATTATATAATTCCCATAAATTATATCACTCAATATAAGCTATGGAAACACTAAAACAAGGAAACTATGCATGCAAAACAGAATCTATCAAAAACATAACAGTATGTAAATATCTGTACAAATACCATACTTCCCTATCTTAAAAAATTCTAAAAAATAGTAAACCACAGAGAATTTGCATACCAAATCAGTGTAAACATTTCAGAATTTTTTGTTGCTCAAGTCAAATTAGAGAAAGTCTGCACCGGACATAAAAGTTTCTGTTTTTGCACAGAATCAAACAAGCAAGTATCCACACTATCCCAAAGGCTTTACTTGGCACTTTATTGTAGTAAAAGCTATAAAACATGATTAATAGAGTAGCTTAATCATGTGGTCACTCAAAAAAAGTAAGTATAATTATTGGGTTGTCTCCCAACAAGCGATTTTCTTTAATTTCTTTTAGCTAGGCAGGATGATTTCAATGATGCTCACATAAAAAGTAGTAGTTCAAACATGCAAGAGAGCATCATGAAGCACATGGCAAGAACATTTACGTCTAACCCACTTCCTATGCATCGATATTTTGCAAGCAAAAAATTTATTTTAGGAATAGTCAACTTGCATAGAAAGGCAAAACAAGCATGACTTCAAAACTTTGAACACCGAGGGAGGAAACTTGATATTATTGCAATTCCTACAAGGATATGGTCCTCCCTCGTAATAATTTTTAGTAGAATCATGAAGGAATTCAACAACATAACTATCACATAGAGCATTCTTTTCATGATGCACAAGCATAAAAAATTTATTACTACCACACAAGCAAAATTCTTATCATTCATAGTAGTGGGAACAAACTCAACAAAATAACTATCATGAGATACTTGATTGATATAATCCATGTGAAAATTAAAATCATGATGACAAGCTTCGTGGTTATCCTTATTTTTCATAGCATAAATGTCATCACAATAATCATCATAGATAGGAGGAATGATTTCATCATAATAAATTTTCTCATCAAAACATGGGGACTAAAAATAGCATCTTCATCAAACATAGCATCCCCAAGCTTGTGGCTTTGCATATCATCATGGATATTCAGAGAATTCATACCAACTATATTGCAATCATGCTCATCATTCAAGGATTTTATGCCAAATATTTTATTGAATTCTTCTTCGATCAATTGAGCACAATTTTCTTTCCATCATTTACAAGAAATACATTATAAAGATGAACAATATGAGACCACCTCAATTCCATTTTTTTGTAGTTTCATTTTATAAAACCAAACTAGTGAAAACAAGAAACTAAAAGATTTAATTGTAAGATCTAAGGATATACCTTCGAGCACTCACCTCCCTGGCAACGGTGCTAGAAAAGAGCTAGATGTGTACTACACAACTTGTTCTTGTAGACTCGTGTTGGGACTCCAAGCGCATAGTTTTGTAGGACAGTAGCAAATTTCCCTCAAGTGGATGACCTAACATTTATCAATCCATGGGAGGCGTAGGATGAAGATGGTCTCTCTCAAACAACCCTCCAACCAAATAATAAAAAGTCTCTTGTGTCCCCAACACACAAAACACAATGGTAAATTGTGTACGTGCACTACTTCAGTGAAGAGATGATGATACAAGTGTAGTAATGATAGTAGATATTGATTTTTGTAATAGGAAAAATAAAAAACAGAAAGGTATCAAGTAATAAAAGTGATCACAAACAGTATTGCAATTCTTGAAAATGGGGCCTAGGGTCCATACTTTCGCTAGTGCAATCTCTCAACAATGCTAATATAATTGGTCCACATAATAATCCCTCAACATGCGACAAAGAATCACTCCATAGTTCCTATCTAGTGGAGAACATAAGAAGAAATTGTTTGTAGGGTACGAAACCACCTCAAAGTTATTATTTCCAATCAATCTTTCCAAGCGTTCATACTAAATAAGAGTTATCCTTTCCGATCGATCTATCCAAGAGTTCATACTGAAATAACACCAAAACAAATTCAGATTCATAATACTGAATCCTACATAAAGAACCGCAAAGAGTGCCCCAAGATTTCTATCGTAGAAACAATACAAGAGCATGTGTCAACCCCTATGCATAGATTACCCCAATGTAACCTCGGGAATCCGCGAGTTTAGTGCCAAAACGTTTATCTACTAAATCAATATGAAACCCCATTGTCACCACGGGTATTCATAGCAAGACATAAATCAAGTGCTCTCTAATCCATAAAAGTATTCAATCCGATAAAATGAAATCTCAAAGGGAAAACTTAATTCATCACAACAAGATAGAGAGGGAGCAACACTGTATGATCCAACTATATTAACAAAGCCCGCGATACATCAAGATCATGCCGTATCAAGAACACGGGAGAGAGAGAGAAGGAGATTAAACACATAGCTACTGGTATAAACCCTCAGCCCCGAGGGTGGACTACTCCCTCCACATCACGGTGGCCGTCGGGATGATGAAGATGGCCTCTAATGATGATCTCCCCCTCCGGCAAGGTGTCGGAACGGGCTCCTGATAAAGTTTTCGTGGATACAAAGGCTTGCGGCAGAGGAACTTCTGATCTAGGTTTATTTCTTGGGGTTTCTGTATGTATAGAAATTTTTGGCATCACTCTCACGTCAAGATGGGCCTCGAGAGGCCGTATGGGGATATGACCCCGCGGTATAACTTGCCGTTTGGGCCAGGTTAGACTGTAGGGGGCTTACAAAGTATATACTCGATGGGTCGTAGAGATGACAGAAAGGCAAGCAAGGAGACTTACCAAGTGAGCCGCCTCGCGGCCCAGTACCTGAAGATGACGACTCAAGGCCCATGAGGTGGAAGAGGCCAGAAGCCTTCGTAAGTTGGGAAACAAGATAAGGTAGAATTGTAATAGATTACGGGCGATTATCGACCCAAACTTTGTGGTAAGATCAGGGACTCCACCTATATATAACTGGGAGCCTCGAGCCGAAAGGATCAAGTAAGAAACTCTCGAAAACTAGGCTTGCTACTCGTCACCCTTGTAATCGTGATCTCCATCAATATGGACACCAAAGCATGACATGGGCTTTTACCTCCATTGGAGGGGCTAAACCTGGGTACATCTGTCTCTCATTTCCGATCAACCCCTTCGAGTTGCCACACAACAGCGATGGCCTGAGACCTAAGTTCTCTGATGGGAAGATCTATCGTGACAAAACCACGACAGTTGGTGCCCACCAGGGGGCTGTCGCGCGGTGGAGTTGGGTTCTCCGAGGGCGCTCTTACAGGGTTTGGGAGCTACGTGGAGGGTCGTATGACCAAGAGTCACCACGACAAACTCTGCATCGATGATTCAATCTAGGGTCCTGACGCCGACACAATCGAGTTCGGGTACCGGGTCCTCTTCGGCAAGATCAACATCTTCATCGGCAAGATCAATGAAACGATACCCAAGCCAGACATCTGCACCAACATCACGAGCCGGCTCACCACATTCGACCCAGCTGACATAGGCCGGCCGAAGCCGAGCCTTCGTTGAGAACACTGGATTAGTCTGTCCTCTCAAAGGTAGGAACGCTGAAGGCCAAAGCGACAACAACAAGTGAAAGCGGCCCTAAGGCTGGTCAGAATCTACGGTGAGTACCAAAGCGAGTTTCAAAAACCAGCGTCGGAGCGATCGTCCTAGAAAGATTTATCTTGGGAATAGGATGCACAACTACAAGGATGCGCACAATGCGCCTTGTCCCAATCATAGTACTCAAGGGAAGTCAGCCAATCATTCATGGGAAAATTGATGTATCATGCAGGATTTCCAGAACCGGTTCTCAAGAACCGCCAAGGGGGACATCCGGGTCAATATGCCCCAAGCGAGTCATCTGGGGATCTCAAGCAGCCAAGTAGTGGTCAGTACCATGTCTTCACCACCAATATTTGGAAATGATACACTAAAGTTAGAAAGACAGCTATGAGCATGGTAGAGCCGGCTATTCCTAAGTATCTACATTGGTCTGAGTAGTTGATCACATGGAGCCGGGAGGATCACGCCCCCCCCGGGTTGACAACCCTGGAGATCTGGCCTTGGTGGTAGCTCCTCAAGTGGGTGGTTGTACCCTCACAAAGGTCCTCATGGATGGAGGAAGCAACATCAACATATTGTATTATGACACCTTTCGGCGGATGAACCTCGCCGACGGTAGCTTGGAAACTTCAACCATCGTTTTTCATGGCGTCGTCCCCGGGAAGTCAGCATATCCACTTTAGTGGATTAAGCTTGACATGGCCTTTGGTGATGAGTATAACTACAGGTTCGAGCCTTTAACCTTTCAAGTAGTGAAGATACAAAGCCCTTATCACTCTCTCTTCAGAAGGCCACCTTATGTGCGGTGCATGGCTCACCCCTGTTATGTGTACCTCAAGCTCAAGATGCCGGGTCCCAATGGAACTATATCCGTGAGAGGTGACAGGAAGATGGCTTAGAAGTGTGAGGAAGGGGACGCAGCCTATGCTGAGATGGCCTACGCCACCAAAGAGCTAAAGTTTTACACGGCTAATGTTGACCCGACTGACATGAGTCCTCTTAAGAAGCCAACTACTGAGTCAGAAGAACCCCTCAAGTTCAAGATGGCCAAATATACTAAACAGGTTGACTTTGTTCCATGCGATTCATCCAACCAGTTCACCATTGGGTCCGGTCTAGATCCCAAATAGGAAAGCGTGCTCATCAAGTTCATTTGTGAGAACTGAGACATCTTTGCATGGAAGCCTTCTGACATGCCTGGATTACCAAGGTAACTCGCTGAGCACCATCTTAACATGCATCCAAAGATGAAACCAGTACGGTTGTACCTGCATCGCTTTAGCGAGGAGAGGCACAAAGCTATTGGAGAAGAGGTAGCCTGGCTCCTAGCTGCCGGTTTTATCATTGAAGTTTTTCTCCCTAAATGGCTGGCTAACCCGGTTCTTATGATGATGAATGAACTAGTCATGTGAAGTGACGATGGAATTTGTATGGCAATATATCTCAAAATGGCTATGGAAATGCCATGATAGGTAGGTATGGTGGCTGTTTTGAGGAATATATAAGAAAGCTTATGTGCAACAGAGTGTGCCATGTCACGGGGTTTGGATGAACCGTCAAAATTTGCACCAATCCTCGAGGTGAGATTGGGCAATGCACGGTACTGAAGAGGCTAGCAAATATAAGGAGGAGATATTCCGTATGTCCATGGTGTCACATTAGTCACAAAGAACTAATACACTTATTGCAAAGTTCTATTAGTTTTATCATAAACCAAAGTACTACTCGCATGCCCCATGGGAGAGGCTTGGGAAAAATCAACCATCGCGTGACTCCGACTTGAAACAACACAAGGATTTCAATGAGGAATAAAAATGCTCACACATCATCACCATGCTCTTTTAATTTCTAGATGAACAAGAGATTAACATCTCTTAATATCTACACCTCTTTGAATTAATAATAATGCACTCACACCTTTTTCAAACCACCACATCAATATCATTAACCCACGATTTCTCTATATGTGCTACATGATGGTTTTAATTATCACTCATTGAACACATATTATTTTTGGTCTAGTCTTATGACCCATGAAAATTACCATCACTATTTATTTAACTCTCAAGAAAATATAAGTCAAGAACTAGAGCATAATATTTCTATAAGATCTACACGCCATCGTGCTAAAAAACGTATAAGTGAAGTAGTAGAGCAACTTCTGTCACGACCATTTTTTCTGAGATTTTAATTTCCCATCGAAATGACCCTTTTGTATACCAGCCCTAGGAATACTATTAGCTGGTACACAATTCATTGATACAAATATCCAAGCAATTACAAGATTTGAAGTACAAAGCCAAGAAAGCATGAGGAGTACAACAAAAGGTTTCTAGTGGTTGATGGCGGAAGCGGTTCGGGGATCTTTAGCATCTATGGGACTCCATTTCCCGCAAGAACAGTTGACCTGGATAACTCCTATCTCACGCGGCTGCTGTCTTCGGTGCCTAGGTTCCGGAACTATTGTCGGGATGCTCCTCTCCAAGCACGCAATCTATCAAAGACAATAGCCAGGGAGAAGCCAGTGAGTATTTTGAATGTACTCGCAAAGATCATAAAAAGAAACATAAATTAGCAGGCGATTGTTATGTACTCAAGATAATTCAATGATTATCCCCTTAGTCATAAATTGACTTCTTAAGTGCATGCAAGCAGGTGATTTGTCCATACTGAGAATTTAATAAGCAATCAATGAAAGATAAAACAATTGGGCTATCGGGGGATAATCCTCCTCAAGAATAGGTAAAAGTCCGATCAGGTTTCTGGAGTGATGCCTCAAAAGGATAAAAGCATGCCTCAGTCGGGCATCTCCGCGACACCGTAGAAAGGGCTTATATGATATAATTAAATATGCATGCCTCAGTCGGGCGTCTGGGTGACACCTCAGAAAGGGCTGATATGAAGTAATGACAAACATCCCACAATCGGGCGTCTGAGCAACACCACAAAAAGGGCTTTATGTGAAATAATAAAATACATGGCACAGTCGGTGTCTAAGCAACACCATATAAAGGGCTTATATGGAATGATAACCAAATAATATCCACGAGGCAGAACCGTCCCAGGGATATTCAACATTCATATATCCATGGTAGAAATAATAATCATAATCATCCACCTTGTTTCACGATTTAGTCCCATGGTTAAGTTAAATTCCTCCAAAGACTAACACCCAGACCGTCCCCTGACCTATCCTAGACTGTAGTCCTTAACCGCGGATACGGCTATCCGAATAGAAATAAAACTCTGTAGAGGGTGTACTTCTTACCCCCGGGTAATAGATTTCTTTAGTCAACCAGAGTTATCAACTAATTCCAATTACGGTCTTTGAGTTGAAAACACACATACCTAACATGCCCACACCAGCCTATGGAGGCCTGAGAATCACCGATGACACTCGATAGGTGAGACTCTGAGTGGGAGAAGATTCCAAATCTTCAAAGCATGGGATCAAATTTCATACCGTGCGCTACAAGGGAGGACCCCCTATCGCTCCCATACCGGAAACACCTCTGCCCCCGGATCGGGTGACATGCCTACCAGTAGCCATTGGTATCTTTCACTATGGCCTCTCTTGTATGGTGTGCGTTAAGAATGGGTTTAACGACTTACTCAACCGTACCCTACGTTCAAAGGGACAAGTTGTGGTACGAAGAAAGTATGGAGGTTACTGGACCAAGACTCAATCTATGGTCAACTCAAGAGCTTTATGATTTTCCTGCATTATTAGCACAACAAGTATGTTTTACAATACCGGACATGATCACCTATATCATACCCCATCCTGCTTCAGTGATCACCCTCATCCCACAAGACGTCAGTTCAAAGGTCGTGTCTTCCCAAGACAAAGACTTCTACTGGATCCAATCCAGTAGGCATATGTGGCATGAGGTAGTGACTAATGTCTCTTGCATTCTCAATGCACAGAACTAGGTTCTCATCATGCACTCATAAGTATAAGTATATCACCACATGAAATAATATCACTACTTATAAACTAGCGATAGAGTTTCCTCCATCATAGCAAACCACACACAGCTAATAATATGTCCAAGTTTAGAATGCTTGCCTTGAGTATCTAGAAAGGTAGGGTGCACTTCAAAACTTTTTGAAAGTTTTTAATCTTCCCTCCAATTCCTGATGCTCGAAGGAAAGTGCAATTTACACAATACGACTCTCTGAAGGGCACACATAGTCGGCGCGGTGCGCCAACAACGAGGGAGTCTGGCTCACCAATAGGTGGGGCCAACCTATCTGGTTTGTCTCCGTCCTCAAGCGCGCGCGTTGACAAAGAGCAGAGGCTAATTCTGGCGATGATTGTCGGTAACACAGGGCACCAAATGAGGCGCTTTGGATATGCACGTGCTCGGGAGGAGGTACCGCATCCATTTGAGGCGGTTAGGGCCACGGCGTAGCTCGAGGGCGAGCAACCCTTCATCCATGGCGGAGGGAAGCTTCGGGCAGAAATGGAATTTTGCACACCACGGATCCTGGGCGAAATTGAAAGTGGGAATGGGTCCTAGGGGTCATCGTGGAGCTAGTGCTGAAGAGAAGGGGCAAGGATAGGCTCTGGTTTGCTCGGATTTAACTGAAGGATGGCGGCGACCGAAACTACCGGCTTAGTGGAAGGAGGCAAGTCCGGTTGAATTGGAGCAATGGGGAGCTTCCTTTGGCCATGCATAGAGGGATGTGATGGCTAGAAGCGCTCGGGGGCTCCCTTTTATAGCCGGCGAGGTCGGTTCTGAGGTGGCTGGCGATAAGATCACAGACCGACCACTTCTGATGCTACACGGGGATATGGCGATTGCAGAAGGTGGTCGCGCGGGGTCCTGGCTAGTGGTTGAGATAGAGAATGAAAGGGGACTTGTCGCAGGGGCGAGCTGGCAAGCAGCGGTGAATTGGGCGGTGCTGTTGTCGCCGAGGCAGACGTTGCCAGTGTTAGTAGCCAGCACGGCTAAAGGGCGACTCAGAGGCGCAACGAAGATGGCCAGCAGTGCTAGCGAGATGAGAGCTGCAGGCTGCCATTGTGGGAGGGTCATGGATGCAAGCAGGTGGGTGTGGTGACGATGTGACCCGCATGTGCAAAATGTGCGCTCCGGGCATGCTCTGAGCACGCACGACAGGTATTCTACCAAATGCCACTGCATGCCAAAGGTGTCCAATGCGTGTGAGACTACACATGACTTGGTTAGAGGGCAAATGGGAGCTGAGGGAGATGTTGGTTTGGCTGCTGGAACAATTCCACAGTGCAAACTAAAAGTCATGCCAATTTTGTTCATGAACTCAAGGTATTCGACAGATTGCCATGGTCCTCTATGTGGTTTTGCTGCCCACCAAAACTCCCAGGTCAAGGCCTCTTTAGGTGCACAAGAGCATGGCAATGTTAGATTTGCAAAAGCAAAAAGTTGGTACTGCATTGTTTTGAGAAAACCATTCCTGGACGGGAACTTTAGGGTATTAAAATAGGGGTGAAAAATATCCCAATGGCTCCAATACGTTGGACTTAAGGTTTTGGTAGGATCCTATACAAGGAGTAAAAATCTGAGGGGATTTGGGGCAACATAAAGTAGGGTTGCAGTACAAACTGCTAAACTGGTCCAGAATAGAAAAAATGATGGGGTGCTCAAAATTTTCAAAGGACCAAATTGGACTTTTGCATAGGAGTGATCTACATGCATCCCTTGACATCTCCAATCTTCTAGGAATTTTAGAATAAGTAGATCTAGGTTGTAGTTCAAAACACCAAACTCGACTAGAATAGAAAAGAAGAGGGTATGGTCAATTTTTTTAGAACACTTGGTTAGGTTTTTGCATCAAATGGTTATAGTGCAAATGACGTCCTTAAAGGAATTAAAATCCATTGTCAAAGAAGGGAAACTTGGCAAAAACTTATAAAAATGTTCGCACTTATTTTGTCAAATGAAAGGAAATGTTTTGAAAGCAAGCACTTAAGTTCCACAATATTTTTCAAAAACTTCTACTTGGAGGGAAGAATTTTAAAGAAGACATGTTAGGACAGGTTCTGAAATGAACAAAAAAATCTAAAAAATTAAAATTAAACACTCATGGCAAAATTTTCATTAATAGAAACCTGATTAAATTTTTGGGGTGTCACAAACTCTACCCCCTTAAGAAAAACATCGTCCTCGAGATTTGCTAAGGACGTTGCAAAAAAATATTTACTCCTACCACACTTCAATATCAGCACGAAAATAAATACTCTATATATGCGATAAAACGTGGTTATAGTGGAAATGTCGGTAATTGGGGTAACTGTGCTGTAGTACTGGTGCTACTAATAACATCTATGGTTGGGCAATCGAGACATTGCTACGTATGGATACGACAATTTTCGGAAAAGGAAAGATTTCAAATCCCGAATTGTGGTTGTCATACCCGAGTGCACAACGCTCTCCTTGGCTGACAGGTGGACCCAGGGCCCATTGCCAGTCTCTTCTTCTTCCTCTGGCTCTCTTCTTCCTTCTCCCCCCGCGCACTTTTCTCACTTTATCCACTCGTGGCGTCTAGCGCATAGGCGTCTAGGGCCGTATTGTGGTAGTGCGCGACGTGCTAGCTGCCGGGGCAGTGTGCACTCACCTCGCGGGCTAGTGCCTTGCCGGCACTGCTCGCAGATTCGCTTCCGAACACCGGCGATCGAGTGACGAGCAGCACTGGTGGACTTCGCCCACCGTACACCGAACTCGAGCTATAAAAATGACCACGTCGTTCCTCTCCTCTACCTCACACCTGGCCTCACTCCTCCTTCTTCTTCCTTCTGCAGTTTTGTTTGCACGAGCTCGAGGCCAGGCTCTAATGGTGGACGAGCTTCTGGGTTGGCTTACGATCCTGCTGGGTGAAGCGTTGCGGCATTGGTTGTGTTCTCAATGCTCCTCAGTGCGATCATCCATGATGATCGTCATGATGCTGCTGCTCGAGCGGTGGCTCTCTGCGGTAGTGGTTACCACGATGACTTGCCGACTATAGTGTGCAAGTGGTGCTAGTGTGTTGGCAACAACTCTGCGAAAATAAAATATCCACAAATGTTTCCTCTCAGGGAAAACTAAGGTGCACTAGCGAGTCAATGAGCTAGGTGCAAATGTGTGTGTGGTTTTGCACTTAGTGCACGCGGGAGAGTGAGTGTGGTTGTGAGCCGATTGGCATGCAAATAAAATTCATGTTGGAAAAAGTTTTGCCGCAGTGGTTTATGTAGAAAACCTCACGAGAAGAATTGTTATGGGAAAATAATTCATTTATAAATTGCAACAAGAAAAACAACCGAAATCATAACATGTGCATATGATAAATTATTAAAAAAGACACAACTATCACATTAGAAAAGCAAACGCTAGGCTGTCAGATAGAAACATCGCGTCTAGTGAACAACAAATCCGAAAGTCGAATATATCCTTCGTCCTCAGGGGCGAGCGGTTGGAGGACTCGCATAACGTGTCTTGTTGGATCTATCCTGAGAGGTCCGCCGATGGCGATCTGAAGATTTTCGATAGCAAGGGTATGGAGAAAATCCATCACTTGATGGGTCAAATGCTCTTGAGCAAGGGCATACTGCATGAGCCTGATAAACACATGGTCTCTCTCTACGCGGATGCCTGGAAAATACATTGGTTCTTCGGACACTGCACGACTGAGAAAGTAACAATACCCCTGTTCACTGGCAGTACTGCAAACCAAAGACGAGTATTCACTTTGTAGGTAGCAACCTCTATGGTCATTATCAGGGTAGGCATATATTTACCGCTGAAGCAGACTTCCGTGGGGTCTTGGTTAACTGCCCAATACTTCAAGGTGGTGGGAGTGATCCTCGATTTCAATAGTTTGTATTGGGGTGTGTGGGGAGAACCCATGGTACTACGGGTAAAATCCCACAATATCTTAACAAACAACGCGGAGTTGCATCCGGGGTTCTCAGGTAAGTCCCTTGGGGTGGAATGGCAAAAAGGTTGTTAAGGCAGTGCACAAGGCGAGGAATGGTGGGAAAAATTTACTGAGTGACTCTTATATGGGACTGTGTTAGGGCACACGTTTCGGGTTTGGGTTGGCCTTGGCGGTTGGCCCTACTCTAACGTGGTTCGGTCAAGGCCATAGATGAAAGTCCATGCAATGTGACATATTACTGTGGTGGTAGATGGGGTTT
Organism: Hordeum vulgare subsp. vulgare; assembly: GCF_904849725.1. Classification (NCBI taxonomy): domain Eukaryota; kingdom Viridiplantae; phylum Streptophyta; class Magnoliopsida; order Poales; family Poaceae; genus Hordeum; species Hordeum vulgare. The sequence goes on from NC_058519.1 coordinate 330,068,786, forward strand.
GGCTACTGGCGGTTATGCTCAACTCGAAGCTACATGGTCAATGGCCTACACATGTGGCCAGAAGTGGTACTATTAAAATAGTGGCACACAAATAGTCTGCCAATTTATTTATGATAATACCAGCTCGTAATATTACAAGGCATGGGAACACTAAGGTGGGTTTATGGCTCAGTCTACTTTGTTGACGTCCAGATGAGCGGGTCTCACAAATGTTGAGGCTGCTGGAACGAGGCATCAGTGTTGCTCAGGGAAAAGGCAGGGATGCAAAATTGGGTTAGCAGTGGTGTCCATTGCGGGGTGTTGTGGCTACCATCACATTGGAGAAATACCCAAAGATGTGGCGAAGCTCCTCACGGGATATAGGTGCATGATTAGGGTCGACAGCAGGGGTAGACCTCAAGGGCTCAATCGGTCTCCCAAATAGCACCACTAGGTTGCTGGCGTGAGGCCATTCTTCTCACCTCCTTGGGTCAAGACGAGCCAGCTCTCCACGAGCTGCAATCAGGTCAAGTGTGACCTTCTCGTGCAGTGCCTCTTGCGCCCTTAGGTAGTGCAAAAGATGCAACCGGGTGGGGTCTGTCTCATGGTCTTCTATCGCGACTTGGAGTAGCCTACGATAACCTTCAGGACTAGGGTAGTAGTAGAACGAGCGACAGTTAACTCTTGGCGACAAGTGCCGGAGTTGAACTATTGCCTCTCGAGCTGCTAGCTGGATGGCTTATGACTCGTAGAAAGTTGACGTTCCCATGAAAGGATAGTGGCGTTTCTCGGGTAATACTTGTGTCGTAGATGCGTACAATGGACTAGAAGTGGCAGATAGCATCACTCGTGTGATCTTCATACACAACATACTCTAGAGGATCTTCCATAGCAAAAGCATGGCGAATGAGGTTGGCAAGGATGGCTACAAAACCGCCTTGTTCAGCTACAGTGGTCTCGTGGTGAAAAACGGGGCATGCCATCTTGGGAGGTGGTTGTGGCTGTGGTGTGCTGGATTGGGGCAATCTTTCCCTTTACAGAAAGGAAACAAAGTCTTCCCTCACATGCTTGAGAAAAAGGACAACTTAGGCATCGGTCACGGGCATGTGACCATAGGGCTAGTCTGATAGGTTGGGCACCGTCTGCCGAAAGGTGTTGGTTAACACTATTTAGGCTATTGGTTAGGACATGCTTGGTTGTGATTATGGCACTGGATCTAGGGTTCAATGACCCGGCTAAGATAGGATTAGACAATGGTTAGCCTGGCTGTGATACTAAGGTTGTTAGGGCCAGGTTTTTCTGGGATTTTAATTTCCCATCAAAATGACCCTTGTGCATACAAACCCCAGGAATATTGTTAGCTGGTACACATTTCCTTGATACAAATATCCAAGAAACTACAAGACTTGAAGTGCAAAGCCATGAAAGCCTGTGGAGTACAATAAAAGGTTTCTAGTGGTTGATTACGGAAGCGATTCGGGGATCTCCAGCATCTATGGGACTCCATTTCCCATAGGAACAACTGACCTGGATAATTCCTACCTCATGTGCCTACTGTCTTCGGTGCCTAAGTTCCGGGGCTATCGTCGGAATGCTCCTCTACAAACACGCAGTTTGGCCAAGACAATAGCTAGGGACAAGCCAGTGAGTACTTTGAATATACTCACAAACATCATGAAAAAATACATAAATAGGAGGAAATTGTTGTGTACTCAAGATAATTCAACGATTATCCCGTTAGTCGTAAATTAACTTCTTAAGTGCATGCAAGTAGGTGATTTTTTCATACTGATAATTTAATAAGAAATCAATGACACATAAATCAATTAGAGTATCGGGCGATAATCTTCCAGGATATCTCCAAGAACAGGAAAAACTACGATCGGGTGTCTAGAGCGATGCCTCAAAAAGATAAAAGCATGCCTAAGTGAGGCGTCTGAGCGACACCGCAGAAAGTGCTTATATGAGATAATTAAATATGCATGCCTGAATCGGGAGGTCTGGGCGACACCACAGAAAGGGCTGATATGAAGTAATGACATACATGACACAGTTGGGCGTGTGAGAGACACCACAAAAAGGGCTTTATGTGAAATGATACAATACATGCCATAGTCGGCGTCTAAGCGACCCCACATAAAGGGCTTATATGGAATGATAACCAAAGAATATCCAGGATGTAGAACCGTCCTAGGGATACTCAACATTCATATATCCATGGTAAAAATAATAATCATAATCATCCACCTTGTTTCACGATTTAGTCCCGTGGTTAAGTTAACTTCCGCCAAAGACCGACACCCAGACCGACACTTCACCTATCCCAGACTATAGTCCTTAACCACGGACACGACTATCCAAATAGATATAAATCTCTACAGAGGGTGTACTCCTTACCCACGATTAACATATATCTTTAGTCAACCAGAGTTTTCAACTAATTCTGATTACGGTCTTTGATTTGAAAACACACATACCTAACCCGCACACACATACTAACTCGTTATGTGACACTGTGAGTGGGAGAAGATTCCAAATCATCAAAGCATGGGATCAAATTTCACACAGCGCGCTACAAGGGTGTAACACCCTATTTTTAACTGTACTGACTGATTTGACTTTTCCCAAAAATTAGGACCAATTAATTTTTTTGTGAATGCTTGTGATGCTTGAAGTGACTATTGTTTGTTTGCTTGCTTGTAATGCTTGTGTTTGATTCACAATAATTCCTGTTATTCTCCAGACTCACCTCCTTAGCCCAAAACACTTGCCTAATTATCATGCCATGTGTTTAGGACCAGAAACTATTTTTACCAAATATTATTTTCACCAAAAATCATTTCTTTGAATTAAGCTTTCAAACCACTCAAATGGGATTTGTACTACAAGTCCTAAAATTAGGAAATTTATTTTGCACAAATATGTTTATGTAAACCCATTATCAAAATGGCTTCCCAAAACCACAATATTATTATTTTGAAAGTTATTTTACTATTTTTTAAATGCCTTCCTGTGAGGCCAGAAATGGTCTCTTATGAAGGAAAGTTATTTTTATTGCTTTCAAAATACTTAATAAAATTAAGGGAAACTCAGTGGACACATATATTTCATATATATGAGTTTCAAGACATGGTCATGTTCAAAATATTGGGCAAACCTCTTCAAAACCCTTCATGCCTATTTCAAGCTTTTGGAATATTTCTATAAGAAATATTCTCCATAAATTCCTGTAAAATTCTAGCATGTCACATATGATATATGTGATGATCTTGCCAAGTTTCATCTCAATACAAGTTGATTTGGCTCCCCTAATTATTCTAAAACCCTATTTATCCAGATCAAAATTTGAGCAACTCTACATTGCCAAGTATCTCCAATTGTGCTCAAATTTGGTAGACATGTTCTAATACTCCAATAATGTATCCACACCAAGTGGTGCATCAAGGAGAATGGAAGAATTTGTCCCAAGCCCCTCAAAACCCTCTTTGTTGATTCCTGACTTTGGGAAACTTTACATTATAAAGTTTCTCCAATTGACCCCAAACTTTTTGGGCATGCCTTAATGCTCAAATATTGTCCCCACACAAAATATTGGATTTGTGGGAATTGTTATGAATAGCTCTAAGTTTGCTATTGCAAACTTAACCTTAGTCAAAACCCCACCTAACCAGCCCAGATGATTCCAAACTCCCGAATCTCCTTCCTGCATGTGTGCCTTATGCATGGGACATGTTTGACTGGTCGTAAAGGCCCTGTAGACACTGGTGGCCGCGGTGACCACCTCCGTGGCATGCATAAACGGTGCTCTGCACCTTGAGCTCTTGCTGCAGCTCGTGTCCATCAATGGTCGCATGTCCCAGCGCTCCAGGGCACTCCCTTTAACCGGTCCAAGCCCTCCCCGACGCCAGGATGCAACCCAGGTGGCTTAGCATCCGAGATCTTTCTCGTCTCCCCCGCTCCATATGTCCTCCACGAGGTCCCTGAGCCCTCTGATCCACTTCCCTCCCTCCCTAGAAATCTCCTGGCCATCCTCCACTTCTCTCCCGTGGTTTCCTCCTCCCATGGCCGCCCTTGCGAGGTTCAACCTCGCTGGAGTTTGGGCGCCCCCAAGCCACATCTCTCCCATGGGGATCACCAGGACCTCCCTGGGATATAGCTGGCCTCTCCCCCGCGTCATTTCTTCCTCCCAATGGCCGGTGCGCCATCCTCCCTGGCCGCCAGCACCAGCTCCTCCGCGGCCAAGGTCCCACGTGCCTCGGAGCCCCGGCGAGGGTAGACCTGCCAGGCGGGCGAGCCTTCTCGCCCCGCATGCACCGTGTTGGGGATATTACCTGCGGTATAGCCCACCCTGTTGGGCCGGGTCATGAAAGAAGTGAATTATACATACATGCTCAGTGTAAGACTTGGACCAGGCCTGAGGCGTGTAGGGAGATCTTCATCGGTTGGCTGCCAGGGTCCATGAGCCAGATGGTGGTCAGGATCGATGGAGAAGATAAGTCCCCAAGGAGGTTTCCTGGCTTGGCAAGCACGGCGACTTAGAGATATGGAAGGCCATGATTTGTAATGAGGCCAGGACTTTGTAACCCCTACAGCCTCGAACTGTATATAAAGGCGAGTCTCTAGGAACGATAGATTAGGTTAGAAATCATCGAGAGCTAGGTCAGGCGAGTTACACCCTCCTTGTAATCGAATCCACCATCAATATACACAAAGTAGGACGAAGGCTTTAACCTCCATAGGAGGGGCCGAACCTGGGTAAACCCGAGTCTCGCTTCCGCTCACCCTCTTTGAGTCGCCACCAAGGTGTGATGGCTCCATCACTAAGTCCTTTCACGAGGACATCTGCTGTGACAAAACCACGACAGTTGGCGCCCACCGTGGGGCTTGCGCACTGTGGAGTTGAGTTCTCAAAGGGAGACCTTCCAGGGTTAGCAAGCTACACGGTCAGCATCATGACGAAGAGCCGTGCGGGAGGTACTACATCGACAACTCTCACTAGGGGCCTGAGGCCGATTCAATGGAATCTGGATACAGGGTCCCCTTCGGCAAGATTCACGTCTTCATTGGCAAGATTGGGTCTCCCGTGCTTGAGCCGGACACCTTCACCGACATCATCGAGCCGGCCCGGTACGCCCATCCCGCCAACCATTAGGTCAGGAAATGCCATGCTTTTGTTGGTTTTACAAAAGGAAGCGACCTACCGGAGGAGCTGGTGATCCAGGAAATCACCCTCCGTCAATTCGGATGATGAGTCGTCCATTGGCGACACAGATTCGATCTACCCTCTCCATGAAAGACAGCTCGGGGGGTTACTCGAAGCAGCAATCTATGAGGATGTTGAAGGCCCCCATCGTCAAGTCGCCATCTACATGGAGGGAGCAACGCCGCCTCAGCCAAGCGCGGTGGGTAACAATGAAGCTAGCGGATCTAGGAAGACTTCGGCTCAGGCTATGGCGGATCTGGTAGCAGAGATGGCCAAACTCATGGCGATCACTGTGACGGCGGATAACCAGGAAGCGGTCAACGCCGAGTTAGCAAAACTAAGGGAAGAAATGGCCAAAATCGAACGCGACAAAGAAGGAGAAGCCGCCATGATGGCAACGCAGCGGGCCCAGATCACCGTAGAGACAGAATGGCTGAATGCTGAGGGATGGCGGCTTGAGCAATAGCAACGCGCCTCTGATGCGGTCCAGCAGAGGAGGCATCGTAACCGTCTGCCCGCCGATTTAAACCCAACTCGGCTCTTCGATAGCCCGCATACCCCTGGGATAGAGCCCAATCAGCCATGGGAGGTTGCCCTAGGAGGCGATCCGGCTCGACCATCGCTTAACCCACAGCCGCCTCAGCCGACGGCGGCTCAGGCACCCATTTCCAGACACCACGGGGTCACTTCTCAAACCCTGTCGACAACATCCTAGCAGCAACCAGCCACCTTGAATCTCTCCCCATTCACGTAATCTCTCCGGCTAAGGTAGAGGTAAGAAATGCCATCGAGATGCTCGAAACAGCGGTTGTGCAACAGGCGCAGTATTCATATAGTGGCGAGTGGCTACACTACACTCCCCAGGCGACTCACACCAGGAGTCGCCATGATGATCCGCCTGCAGTGTCCAGCGAACAATGGCGTTTGCCGCTGATCAACCCGCCCGGGACGGCCGACACACGGGCTCAGGATCTTGTGGATGCGGCGCGAGCCGCCCGCTTGATGGAAACAACGGCCGTGGTGGGCCAGGGTGATCCGGTTTACACCTTGCCTTCCCCCGCGCTAGCCGAAACAGGTGGCAGGCACGTCGGGGTGCCTTGTCTAGCACCCTCCCTTCGCAACGAATGTATGCCGAAAGAATTCAAAGGTCCACGGAAGGTACCCAAGTACACGCCGGACCTAGAGCCAGGTGCATGGATCAAGAGTTACGAGTTTGCAATGGATATGCTCGATGTGAGTGAGGCGTTCTGCGCTAAGTACTTCACCATGATGCTTGAAGGAACAGTGCGCACGTGGCTGAAGAATCTGCCGCCCAACTCCATCAACACGTGGGCCGAGTTGAAGGAACGTTTCGTCAAAAAGTTTGAAGGAACTTGCAAGCACCCTATTACCATCGTCGAGCTACAACACTGTGTCCAGCGTCGAGATGAGTCGGCCCATCACTGGACGGGACGAGTTGCAGAAGTGATCCATTCATCGGATGGCATCTCAGCGGCTCAGGCCGTGCTGATCCTGGAGAAAAATTGTCACTACGAGCCGTTGGTGCTGAAGCTTGGGCAACTCAAACGTAAGGTACACGATATGGGAGAATTGATGGACACCCTGACAAGGTATGCTGAATCAGACGACACTAAAGATCCTGGGGAGGATGAAGACAAAGTCAGCACCGCCAAGAGAGGCGAGTTGTCAAAAGGCCACCCTCAGTTCCAAGGGCGAGGCAACCACAAACCCGCGGGACAAAGGAAAAGGAGGCAACAGGAAGGCGTCACAGATTTCGTCGCTAATACTAATGCTGGCAACGGGAACCAACGTTAGAAGAAAAGGGGCTTCAGCGGGAAGAAACTACACAATTATCATGAGATGCTCAGGGGCCCCTGCCCGCAACAGGCCACCGCGGAAGGTCCATCTACCCACTCTTGGGAGTATTTTTATGTGATGCAGGAGTTCTTCCTTGAAGCACTCAAAAATGGGCAAGGAGGCAACCCTGGTGGGCACCAGGAATAATTTGGCACGACCGGATCACACAGAAACCCGTTTGGTGGATTTCCCAACCTGGGCCCGCAGGGAGGATCACATGATAATGCTGGGGAGTATCAGGTTCAGAACAGTCAGCAGTACATTGCGCAGGGCGTTTTTCAGCAGCTTCCTCCGCAAGGCGGCTCCCAGCGACAGGACGACAACGGCGACTTCCAGAATAATCCTAAGAAGTTAAATAGCGGGCAATATCATGTGTTTACCACCAGCACTTGCAAAAGGGACCGGAAGGTGAAACACAGAGCCTTCAGCATGATTGAGCCGGCGCTCCCCAGGTACCTCAATTGGTCTCAGCAACCCATTGTTTGGAGTAGGTAGGATCACCCGTCGTGGGTTGATAACCCTGACCACTTGGCTTTTGTCGTGGCGCCCAAGGTTGGGCGCTACACCCTTTCCAAGGTCCTTATGGATCGCGGCAGCAACATTAATATCTTATATTTCCATACCTTTCGGCGGATGAATTTTTCAGAGGGCGATTTGATGCCATCCTCTACGGTCTTCCACGACATTGTTCCGGGTAAGTCAGCATACCCTGTTGGACGGATCAAGATTAATGTAGCTTTTGGCATGGAGTCTAATTACAGGAGCGAGTCCCTCATGTTTGAGGTGGTCAAACTCAAGAGTCCTTACCACGCGCTGTTCGGAAGGCCGGCTTACGCTTGTTTCATGGCCCGCCCATGCTATATCTACCTGAAGCTCAAAATGTCGGGCCCTAAGGGAACTATCACGATCAACGGGGACATGAAAATAGCTCAAGAATGTGCAGAAGGACACGCGGCTTATGCTGAGTCTGCTTGCGCAGCTGAGGAACTCAAGTTTCATGAAGCTATGACCCGGTAGATATGACACCGCTCAAGAGACCCAAAATCGATTCAGAGCCACCCCTCAAGTTTAAGCCGGCGGATGACACGAAGTTGATAGATTACACGCCTGGCGACTCATCCAAGCAGTTCACCATTAGGACGGGTCTGGATCCCAAATAGGAAAGCACGCTCATCGAATTCATCCGTGAGAATCGGGACATCTTCGCATGGAAGCCTTCTGACATGCCAGGTGTACTGAGAGAATTCATAGAGCACCACCTTATCATTGACCCTAAAATAAAGCCGGTTCGGCAGTATCTTTGACAGTTTAATGAAGAACGGCGTAAAGCAATTGTGGAGGAAGTCGCTCGGCTCTTGGCCGCTGGATTCATTGTTGAGGTTTTACAACCTGAGTGGTTGGCTAATCCGGTCTTGGCGCTCAAGAAGAATGGTACCTTCCGCATGTGCATTGACTACACTGACCTTAAGAGGGCCTGCCCAAAGGACTCTTTCGCCCTCCGTCTATTTGACCAAATCATTGACTCTACAGCGGGTTGCGAGCGATTGTGTTTTTTGGATGCTTACTCAGGATACCACCAGATCAAGATGGCTTTGGTGGATCAGGAGAAGACGTCATTTATAACTCCCTTTGGGGCTTTGTGTTATGTGTCTATGCCATTCGGACTCAAGAGTGCGGGGGCGACTTATCAACGCTGCATCCGGAATTGCCTACACAGTCAGATTGGGCGCAATGTTCACGCCTATGTCGATGACATAGCGGTCAGATCCCAGAAGAAGGAGTCTCTTTTGGAAGACCTCAAGGAGACTTTTGACAATTTGCACGTGTATCAGATGAGGCTTAACCCGACCAAGTGTGTTTTCGGTGTTCCTGCAGGAAAATTATTGGGCTTGGCGTCAGAGCGAGGCATCAAGGCTAACCCTGATAAAATCGAAGCGATCACTTCGATTGGCAAGCCGGCCAATGTAAACCAAGTTCAGTGCATGGCGGGTCATATTGCGGCTCTAAGTCATTTCATAAGTCGCCTTGGGGAGAAGGCCATCCCTCTTTATCAGCTGATCAAGAAAACTGACCATTTTGTCTGGACGGATGAGGCCAATGAAGCTTTTGAAGCCTTGAAGAAAAAACTCGCTGAGCCTCCGGTCTTAGCTGCTCCGATTGACAAAGAGCCTATGCTCATGATACATTGCTGCCAACTCTAAAGCAGTAAGGGTAGTAGTAGTTTTCGAGCGCAAAGAGGAAGGGAAGGAATACCCGGTTCAAAGACTCGACTACTTTGTCATCATAGTCCTAACCATCTAGAAACAACGTTACCCGCATTGGCACAAGCTAATTTTTGGGATCTTCATGGCGAGTCGAAAATTGAAACATTACTTTCAAGAGAATCCTATCATGGTGGTCAGTTCTACGCCGCTTGGTCATATCATACAGAACCGTGAGGCGACTGGGAAAATTGCTAAGTGGGCCATTGAGCTTGGACCCCATCATGTGAAATATACCCCTCGCACGGCTATTAAGTCTCAAGCTTTAGTGGACTTCATCAACGATTGGACTGAGTTGCAAATTCTGAAAGATAGAGCTGATCACACATATTGGACTATCCAATTTGATGGGTCTAGACAGCTCGAAGTCTCGGGGAATGGCGTGGTATTGACTTCGCCTCAGGGTGACAAGTTCTGCTATTTCCTCCGACTCATGTTCCCGTGTACCAACAATGCGGTGAAATACGAGGCCTTGCTCCATGGGCTTAGAATCGCCAAAGAGTTGAACCTCAGTCGAGTCAGATGTTTGGGCAACTCAGATCTAGTGGCGCAACTAGTTTCTGGCACATGGGGTCCCAGAGATCCTCTGATGGCGGCTTATAGGCGTGACGTGTCAGACGTGGCGGGTCATTTTCATGGCTATCAGGTTGAGCACATTCATCGTTGGCTCAAGGAGACGGCTGATGCTCTTGCACGACTCGGTTCACAGCGTAAGCCAAGTCCCCCTAACGTCTTTTTGGATGTATTGCACAACCCATCAGTGAAATTTCCTTCAGAGGAAGACTTAGAAGTTCCTAACCCCGAGTCTCAAGTTTTGGCAGCTCTCCGTGCTACCCCGGATTGGGAAATCCCCTACATGGCATATCTGGCATGAGGCGAGTTACCTACGGATGAGTTGTTGGCCCGCCAAATCATCCGTCGATACAAGTCCATGATCATACATAAAGGCGAGTTACACAAGCAAAGCAGTTCTGGAAATTTTCAAAGGTGTGTCCCGTCAGAGGAAGGGTGTGCGATTCTCAACGAGATACATGCAGGTGACTGTGGTCATCATGCCGGGTCACGCTCTCTGGTGTCCAAATCCTTTAGGCATGGGCTTTATTGGTTGACAGCTCATGCAGATGTTGAGGATATAGTACGCGGATGTGATGGTTGTCAAAAATTTGGGCGTCAGATGCATGTGCCGGCTCAGGAATTATGGATGATTCCAATTACATGCCCTTTTGCGGTTTGGGGGCTGTACATGGTTGGTCTCTTCAAGATGTCGTCCAATAAAAAGACTGACCTATTGGTGGCAGTTGTCAAGTTTACCAAGTGGGTTGAAGCAGAGTCGGTCAACAGTTGCGATGCAGACATGGCCGTCAAGTTCCTCAAGAAGTTGATTTTTCGCTTCGGGTATCCTCATAGTATTATTACAGATAATGGTACTAATTTGTCCAAAGGTGCCATGCAAGAGTTTTGCGCAAGGGAGCACATCCGGCTCGATGTTTCTGCAGTTGCACATCCCAGTCTAATGGACAGGCAGAAAGGACAAATCAAGAAATATTGTGGGGAATCAAGCCCCGAATTATGGTACCTCTGGAATGTACACTGGGATGCTGGGTGGAAGAGTTGCCTTAAGTTTTATGGAGCATCAGAACCACCCCTAATCGGTCTACCGGTTACACGCCCTTTTTCCTGGTCAATGGAGCAGAGGCAGTGCAACCAACTGACATCAGACACGACTAGCCACGAGTCGCCGCCTATGTGGAACAAGACAATGAGCTAGCACGTCAAGATTCCTTGGAAGCCCTAGAGGAAGAGCGTGACTTGGCTGCGTCATGACCGGTGATTTATCAAAAGGACTTATGATTCTATCATTACCGCCGAGTCAAAAGCCGAGCCTTACAGGAGGGCGACTTAGTGCTCCGGTTGATTCAGGATGATACCGGTATGCATAAGTTATCTCCTCCATGGGAAGGACCTTTTGTCTTCAGCAAAACTCTTCACAACAGCTCATACTACCTGGTGGATCTTCGCCCAGACAAGCCGACAACAGAGGTTGAGACGACCCGCCCATGGAACATCTCCCACTTACGGTCCTATTATACTTAGAGCCACTGGCTCCTTATCTATGTCTAAAATTTAGCCTTTGTAATCTCTCCTTTTATATATAAAGCAATAAAGTTGTTGCCCACGAACTTCGGGTTTTTTGCCGTTTCAGCTTCTTGAAAGCATGAGTCTTTATTGTTCCATAAGTCGTCCAAGCATGGACGCTATCAGCATCAAAGAACATAAGTCGCCATGTTGCTCTCATTTCAAAACTAGATGTTGGTACGCCAAAGAGGACCAAAGTTGTCACGTTGCACGGTTCAAACATCGGCACCCTATATGGTTTTGAGAATTAAGACGGCTTACTTGGGGGCTACTAGCTCCCAAGTCATTTTGCAGTAAGAGTGTACACGCTCCTGCAATCCTATGTCTGGCTTTTCCCTAATCATAGGTCACTTGGGGGCTTCTCCTCATTGAGTTCATCCTCAATACCCTCTTGGCTAGGAAAAACTTAACGCATTACAATGGTTATACTAGACTGTGGGTTTGGCGATTCGCCCTATGGTCACATGTACTCTTGGCGAGTCAATCCACTTTTTGGACCCTGAACTCCCCTTGGTTAAAACATGAAGGGTGCTAGCGGGAGCCAGCACATGGAAAATAGACAAACCATGGGTTCACTGAACCTGCTTCATTGAAGCTTGACTTGCGCCTGATCAGCCGGTCCAAACAACTTGGGTTGTTGCAAAAGCCTTCTTGGGGTAGAACTAGAGTTTTGCAAACTCGTCCTATCCTGTCGTAACTCATTGAGGCGACAAACTTTATGACTATCTTTGTGGCGCAGCCCAAAGGTTTCATAAAACTCTATTATAACCTGCAGCGACCCACTGAGACGACCTATTGTTTTTCTCTGATAAACAGGGCAAAAATCCTTCTTGTCAAACATGACAAAGCATTAGGAAAGGCGATTCATATTAATGAAGGCTGAAACTTTCAACACCATCACAAGGTAAAGTTATCATACTGTTTTCAAAAATCGTAGACTATTACATGGCTCAGCAGGCCATACAAGGAAATATAACCCGGCCATAAAGGATCAAAGTATTCTTTGCGGATCAACTTCTTGTCAATTTGGCTCAAGCCTCCTCCGGGTTATCCTGCATCAAGCTTTGTCATCTTCGATCTTTGCCATCGTTGATCTGTAAGTCGCCCAATTTCCAATTGCAATTGATCAAGGCAAGGAACTCATCTTCATCAATCAAGACGGTGGACAGATCGACATCAAAATCAAAAGGTTTATTACGGCGTCGCGAAGTTAGGCTGGTGATTTCATACGAAGGAGGAGTCACTCTTTTGATGTGTTCATCATAAGCCGCCTGATACTTGCCTAAATCCAGGCCGGCCGCTAGCTGAGTCACCGCGAAGCGAGACTCTTTTACACAGTGGTGGTAGTCCTCCTCATTGAAACCTGACCCATCATCCTTCAGCTCTGGAAATCCACCGGTCACCTCTTCCGGCTTAGGTTCTGGAGCATAGGCCAAACACCGGCTCAAGGCAGTTAGCGCTCCCTTGCGGCCGGCTGACCTCTTTCACTACTGGAATTTATAATTTTTCCGTCTGCCATGGCTGACGGCAATGGGGGGAACCACGGATGGCAAAGGCTTTCCCGTTGATCAGCAGACGGCAAAGTAGACAGGGAAAAAAATCCGGTAAAGAGGTTCTTTGCCGTCTACTTTTGTAAAGCGGACAGCAAAGAATCTTTGCCTTGAGGGGGCAGACGGCAAATTAAATGGGACGGCAGATACACCAACGGTCCCGTTAAGTGTTAATGGCAGGCCTCCTCTCTTTGTCGTCTGCCCCCCCCCCCTTTGCCATGTGGGGGCTGACGGCAAAGGGGGGAACTAAGCCCCTCTCTCTCCCCTCTTTGTCGTCTGCCATCCCCCTTTGCCATGTGGGGGCAGACGGCAAAAGGGGAACCAAGCCCCTCTCTCTCTCCTCTCTTTGCCGTCTGCCATCCCCCCTTTGCCATGTGGGGGAAGACAGCAAAGGGGGGAACCAAGCCCCTCTCTCTCTCTCCACTTTGCCGTCTACCATCCCCCCTTTGCCTTGTGGGGGCAGACGGCAAAGGGGGGAACTAAGCCCCTCTCTCTCCCCTCTTTGCCGTCTGGCATCCCCCCTTTGCCATGTGGGGGCAGACGGCGAAGGGGGGAACCAACCCCTTTTTATTTTATTTCTTATTATATCCAGCATTTTTCACAATAATCAGGATATATATATATATATATTTGACAAAAATAAATTTGTTTCCGTACCCATAACCATATTAAAATAACTTTCATCCATAGTACATACGTATTATGCAAGTTCCATCCGTACCAAACCATATGTTACACCAGTTTCATCCACATGCATACAAAGTTTCATATATATCCATATACTACAATAGTTTCAATACAAGCTGCCATGAAGCCATGGTACAAGAAATCATCTTCAAGCATTCCATCAATATAATCCAAGCTTCCCGTGAAGTGAATGTAATCTGCAAAATGACAAATAAGAAAGTTAGAAGAATAATACTAGATGAAGAAGTATATAGGTTATTTCGGAGATAACTTAGGTAACTATAGGCTATTTAATAGCTAAGTTAGGTGGAATAGGTCATCTTGGAGCTACATAGCCTTATTATGTCATTTAGGAGAGAACTTATCTAAGTATAGGTTATTCTAGAGCTAACTTGGATCAAATATGTCATTTTGTAGCCAACTACGATTATTAATCTATTTTGACCTTATTATGTCATTTTGGAGCTAAATTAGTCATTTTAATGAGCTAACCAAGGTTCTTATGATGTTTTTACCTAACTATGCTAATTATGTCATTTTGGAGGATAATTAGCTAAGTATGTATGTTGGGGAAAATAACCTACGTAGAAGAATAAAGATAAGAAGCAAGAAGAGAAGAAGCAGGAAGAGAAGAAGGAGAAGAAAAAGAAGAAGAAGGAGGAGGAGGAGGAGAAGGAGGAGGAGAAGGAGAAGGAAGAGGAGAATAAGAAGAAAAGAAGAAGGAGAAGAAGAAGGAGAAGAAGGAGGAGAAGAAGGAGAAGGAGCTTCTCTCCTCCTTTTCCTTCTCCTTCTTCTTCCTCCTTCTCTTTCTTCTTCTCTTCTTCTTCTTCTTCCTTCTTTTCATTTTTCCTCTTTCTTCTCCTGTTGTCCCCTTCTTCGGGCTAAATTAGCTAGGAATGCCTTTTTGGAGCTAATTATGTCATTTCGAGGATAATTAGCTAAGTATAGGTCATGTTTTATTAAATAGACCATTTTGGAGCTAACTAAGCTAATTATGTCATTTAGGTGGAATCCTAGCTAACTATAGGTCATTTCGGAGCTACTTGGGTAAAATATGTCATTCCGGAGCAAACTATGCTTATTAAGTCATTTTGGATCTAGCTAAGCTAATTATAGGCCATTTAATAACCTAAGTTAGGGGGAATAGGTCATCTTGGAGCTACGTAAGCCTTATTATGTCATTTAGGAGAGAACTTAGCTAACTATAGGTCATTTTTTATTAAATAGGATATTTTGGAGCTAACTAAGCTAATTATGTCATTTAGGTGGAAGCCTAGCTAACTATAGGTCGTTTCGGAGCTCACTTGGGTTAAATATGTCATTTTGGAGCAAACTATGCTTATTAAGCCATATTGGAGCTAAATTGGCTAATTATATCATTTAGGTGGAAGCCAATCTAAGTATATAATACTCATGAGCTAACCAAGGTTCCTATGCCATTTTGAGCTTATTATTTCATTTTTAGCTAAATTGGTCATTTTAATGAGCTAACCAAGGTTCTTATGATGTTTTCACCTAACTAAGCTAATTATGTCATTTTGTAGGATAATTAGCCAATTTAGTCTTTGTTGGATGAGTCTAAGTAACGTGGAAGAAGAGAAAGAGAAGAAGAAAGAAGAGAAGAAGAAGTAAAAGAAGGAGGAGGAGGAGGAGGAGGAGAAGGAGAAGGAAGAGGAGAAGAAGAAGAAAAGAAGGAGAAGGAGAAGGAGGAAGAAGGAGGAATAAGAAGGAGAAGGTGGAGCTCCTTCTCCTTCTTCTCCTTCTTGTTGTCCTACTTCTTCTCTTCTTATTCTTCTCTTCTTCTTCTTCTTCTTCCATCTTTTCATTTTTCCTCTTTCTTCTCCTCTTGTCCCCTTCTTCGGGCTAAATTAGCTAAGAATGCCTTTTTGGATCTAATTATGTCATTTTGAGGATAATTAGCTAAGTATAGGTCATGTTTTATTTAATAGACCATGTTGGAGCTAACTAAGGTAATTATGTCATTTAGGTGGAAGCCTAGCTAACTATAGGTCATTTCGGAGCTACTTGGGTAAAATATGTCATTCCGGAGCAAACTATGCTTATGAAGCCATTTTGGATCTAACTAAGCTAATTATAGGCCATTTAATACCTAAGTTAGGGGGAATAGGTCATCTTGGAGCTACGTAAGCCTTATTTTGTCATTTAGGAGAGAACTTAGCTAACTATAGGTCATTTTGGAGTTAACTAAGCTAATTATGTCATTTAGGTGGAAGCCTAGCTAACTACAGGTCATTTCGGAGCTCACTTGGGTTAAATATGTCATTTTGGAGCTAACTATGCTTATTAAGCCATATTGGAGCTAAATTGGCTAATTATATCATTTAGGTGGAAGCCAAGCTAAGTATATAATCTTCATGAGCTAACCAAGGTTGTTATGCCATTTTCAGCTTATTATTTCATTTTTTAGCTAAATTGGTCATTTTAATGAGCTAACCAAGGTTCTTATGATGTTTTCACCTAACTATGCTAATTATGTCATTTTGTAGGATAATTAGCCAATTTAGTCTTTGTTATATGAGTCTAAGCTACGTAGAAGAAGAGAAAGAGCAGAAGCAAGAACAGAAGAAGAAGTAAAAGAAGAAGAAGGAGGAGGAGGAGGAGAAGGAGAAGGAAGAGGAGAAGAAGAAGAAAAGAAGAAGGAGAAGGAGAAGGAGGAAGAAGAAGGAGAAGGAGGAGCTCCTTCTCCTTCTTCTCCTCCTTCTCCTTCTTCTTGTCCTTCTTCTTCTCTTCTTCTTCTTCTATTCTTCTTCTTCTTCCTTCTTCTAATTTTTCCTCTTTCTTCTACTCTTGTCCCCTTCTTCGGGCTAAATTAGCTAAGAATGCCTTTTTGGAGCTAATTATGTCATTTCGAGGATAATTTTCTAAGTATAGGTCATGTTTTATTAAATAGACCATTTTGGAGCTAACTAAGGTAATTATATCTTTTAGGTGGAAGCCTAGCTAACTATAGGTCATTTCGGAGCTACTTGGTAAAAATATGTCATTCCGGAGAAAACTATGCTTATTAAGCCATTTTGGATCTAGCTAAGCTAATTATAGGCCATTTAATACCTAAGTTAGGGGGAATAGGTGATCTCGGAGCTACGTAAGCCTTATTATGTCATTTAGGAGAGAACTTAGCTAACTATAGGTCATTTTTATTAAATAGGTCATTTTGGAGCAAACTAAGCTAATTATGTCATTTAGGTGGAAGCCTAGCTAACTATAGTTCGTTTCGGAGGTCACTTGGGTTAAATATGTCATTTTGGAGCTAACTATGCTTATTAAGCCATATTGGAGCTAAATTTGCTAATTATACCATTTAAGTGGAAGCCAAGCTAAGTTTATAATATTCATGAGCTAACCAAGGTTCTTATGCCATTTTGAAATTATTATTTCATTTTTTAGCTAAATTGTTCATTTTAATGACCTAACCAAGGTTCTTATGAAGTTTTCACCTAACTAAGCTAATTATGTCATTTTGTAGGATAATTAGCCAATTTAGTCTTTGTTGGATGAGTCTAAGCTACGTAGAAGAAGATAAAGAGAAGAGGCAAGAAGAGAAGAAGAGGTAAAAGAAGAAGGAGGAGGAGAAGGAGAAGGAAGAGGAGAAGAAGAAGAAAAGAAGAAGGAGAAGGAGAAGGAGGAGGAAGAAGGAGAAGGAGGCGCTCCTTCTCTTGCTTCTCCTCCTTCTTCTCCTTCTTCTTGTCCTTCTTCTTCTCTTCTTCTTCTCTTCTTCTTCTTCTTCCTTCTTTTCATTTTTCCTCTTTCTTCTCCTCTTCTCCCCTTCTTCGATCGAAATTAGCTAAGAATGCCTTTTTGGAGCTAATTATGTCATTTCCAGGATAATTAGCTAAGTATAGGTCATGTTTTTTTAAATAGACATTTTTGAGCTAACTAGAGTAATTATGTCATTTAGGTGTAAGCCTAGATAACTATAGGTCATTTCGGAGCTACTTGGGTAAAATATGTCATTCCGGGGCAAACTATGCTTATTAAGCCATTTTGGATCTAGCTAAGCTAATTATAGGCCATTTAATACCTAAGTTAGGGGGAATAGGTCATCTTGGAGCTACTAAGCCTTATTATGTCATTTAGGAGAGAACTTAGCTAACTATAGGTCATTTATTATTAAATAGGTCACTTTGGAGCTAACTAAGCTAATTATGTCATTTAGGTGGAAGCCTAGCTAACTATAGGTCGTTTCGGAGCTCACTTGGGTTAAATATGTCATTTTGGAGCTAACTATGCTTATTAAGTCATATTGGAGCTAAATTGGCTAATTAAATCATTTTGGTGGAAGCCAAGCTAAGTATATAATATTCATGAGCTATCAAGGTTCTTATGCCATTTTGAGCTTATTATTTCATTTTTTAGCTAAATAGCTCATTTTAATGAGCTAACCAAGGTTCTTATGATGTTTTCACCTAACTAAGCTAATTATGTCATTTCGTAGGAGAATTAGCCAATTTAGTCTTTGTTGGATGAGTCTAAGCTACGTAGAAGAAGAGGAAGAGAAGAAGCAAGAAGAGAAGAAGAAGTAAAATAAGAAGGAGCAAGAGGAGGAGGAGGAGAAGGAGAAGGAAGAGGAGAAAAAGAAGAAAATAAGAAGGAGAAGGAAGAGAAGGAGAAGATGAAAAGAAGAAGGAGAAGGAAGAGGAGAAGAAGAAGAAAAGAAGAAGGAGAAGGAGAATGAGGAAGAAGGAGGAAGGAGAAGGAGAAGTTCTTCTCCTCCTTCCGCTCCTTCTTCTTGTCCTTCTTCTTCTCTTCTTCTTCTTCTTCCTTCTTTTCATTTTTCCTCTTTCTTCTCCTCTTCTCCCCTTCTTCGGGCTAAATTAGGTAAGAATGCCTTTTTGGAGCTAATTATGCCATTTCGAGGATAATTAGCAAAGTATAGGTCATGTTTTATTAAATAGACCATTTTGGAGCTAACTAAGCTAATTATGTCACTCACGTGGAAGCCTAGCTAACTATAGGTCATTTCGGAGCTAACTTGGGTAGAATAGGTCATTCTGGAGCAAACTATGCTTATTAAGCCATTTTGGATCTAGCTAAGCTAATTATAGGCCATTTAATACCTAAGTTAGGGGGAACAGATCATCTTGGAACTATGTCGGTCTTATTATGTCATTTAGGAGAGAACTCAGCTAACTATAGGTCATTTTTTTATTAAATAGGTCATTTTGGAGGTAACTAAGCTAATTATGTCATTTAGGTGGAAGCCTAGCTAACTATAGGTCGTTTCGGAGCTCACTTGGGTTAAATATGTCATTTTGGAGCTAACTATGCTTATTAAGCTATATTGGAGCTAAATTGGCTAATTATATCATTTAGGTGGAAGCCAAGCTAAGTATATAATATTCATGAGCTAACCAAGGTTCTTATGCCATTTTGAGCTTATTATTTCATTTGTTAGCTAAATTGGTCATTTTAATGAGCTAACCAAGGTTCTTATGATGTTTTCACCTAACTAAGCTAATGATGTCATTTTGTAGGATAATTAGCCAATTTCGTCTTTGTTGGATGAGTCTAAGCTACGTAGAAGAAGAGAAAGAGAAGAAGCAAGAAGAGAAGAAGTAAAATAAGAAGGAGGAGGAGGAGGAGAAGGAGAAGGAAGAGGAGAAGAAGAAGAAAAGAAGAAGGAGAAGGAGAAGGAGGAAGAAGAAGGAGAAGGAGGAAGAAGAAGGAGAAGGATGAGCTCCTTCTCCTTCTTCTCCTCCTTCTTCTCCTTCTTCTTGTCCTTCTTCTTCTCTTCTTCTTCTTCTCTTCTTCTTCTTCTTCCTTCTTTTCATTTTTCCTCTTTCTTCTCCTCTTGTCCCCTTCTTCGGGCTAAATTAGATAAGAATGCCTTTTTGAGGTAATTATGTCATTTCGAGGATAATTAGCTAAGTATAGGTCATGTTTTATTAAATAGTCCATTTTGGAGCTAACTAAGCTAATTATGTCATTTAGGTGGAAGCCTAGCTAACTATAGGTCATTTCGGAGCTAACTTGGGTAAAATAGGTCATTCCGGAGCAAACTATGCTTATTAAGCCATTTTGGATCTAGCTAAGCTAATCATGGGCCATTTAATACCTAAGTTAGGGGGAATAGGTCATCTTGGAGCTAAGTTAGCATTATTATGTCATTTAGGAGAGAACTTAGCTAACTATAGGTCATTTTTTATTAAATAGGTCATTTTGGAGCTAACTAAGCTAATTATGTCATTTAGGTGGAAGCCTAGCTAACTATATGTCGTTTTGGAGCTAACTTGGGTTCAATATGTCATTTTGGAGGATAATTAGCTAAGAATGCCTTTTTGGAGCTAATTATGTCATTTCGAGGATAGTTAGCTAAGTATAGGTCATGTTTTATTAAATAGATCATTTTGGAGATAACTAAGCTAATTGTGTCATTTAGGTGGAAGCCTAGCTAACTATAGGTCATTTCGGAGCTAACTTGGGTAAAATGTGTCATTCCGGAGTAAACTATGTCTATTAAGCCATTTTGGATCTAGCTAAGCTAATTATAGGCCATTTAATACCTACGTTAGGGGGAATAGGTCATCTTGGAGCTAAGTTAGCCATATTATGTCATTTAGGAGAGAACTTAGCTAACTATAGGTCATTTCTTATTAAATAGGTCATTTTGGAGCTAACTAAGCTAATTATGTCATTTAGGTGGAAGCCTAGCTAACTATATGTCGTTTCGGAGCTAACTTGGGTTAAATATGTCATTTTGGAGGATAATTAGATACGTTAGGGGGAATAGGTCATCTTGGAGCTACCTAAGCCTTATTATGTCATTTAGGAGAGAACTTAGCTAAGTATATGTAATTTTTATTAAAACACTAGAAATAACATACCATTATCGTTATCACGGCGGTGAAGCACGGTGGCTCTGGCTTGTTTCACCTAGAGAAGGCTCCACTGTAGAAGGGTCGTGCGATGCATTTCGGAAGATATTCTGCACCAAACATCATTTGCAATGTGTCGTTAGCATGAGGACACTCTTAAGATCACTGCACTGAAATGAAACTCACCGTCATCGCCATGTTAATGACTGGCATCGCCGGAGGGACTTGGCCGCTCTTCTCGCACATAGACTGTACATTTGGTTTCGACAAGTCAAACTTTTTATTTATTAATGAAACTGACATTAAAATGCAAGATTTGAAATGATATGAAGAAGAAACTTACCACGAAGAGCTCTTATATGGCCCTGTTAGACGCATCATTCCGTGCCCTCTCCGCGTCCACCAATGCAGCTGTCCTCTCCTCCAGCTCCCTCGTCTCCTTATCCTTCTCTGCCATAGCCGCCTGCATTGCTTCTCTCTCTTTCAGAATAGCAGCCTGCAACACAACTCATTGTTAGCATTGTAATCATATTGGTTCCAACGCACAACATAATGCAAAAAGATAGTTGAGTCCATTAAACTAACCTCTATGGCGAGCTCGACTGGCCGTGGACGAGGTGTTATCTCCGGACATGAGCTTGTTTGGTGTGCCTTTATCTGCCGGAGAGTGCTAGGACAACGTACAAGGCCGTCTCCAATGGCGATTGAGCCATGGGGCCTCCCGTTGCCAGCTATCATCACCAGTTCTGGATCAATAGGCCCCTCGCTCGGGTTAAAGTCCTCCCCTTTCCTCACCTTCCCGTGATCTCTGTACTTCACGAGCTTGTGGTCGGAGGAGATGTTGGTGAAGTTTTCTGGATGCTCGAGGTCGGACACAGAGAATGCCTTGACCTTCTTGTACGAGGCAGTATGGGCCATCGCATAAAGGTCGTACATCTGTGGCACCTCCGTATTATTGTGACGCGCCTAAAAGAGGGAGAGAGAGAGGAAAATTGTATTAGTAAAGGGCTCAAGATAGCATTAAGAATGAATTGCATGAGGCATGAAGCAAACCACATACCCAGTTCTTGCCAAATTGGATTAACTTAACGCTCTCTTGATGGAGTGAGACACCAACCATTTTGCCACGCCTCTCCTTAGCGTTGTTGTGGCTGGCCTCCCACGTTTCGGAGCACCACTGATCCACCAAGGCCTCTGAACAATCCATCTTATCCACACACCATCTCGGGGGCACCTAAGTTAATAAAGAGAAATTTGAGCGCGTAAGAACCAAATCAAGGAAACTAAATACAAAGCCTTAATAATATGTAGTTACCTTCATGTAATGCTCCTTATCCATCTTAGAATCATGACACTTCGCCTTGTCCTTCCTAATACGCCGCGTGGCATAGTAGTCTCGAACAGCCTGCACCCGAGCCTCGTGCGAAAGTTTTGAAGTAGGCGGCGACATTCAGTTTCGATAACCTTTGCCGCGTCCTCCACGTATCCCTCCTCACACCTGTAGTAGGTCTGCAAACGAGACAACACCGATTAGTACAATAACTAGCTATGATTGATTTATAATTGTGTGAAGGAGAAATTACCCAGAACTATCGGATCACCATATCGGCCCTCGTGTTGCACAAAACACCGTCGATCTCCACCTCCGGCGGGGCCGGGGCACCCAAGTAGTGCTCCCAGGTCATTCCTACCTCTCGCTCCCGACCGAGCAACGTAACAAACCCTCGGAAGTTTTTACGGCAAAGCAAACCAAGGACGTTGTTGGGCTTGCGGACACCCTTGGCAACAATCCAACCCTATGTATGACAAATTAAAGCCAAAACATTAGATATTTGAGAAAACATGAAGGCAAAAGGTTAAATAAGAGTAAATTAACTTACTTGTCCCCATTTGGCCTAATCGACCACCCCTACTCGGGGGGTCACCGGCACGAGCGGGAGCACCGAACTACCACGCTGGTAGACGGTAGCCCCCTCACCCAACTCCCCGTTGCTACCAGCATGGACACTTGGTTCAGCCCAGGTATCCCACTAGGTCTCTGGGGACGTACCCTCATCCCTGCTTTGCTCCACAGTCGCCTGGAACGAAGCCTCTGGGACATGAGTCTCGTGGGTCGAAGGCTCGTCGACCTGAGGCTCGTCGACCCGAGGCTCGTGAACCAGAGACCATGTAGCCTCCACCTCGGAAGGCGTGGCAGCCACCGCCCTACCTCTCCCGCGGCCACGTGTACCTTTAGTACAACATAAATACCAACATGAGTAACAAAATGTATATAAATACCAATATGCATACAACATGAGTACAACATAAATACCAACATGAATACAACGTGTACCTTTAGTACCTCTCGGCTTCGCGGGGGGTCGACCTCCTCTCACGGGGGGCACTCCTTGCAGAGTAGAGAGCAACGCTCTCCGAAGAGGCGAGGCAGGAATGGAAGTACCCATCCCATCACCCGCCGACGAAGAAGGAGCCGCGGAGTGCTTTCGACCCTTTCCCACCATCTTTCAACACCTGTCATGACAAAGAGTAAATGAAATTAGTACAACATAAATACCAACATGAGTAATAAAATGTATATGATTTAAGTGTATCATCGTCATAAATACCAACATGACTAATACAAATTGAATACCTAACATGAACTCAAAATTTATATATAGTATAATAGTTGAATACCTGACATGAACTAATAACAATCGTGCTCGTCCGGGGTGAAGTAGCACGGTTCTATATGCTTTGGGGTCAATAAATGCATCATGATCATCACTATCAGGAAGAACATGTGGAAGGACACCATTATGTAATCGGTCAAGAAGTGAAAGGTCATCCGTAGCAGTAACCTCTTCTTCTTCCAGCTCTTCCTGTTCGGGCTCAGGGGTTAAGACGGATTCACTTTCGCTGTCTACTTCAATGTTCTGGCGTGAAGTAGCGCGGTTCTTGAAACGTTTCTTGGACATACGTGTTTCTTGGAAGAATTATCCTTCATACCTGTCTGGGTTAATGTGAGGTTCGTAATCCTCTTCATTGAGGGTAGGTGGTCTAAAATGTGGTGGCACTTCATAAACGACATCCCAACCTTTGAGATTTGGATCAGTTTGGCAGGCCCACGGTAGATAGAAAACTTGTGTCGCCTGTTGAGCCGTAATATAGACTTCGGGAACATCTAAGTGGGTGTTTTGGTTGATTTCGACTAGTCCTGTATGTTCATGAGTCCTTCTAGTCTCCCTTGGCTCAAACCAATAACATTTGAAGACTACGACGGTCGGTGGGTTTTCACCATAGAATAGAAGTTCATAAATTGCTTCAACTCTTCCATAATACTCGGTGCCTCCTTCGCCGATAGCAAAGACAGAACAATTTGTAGTCTTTAGGTCAGGCATAGATAGCTCTTTGCCAAAGGTACGAAAGTGATAGCCGTTGATGATGTATTTGTCAAATGAACGTACCTTATAGTCAAAACCATTAGCGACTTGTCTCAACTCGGCGTCCATAGACTCTGCATCAGCCTACAAGTTTTATATGAAAGAATGGATGCATTAGCCGCAAATTAGACCAAGAAATCAAATGGGCCCTTAATGTTAATTAATTACCCTTTGTTTGTACCAAGAGATGAAACCGGGGTAGTCGCCTCCATGCTTTGCGAGAAGCTCATACTCTTCGACGGAATCCTTTTTGATGACAGCTCCATCCGAGAATTCGGCGACGTATCGACTATATCAAATATCCAGGAATAAGAGTAGTTCAAAGCAATTAGAAGTTGCGGAACAATAATTTACCAAGAACATACTCGATGTACGGCTGCACTTTTGTTAGGTTGGTGAAGATATACAATGAAATGGTCCGCCGTTCTTCGACATCCAACGATTTTTCTTTCGAAGCACCGGATGGTGCGAGGTTACCTTTGAATAGGCTAAGGTTGGATCGAACTTTTTTTGGATCTCCATCATTGTACCGAGGCTTCGGGTTATGCAAATGATGATTTTTGGCTTCGTAGTGTGTTGTCATGAAGTTTGCCGCCTCCTTAGTAATGAATGCCTCAGCCATCGATGCTTCAATTCTACGTTTATTTTTACACTTAGCTCGAAGCGTCTTCTGCATCCTCTCAGTTGAGTAGCACCATCGATTTTGAACGGCCCCCCCATTCTTGCCTCGGTCGGGACATGCAAAATCAAATGTTGCATTTGATTAAAGAAGCCCGGTGGAAAGATCTTTTCTAATTTGCAGATCAACTCCGCCGCCAACTCTTCCATTTCATCTAGCACACCAGGCGATAGTTCTTTCACACAAAGAGAACGGAAGAAATAGCTCAGCTCTGCCAATACTAGGCATTCATCCTCAGGGATAAAGCCACACAACATCACCGGCATTACCCGCTCAATCCATATGTGCCAATCATGACTCTTGAGACCAAATATTTTCAATTTCTCAAGACTCGCTCCCCTCTTTAGATTCGTAGCGTACCCATCGGGGAACATCAACCGCATTTTCATCAACAATAGCATTTCCCTCATAGCTGGCCTTTCAAGATTGAACCATGCCTTTGGCTTCGCTATGCTTTCCTTTCCTTTCCGTTGTCCCAAGTTTTCCAACGGTCTATCACATAGAGCCTCCAGGTCGATTCTAGCCTTAGGATTATCTTTTGACTTCCCCTCTATGCTGAACAATGTACCAAAAATGGCCTCCACAATATTCTTTTTAGTATGCATCACGTCGATGTTGTGTGGGCAAAGGAGGTCTTTGAAGTAAGGCAGATCCCATAAGCATGACTTGTGAGTCCATGCATGTTCCGTGTTATACCCTTTGAAGTATCTTGGATGCAAAGGATCAGGCTCGAGAGCGTTTAACTAATCAAGGGTCTGTTGTCCTGTCAACGCAGCTGGTGCAGTGTTTTTGACAACTCTACCTTTGATGAAATTCTTCTTGTCTTTTCTGAACTTATGGTCAGGATCCAGGAATTGTCTATGCATGTTGAAGCAAGAAAACTTGCGACCAGCCTGCAGCCAACGGAACTGAAGAGCTGCCTTGCATGTGGTGCACGGGAACATTCCATGCACACACCAGCTAGGGAATAGCGCAAACGCGGATAATCATGCGTCGAGTACATGTACCACACATGCATTTTGAAAAAAAATTTGGTAGCCGCGTCGTAGGTCTTGATCCCATTATCCCAGGCTTCTTGCAACTCATCCTTAAGCGGCTGCATGTACACATTCATATTCTTCCCCAGATAGTTGGGCCATGGAATGATCAACGTCAAGAAAATGTTCTTTCTTTTCATAATCTCTTCGGGTGGCAAATTGAGTGGAATGACAAATACAGGCCAACAATTGTATTGTGTTGCCGTCATACCATACACATTGAACCCATCCGTGCTAATGGCAATTCTAAGTTGCCTTGGATCTTCTGATTTATCTTTATGTAATGCATCAAAGTGCATCCATGCAATACCATATGAAGTGTGTACCGGCATCTTGTTCCCATTCGCATCTAGTTCGGTTCTTTTGCCCAATTTGTGCCATGTCATCTGTGTGGCCATCTCTTCAACCATGAAAAGACGTTGAAGTCTTGGTACGATTGGCAGATACCGACAAACACTAATGGGGATTTTGGTCTGATTCTTTTCACCCATACCGTTGTCTACCACAATATACGTGGAAGACTTGCAAATGGGGCAATAGTTCAAGGCCGCATACTCAAGCCTAAATAAGGCACATCCATTCTCACAGGCATGTATCTTCTCATAGGGCATCTTAAGTACAAGGAGGATTTTCTCTGACTAGTACACGTTTTCACGCAGTACATGGCCTTTGGGTAGAAAGCGTACAAATATCGTCATCATCGCGTGGAGCATTCTCTGCCTAGGTTGAATTGAGCCTTCAGAGCCATTACTTGCGCGATGGCATCCAGCTGACAAAGCTCAGTCTTCTCGTTGAGAGGACGTTTTGAAGACTCTAACATTTCATAGAAGGCCTTTGCAGATTCCTCCATCTCATCGTCCGAATCCCGAGCGTGATCAAAATCTTGCACCATGTCTTCAATCCCGGTACCATGCTCGTCAGTGCGACTACGAATCACCTCAGCTCTGGCACGTTGGTCAGACTCACCATGAAAAGTCCACACCGTATAATTAGGCGTAAAACCTCACTTCTGCAGGTGTTTACCAATTTCAAACTCTGTCTGCTTTTTCCAGTTGTCGCAGTTAGGACAGGGGCACCCTGTTTTTTGCTGGCCATTTGCAAATGCGGCTGTCACAAAGCCCCTGGTTTTTGTTATTCATGGGTCATGTCTTTCTGACTAGGGTGACCAGTGTACATCCAAGCACGATCACTCATGTTGCCTAGCTACCTATGGGCGCACAAGAAATAAATATATAATTCTTCATCTATATTCATACGCTAATCAAATTTGTCAGTTTTATTACGTCCATGCAACCTACACGCTAATAGGTAAAGATAGGTCCTAATCCCACCCGAGTATGTGTAGATTGGGTTCGTTTTCCCATGCTCTGCTCCAGATGCACTGCAGAATTTCGGCAGCACCTCCCCGTTGTTCTCCTGATACTCGTCTCGACAATAAGCAGAGAGGATGTGTACCCGGAGAACAACAAGGAGGTATTGACCAAATTCTGCATCGGATCTAGAGCACTGCATACGGGAAAACGAACCCAATCTACACATACTCGGGCTATCCATGGATAATGTTGGACAATTTGAAAGGATGGCGGTTATAAATATGCAAAGAAATGCATATTTATAGATGTCGCCCTTTCGAACAGGAGAAGCATACTGGTCACGCATACTCATGATTGAAGAAACCTATAGCTAGCAAGTTTCATCAGCACGAAGACTGGGAAGAGCAAATTAAGGGGATAGGAGGAGAAGTCATTTGTGCTCACCAACAAACGCAACAGTGGAGCTCGTCCAACGCACGTGGAGGTCGTCGAACAACTGCACATTGAAATTCACACGATCAACACAAATATGATGTTTTTATAATTAACGTAACTATGTGACCTAACTCATAACTATGTGGGTCAGTGTCGTTGGGGGTCGAGGGTCACTTGTGTCGGGGGTTGGGGTCTTTTCGGTCAACAAGAGGCCGAAGATGTGTCGGGGCTCGGGAGTTGGGGGTTAGTGCCGTCGGGGGTCGGGGTAGGGGGTCGGTGGTCGAGGGTGAGTGGCGTCGGGGGTCGGGGGTCGGGCATCGAGGGTCAGTGGCGTCGGGCGTCGGGGGTCGGGGGTCGAGGGTTAGTGGCGTCGGGCGTTGGGGGTCGGGGGTCGAGGGACAGTGGCGTCTGGAGTCGGGGTGCCGCGGCGCTCAGACGAGCGGAGGGGAGGCGGCCGACGGGCGGGGGACGAGCAGAGAGACCGGGTGAGAGAGACAGAGAGATGGGCGAGGAACTGTCGGAGATAGGGGGAGTGGGGTGGGGAGATGTCCGTTAGGGGGTTGCACCGGGCAAAAGATATCTCAAGGCCTTTCTACCGGTGCGATCATCTAAAGTTTTGAGTTACTACCGGCTACATCTATGTGCTTTCCAGTTTCCTTGTGCGTTGCTGGTGAACAACTTAGTGTTATGTTTCTTTTTCTTTTGTGACTTCATACTGTAGATGCAGTATCATGTATCTAAAATAGTTGGTGTATATAGGACACAAGCACAAGAATTCTGTTGTTTCATTATAACTATAATATCTACTCCATATACTGAGTGATGGTATTACCTTGTCAAAAACT
Organism: Hordeum vulgare subsp. vulgare; assembly: GCF_904849725.1. Lineage (NCBI taxonomy): Eukaryota > Viridiplantae > Streptophyta > Magnoliopsida > Poales > Poaceae > Hordeum > Hordeum vulgare. The sequence continues at coordinate 330,097,029 of NC_058519.1, forward strand.
GAATGCAGCCAGTTTTTTTCAATAGTTAATTTCCCTGACTAAAATAAGGATTTTCAGATTGGTTATAGTTTTGTGGCAACTTAATGATATAATGCAATTATGAATCCAAAATTTATATGGGTGCTAGAACACAATTTATGTGCAAACGTTACAGAAAACAATTGGCATATACAGTATAACCTAACAAACTAATTATCATGAACCTAAAAATGACAAAAGAGAAAAAAAACAAAAAAAGCAGAAACAAATTTACCTAGGGGAGGGGCAGCGCTGGCAGGAGCAGTCGTGGGGGAGGGAGTCCACGACGGAGGGGAGCGGTGCAGGGAGGGGCCGAGTAGATCCGACCTGGGGGAGGGGGCACCGAGCATCGTAGGGAGGATTGGCCACGGGGGAGGGAAGGGTGCGGGGGAGGGGCAGCATAGGGAGGTGGGGCGGAGCAGGGTGGTGGCGGCGCAGGGAGGAGGGGCGGAGCAGGGGGGTGGCGGCGCAGGGAGGAGGGGCGGAGTAGGGAGGTGGTGGCGCAGGGAGGAGGGGCGGTGCAGGGTGGTGGCGGCATAGGGAGGAGGGGCGGAGCAGGGAGGGGCGGTGCAGGGAGTGGCGGTGCAGGGTGGTGGCGGCGTCGGTTGGGGGAGGCGCCAGGGGAGGGGGCAGGCGTGCGGGAGGAGGGCGACGAGGTGGGAGCGGAGCCGGGTGGGGGAGGCATCGGGTGGGGGCAGCCGTTAGTGGGGTTGGTGGGCGGCCGTCCCCTTTGTCGTCCTCGTGCTCCCAGGCAGACGGCAAAGGAGACCCAGGCAGGCGGCAAAGGAGGTTTTGGCGGACGACAATGCTCCGGAAGATGGCAAACGTAATGGCTACAACTGCGATTTTTCTTTGCCGTCTGTCCACCCTTTGCCGTCCGCATAGGGCTCCTTTGACGTCCGCCTAGTTATCCTGCATCAAGCTTTGCCATCTTCGATCTGTAAGTCGCCAAATATCCAATTGCAATTGGTCAAGGCGAGGAACTCGTCTTCATCAATCAAGACGGTGGACAGATCGACATCAAAATCAAAAGGATTCTTACAGCGTCGCAGAGTCAGGCTGGTGATTTCATACGAAGGAGGAGTCACTCTTTTGATGTGTTCATCATAAGCCGCGTGATACTTGCCTAAATCCAGGTCGGCCACAAGCTGAGTCGCCGCGAAGCAAGACTCTTTTACACAGTGGTGGTAGTCCTCCTCAGTGAAATCTGACCCATCATCCTTCAGCTCTGGAAATCCACCGGTCACCTCTTCTGGCTTAAGTTCTGGAGCATAGGCCAAACACCGGCTCAGGGTAGTTTGCGCTCGCTTGCGGGCGGCTAACCTCTTTAGCTCTTCTATCTGGGGTGGCAATGTTGACAAGCAACCAAGCATATGCTTGATGGATTTTATGGACACCCTGTTGCCCATAACAGCCTTCATGGTCATCACACCATCAGTATACATCTGCTCTGTCAAGGTATAGATGGCCTTCAGCTTCAGAATGCAATCATTCTGCAGGGTGGCAGCTCGCGGACCTACGGATGACAAAGCAAGATCATAAGTGGTTGCAAGGCTGTATAAAGTACTTTCAGAAGGAGGTAATTGACCCTTACCTAATATGGCCTGAGTCATTTTGGAGATGTGATGCTTCAAGCCGGAGAGTTTTTGTATGGCGGCTTTCAATTTCTCTTCGGCTTGTTCCGCCCTTTTCAAAATGGCGTCTTTCTCAGCATGGGCCTTGTCTTCAAACCGTTTGTGCTTTATTTTCATTTTTCCATGTCAATTAGGACAAGGCGAAATTTCTCTTCAAACTTAGCTCGAGCGTCCTGCTGCTCTGCTAAGCTTTGTTTCAAACTGGCCATGGTTGAGTCGGCCCGAGTCAAGGATTCCTGCAACAAACATCGGGAAAACAAGTTTCAAGACCATTGCAAGTAACATCCCTAACACTTGGGGGCTAATGTATGACTCAATTCTTCTAAGGTCATACCTTCAAACAAGACCCAGCTCATCTTTACAAAGATGAGCCGTCCCTTGGGGGCTACAGGTTCAGACTTTTGTTCAAATACAAGTTAAAGACACTACTCATCTTTACAAAAGATGACCCGACCCTTGGAGGCTACTGGTTCAAGCTTTTGTTCAAATGCAAGTTAAAGACCCGACTCATCTTTACAAAAGATGACCCGAACCTTGGGGGCTACAGGTTGAAAACTTTACTCCAAGTATTAAATTAAAATGTTCCAGCTCATCTTTACAAAGATGACCCAGCCCTTGGGGTCTACACATTGAAAGATGATACAAATGCACGATTCGTGATGGATGACTCGTCCTTTGGAGGGCTAATAGGAGGATATATCAATAAGGATAAAAGATGTCATACCTCATGTTTGATCCACATCATGTTGGCCAGGATTTTTCCATCTCGTGGCTTGCTCCAGGCGACTCACAAAACCAAAGTATAGTTCCTCAAACTCCAGTTTCTCATGATGGGCAAGCTTCAGCTTGGTGATATCCATCTCTGCAAATACTTGGGCATCCTTTGGCGTGTGTTTGGTTAACACCGCAGTTGCAGGCTTAGAATAGCCAATACCAGTAACAACGACTGAATCTAGGTCTTCACGTGCCTTAGAAGGACTGTGCGGGTTGATGTTTTCAGTCACCTCCTTTCGAGGGCTTGAAGGGTTGACCCGAATATCAGGAACATCATCAAAAATATCATCGCGAACTTCAACTGGATCTTCTGGAGCCTTTGGGACGGAGGTACCCATACTAAACGGTTCAGCCGCTTTAGGAGCAGGAGATGAGTCGCTAGTTTTCCTTTTCTTTGCTTGCACTCTGAGAAACAACGGCACCAATGCTAGGATGGACACATTGACATTCAAAAGAACATGTTACTAAAGGAACTTACCCCTGAAGATGAATCATTGGGGGGAGACTCGACATTGCTGAATCGCCAGATGAAGGAGGTGAGACCTGATGGATAAGGATTCAAAGATTGGGTAAATCACGAGAATATCTTACACAAGAAGGAAAATATGCTTGCGGTAACATACCTCGTTCTGCCATTTGCGACCATTTGTTTTCTCAGGCAAGCCGGGCACTAGGTCTCTAGAATGGCTTCGAGTGTGACGTTTAGGTGTATAACTCGCCTTCTTCAAAAGGAAATTGGGATCCAGATGAGCATCCGGGTGAGACATGGGAACTTTCCTACAAATTCTCCTGCCTGGTTTGGGGAGAGAAGAAGTTGAGTCGGAAGAAATGGATATTACCTCGACATCTTCATCTTGTCTTTCAAAGTCATCATCCTATAAACAAAGGTAGCAAAGCATAAGGGCAAGTCAGAATGAAGCAATGAAGACAAGAAAGTTTTTACTCTGATTGTTCTTCGGCAGCCTGAGACTCGCCAACGACCGATGACTCTTTTGTTGTAGCTTTGCCTTTGTTCTTCTTCTTTGTCTTAGGGCCGGTTTGGTTGTTTTCTTAACGATTGTGTTAGGTATTCGGAACCAAAATGCCGAATCCCTGTGATTAACATGATGAAAAGCTCAAGATCATAAACATGAATGACTACATGGAAAAGCTAAAAGGGGGACTCGGTTTGTTTATCTGTGGAGCTGGGTTGGAGACGCAAAAAGGTTTAAGACCAATTTTGGAGCAATTCTCAATGGGCTCGCCACTTAGTTTATTCAATATATTAACAATGTCTTCTTCCAAAAGCTTCACATTGTAAAAGCATTGGGGTGGTTTAAGTCGCCATTGTATTCACACATCAACCCATCTCGGCGGCTTAAGGGCAGGATTGTCCACTCTACCCAGCAGCGGATCAGATCGATACCAGTAATGCCATTGATGGTAAGGGCCTTCAACTTTGCAAAGATGGGGAAAACGTGGCTTCCTCTTCGTTAGTTATCTTTTCTAGCAACTTGAAGTCCATGGGCAAGCGTTCTTCCCTGAAGCCTAGTAAACGGTTCTCATTGGATGGAGAGGTGTCGCGACAGTAGAACCAAGACTTTGCCCAACCTTTGGGATGACTAGGCAATGTTACGGACGGAAAACCGCATGCACGATGCCGCTGGATATTAACTCGCCCAAGATCTAAGCAAGGCCCATTGGCAAACTCCGTATGGCGGTTCAGATAGAAAAATTTCATGAACAACAATACAGTGGGCTCTATTTGCAGATAAGCCTCGCAGAACACTTGGAATTGATAGAGGTTAGTGATGGAGTTTGGCCCCAAGTCTTGGGGATGAAGGTTGAAGAAATGCTGGGCATCTCTGAAGAATTTCGAGCCGGGCGGCTTGAAGCCTCGCTCAATGTGATCAGCAAAAACGACTTCTTCCCCTACGACGGGTTGAGGGGTTGCTTCCCCAAAGGCGGTTCGCCAGCCAATAACTTCCTTAGGGTCAAGATTACCCAGTTTCACAAATTTCTCAAGATAATCGTCATTGACTTCTGTTGGCATTCAGTTACATTTAGAGATGGTACCCATGACTACAAAAAAAAGAGATTGGCGGTTTGTCACGACCCATAGAATGATAACTCGCCAGCCAACGGTTGGAAACGTATCTACAAGGGTGTTGCAACTCGCTGCAGCATTGAGGGCGAATTGTGGTTCTAAAGTTTTCCTTAAGGATATTCCCAATTGAGGACAAACATGTTTTCAACACTCAGAGATAATTTATGGATCTACGAGTGTTTCAATTTGATAAAAGATTCGTCACCAAAAATTAAGGCGGCAAGAACACAAGCACGCTGCAAGAACAGTGTGTGGATCTATGAAGCAATGGATGAAGAATACAACTTGCTAGGAAACGCGATGGGACTACCGTGGTTTATTGATATGCAGATGGGTCTAAAAATGCCATGCTTGGATGGGTTAATGGTAACAGGATCTAGCATTCATGGAGTTTTGATGTTGCCCTAAGAAACATGGGGGCTTCAAGATCTATCCCTAATGGGGAAAGAGAACTTACCCGAAGGAGCAACGCGATGACGAAAGAATGTCGCGGAGGTTCTATGACACAGTCCGCACCCTCGATCAGCTTGGGAAGCAGTTTGTCCACAACCAAGGTTCAGCGACGGCGAGGTGGTCGAGACTCGAGCTCGAGGAAGATGATGCAGCCGAGGAGATGGAATGGACGTAGGTGGAGATGCCCTACCCACTCCCTTGTGACTATTTAAAGACCTGGGGCAGGGTTGAAACGACACCCGTGGGAATCGAGGCCACAAATTGACAACCGAAAATAATGGCGCCTAGATTTTAGGGATAGCAGGATAAAGACGAAAAGATCCGTTGGCAGTGATGTCATCGAAATCCCGGGAATAGTGGAGAAGATGATGTCACCAATAAATGACCTGGCGACTCAAGCAATCTATGAAGATTTGCGGCTCGTCACTTATTAATAAGAAACGAAGCTAATATGAGTCTCCGAAGCCGAGCATAGAGGTTTAATGGCGTGAATGAATTCAAGTCAATCTGGGGCCTAATGTTGGGGATATTACCTACGGTTTGACCCGCCCTGCTGGGCCGGGTCAGGAAAGCGGTGACTCATACATACATGGTCAGTGTAAGCCTTGGCCCAGGCCTGAGGCATGCAGGCTGATCTTCATCGGTTGGCCGCCAGGGCCCATGAGCCAGATGGCGGTTCAGGATTGATGGAGAAGATAAGTCGCCAAGGAGGTTTCCTGTCTTGGCAAACACGGCGACTTAGAGATATGGAAGCCCACGATTTGTATTGAGGCGAGGACTTTGTAACCCCTGGAGCCTCGACCTGTATATAAAGGCGAGTCTCTAGGACAGATAGATTAGGTTAGAAATCATCGAGAGCTAGGTCAGGCGAGTTACGCCCTCCGTGTAATCGAATCCACCACCAATATACACAAAGCATGACGTAGGCTTTTACCTCCACAGGAGGGGCAGAACCTGGGTAAACCTGAGTCTCGCTTCCGCTTACCCTCTTTGAGTCGCCACCAAGGTGCGATGGCTGCATCACTTAGTCCTTTCACGAGGACAACTGTCTTAACAAAACCACGACACACGAGTCACCGGAGCAACATCAGGGACGACCGAAGCCGCCAGGGCTTGCGCCGGCGGTGCCCTGCCCCGCCTCCCCTGCATCTCCTTGTCGAGTGGGAGGTTAGAGATGGCCCTGATGGGCGGGCCCCGCCTGTCAGTGACCGGCCGCTAGGCCCATGCGGGTTAAAGTAGAAATGGCCTCCAGTCATGGACGTTTTCACTTCTGGGAAGCGCACTGGCGAAATGCGCCTTCGGTGTGGCCACCAGCTGCCTAGGCCGAAGCTGCCGGGCCGGCCCAACACCTCCCAGCGCCCTGAGTGCGACATAGCCCCCCTCGTAGCCCCCTCCTTTGCCTTTTCTTTTATCAGTAAACTTCAAAAATCAATAGAAAAATCAATTTAACTCCAATTTGGTTTATTCAAAATCCTACAGGTTCCTAAAATCAAGGGCTATCCAAGGAACTTCTCTGTTATGTTATTATTCAAATACAGATTTGAATGCTTCTAGCCCCCCTTTCAAAAATCATAGAGGATTCAAATCAAGTCCAAATGGAGTGATTCAATATTCGAGAGCCTTCTAATATCATATCCAATTTTTGAAGCCTTGGTCAACATTTTTGTATGCCATATTTCTGTTGCAATAAGTAAATAGCCTCCTTTTTCTATTTTTCCAATAATGGAAAATCCCTAGTATATTCATATCAACTCCAAATCTAGTGAAACAACTTTCTAATTGTTTCTAAAATTATTCTATGTTAAATGAGTGCCTCCACAAATTTTTATCATAATATTTTCTGTAGGCTTCTTTAGAGATCACCTATTCTTCCTTTCATCCATTCGAAATTCCCTAATGATCCAAATCTCCTATAGCAAGCTGCAGGTATTTTTCTTATGACCAAAGAGGTCCAAAAAAATATAACTTCCATTTTTATAGCACTTTTATTTTTTGTTTGTTGTGTGGCTTATCATGGTTGTTTTGGACAATAGTGACGGGTAGAGGAAGTACTCGGAGTTGGATCAGAAGACCTCGAAGAACCCGAGAACTTATGAGAGCAAAGGCAAGTAGCCCTTTGACCATGTTGAGCAAAATATTATTTGCATGCTAAGTAGAGCAATTATTCCCATTGCATATGATCATGAATATTCGGTATATCATCGATATGATATTTCCGATGGCTCCTCCGGAGCACTTGCATTTTGAGCATGATCCTACCACCTATGAGGATCACGCTAATATCATGTTGACGAGTAGAGCTAAGCATAGTAGAAGCATGAGCTTGATGATGGTAAAAATAAAAGTTTTATGAAAACCCCGTCGGGTGGCACTAATGCCCGAGGGTGATGATGAGATAGGTGGCCACTTTTGGAGAAGTGGTGCATCGGGTATTTTGGTGTGAGTTCTTTTGGAAATGTGATTAGATTTATGATGTGTCGACCATCCCAACCTTACATGTGCGACCACGTTACCCCTTTATGGGACTGGGTTTTGTTGATTACTCTGGTCGGTGCTAGCGAAGAGCCACATTACTAGTGGCGGGAGTGATATGTGGTCACTCTCATGACGGGGTCATGCCAGGTAGGGCGACTATGCCTTTTTTATGTGTTCCACGCACACCGTTGGTCCCCGTATGGATGATACTATCCAGAGTCGGTGCTCGTAAGACGTACATCATGTGGGCTGGGTACCAATCGAGTGGACCTCTTTGTCTAGTATCGTCAGGGGAAAGGCATTGCTCGGGTATTTACCTCGGGTATGTTATGTACCGCGAGTCGTGGATGACACAGATGTTTCCCAGATCTCGTGGGTATAACGTACAACCTCTGCAGAGTGTAAAACTATTCGAATAGCCGTATCCATGGTCAATGACAGTTGGGTAATCCTGCTTAAACTACGTCTTGTCGTTTCCGCATAAACCAAGTGTGTGTGTGTGTGTGTGTGTGTGTGTGTGTTCAAGGAGTTATATGAAAGAGTTGATATGACCAAGTTCGCTGACTTGGCATATCGGGTGAACCCAGAGTGTTCAGCCCACAACAGATATATTGATATCTGTGACCTGATCTTCTAAATACCATCTAGCTTATGTTGCACATCCATCCATGATCATGTTTATTGGTAGTTAAGATGCTATCCAGCAATACTGCATATTATTTTTTACCATACCAAGTGCATTATCCGTATCATGGGTTGTTTGCGAGTACATTCAAAGTACTCATTGGCTTGCCACTGGTTATTTCATTGACCACGTATGAGAGAACATGATATGGTGAAGAGTAAGTTGGTGACATTCCTGCGAGCTAGGACACTTCCTAGTCAGAATGCCAGTAGGTTAAGGCTGATGGCATGGGTTCACGCTTTCGACCAATATTTCTGCTATTGGTCCAGTCTGGAGTGTTGGCCCTCAAGGCCGTAAATATGTAAGACTTGACCGCAAGGGTCATTTATTGTATCAAACGGTATGTATGGATGTAAGACTCTTGTTATTCAGTTTGTGCGTGTTCGGTGAGCATTGATCTCTCGGATCACTTAGCACGTTCATTAGGAGATCTTGACCCATAAGTCTGGGTCCCCACAAAGGGAGTGCCCCCTCTTAGTCCTAGACCGGAAACACCCAAGCCCCTGGATTAAGTGACATGCCTACCAGTGGCTACTTGTATCTTTCACTTTGGCCTCTCGTGTATGGTGTGCGCTAAGAAAGGGGTTTATGACTTACTCGACCGTACCCTACTTTGATAGGGACAAGTGGTAGTACGAAGCAAGTAAGGGAGGTTACCGGAGCAAGACTGGATGTACGGTGGACTCAGGAGGTTTAAGATTTTCCTGCATGATTAGCACAACAAGTATGTTTCACAATACCGGACATTATAACCCCCTATCATACCCCACCCCGTCTCACTGATGACCCTCATCCCACGAGACGCCAGTTCCAAGGTCATGTCTTCCCAAGACAAAGACTTCTCTCGGATCCCATCCGGTAGGCATATGTGGCATGACGTAGTGACTAATGTCACTTGCATTCTCATTGCACAGAACTAGGTTTTCATCATGCACTCATAAGTATAAGTATATCACCACATGAAATACTATCACTACTTATAACCTAGCGATAGAGTTTCCTACATCGTAGCAAACCACACACAACTAACAATATTTCCAAGTTCAGAATGCTTGCCTTGAGTATGTAAAAAGGTAGGGTGCACTTCAAAACTTTTTGAAAGTTTTTAATCTTCCCTCCAATTCCAGATGCTCGAATAGGTTTTTTTAGGGAAAGCACACTTCATGCAATACGCCTCTCCGAAGGGCACACGCACTCGGCATGGTGCGCCAACAGCGAGGGAGGCTGGCTCACCAACATGTGGGGTCAACCTGTCGGGTTTGTCTCCCTCCTCAAACGCGCGCATTGACATAGAGTTGAGGCATATTCCAGCGATGATTGCCGGTGACACAAGGCACCAAAAGCCGCAGTCTGGATACACACGTGCTTGGGAGGAGGTGTCGCGCCCATCTGAGGCGGTTAGGGGCACGGTGGAGCTCGAGGATGAGCAGCCCTTCATCCATGGCGGAGGGAAGCTTCGGGAAGAAATGGAGTTTTGCACACCGTCGCTCCCGGGCAAAATTGAAAGCTGGAATGGGTCCTGGGGGTCATCGTGGAGCTAGTCGTGAAGAGAAGGGGTAAGGATAGGATCTGGTTTTCTCGGATTTAACCGAAGGACAGTGACGGTCGAAACTACCGGTGGTGCGGAAGGAGGCGGCTCCGGTTGAATTGGAGCAATGGGGAGCTTCCTTTGGCTATATAGAGAGGGATGTGATGGCTAGAAGAGCTTAGGGGCTCCCTTTTAGAGCCAACGAGGTCGGTTCCGAGGTGGCTGGCGATAAGATCACCGGCCGATCACTTGTAATGCTACAGGGGGGCGTGGCGATTGCAGAAGGCGGTTGAGGGGGGTCCTGGCTAGTGGCTGAGATTGTGGATGAAAGGTGGACTGGTCGCAGGGGTGAGCTAGCGAGTAGTAGTGAATCGGGCGGGGCTGCCGTCATCGAGGTAGATGCTGCTGGTGCCAGTGGCCATCATCTCTATAGGGCAGCTGAGAGGTGAAGTGAAGAGAGCCAACAGTGCTAGCAAGATGAGAGCTGTAGGCTGCCACTTAGGGAAGGTCACAGGTGTAGGAAGGTGGGTGCGGCAATGCTCTGACTCGCACGTGCAAAACACTCGCTTCGAGCGTGCTTTGGGCACGCAGGACAGGTGTTCGACCAAATGCCGTTACATGCCAAAGGTGTCCAATGCATGTGAGACTACACATGACTGGGTTAGAGGGCAAATGGGAACTAAGGGACATGTTGGTTTGGCTGCTGGAACAATTCCATAGTGCAAACTAAAAGTCATGCCAATTCTGTTCATGAACTCAAGGTATTCGACAAATTTCCACGGGCCTCTATGCGGTTTTGCTGCCCACCAAAATTCCCAGGTCAAGGCCTCTTTAGGTGCACAAGAGGATGACAATGTTAGATTTGCAAAAGCAAAAACTTTGTAGTGCATTGTTTTGAGAAAACCATTCCTGGAGAGGAACTTTAGGATATTAAAAGAGGGGTCAAAATTATCCCAATGGCTCCAATACCTTGGACTTAAGGTTTTGGTAAGATCCTCTACAAGCAGTAAATATCTCAGGGGATTTGGGGCAACATAAAGTAGGGTTGCAGTACAAACTGCTTAACAGGTCCAGAATAGAAAAGAGGATGGGGTGCTCAAAATTTTCAAAGGACCAAACTAGAATTTTTCGTAGGAGTGATGTGCATGGATCCCTTGACATCTCCTAGTCTTTGTAGAATTTTTGAATTATTAGATCTAGTGGTTGTAGTTCAAAACACCAAACTGGACCAGAATAGAAAAGAAGACGGTATGCTCAATTGTTTCAAAACACTTGGTTAGGTCTTTGCATAAAATTGATCCACGGACCTCACAGGACATCACAATTTTATGTGGAAATTTTCAGATAGTATATCAAATGGTTGTAGTGCAAATGAAGTCCTTAAAGGAATTAGAAGCCATTTTCAAAGAAGGGAACCTTGGCAAAAACTTATCAAAAATGTTCCCACTAATTTTGTCAAATGAAAGGAAATGTTTTGAAAGCAAGCACTGAAGTCCCACTATATTTTTCGAAAACTTCTACTTGGAGGGAAGAATTTTAAAGAACACAGGTAGTACAAGTTCAAAAATCAACAAAAATATCCAGAAATTGAAAATTAAACAATCATGGAAAAATATTAATTAATAAAAACCTAATTAAATTTTTGGGGTGTTACAACTTCTAAGCTCAAAAGATATAAGTGAATCACATAGAATATTTTAACTAATTATGATGATGGTGTGTATCTCTCAGTGTCACACCTTGTGTTTGTACCACTTTGCCACAATATAATTTTATAAAATTTGGAACCTTTCAGAACTTTTTGGTGTGCTTGTGATGCGTGAATTGATTGCTATTTGCTTGCTTATTTGGGGTTTTTATTTTTGAAAATTCTCCTTCTCTTAGGACTCATCTTATTGCTCAAAATATTTTCCCAATGACCATGCCATGTGTATAAGACCTAAGCTATTTTTATAAAACATTATTTTGGCCAAGAAGCATTTATTTGATTGAGGGTTTTCCAAAACCCCTGAATTGAGGTTTGTACCACAAGTCCTCAAATTGTGTGGATTGTTTTGCCCCAAAAACTTTATTTGGAACCTACATAAGTAAGACTTCCCAAAACCATACAATTATTATTTTAAAGATTATTTTCCTATTATATTTAAAGACATTTTTCTGAGGCTTGAAATGGTCCTTTATTGGGAAAAATTATTATAATGATTTCAAAAATTTGAGAAAAATTAGGGAAGATCATTGGACATATATTTTCCATATATAAGAGTTTCAACACATGGTCATGTTCAAAATATTGGACAAAACCCTTTCTTCCTATTTAAAACTCTTGAGATATGTCTGCTAGAAATATTCTGCATAAATTCAAAGAAAAATCTAGAAAATCACACATGATATATGTGATGATTTTACCAAGTTTCATCCCAATCCAAGTTGATTTGGTTCACCAAAATATTCCAAAACCCTCTTTGTCCACAATCAAATTTGAGCAACTCTACATAGACAAGAATCCCCATTTGAGCCCAAACATTTTGAGCATGCTATAATCACCAAATAGTGCCTACATACCAAATTGTGCATTAGAAGGAATAGTTTTGCATGGTTAGATCTATAGAAACCTTATTCTGCCTATCTCTAGCGTTTTCATGTTTAAATTGTCAACTTTTCTCAAATGAGCTCAAACCTTGTGACCCCTCTCATTTTTACCCACCATCCAATCCTATTATATCTCGGAGTAAGTGGGTAAGAATTGCCATCCTCAAAATTGCATCAAACACCTTCTCGTGGGTTGGTAAAAACCATGGTTTCGCCACTTCTGCAATTCTCCTTCACCCACAATCTTCAAAAGAGCTTCTTCTAGTTACCATTCTCGCAAGGTAAAGATTTCAAGCCCACAGCTAAATGATTGGTGGGGTAAAAAGCCCAATTACCCCTCTAGACAGCCAAGTTGTACCTCCCCCTCCACTCTCCTCTTATTCCAGTGAGATCCTAGAGAATCCAAGGCCCACTCCCTGTTTGTTTATTCACCCTAGACCCACTAGAAAGGAGTGGCCATGGCCACGACACCATGGGCATGCCATGGCATGCCCAAAAGTCCCTCTGGAGCAAGCTATAATGCGCTCCCGCCCTGTAGCAGAAGCCAAATGGCAAGCCCCAACAGCCTCAAGCCTCTCCATAGTGTCCCCCGAGGTGCCCTCAGCGTTTGTGACATGACACCTTGTCGGCCGCCTCCTCTCTCTCCACCTTGCTGTCTCTCCCCGCGCATGCCGAGCGCCGCCCGCTCAGCCAGTGAGTTCACTCACACACCTAATGCCCCTGGCCTCACCCCGGTCCTTTCCTCCCTTCCTCCCATCGTGGACCAACCCCAGGAGCACCTCTCACTAAGCCCCACTGGCCCTTGTTCCCTGTAGCGTGGGCTCGGTCCTCACTGGTGCACCAACGTGTGGTGGACCTCGGCTAGGCTATATAAGCCAGCCCCAAGGCTCTCTCTCCCCCCTGAGCATCTCCTCCACCACTCAATCGACCCTTGGGCCGTGCGCTCCTCCTCCCCTTCTCCCCGTGAGTGGGATCAACCGAAGCCACCTGCTCAATCGACCCTGTGGGAAGCACCACAGTTAGCTCCTCCGCCTCCCTTCGTGCAAGGAACGAGATGATAGGCGGGCACCGCTTATCATCCTCCCTTCTCTCTCTCTTTCTGGCAGATGGGGGCCATGGTCGGGACCAAACGCCCAGAGCACCACATGCACCCCTTCTCCTGTGGGACGAATCCTCTAGGCCGGCTTCGGTTCCTCTTTGTTGCGGCCCATGGTCAACGGTGTTATCTATGTTTTACTATTTTGAAATAACTTCCAAAAATCCCCCAAGGCAGAATACTTGTCCAAATTTAATAATTCAAATTCCTAAATTTTGCTAAAAACCCAAACTATTTAAAAGTGCAACTTGTGCAATTTTTAGGGGAAGTTTAATACACCGTTTCATTTAAAAACCTTGTTAAAACGCTTTCTTTTACATTTAAAACTTCAAAACTAAAAACTAATATTTTTTACAAAGCTTATATTCACCCTAGTATTTTATAAAATTGGTGTGATTGTATTTTTACAAAACTAATATTTTAGGAGGACTTTTTTTCTCTGATTTTGCCGTGCTCGTATATTTGCGTGTTAATTTTGCGACCGTAGATTGCCTTGTTGACGAAGGAGTTGGACCAGAAGACTTTGAAGACCCCAGAGACTTTGTTGAGCTAGGAAAGCAGCCCCTTGACCATGAATTGAAACCCTTTTTGCATGTCATATAGCACCTACTTGTTGCAATGAATCATGATGACTATGGTGACCACCTTTACGGGTGGCCTCCGTTATTTCTTCGTTGATACTTGCGTGACATGACTCTACTCGTGCTTAACATAATATGAGTGAGAAGTAGAAATGGTGCTATGTAAATGATACGCAAATTGGATGGGATTATGCATGGTTATGGAAACAACTGTGTTTTCAAAGACTTTTGGAAAACCCGTCGGGTGGCGCTAATGCTCGAGGGAGATGGTGTTGAGATTAGGTGACCACTTGAGAAAGAAGTAGTGTACAGAGGCAAGATGTGTGTGTGTTTTCCAAACAAAGAGATTTAAGATTTGTCGATCATCCCAACCTTACATCTACAACCATGATTTCTCTTATGGGATGGGGATTTTTTTATTACTGTGGTTGGTACTAGAAAGAAGTGGCGAGAGTGATATGATCACTCTTAATACGGGGTCGTGCCAGAAAGGACAACCATGGATTGTTTCTACAGACACCGGGCACACCGTTGTGTGCCCTCGTGGATGATACTAGTGATGTACGTCATGAGGGGTGGCACCAAAGAGGGGTCTCTTTGTTAGTATCGTCATGGGAAAGGCATTGTTCGGGTACTTACCTCGGGTACAAAAAGTACCGCGAGTCGTGGATTGCCTTGGAAGTGTCCCGAGTCTTGTGGGTAAAGTGTGCAACCTCTGTAGAATGTAAAACTATTCGAATAGTCATGTCCACGGTCCAGGACAGTTGGGTGGTGCTTCTTAAACTACGTTCGATGTTTTCATAAACTTGAATAAGTCCTAGTGAAGCGGCCGAAGGCCCCAGTAAGATGTTGTGCGCGAGGGGAGGATCGCGGGACAGGACCCGCTGCTCGGAGCCGGCCAACCACAAGCGTCTTTCGGTCTCACGTCCCCTTTGTCTTCCTCCCCCGCGAAATCCCCAGGGGAAACTTCTTGACGTGGCCCTACGGAGGCATCGTGAAGTCCACGGTGACGGTTGCTTGTGCGAGCCCCGCCAGGTTGATGCCCTTGAGAGGGCCCCGTCCCAGCCGTCTGGCAGTGGTGCCTCGGGAGCCCGACTTCATTCTTTCGCATCGCCTTCTTTTTCCTGTAATACAACATGCTGGCCCCATAGGGGCTTGTAATATTTTGGGTCGAAAATAAACTTTTCCTTGGTACTTCCTGTCGAGCTCGCTCCTCCTCCTCGGTCATTCCAATGCTTCATGGAGTTAAGGCACAACCCCCCGAGCGTGGGTATGAGGGCTCGTGAGGCACGATGCTCAGGGGCTCGCCTTCTTCGCGTGAGCGTCTCACACGAGTGGTTGTTTCTCGCGGGCCCCATCTCATGAGGCCCCTTGTGGGCAGTACTGCATAGAAAACACCTTGTTTCAACTTGTACAGGCTTGCCATCTTGAATCTGGGTGTTGCGTGAGAAGTATACGCCTCAAGGGCCTTGATGAGGTGATGTGCGCGCGGAGCACGCCCACGAGCCAGAACCCAGTTCACTTGGTTCCCAACACTGGTAGGGCAGACCCAGGTGAAGGAACCGTGCACAGTTCCCATGAGCGTGAGGCCCAGAGTAAGCCAGAGGGCGCGTGCCGGGGGCACTCTTTGTTGTATTTGTCTTCTCCCTAATGTGATGCATGGGGCTTCCACCGGGCATGGTTAGGGTCGCGGTTCGATATTCAGGAGGGAGGAATCGAGCGTGTGTCCCAAAAGAGAGAAGACCAAAGAAAACTCTGCAAAAATTAGAAGACCAAGAAAATCACAAAAACCAAAGACGAACTTGTTTGCAAGTCAAGAAAGAAGGCAAGAAAGATGGTTGCCGTGTCCATCACGGGTTCACCTAAAAGAAATGTGGACCCCAGGGTTTTTCCTCCGTCTTCTTCCTTGTCGCGGAGCATGGGATCTATCACTAGGCGTGGGAGGGGACGCTCCTCCGCAGCCACGACGCGGCTCATAATGGGCTTCCACTTCGGGGGCCCCGGGCGTATACAACCCACTAATTATTACGTGAGAGTGTCACAACCTTCTTCCCTAGCACGGAGCATGAGGAATGCCACTAGGCGTGAGAGGGGAACCTCCTCCATGGCCATGATGCGACTCATCGTGGGCTTCCACTTTGGGTAGCCTGGGCATATACACCAGACTCATTATTACGTGAGAGTGTCACGATCTTATTCCCTAGCGCGGAGCATGAGGACTACCACTAGGCGTGGAAGGGGACCCTCCTTCGTGGCCAAAACATGGCTCATCGTGGGCTTCCACTTCGGGGGCCCTAGGCGTATACAACCCACTCATTATTACATGAGAGTGTCACGGTTTTCCATAGTTGGGTCGCTACCCCAGGCACAAGGCTCAGGAGTTCCTAACCGGGTCTTCAAGTGTGCTTGTGAGGACCAAGCATGAGTGTCGTTCACACCTTATGTATCCCTAGGAGCGTTGTTGCATGCCCCTATGCCACAAGCATGAGTGTCGTTCACAACCCGCGTCATCAGGAGAGTCGCCGCTTGAGGCGGCACGGTGCCCGTCGAGCAGCAGCGCGAGCCGAGTCGTGTCTACTTCATATGTTCGCGATGACTTGTCGAGAGGGCGCGACACTAAGGACCTTGGCAAGATGGCTAGCATGGGTGGCCAACCTACGAGCCACAGCTCGGTCACTTACACTACTAGGGAAAACCCTACCAGTAGCGCTGGAAATATGTGTATCAGTAGCGCTGGGTCGAGCGCTACTGCTATGGCCCTAGAGCTAAATCCTAGTAGTAGCGCAGTTACGGGCAGCGCTACTAGTAAGTAGTATTATCAGTAGCGCTTGTCGGCCCAGCGCTCCTGCTAACTATAGTAGTAGCATTTTCCCCTATAAAGCGCTGCTGCTAAGAAGCGCTACTGGTAAGTAGTTACCAGTGCTACTGCTAAATTTTGTTGCTTTCACAGCTTAATACCCTCTACGTATTTCTGATGTATTTATACAGATTCTATAAAATAGTTTCCTCACATCATGTTAAACATACACTATTCTCACATATCATAGACATACAATAGCCTCGTCATACGATCATCATCATCATCATCATCATTCAACACAAAATATCATCACATAATCTCAAAAATAGCGATACATAAATGCGATCATGTCATGTCTCGAATAAGTGCAATTGCATGGTCATGGAACACCCACAAGTTTCATCATCTCTATATACAACATGATGTACAAGAGAAGAGCGATCAACATGAGGAAGAGCGCGACTATGTAGTACCGACGGTCCCGCCCCTGCTCATGCTGGAGTGTCAACCTGAAGTAACTAGTTTCCGCTGCGGCTGTGGTGTCGAACTCTCTGTGAGTAGCACCCGGGTACCTGTGCACCTGGGCCTGAGCGGCTGGCCAGTGGTCGTAGACTCCTGGAACCCTCCCAACGTACACGAGGTAGTAGTGCTTCGCCATCTCTGATCTAGGTACCTGCATCGTGAGTTGTTGATTTGAAAGATAATATGCAACATAATGTACTTAAGAAAACAAAGAGGCATGATTATCAAAATAAAAGCAACCAATAGTAAACATAAATGACGAAGTTACTCATACCCAAACTAATTAACTAGAACGATCTACGCTAGTTCAGGATCACGGTTTAGTTGCATCACATAGTTTCAAAGTTTTGCCAAAGTTACATCACATTGTCATTGACAATCAGTCGTTCAGGTCCTCGTCCCAATCTTCATAGTCAGCGAGGATGCACCCGAGCTTCGTGAAAGGGTTCATGTCCAGACGCTGAGCGACAAGGAGTGCTCGGACATTAACCCGCGTGATTTCCCCATTGTGGAACATCCCCGTTGGTTCAAGGACTTGCTTCATGATCACTTGGGCTAGTTCACACTTTACGTGATAAAACTCAGCTCGGATTCGATGTTCAGGTGTCGTTCCTATGCTTGTGGCCCAGCTGACAATCTCGGCATCTTCAGTAGTAGATGACATGTGAAGGCGTTGATTATCCCTTCTAAACTCCATCAGGTGATGCATGAGGTAGAATCCATTAGCCGTACTGTTGTTCGGTTGCTGCATGCAGCAGAAGTCAGTCGTATGGACGAAAGCCGGTGCTTTATTCCTGGTCTTTTTCACCTTGATATATCCACCAGTCAGGCGGAAGGTCCACAGGGTAGAGTCGAGAACACTCTTTACGTGCGTGTAATCCTTTTTCTTGAGGTTCTTCGACGAGTCCAAGTAGATAGCATGGGATTATTCCGGGTACAGAACGATGAGGACGGCGCCGCCCCCACTGCGCAAATTAAGTACACCTCAAATTAGCCTCCATGCTTGCAAAGGAATGAAACATGTACGGAAGGATATGCGCGGATGACTTACAAGGGATGATAAGGCAGGAGAATCGCTTCCTTGTCCTTATTAGCGATCATGAAATCGCCGAGGTACTTGCTCGCATAGTCACGGTGCTCTTTGCAAACTTCCAAGAAGTCCTCGTGCATAGAGTATGGGTCCGCGACGCTGATGTATTTGTTTCTCTACGTATTGATGATGGAGTTGAGATACAGCGCATACATGCAGTTGAACTGGAAATCCAGCTTGGTCATGTGGAACATGTTGTAGATGTAGACAAATCGTAGGAGGAACTGATTCGCGGGCCAGGTATTGACGTACATCTTCCCACCCGGCACATGAGCCGCGTAAAGCGAGTATCGTTGATGTTTCGTGGCGAGAAGGTTTTTCTCTCTGGCCAGCACATCTTCATGGAGTCTCTTTAGATCATTGTTCAGTATGTGATCTAGTGCTTTGGCAGGTAGGATCAGTTCGCCGGCGATGTGGACACGCGGCTTACCTTCGACACGTATTATGTCTACCACCAGGGGTTTCAGAGGTGGCTGGCTTCTTGAAGCACCTATGGCGCCTTTAGGTCTCTTGGTCGATCTCTTCCTTTGCTTCTTGGGGGGTGGCGGCAGTAGGCCCACCATACCTTCCCTAACCACCACCCCAAGTGTCCTCGGGGTAAACAGTGGACGGGCCTTGGGGGGTTGCTGGGTAGAGGCGGCATCTGGAAGCGTCTCCTGTGAGGATGGATTGAAGAGAGACTTTTTGCATTCCGCCTTAGAACGTTCAAGCTCTGGCAAATCACGCAGCATCAAGTCATCATCTCCACAGTCATAGCCTGTGTCTTCGGCGTCCTGAGCCATCAATCCATCATAGGCGGCATTGAAATACCGGTTCGGGTCCTCATCATCATCCTCCATGTCATCATCAACATTTGCTTCTTCGACAGCGGGGGCGACATGATCTGGCACTAATGGAGGCTCTCCCTCGCATCATACGCTACCATCATCGGCCACGACAGGTGCAGGTAATTTGATAGGTGGGGTGGTGTTCATACCTTCTTGAGAATTTGGCATTGGCGTGCTACTGGGCTCCTCGAGATGAATAAGAGACTTCGGCCAAGTTAAGAACCAGTTCTTGCATCCGCCAATAAGCGTAAGGGTCTCGTTGTCACCGGCTAGTATCGGAGCAGGTAAATCCTCGAAGCCTGCTAAGACACTGGCCACGTTAACCTTGAAGACACCATCGGGCATCTGTCGGTTGTGGAACATGCGGTCCTTTGGCTTCACAATGGTTACCTTTCCCACAACCACCTTGTGGCCCTTGATGTCATAGAGTAGGGTGCACGGGGTGTCGTCGGCATATATGAAGGAGACATGTGTGCGACATCAAACATCTGAAAGGCAACTGAAACAGAAGACTATAGACATGCTGGTGAAAAGGGTATGACACGTAATTACCGTGAGGGCGTCGAGCTCAGCGAGCGAGGAAGGGCCGCAGAGCATGACACAGACGGAGGTTCGGCTTCTATGAATAGGAACGGGACCTTTTGCGGTTGCTTGCGCAGGTGTTGGTGCTTTGGTGTTCGCCGAGTTGCTTGTGCCAAAGCTGGGAATTGGGTAGTCCTCCGGCCGTGCATTTGGATTGCTCTTTGACCAACTGAAAATTGTCGGAATCAAGCTGGCCACCGCGTCAGTGACCAACCCACTTACTACGTCGACTAACTCTTCTTTGGTCCCAGCTTTGGTCTTATTGACCGCAATCGCGACCTTCTCGTCGATGCTCTCCTGAGTTACGACCAACCGTCTCTTCCTTCTATCCTCTGGCCCCTCGGGGTAGCACGTATTCCACAAGGCACCATCTCCAACACCGTGCACACGTCCATAGGACGGAGGCTTGTCCACCGGGACCTTTTTCAGTATGTTCACGGCCCGGTTGAATGGGGTGTCCCACTTGGGCCTCGCCGACGACTGTGATGACTCGTTGCTTTCGTCTGCCTTTTGGTGCTGCTCTTTCTGCAAAAGAAACGTGGATGGTTTACTA
This sequence comes from Hordeum vulgare subsp. vulgare, assembly GCF_904849725.1. Lineage (NCBI taxonomy): Eukaryota > Viridiplantae > Streptophyta > Magnoliopsida > Poales > Poaceae > Hordeum > Hordeum vulgare. The sequence goes on from NC_058519.1 coordinate 330,117,322, forward strand.
ATGTGACAAAACTCGCAGTCAAATTGATTGGAAGCTAATATGATAATGTGGTAATATAACAAGTACCAGAAGTCTCATGAACTCCCTCGTGTTCGGGTTCGTCTAAAAGACCTTTTTGACTTTGTCCAACTTGTACCGGGCCATGATCGAGTCATGCTCCAACGGGTCGGTGAACTCCGCCAAGGGATCTGGGATCCCAAGACTTTCATGTTCGGCGTCCTCCTTGGCCCATATGTGCCTCTTCCCCTCGTAACCACGGCTTCCAAGGCGGTAGGGAGGCGTGTTCCTGGCCTGGAGCGCCTTCATTTTCTCCGACTTTGCCTTGACCTCTTCTTTTTCGCAATTCAAAAGGAATTTTGCAAAGTCCTCTTCCGTTATTGTCGGATTATCAGCATGAATCTTATACCACGGTTCATCCTTCCCAACGACTTTTTGCACCCGAACTTTCCAGGAGGACAAGTCATTGGTGAACGTCACCATCGCCTTCTCATTTATCCTTGTCATGACAGGGTCGTTCCACGGGTCTTTATGTTCCTTTTCATTCCGGCCGGGGAACATGAACCTATTGTGCAACTTCTTCAGGAGCATGTGCTCCATATGTGGTATCTGCTTCAACCTCTCGTCGTTGATGTTGGTGGTGGTTTCCCTGAGGATGCATCCAAGTTGATTGCCCAGCACTTGCGCGCTTTCTCTGGCGCCATTGGCTCTAACTTCAAGTGGTGAATGTCCGTGACCACAATTTGTCCGATGCCAAGCTCGTTTGATTTTCGTGTCCTCTTCTTCTTCGGTGCTTTACTGGATATGACATCATCGTTGCCGGTCTCGGGGGCGGTGTCGGTGCTGGTGCCGGTGTCGGCGCCAGGGTCAGGATTAGGATCACTGCCGCCACCATGCAACCCCATCTGGTGTTCGTCCAGGTATTCAAAAAAGTGATTTGCTGCCTCCATGGGGTCTGCGGAGTGAGCAGAACCACCCACGACTTCAGTGTCGGTAGACATGTTTCCTATTCAACAATTGTAAATAAAAGATATAATGAAGAGAAAAAAGGGGCCTATATTTGGTCGGAATGTTGATTCATTCCCCTTTCGGTAAATCCTGGGTACTCCATATGTCCTAGTTTCTAGCACAAGTCATTCGGCGTGACCTTTGCTAAAAACTGTACATATGGAGCGCCTGAAATTTGCCGGAACGGAAATGAATGAACATTCCGGCAAAACATAGGCCACTTGGATACCATGAGGATAATAAATGGAATTCTCTTGACACCATCACAAGATTAATTATACAAATATAAACACTATCTACACTAGTTCAAAACACTATCTACACTAGTTCAAAACACTATCTACACTAGTTAAAAAAAATTCATCAAGCACTATCTACACTAGTTCCATCAAGCACTATCTACACTAGTTAAATTTTTTTCCATCAAACACTATCTACACATCAGCCATATGCATGATACCAAAGCAAAACATTTCAAGTTCAGCAAGCTTTGGACCTTGCCGGAGTGGTGGGGGTGGGGGGAGGGTACCTGCTGCTGAAGCGCACCTTGCCGGGGGGTCAGGTACCTGCTGCCGAAGAGCACTGTCAGAGAGAGAGAGAGAGAGAAGGTGGGGGTGGGGGCAGGTACCTGCCGGGGCTTCACCTCAACCCTAGTCGCGACAGGGAGGGGCGGCGGCGCCGATGGGAGAGCTCAGGGTGGGGACGGCGACACTGCGTGCAGTCATGCCGGCGGCGCGGGGAGGAGTCAAGGCGACGCGGGGAGGAGGCAAGGGCAACGCAGGGGTGGACACGGGCGGCGGGGGGGGGGGGGGAGAATTGGGGAAGAAACAGGGGCGGCACGGAGGAATTGGGGACTTAGCGCGCGCGGCGGTTAGCTCAAATTAGCGGTAGGGCCTTTTTAGTTCCAGCGCTACTCCTATAGCCGTTAGCAGTAGCGCTGGAACGAAAAAAGCGCTACTGCTAACATTATTTTTATTATGACTTTATTACTTTCTTTTTATTATGTTTATTTATTACTTTCTTTTATTATGTTTCATTATTACTTCCTTTTTATTATGTTTCTTTATTACTTTCTTTTCTTTTTATTAAGTTTTATTAATTTTGTGTTTACTTTACTTTTCTTTTTATTATTTGTTTTTCTCCCAACGACGATGGTGTCTCCCTCTCCCCCAATGCGTGAATATCATCGGAACCATGCATGTGGTAACATATCATTTGACCGATAACGGTTACTTAAGTGCGTACACAAAATAGATACAAATATATATATGTAGGTTTCTGATCAGCTGCGTCGACAACATTTCACATTGAGCTTCTTCCCTTTCTTGTTTGTTGCCGAGTAATTCAGCCCCTCCTTGTGACTTTTACGGAGCCATGGAGTACGATCTTTCTGCCGCCATGTAGTCTTGATTCTTCTTTTCACGTATGCTTCATCGTCATCGTCATCTTCCCTCATCGGGTCGCCGTATAGGTCGTAGTCTTCCTCATTAGCGACTCCATCCATTCCGACGATGCTCCTTTCTGATCTCCTCACGACTACACGGCTGGGATTGGCGGGGTCGGTTATATAGAAGCATTGTGTCACGTGCTTAGCACGCACCCATGGCTCATTTTTGGCGATGATGTTAACATTCACGGGAGTGCTCTTCGCGTCGGGTATAGACATGGTGGTGAAATACTTGTTTTCTCTTACGATGTCCTTGGTCCATCTGACATGGAACATCGTCGCATCGTGCATTCCAGCATAGTGAAGCTCCGAGATCTCTTCGACCCTTCTGTAGAATGTTTCAGTTGTGCCCTTGGCGTCGGTCACGTATTGAATTGTCACCCTGGAGTTCTGGTAATCACTGTCCATGTCTTTGGCCTCCGTGTAGAATGTGTACCCATTGATATTGTAGGATTGATATGTCGCGATCTTGGGCGCAGGGCCATGTGTTAAGGCGTGTATGAGCAATCCATCCAGACTGCCCTCTTCCGGGGGATTTTCAAGAACTTGATCTTTGAACCAACACAAGAAAGTAGAGTTGTGCTCTACAGTAAATTCGTCGTCCGTCTTGAGCATCCCCTTATCATGGTACTTCTTTGCGATGCTTTCTTTGTGTCGTGCCACATAATCATCTACCACATGTAGGTGCTGTAGCACTACTAAGTTAGCCCTGTCAAAGTCGTTTCGTCGTTCCGAGTAATCCCCATGCAATTCCCTCCGGTCATTGTTATAACCATCTCCTTCGAACTTCCCATCGTGCTTCTTGACGGGGAAACCAACAACAGTGTCTCTGACGCTTATATAATTCTCGCAAAAGGAGATGCACTCATGCGTCAGATACCCCTGGACGATGCTCCCTTGGGGACGGGACTTGTTACGAACGAATCCTTTGATGACCCCATTCATCCTCTCGAACGACATCATGCTGTGAAGGAATGTCGGCCCAAGGTCGATGATGTCGTCCACGATGTGGACACACAGATGCACCGTGATGTCAAAGAACGCGGGCGGGAAGTATGTCTCAAGCTCATATAGTATGAAAACGATCTCTTCCTCTAGCCTTCAGAGCGGCTTCACACTTATGGACTTTCAAGACATAACATCGAAGAAGTTGCAAAGACAAATAAGCGTGTCACGGACGTGCTTGTCCATTATCCCTCTAATGGGAACCGGGAGTATCTACGTCATCATCACATGACAGTCATGAGACTTCATCCCGCTGAACCTTTTCTTCTTGGGGTCTATAAATCTGCTTATCTTCCCACAGTAACCGGAACTAACTTTGATTCCCATAAGGCACTTGATGAATTGATCGATCTCCTTCGGACTTAAGGTGAAGCAGGAAGGGGGGCAATAATTCTCCTCCTTCTCATTGACTTTTCTGCCCCTTTCCCCCTCCTCTGTCTCTGTCTCCATCTCCTCCATCAACTTTTTAGAGTGGATGTCTTTCCTGATCTTCAAATCTTCCAAGTCTTTCATTGCGTTTGGCCCATCCTTGGTTTTCTCTGGCATGTTCATCAGTGTGCCAAGCAAGCTTTCGAGGACATTCTTCGTGATATGCATTTGATCAAGGCAATGAGGCGTGTTGTGATTGGGCCAGTACTCCAAATCCCAGAAAACAGACCTCGTTTTCCATACCTTCACCAGCGGCTCTGGCGCCTTTTTCATGTTTTCTGGCGCGGGGCATTGTTCCCATTTTCTCAACAGCTCTTCAATTTCGGCGCCGCTCCTCTTATGTGGAGGTCCTCGAAGCTCAGCCAACCCATTGAATAGATCTCCATGTTTTCTCCACGGGTCATCCTTCTCAAGCCATCTACGATGCCCCATGTACATGATTTTCCCAGACCAGCCATCTCTCATTGACGTAAGCTGCTGAGACGTTGTATCATCCATGCAGCTTGTGCATCCGCAGTATCCATGGTACATCTGGCCTCAGGTGTACCCGTAACCGAGATAGTCGTGCACCGTCGTCATCAGCGCAACTCTCATATGGAAATACTCTCCTTTGCTGGCGTCCCATGTCCATACCGGTGGTTTCCATAACGTGTCTAGCTCCTCTTGCAGAAGCCTCATATACAGGTTAATACTATTTCCCGGTTGTTTCGGCCCTTGAATCAGCATGCACATGAGTATGTTCTTTTTCTTCATGCACTTCCATGGGGGGAGGTTATACATCCATACAAACACGGGCCATGTGTTGTGGTTGGTATTCTAGTTTCCAAACGGATTCATGCCATCTGTACTCGCACCAAGCATGACGTTCCTTGGATCTTCTTTAGCACATCCATGTACGGTGTTGAATGCTCTCCACTGGCTACCATCTACGAGGTGTGTCAGCCTTGGATCATCTCCATCGTCGGGCTTCTTCCTCTCCGCGTGCCAGCGCATGAGCTTTGCTTCCTTACGATCTACGAAACACCGCTGCATACAGGGAGTGATTGGAAAGTACCATACAACTTTCTGAGGAGCTCTCTTTCCTGCCTTCTTGAAAGTACCACACTGGACAGTTGGTTTTTTCCATGTGCTCCCCTTGATAAATGATGCAATTATTGATGCATGCGTGGTACCTAATGTGCGGCAAATCAAAAAGGCAAACGATTTTCTTGGCCTCCTCGACACTACTAGGACACAGGTTCCCTGCTGGAAGAACTTTATTATGTAGATACTTCAAATGCTCATCGAGGCTTTTGTCTGTTCATTTGTTTTTGGCCTTCGTCTTTAGAAGTTCGAGCGTGAAACTCAAGCGGGTCACCTCGGGATCGCAACCGTCGTACAATGGAGTCCTCGAGTCCACTTCAAGTTGAGCCAGCTTGGCCTCCTCTCTAGAAGCAGCTCTCTCGGTAGTCATACTCTTGCAAAGGAGGTCTTGAACATGAGGGTCTTGCACGGCTACACATAGTAGTGTCGAAGACTGCGGAGTGACCACCGCCTCTTCTCCGCGATGTCCGGACTCTTCATCACCGTGTTTGGAATCTTCTCCGCCGCCGTCATGTCCGGCACCATCGTCTTCATGTCGATCGGTCATCTCTTCCTCTAGCCCCATGTCGTTATTCCCTACCATTTGGACGTCCTCATCATCATCATCATCTTCTTCACTTATCCGCCGAGTATAGCCATCCATGAAACCATTGATCAGAAGGTGCCCCTTCAAAGTGCCACGATCAAAAGGGTCAAAAAGGACTCCTTCCTTGCATCTTGCACACGGACATCTAATCCTAGTCCGATTATTTGCATGCATGTCCATCACCGCGGATTGCATGTGCCGCTCCATTATACGTCTCCAATGTATCTATAATTTTTGATGGTTTCATGCTATTATCCTGTCAAACTATGGATGTTTTGTATGCCTTTTATATCTTTTTGGGACTAAATTATTAACTCAGTGCCAAGTGCCAGTTCCTGTTTTTTCTGTGTTTTTGACCCTTTTCAGAGGAGGATTTTAAACGGAATCCAAACGGAATAAAACTTCCGAAAAGATTTTTTCCGAAACAGAAGAAGATCGGGAAGCTTGAGAACCAAGGTAGGGGGCCACCAGGGACCCCACAAGCCCCCTAGCCACGGCCAGGGGGGCCGCACCTCCCAGGCTTGTGGGCTCCCTGGGCCACCTCTGCCCTAGGTCTTTCGCCTATATATTCCCAATAATTCTGAAAAAAATCAAGAGATCATCGAAAGTACTTTTCCGCCGCTGCAAGCTTCTGTCTCCGCAAGATCCCATCTGGGGCACGTTCTGGTGCGCTGCCAGAGGGGGGATTCGGATACGGAGGGCTTCTTCATCAACACCATGACCTCTCCGATGATGCGTGAGTAGTTCACCATAGACCTATGGGTCCATAACTAGTAGCTAGATGGCTTCTTCTCTCTCTCTCTTGGATCTTCAATACAAAGTTCTCCATGATCCTTATGGAGATCTATCTGATGTAATCTTCTTCTGCGGTGTGTTTGTCGAGATCCGATGAATTGTGGATTTATGATCAGATTATCTATGAATCTTATTTGAGTTTCTTCTGATCTCTCTTATGCATGATTTCGTCTTCTTGTAATTCTCTTCGAGTAGTGGGTTTTGTTTGGCCAGCTTGATCTATGATTCTTACAATTGGAGCGGTGACCTCACCCACTAAGAGAAGGGGTGGCGAGGCATGCATCGTGTTGTTGCCATCAAGGGTAAAAAGATGGGGTTTTCATCATTGGTTTGAGTTTATCCCTCTACATCATGTCATCTTGCTTAAGGCGTTACTTTGTTCGTCATGAACTCAATACACTAGATGCATACTGGATAGCGGTTGATGTGTGGAGTAATAGTAGTAGATGCAGAAAGTATCGGTCTACTTCTCTCGGACGTGATGCCTATATGTATGATCATTGCCTTAGATATCATCATGACTTTGCGCGGTTCTATCAATTGCTCGACAGTAATTTGTTCACCCACCGTAATATTTGCTATTTCGAGAGAAGCCTCTAGTGAACACTATGGCCCCCGGGTCTACTTCACATCATATTTTCAGCCTTACACTTTTTCTTCGTTGCAGTTTCCGCCTTCAGATCTCAATTTGCAATCAATCTTGAAGGGATTGACAACCCCTTTATAGTGTTGGGTGCAAGCTCTTTGTGTTTATGCAGGTACTCTGGAGTTGACGAGATTCTCCTACTGGATTGATACCTTGGTTCTCAAACTGAGGGAAATACTTGCTGATACTGTGTTGCATCACCATTTCCTCTTCAAGGGCAAACCAACGCAAGCTCAAGACACGTCAGAAGGTTTCTGTTGACGTAGCACTCCACCTGCCATCCAGTAACCTTCATGACCAACTGCATGGTATAACAAGCAAAATGGTTATAAAATAAATAATGCATGCATGCTTCAAAGTCATATAAAATTTTGGCATGAGCTTGCCTAAAAAAGGAAATATTGAGTTTGCTCGACATTCACCAAAACGGAAATAAATCGACATTTCAGCAAAACATAAGCAACTCGATCGGATGGCATCTCACACTCGCACAAATCTCTCCATATATGTATCCCAAACACACATATTCTCATTCACACATATATTCCCATTCTTTAAGTGAAGAACTTTTTACTCACCTATATATATCTCCCGAGAGAGACCGATCGAGTGAGATGATGAGAGAGACCGATCGAAAGAGCATGCGTGGATGGCAAAATAGCTAGCAAGATCTAGTTGTTGGGGAGCAGAGGTGAATCTAGCTATCTAACTAATGGAGAGGGAGTTATGGTGGAGGGGGAATTAATATACTAGAGAGGGAGTTATGGTGGGGAGGAGCTGTGAGAGAAGTCATTTTTGAAGGAGAGTTATGGTGGAGGGGGATATTAATGAGGAGAGAAGAGAGGTAGGAGGAAGAGAGAAGAAGAGCAACAATGGTGTGGAGAGTGTGGAGAGGGGAGAGGAGGGGGAGTGAGGTGAAAGTGGGGGAGAGGAGGGGGAGGGGAGGGGGGTGAAAAGGTGGCAGCCGCAACTAGCAGTAGTGCTGGATATCAGTGAGAGTTGCTGCTATTTTATTAGTATTAGCGCTGCGTCAGAGAGAGCGCTACTACTAAGTGCGTTCAACTAGCAGCAGCGGTGCTCCAAAACAAAGCGTTACCGCTAAACACTTAGCAGTAGCGCTGGATTTTGGGCAACACTGCTACTACAGCTACCATCGGTGGCATAGTCTGGTCCCACATTGTAGTAGCGTGTTTTTACAAAGAAGTGCTACTACTAAGGTGTTAGTAGTAGAAGTTAGCTGGAGACGCGCTGCTGCTAATTAGCAGCATCGTTTTTTGTTTTCTAGCGCTACTACTGAGGTCGTTCCTATAAGGTTTTTCCTAGTAGTGTTAGATTTCTCGGTGTTGTGAGGATAAGTCCTACACAGACGACATGTCTAACCCCTCACCGTCGATCCTTCACTGGGCGGTTCCAGGGGTGTGTGAGCCCCCAGCGGCATTGGAGCACCACAACTTAAAGTTTAGACAAACTACACCATCTCAAGTGAAGGTTAATCATGTTCATTACATATTCAGGGGCGATACAAAAAATTAGAAATTGCTTGATTCAAACTACTCAAGAAGTCACCTAGCGGCCATGCTTCCGCGAGAGCATCAGGCCACTTGACAATGTGTGCCGTAGAGGCCTACCCCCGTGGGTGGGGTGACAGCCCGCATGTGAAGCCTCAAGGGCCCGCTGGGTCCTGACACCTCACGAGGCATGTAAGGCCCGCATCTCTTGCATCTTGCCGGCCTCCTGAGGGGCGAACTCCCGTGTCCCTGGTGCTTGGCGTCACAGTTCTAGCTCATGGGGGTGCGCGTCGGGGTGCTCCACCACTTGATTCCCGAGTGGACACTCGTCATCCCGACCAAGCCAATCTGCTTCCAGGCGGAAGCCCCAGAGTCCGGCCCGACGCGGGCGCAGGGAGTGGCCTCCTATGCCGGTGGGAGGCGAGCATCGGCTGGGGGCACGAGGCCTATGGTACAGGTGCCAGCCACGAAACCCTTCGTCTTGTCAGCGCGGACACGGGAACGGCGCCGGATGGCACGCTTGCTGGGGGTAGACCCGAACGCCCGGCAATCCTCCATGTTGTGAGTGTGTGCATTGTGGTAAGAGCAAAACATCCACTGGCTCTCTCGGGTACACCTCCACATGGGCCCGGCAGTAGCCCAAAAGCTGGTTACACGGACCTGGACAGGCAGGTGTACGACATGAGGTGGACCCTACTCGCCCCCCCTAGCTGCGGACCGAGCAGGTCAGTGCGTGGCGGTGGAGGCTGCTCGCTGGCTAAGCCCCCTTCCTGTGACACCAGGGGCCGTAGTGGGGCATAGGGCGCTAGAGCCCTCGTGGCGACAGCGACGAGTCTACGATGTGGTCCGCCCAGCCATCACGCCCTCCGTCCGTAGGGTGATGGAGAAGTAGTTCGCCTACCTGCAGCAGCGCATCTTGCATGTTCAGATCTCCCACACGGACGCAAGCTAGTGAAGATGTCGTGGGAGGCGACGCAAAGCGGCCGCCTTGCCTCACTAGGGCCCCCTGGAAGCCCTGCTACTCGTGGGAAGCACGGGAAACGATGATGGTGGTCGTGACGCTAGCGGGGCGGTAGCGGCCGCCCGACACCGACCACTCGGGGCGGGTGCGGAGAGTGTCGTCCATGGGGTAGGTGAAGCTAGAGCCGAAACTGGAGAGAAAGAGCGGCTGCACCCCTAACCTGGCGCGCCAAATTTTGGAATCGGGGTTGTGCAGACCCAAGAGAAGGTTCCAACTCTCGAGTGCGCTCGCTTTGCTACCCTGTTTTACCTCTCAACTTCATGTCGACTCTCCGGCGGCATGAGCTAATAGAGGTGAACTAGAAGTCACTGTAGTTTACCCAGGTTCGGGCCACCTTGCGGTGTTAAACCCTAGTCCTGCTAGTTTACGGATTTCCTGAGGTGGGAGACGAGTACAAAGGTGGGTTCTATGATTTCCCTCAACTATAGAGGTCGGACCTCTATTTTATACCGGCCTTGGTCCTGTTCCCCCCCCCCCCCCGAAAACACTAGCAGGAAGGGTTGCCACAATGGCCACTTTGAAAGGGGACATGACTACGACATGCTCTAACAAAGGTGGTCTTCACCTGCAAAAGCCCTTTTTCCATGTCGTATTGGTGGGCTCAGGGGTGACCTCCGTCCGGCCGAGCCCCCAACCTTAGTCCTTTTGCATTGATCTACAAACCTTTCGGGGTTGCTTTGGGAATCTGCGGCTGGCTCGACTCCCTTAACACCAAAAGGGGGAAGCTACTCCGTCCGTGCCTGTTGATACGTTTCAAACGTATCTATAATTTTTGATGGTTTCACGCTGTTATCTTGTCAACTTTGGATGTTTTGTTTACCTTATATATCTTTTTTGGGACTAACTTATTAATCCAGTGCCAAGTGCCAGTTCTTGTTATTTCTGTGTTTTTGATTCTTTTCAGATCTGATTTTGGAACGGAGTCCAAAGGGAATAAAACCCCGAAATAAATTTTTCCATGGTTTGGCCTATAAATTGCCTCCCTGGCGCTCCCCTGTCCTAGCTCTTTGGCTTATAAATTGCCTAAAAATCCAAAAAAAATCAGGGCATCCACGAAAACACTTTTCCGCCACCGCAAGGTTCCGTTTCCGCGAGATCTTATCTGGAGACCCTTCCCGGTGCCCTGCCGGAGGGGACATTGGAGTTGGAGGGCTTCTACATCATCAACATCGCCTCTCCAATGACTCGTGAGTAGTCTACTTCAGACCTACGGGTCCGTAGTTAGTAGCTAGATGGCTTCTTCTCTCTATTGGATCTTCAATACAAAGTTCTCCATGAATCCTCTTTGGTGGTGTGTTTGTCGAGATCCGATGAATTGTGGATTTGTGATCAGATTATCTATGAATTATATTTGAGTCTTTGCTGATTTCTTATATGCATGATTTGATATCCTTGTAAGTCTCTCCGTGTCTTGGGTTTTGTTTGGCCAACTAGATCTTTGATTCTTGCAATGGGAGAAGTGCTTGGTTTTGGGTTCATACCGTGTGGTGACCTTCCCAGTGACAGAAGGGGCAGCAAGGCACGCATCGTGTTGTTGCCATCAAGGGTAAGAAGATGGGCTTTTATCGTAGATATGAGATTGTCCATCTACATCATGTCATCTTGCTTAAGGCGTTACTCTGTTCTTTTGGACTTAATACACTAGATGCATGCTGGATAGCGGTAGACGTGTGGAGTAATAGTAGTAGATGCAGAAAGTATCGGTCTAATTGTTTTGGACGTGATGCCTATAGATATAATCATTGCCTTAGATAACTTAACGACTTTGCGCTGTTCTATCAATTGCTCGATAGTAATTCGTTCACCCACCGTCTACTTGCTTTCATGAGAGAAGCCACTAGTGAACACTACAGCCCCCAGGTCTATTCACAACTATCGTTTCCACTTTCACTTTTACTTTGCTTGTTTACTTTGTTGCTTTCAGTTCTCACTTTGCAAACAACCCCTTCATAGCGTTGGGTGCAAGCTCTTTGTGTTTGTGCAGGTACTTGTGACATGACGAGATCCTCCCACTGGATCGATACCTTAGTTCTCAAAACTGAGGGAAATACTTACCGCTGCTGTGCTACATCACCCTTTCCTCTTCAAGGGAACACCAACGCAAGGCTCCAAGGTGGCGGGGAAATCCTTTGCATATTTTCCAAGGAAGTCCCTAAAGGCGTAGCCGTAGCAGCATGATTCCTGGCGCCGTACCAAGGAAGGTCTGTTGTCGCAGTAGCACCTGCTAGCATCGACCCTAGCGCCGCATAGCGGGCTCACATCACCCACATGAGGGGCAAGGTCGTACGGTCCCACCTGGTTACCCTTGACTTGTCTACCCCACGAGGTCCTCAGGTGGTCTCAGGATGCATCTCAGCAGCGAGTTTCTCCTTGAGGCCCTTGATGATGCCTTCTCAGCGCCCTCCTCGCGAGGCAAGGGCCCTCCCGAGGGTCTTGCTTGTTGCGCCCACCGTCAGGCCGAACTGGCCAAGCACAACGCGCCGCGCCTGGGGCTGTAGACCAACGGGCCTGGGTACCCCTGGTCTTAGGGGCCCAACAGTTAGCACTGAGGTAGCAAAGATAGAACGCTTCATAGAAAGACTCTAGCAAGCCCTGTAGTATCAACTTGTTGTCTGCGATAGCTAGAATTTCTTAGAGTTGGTTAATAAGGCCCTCATTCTCGAGGACAAGCGTTGTGCCATGGAAGACACTCGCAAGCACAAGATGATCAGTAAGGGAAGTTCTAGCAACCAGAAGCCTCACCCCTGGCAAGCAGCCCAAGGGAAGCCAACCTACCAGCCTCAACACGCGAGGGCTCCTCCACCTCGTCCGAGCTACCAGCTCAGCAGTATGCCAACCCCGGGCCAACATACAACAATCCTAACAACAACAATGGTGGCAATACCAACAACTTCCCGTAGGTCATGTGATTTGGTTGTGGTCAGCCTGAACACATCTCAAAGCAGTGCCCCAACAAGAAGTCAGATGCATAGCTCCCCAATGTGCCAAATAGAGGACAAGGCTGTGGAGCGCCAACAAGGAACCAAGCTCCCGGCAAACCAGCCCAGCAATGGCAAGGGTCCTGTGAATCATATCACCGTTGACGAAGCTCAGGAGACCCGAATGTCATACTGGGTACATTCCTTGTCAACTCAACCCCAGCAACAATTCTGTTTGATTGTGGTGCCTCGCATTCTTTTGTTGCCTAAAATTTTGCACTAGAGAGTGGTTTGAAGCTTACACCTCTATGAAGTCACATGATGGTACAAACCCCGGGGTCATTATTAAGGACCAAGGTAGGATGTAAAGGAGTTGGGATTAAAATCAATAGGGTAGACTTCCTAGCAGATCTTATCATCCTAAAGTCGCAATGCTTGGATGTGATCCTTGGCATGGATTAGTTGACCAAGCACCAAGGCTTGCTAGACTGTTCTAAGCGGATTGTTACCATGACCAATAGCCAAGAAGTTGAAGTCAAGTATGTTCCTAACTCTACCTCTACTCAAGCCCCTCACGTCAATTTTCTGTCAGACATTGAGTTGGATCAAGTGCGAGTGGTATGTGAATACCCATGTGTCTTTCCTCATGAGCTGTCCAGAATGCGTCCTAACTGTGACATTGAGTTTATCATTGAGCTAATGCCTGGAGCAGGACCTATCTATAAGAAGCCCTAAAAAATGGGATCCGAAGAGTTGGCTGAACTGAAGAAGCAACTAGCACAACAACTCTGAAAAGGATTTATTCGCCCTAGTTCCTCACCTTGGGAATCGCCTGTCCTATTTGTGTCAAAGAGGGACGAGACTATCAGACTCTGTGTCGATTAGTCTTCTCTCAATGAAGTCACAATAAAGAGCAAGTACCCACTCGCCAAGATTTAAGACCTGTTCGATCAGCTGAAAGGTGCCAAGGTGTTCTCCAAGATCGACCGCAGGTGTGGGTACTACCATTTGAAGATCAGACCCCAAGATGTCCCGAAGACGGCATTCGTGACCAGGTATGGCCTGTATGAGTACACAGTCATATCATTTGGGTTAACCAATGCCCCAACCTACTTCATGTACGTCATGAACAAAGTCTTCATGAAGTATTTGGACAAGTTTGTCATTGTCTTCATCGATGATATACTCGTCTTCTCCAGGTCTTGAGAAGAGCATGAGCAACACTTGAGGATGGTCCTCGATAAGCTTCTAGAGCACGAGCTTTATGCCAAATTCAATAATTGTTAATTTTGGCTGCATGAAGTTGGGTTCTTCGGTCATGTGTTGATGGCAGAAGGATTATCAGTGGATCCGGTCAAGATTGAAATCCTAACTGATTGGCAATCTCAAAGCAATGTGAAGGAAGTCAAAAGCTTCCTCAGACTCGTGGAAGATTACTTCAAGTTCGTTGAAGGATTCTCATGCATTTTTTGACTTATGACTCAGCTCTTGAAGAAGGCCACGAAGTTCGAATGGACACCGAAGTGTGAGGAAAGCTTCCTAGAACTCAAGAAGATATTGACAACGGCCCCAGTTTTGGCCACCCCCGATATTCCCAAGAAGTTTCTGATATATTGTGATGCATCAAGAACCGGGCTTGGTGGTGTTCTAATGAAAGAAGGCATAGTTTTAACATATCTATCCACACAGCTACGACCTGAAAAAGAGAATTGTGCTAATCAAGATCTTGAGTTGGCAGCAGTGATTCATGCCTTGAAGACATGGCAACATTACCTTCTAGGAAAGCGATGTGAGATATACACAGACCACAAGAGTTTGAAGTATATTTTCACTCAAAAGGAATTGAACAGGAGGCAAGGAAGATGGTTGGAGTTGATCAAATACTACGACCTCTGTGTTCAATACCACCCCGAAAAGGCCAATGTGGTAGCGGATGCCTTGAGCAGAAAGGCTTGTTCCATGAATGTTATGATTAAGGAAATGCTACCAGCCTTGTATGAGGAACTTGAAAGCTTTGAGTTGGAGCTCGTTGCACAAGGATTTCTAGCCAACCACGAAGCGAAGCCTACATGGATGGACCATATCAAGGAGGCTCGGAAGGGATACATGAGCATCAAAGGCATCAAGAAGAAGATCGGGAGAGGCAAGGCCCCAGGATTCTCAGTGGATGGACAAGGAGTCGTATGCTTTGGGAATCGCATATGCGTACCCATCAAAGTTGAGCTCAAGAACCTGATCTTGTAAGAAGACCATGACACTCCATATTCTGTCCATCCAGGAGGAACCAAGATGTACCAACACCTCAAGGCAAGATTTTGGTGGCATGGCATGAAGATAGAGATAACTTCTTATGTTGCTAAGTGTGACATATGCGAGAGGGTCAAAGTTGAGTATCAGTGACCCGCTGGACTGTTACAACCTCTCAAAGTGCCTGAATGGAAGTGGGACAAAGTTGGGGTGGACTTCATCACTGGATTAACCAGGTCCAGCAAAGGACATGATTCCATTTGGGTCATCATCGACCACCTAACCCAAGTAACCCACATCATCCTAGGTGTTTATAAAATCATCACCTATTTATCTATCCTTAGTTAACATTTTTCCTATGCTATATTTTGGTGGGACCAAATAAATAGCTACTTTTACTAAATCATCACCTACTTATCTAGCCTTAGTTAACATTTTTCCTATGCTATATTTTGGTGGGACCAAATAAGTAGCTCCTTTTCCCATTTAAGTCATCTTAGAAAAATCATAGGGACCTCATCCCAACATCAAATATAGTGAAACCAATTCCTAGACTTTTGTAGACTTCACTCATTTAATAGTTGCATCACTCATTTTTATAAAAAAATCTATAGACTTCTTATAGGATCATCATTAACCTCCATTTCCACTTACGGAAACTCCCATTGATCCAGACCTAGTAAAACCTCTTTGGTTATTTTTCTTAGAGCCACAGGTGTCCTATAAAAATAAAACCCTTATTTTAGAAGCCTTTTATTTCTCTGCTTGTTGTGTTGCCTATTACGAGTGTTTCCGATGATAGTTGATGAAGCAAACAGAATGCTCGGAGTTAAGCTAGAAGCTTGTGAACACCTAGACGCTTTGCTGAACCACGCAAGCAACCCCTTGACCATGACTATGAAACCCTTTTATGCATGTCATATGGCATTTTATTGTTTTGCATCTGAATCTTGTTCAATTGGTGACCACCTTGGTGGATTGTCTCTGATATTTCCTCGTTGATCCTTGCACTGAGCATGACCCTACCATCCCATCAGGGTTGTGCGGGTGGGAAGTAGTTAGGATGCTATGTAGATGCTACACAATTGGGATGGGAATATGCATGGTGTTGGAAAAAGGAATTATTTCAAAGACTTTTTGAAAACGCGTCGGGTGACACTAATGCCCGAGGGAGATGGTGTTGAGATTAGGTGACCACTTGAGAAAGAAGTGGTGTACCAAGACAAGTTTTGTGTGTGTTTTTTGAAAATGGAGATATTTAAGATTTGTCGACCATCCTAACCTTACATGGGTGACCACGATACCCCTTCATGGGACGGGGCTTCATTGATTACCTTGTTCGATGCTAGCAGAGCCTGCATTACTAGTGGCAAGAGAGGCGTGGTCACTCTCGATACAGGGTCATGCATAGTAGGGCACCCATGGGGTGATTTTACACACATGGGGCACACCATTGAGTCCCCTCTTGGATGGTATGATGTGGATCGAGTCTCGTGTGATGTACATCATGAGGGCCACGTACCAAGGAGTGGACTCTTTGTTTAATGTCACCAGGGGAAAGGCATGGTTCGGGTGCTTAAATCGGGTATGGAATAACTCACGAGTCCTGGATGACACGGAAGTTCCCCGAGTCTTGTGGAGACAGCGCGCAACCTCTGCAGATTGTAAAACTATTCGTATAGCCGTATCCACGGTCAAGGACAGTTGGGTGGTGCTTCTTAAACTACATCCAATGTTTTCACAAACTTGGTGTGTGTGTTGGAAAGATGATACTTGAGCTAAGTCAGATGACTTGACATGATGAATGAACATGAGATGTTTAATTCCCTGCTTTTATTCATATCTATAACTTGTTCATATGGATATCTTCAATCTAGTGTTGTATCATGTATTTTTATTGCCTTGTTCCAAACATGGGTTGCTTGTGAGTACATTCAAGATACTCATTGGCTTGCCACTGGTTATTTTATTGGCTAGGCATGAGAGAACAGGATATGATGAAGAATACTTTGGTGACGTACGTGCGAGCTAGGATGCTTCGCAGTTAGAATGTCTATAGGGTTAAGGCTGATGGCATGGGTTCACACTATAGACGAAGATTTCTACTTCAAATATAGGAAGACTTGGCCATGGAGGCCTTATCTGAGTAAGACGGTACAAAATGGATGTAAGACTCTGGTTATTCAGTTTCTGCGTGTTCAGTGAGCATTGATCTCTGGGTCACTGTGCACGTTCATTCAGTGATCATTCATACGTCTCCGTCGTATCTATAGTTTTTGATTGTTCCATGCCAATATGATACAACTTTCACATATTTTTGGCAACATTTTATATGATTTATTGGACTAACATATTGATCCAGTGCCAAGTGTCTCTTCCTCTTTGTTGCATTTTTTTTGTTTTGTAGAATATCCATGTCAAACGTAGTCCAAATGCTATAAAAAATTATGGAGAATTATTATGTAATATATGTGATTTTTGGGAGGTTGCATCAACGTAAACGGAGGACCACGATCTCCACTACCCACCAGGGCAGGGCCCATACCCCCTAGCGTACCCCGCCCTCTAGTGGCCACACCATGAGTCGGTTGTGGCTCTTCTTCAGGCGCAAGAAAGATAATTTATGGTAAAAAAATCATGTAAAAATTTCATCCTGATTTGAGTAACGAATCTCTGAAAATTTAAGAAATAGTGATGGGCCAGAAACTAGGAATGTGAAACAGAAGAGAACAGAGAGGGAGATCCAATCTCGGAGGGGCTCCTGCCCCTCCGCCTCCATGGAGGCCATGGGCCAGAGGGGGAAATCTCCTCCCATATAGAGGGGAGGACAAGGAAGAAGAAGAAGGAGGTGACTTTCTCCCCCTCTCTCCCGGTGGTGTCGGAGTGCCTCCGGGGAAAGGAGCATGACGACGATCTACATCAACAATCTTGCCATTGTGAACACCAACTCTCTCCCCCTCTATGCAACAGTGTAACATCTCTTTTCCCACTTTAACTCTCTACTTAAACATAGTTCTCAACACTACATACTATTTCCGAATGATATGTGGATATCCTATTGTGTTTGAGTATATCCGCTTGTGCTACGGGTTAATTGTGGTACGATGTTATTGATATGAGTTATGTGTTTATATGATGTTGTCCTAAGGTGCCTTCTGTGAGGTGAACACGTCAAGGATACACGCTGGAGGGTTTGCAATATGTTCATGATTCGATTATAGTTGCTGGTGAGAGTGAGACAAACTTACACCCGAGTAAGGGAGTTGTGCACGTATGGGAGTAAAGAGGACTTGATGTTTCATGCTATGGTTGGATTAACCTTAGTGATTTCTAGTAGTTGTGGATGCTTGCTAAAGGTCCAATCATAAGTGCATATGATCCAAGTACGGAAAGCGTGTTAGAGTATGCCTCTCAATGTTCCACATGATAAGTATCTATCATGTTATATTCAATTCCTTATTGACAATATTTTTCTTGCATTTCACAAAAAGAATTCTACAAAACAACATCTAACTTTTATATAATTGTTCTTTATTATCTTGCTAACCTAGCTATTGCACCTACTAAGTACTTCTAGTTTTATTCTTGTTTTAGGTAAAGCATACATTAAGTGTGTGTAGAGTTGTATCGGTGGTTGATAGAACTTGAGGGAATATTTGTTCTACCTTTAGCTCCTCTTTGGGCTCGACACTCTTATTTATCGAAAAGGTCAACAAACGATCCCCTATACTTGTGGGTTATCAAGAACTTTTTCTAGCCCCATTGCCCGGGAGCAATAACGTGGGGTGAATATTCTCGTGTGTGCTTGTTTTGTTTATCACTAAGTAATTTATATTTCTGTTATTAGTTGTTTATATCTTTAGTTATGGATATGGTACATGGAAGACCAAAAAAATAGTTGTACTTGCTACTCATGGAGATGGGGAACCTCCTAAAACCCTCAATGATGGTTATGTGCAAAACATTAAATACTACTTTGATAATCCTGAGAATTGCCCATTGAACTTGATGATGGGATACACATTGGATCAACATGAGTGTTTTAGGGATTATTGCTTGACTCGAAAAGGGAAACACTTATGGGATCAAATTAAAATGTTGGATTGGTATGCCAGGAATTTATGCTTGAGGTGTGATTATACTTGTTTCTCTAAGATGGAGACTTCACACCTTCCCTTTCAATGTGAATTTAATGATAATGACACTTTGGCCCATTATGCTAAGCGTATATAAGATTACTATGATTTGGAACAAATAGAGGAATTTGTTTCTTTCAAGGGTGCATATGAAATTGCTTCTTTGATTGAGAAGTATGATTCTATTCCTTACAAATCTGAATATTTGCCATAGTTAAATATTGTTATGAGAATTATGAATATAATGCAGGTATTAATGAATCAATTGAAAGAATGACGACTCCCTTGGAAGAGATTAATATTTTACAGGATTCTATGGAAGAAGAAATATGTGAAACTGTGAGCTCATTGGATGAAAAAGATGAGCAGGAGAGCGGAGAACAAAAAGAGGAAGAGCGGATTAGCTCCACGTGCCCACCTTCTAATGATAGTAAATTTTCAGCTCCTACATTGTTTAATTTCTCTTCACACATGCCGAAGGATGAATGCTATGATGATTGCTATGATCCCTTGGATTCATTTGAAATATCCCTTTTTGACGAACTTGCTACTTGTTATGCTTGTGGCCATGATGCCAATATGAATTATGCTTATGAAGATGAACTTGATGTAGTTCCTTATGTTAAGCATGAAATTGTTGCTATTGCACCCAGACACAATAGTCATATTATATTTTTGAATTCTCCCACCTACACAATATCGGAGAAATTTGCACTTATTAAGGATTATATTGTTGGGTTTGGGTTTCAACACTATACATGATGATTTTGATGAATATAGTATCCATGTGATTGCTGCACCTACTTGGAATTATTATGAGATAGGACTAGACCTCCACCTCTTTATGTTTCCAACACGATAAAAATTGCAAGAAACTACTTATGTTATGTATTGGCCTTTACTTGATGTGCATGAATTGTTCTTTTTTCACATGCTGATGCATAGGAAGAGAGTTAGACTTTGTCATCACAATATATATATCACTTTATGCTCACTACTAAATTACGAATCATTGTTAATTAAAATTGACTTTGATATACCTTGGGATTCGGGTGGATCCATTACTTGAGCACTTTATGCCTAGCTTAATGGCTTTAAATAAAGCACTGCCAGGGAGACAACCCAGAAGTTTTAAAGAGTAATTTATTTTTGTTGAGTGCGTCTAAAGGTTTATAAACAAAAAAAATAGAGGGGAACTTTAAACCTTTTCAAAAAGAGAAGCGATTGGAATGTTATGCATTGGAGAAGTGAGGGTCGACCTTAAATACTTGTGTTCATGCTCATGGAAACAATGTAGATATTTTCACGAGTTTCTCACAAAAATAATTATCCCCTTGTACAAATCCATTGTATTATAAAAATAATGTGCCAAGATTTTCCTTTAGGATGATTAGATTGCTTATTGGTATGTGCGACGCAAAAAAAAGAAACTTCGGTTGTAGTGCGTGAATTTACATTTTTTTTACTAGGATGTTGAAAGTTTTCGAAATTCATACACAGTAATTCTATGAAAAATTGTTATTTAGTTCTAATTTTTAAGAATATTTTAAGTTATAGAAGTATGGTCAATGTTCAGATTACTACACACTGTCCTGTTTTTGATAGATTCTGTTTTTGATGCATTGTTTTGCTTGTTTTGATGAAACTATCGATTGTATCGATGGTATAAGCCATGGAGAAGTTATTTTGCAGTATCTCTAATGCAAAAACAAAAATATGAATGGGTTTGCAATAGTACATAAGGTAGTAAATTGCATTATTATACTAATGGATCTCACGAGTTTTCTGTTAAGTTTTGTGTGGATGAAGTGTTCGAAGTTCGAGGAGGTCTCGATATGAGGAGATGGAGGTGAGGCAAGAGTTCAAGCTTGGGGATGACCAAGGAATACCAAGTAAATATACAAGGACACTCAAGCATCTTAGCTTTCGGATACCTCAGAAGGCATCCCTTGTTTCTTCAACAAGTATCGGTATGTTTTCGTCTTTGTTTCGTTCATGTGATATGCGTAAATCTTGGCGCATCTTTTGGGTTTCGTTTTCACTTTTATTTTATGCACCATGCTTGTATGAGATATTCTATTGTTGATTTATAGAATGCTCATTGCACTTCACTTATATCTTTTGAGTATGGATTTATAGAATGCTTCATATGCTTCATATATCATTTGATTTTTGTATTGCCTGTTTCTCTACATATAGAGAAACATTATTTGTAGAATGCTCTTTTGCTTAACTTATATTTATTAGAGCGTAGTCTTTTGTAGAAAGAATTAAACTATCATGCTTCACTTATACCTATTTAAAGAGTCAAAAAGAATTGGTCATTTACATGGTTAGTCATAAAATCCTACACAAAACTTGTAGAGCACTAAGTATGATATGTTTGATTCCCTCCAATAGTTTTGCGACAATAATATAGTAATATGTGGGTGCACTAGTTGATGATTGCGGATTAGTAAGAATATTGATGTTAAGGTTTGTGATTCCCGAAGCATGCACGAATAGTCTTTGGTTATGCGATGAAGTTGGAGCATAATTGATCCTTGATTGAAATACTTTGTGTTGTCATAATCGGAGTCATGTGATGGTTAATTCCTCCCAACCTTCTCCATAGGGTCATGCGAGTAGTGCTTTTCTTCAAGAGATCTAATAAAAACTTGCAATAAGAATGTGAGTTCTTTGTGACTAATGTGAATCCATGGATATACGCACTCTTACCTTTTCACAATTTGCTAGCCTGTACGACACCATGCATTGCCTTTCTCACCTCGAGAGTCGGTGTAAGCTTCGCACGTGCATCCAAATCCCGTGATATGATACGCTCTATCAGACATAAACCTTATTATATCTTCCTCAAGATAGCCATCATAGCTACCTATTAAGGCATTTAAATAGCCATTCTTAGATATATTGCCATGCAACTTCCATCGTTTCCATTTTGATGACTTGAGCATTCATTGTCATATTGCTTTGCATGATCGTAAGATAGCTAGCATGATATTTCTATAGCTTGTCCATTTTTTATGTCCATACTACAATAGATCATGGCACATTATGGTACACTGCCAGAGGCATTCATATAGAGTAATATTCTATTCTAGGTATAGAGTTGTAATATTGAGTTGTAAGTAAATAGAAGTGTGATGATCATCATTATTAGAGCATTGTCCCATTGAGGAAAGGATGATGGAGACTATGATTCCCCACAAGTGGGGATGAGACTCTCGACGAAAAATGAAAAACGAGGGAGGCCAAATGAGCCCGCCACAAAAAAAAGAAAGAAAGAAAATGATGAGAGAAAAGAGAGAATGGGCATGCTAATTCCACACATGTGCCTCAAAGTGGCACCATGTTCTTCATATAGAGAGTCTCTTGTTTTGTCACTTCCATATGCTAGTGGGAATTTTTCATTATAGAACTTGGCTTGCATATTCCAATGATGGGCTAGCTCAAATGCCCGAGGTCTTCATGGGCAAGCAAGTTGGATGCACACCCGCTTAGCTTCAGTCAATCTTTCATACACTCATAACTCTGTGCATCCGTTGGATGGAAATCCCTAATCCTCGCATTGATATCTATTGATGGTCATCTCCATAGCCCGTTGATACGCCGAGTTGACGCGCGACTTTCTTCTTCACGTTTACCCCTTTGAAACCTACCAGTATATTCTATTCCACCTTTATGCTATATCCATGGTTGACGCTCATGTATTGAGTGTGTAGTAAAAAGCTGAAGTACATTAAAAAGTATGATCGAGTTGCTTGATTTCACACCGGGGTGCTCATGATTTATACCTATGCCAGGAAGACCAAGCACAACAGACTAAATGATTTTATAGGGATAGCTTTCTTTAGCGTTGATATTTTGAAAGACATGATTGTTTCTTGGGATGCCTGAGTGTTAATGTCTGAATGTTAAATGCTAGACTATTGCCTTGAATAACTTGTATCTTAATATTCACGCCATGATTAGATATATGATCAAGATTATGCTAGGTAGCATTCCACATCAAAATTTATCTTTTTATCATTTACCTACTCACGGACGAGCTGGAATTAATCTTGGGATGCTTGTATGTCTATGCTGTATCTATATTTTTTTATTGTTCCATGCCAATATTATACAACTTTCAAATATTTTTGGCAACATATTATATGATTTATTGGACTAACATACTGATCCAGTGCCAAGTGTGAGTTCCTCTTGGTTGTATGTTTTTTGTTTTGTAGAATATCCATATCAAACAAAGTCCAAACACGATAAAAACTTGCGGAGAATTATTTTGGAATATATGCGATTTTTGAAAGGTGGAATCAACGTAAAAGGAGGCCCACAACCTCCATTACCCACCAGGGCGCTACCCATACCCCCTCGTGCGCCCTGACCTCTAGTGGCCACACCATGAGTCGGTTGGGGCCCTTCTTTAGGCGCAATAAATATAATTTATGGAAAAAATCATGTAAAAGTTTCAACCCGGTCGGACTTACGGACCTCCGGGAATTTAAGAAACAGTGAAGGGCCAGAAACCAGGAACACGAAATAGAAGAGAAAGGAGAGGGAGATCCAATCTCGGAGGGGCTCCTGCCCATCCGCCACCATGGAGGCCATGGAACAGAGGGGTAACTCTTTTCCCATATAGGGGGGAGGCGAAGGAAGAAGAAGAAGAAGGTGGGCGGCTCTCTCCCCCTCTCTCTGGGTGGCGCTGGAGTGCTGTCGTGGCAAGGAGCGTGATGGCGATCTACATAAACAAAATTACCGCCGTTAGAACCAACTCTCTCCCCCTCTACGCAGCAGTGTAACACATCTTCTCCTGCAGTAACTCTCTACTTAAACATGGTGCTCAACACTACATACTATTTCCGATGATAGGTGGTTATCCTATGATGTTTGACTAGATCCGTTTTGTCCTACTGGTTAACTATGATACGATGTTATTGATATTAGTTGTATGTTGATGTGGTGGTGTCCTATGGTGCCTTCCATGATTCACACACGTGGAGGATACACGCTGGAGGATTTGGAATATGTTCATGATTTTCTTATAGTTGGTGGCGAGAGTGACAGAAACTTACACACAAGTAAGGGAGTTGTGCGCGTATGGGAGTAAAGAAGACTTGATGTTTAATGCTATGGTTGGGTTTACCATAATAATTTCTAGTAGTTGTGGATGCTTGCTAGAGGTCCAATCATAAGTGCATATGATCCAAGGACAGAAAGTGTGTTAGAGTATGCATCTCCCTCATTGCACATAATAAGTATCTATCATGTTATATTCAATTGCCTATGGACAATCCTTTTCTTGCGTTACACAAAAAATTTGTACAAAACAACATCTAACTTTTATTTACTTGTTCTTTGTTATATTGCAAACCTATCTATTACACCTACTAATTACTTCTGGTTTTATTATCGTCTTAGGTAAAGCAAATGTTAAGTGTGCATAGAGTTGTACCGGTGGTCGATGGAACTTGAATGAATATTTGTTCTACCTTTAGCTCCTCGTTGGGTTCATCACTCTCATTTATCGAGAAGGGCTACAAACGATCCCCTATACTCGTGGTTTATCAATCACGACTTATGAGTCGGGGTCCCCACAGAACTGGTATTAGAGCCATCCTGACTATAGGAAGCGCTTAGTTCGCATGGACAGTAGTTAGGACGAAACTATATTCTAGACCCTTCAATATCACTTACAAAACCTCTATTTTTCTTACCTCTTCTAAGTATTAGAAGCAAGAGCACTTCCACCCTTACTCTCTTGACTCCCCTCATCTTCTTTTCCAAAGCATGCAAATGATCGGTGGCACCCTTATGCCCGTGACCACTGGATTCCTTGAAATCCTCGTGGTAACTTGAAATGAAGCGACCTTGACAAACGATTACCCTCATATTTTGGAAGATAAGGTTGGCAACGCTACGACAAGATGACACCAACAGAAGTTACCTTCTGGAGGGAGGAGGACATCAAGACTCAGAAGATGGTGGAACCGACGACACTGTCCGAGAGTGATACAACCTTGGCCTACAATGATCAGGATGTAAGATATGCAAGATCATGATTGCATCGCTAATAGAGCGACCCCGTCCTTATTGTTGTTTTTGACAACCAACAATGGATGAGAACATTGCCATTTGTTCTGCCTCACCATAGTGAACAAGAAAACGATTCTCCTCATCCCCACTCTTGGTGTCGATAATGTCACCAACATAACCAACATGTCGGAACTCTATCATGCCTTGTCCATGACATTGCATAAATGATCGCCCACTCGAAACTCTTGACGCCTTAGTGTAAGTGCATCTACTGACCCCTTAGTGATTTTGGTGGGTTCAAGACTTATAGGTTAAGAGACTGATATGTTCATAAGTGTACACAGGCTCTATAAGTCGTTGAGGAGTTTGAGTTATTCTATGAATATCGACCCCTTAAAATGTATGTCTTCAGGTGAAAACTTTGGTCATTCCTTGAAGACTTTGATCACGAAGAAATTGCGAAGAAATTGATATTCCTCATGAATATATTGAAGATGAGGAATTCGGTGGTTCCTGAAGAAAATACTCCGAAGATTTTGAAGCCTGAAGGTTTACTCTTTCTCGTTTATTTTCTTGATTCCCGAGTCATAGGAACACCGTAATGTTAAAGGGTGTCGAGGTAAAACTATGGAAAGAATTTCCTCATGATGCTCCGCCCAAACCTACACCTACCAAATCCGGAAGGTGAGGAACATCAGAGACATGAGGACTTTCATAGTTGAAAGTTCCGACCGTTGCGGCGTCACGTGCCACCTGTCCCATATCTTATCCACCCAACAGTCATATCATTAAGGGAATTTATGTCAAATCATGCCAGGATGCTCCCGGGCTATAAATAGCCACCCACACAACCACTAGCTGGTTGGCTCCTCCTACAGAAACTGACAGTTGTTATTTAGTGCAACCCAAATTCCTCAAAGCCTTTGAGCAAAAATCATCAAGTGAGGAAATACCCCAAACACCCAAACCCAAACCAAAACCCAAGTGATTGAGCATTAGTGAAGAAGTTATTCCTGTGTGGAACCGACGCTGTTACCATTGAGGACTGTGCATCCTCTAGACGGCAAGGCGTCATGGTCTAGAGCATCTAGAAGTGAATTGTGGATCGCTGGGTGACCGAGTTTGTGAGGGTTTAGAAGTCTGCCCTGAAGACATACCACGAGTGTTGGGCGAGGACTATGTGTCCTTATCTAACGGAGAATAGGGTAGGGACTATGTGTCCCGGGACTATGTGACATTTGGTTTCAATACCAAACCGCTCCAAACCAGACGTACAACTATCACAACAGTTGGAACAGGGTCATCAATAACTGTCTTCATCGAGCTACTGGTTCTATTTCCTCAACTCCTTTAATTTACCCAATTGCATGTTGAAGACTTTTAGTTGTACCGTTTGAAAATTTTAACTCAGAAATTTCGCTAAATTCCTCACCTCAAATTCTTCACCTGAGTTATTCTTCACCTGCTTATCGTGTACTCTTGACCTGTGTAGACCGATTCTCTTAACTCAGGCTGAGTACTTTGTTGTAGACGTTTTTGCACTTCTGACTTTGTACAATTTCCGCTGCACACAGTTCATGACTGAGGATTTTCCTCACTAGGATTTTCCTCGGTTTTGAAATTGTAAAAATCGCCTATTCACCCCCACTCTAGTCAATATAACACACTTTCAATTGGTATCAGAGCAAGGTACTCCCTTGTTCTATGTGATTTTGGTTTAACCGCATGGAGTTTTAGTTATGTCGACTGCAGATATGATCAACATTACTGCAGGTTTTCCTACCTTCGAAGGAAAGCGCTTCCCCTTGAAACACCCTGATTTTTCAAACCTTTTCTTTTTAAAGTATTTTTGAAAAGCACTTGAAATTTGGTGGACTTTCAAATTCTCAAAGCAAGTTGGATTATTAAATATTTGAATTCTTGTCTCAAACAACCCAAAACCATTTGCTTCTTATTAAAACCTTTCTGAGATTTATTTGCAATATTTTATTTCATCAAAGAATTCTCTTTTTCTATTTTGGGAATTATGCCATCACTATGGGTTGTGAAGCAACCTATAACTTCGATGAGCTTCAAGACCCAAAACTTTTGCAGCATCTTCTCGATATCATATGATTTCAAAATATTCAAAAATATTTCTCTGTCCAATGGAGAATTATGGCCAGAATAATTATTTATTATCTGACCAGAGTTATCCCTTTGTCAAGCAACCCTATGATTCTGGTTTTGAAAAATTCCAAATAAATTCATGTAGTTACTAGCGATCATATATGGTTCCAATATGTAAAAACATCGCATAGCCCAGTACAAATTTTGAGCAAAAACACTGTGCTAAGTTTCTGCTAAAATAGGACCTTTGTGAAGGAAGTGCTAGCTAGGAGTGCACAATGGAGCTACAAATCTTTGGGCATGTGTGTACTACCAAATAACACTTCCCCACCAAAAGAAACTGGTAGCAAAGCTTGCAATTGAGTGCTAGGAGCTCATTTGTGTTCTCGACCAGAAAGGTGGTTTACAAAGGAACTATATTCATTTGATCTTCAAACCTTGCCAAATTTTGCCAGTTTAGAGTCTATTATATGCTGATTCTCCTAGACATCCTATCTTGCTCTTATCCCATCCCTGTTGAGCTCTAGATCAACCCATAGTCTGCTGGCAGAACCTGTTGATGATGTTCCTAGTCACAGCACAGCTTGTATGCTCAAGCAAGCAGTGGATGGTGACTGATGGAAGGCTGGTCAATGCAATAGAGAAGGTTTCTAGGCTTGCGTGGCGTCAAGGTGGCCACAACCATGGTGATCATGGTGCTGGCATGCCACAGTGCGCTCTGCGCAGCTCCAGTGATAGCCGAGCCGTCCCGAGCCGTCAATCGCTGCCCCCCTTGTCCGAAGCGCCGACGAGGTCCCTGGTAGCCGCGTGGCATCTCCCGAACCCTCTGGGTCACCGGAGAACGCCGCCGTCGCTCCCGGCCAAGCTCCGCCACGGGAAACATAGTCGGCTTCGGCCACTGTGGTCGTCCGCACGCCATTAATGGCTCCGGACCCGTCCCGTCGCTCCCGTGACCTCCTCCATCACCTCACCCCCGTGCCGTGATAGCCAGCTCGCCGTCCTTGCTCCAGTGGCAAGCCCGAGCCTCACCGCTTTGGGAGAGCTCGGCAGCGCTCGTCGCTGGCCTATTTAAGGCGCTGCCCGAACCCCTCCTAGCTCCCACTCCTCTCCTCCACCTCTGTATTAGCCCTAGAGATCCCGAGCAAGAGCCGGGAGCTCCTCTCCCTCAGCTCCGGCGACAAGCTCCGCCGCCAAATCCCCTCTGTCGCCAGCCTCCTCCGCCCCTCCCCAGTCTAATCCAAGGCCACCAGTGTGTTCACTGGGTCCCTCTTGTGCTCCTCGAGCCTTAGGTGAGACGAATCCCTGCCGTAACCATCGCTGTCGACAACCACCGTAGCTGCCACCCACCAGAGAAGAAGGGGCGACGCCGTCCGACTACCTCCGAGAGAGCCCGTTCCATTCCCGTCGTTTCCTAGCCTCTGCATCGTCTCTATCGCCGGTGAGCGTCGCCGGTCAGCCGCCCTCCTCTGTTCCCCCTCCTCCCTCTCTGTTTAAAAGGGGCAGGACCCACCTGCCAGGGTCTGTGGCCTGCGGCCGAAGCGTTAAGTGGAGGCGCCCCTCCACTTTACGCCTTTGACGTGGCCCCCAGGTTTTCTATTTCTTTTATTTATTTCAGAGTTAAACAAAAACTTTTACAATTTAAATCTTTTTAGCTACAAGTCCAAATCACTTGATTCTTTTTGCATTGGGTTGGTATTGAAATTCTTTACAATCTGGTAAATTTTGGTATTTTTTCCACACTCATAGAATTTCTGGTTAATAAAAAGATATTTAATGTTTTTCCTTTTCTTTTGCTATTTCAAATACATTTTCAGAGGGAAACTTTGAAGACCAGGAGTGTTTGAACAACCCCACTGATCAAGGCAAGCCATCATATCCATGTGACGTAGTTTTGCATAGCATAGCTCACATATTCATGCATTATACTTGCTTAACTTACTAAGAAATAATCATTTAATATACCATCATATAGAGATATATGCTTATGGTTATGAATTACTATGGTTAGTATGATAGGGTGGATGATCATGACTCATCTGACCGGGCATAATCGTACAACCACCTCTTGTCGGTATGGGAAGGCCGTGACTTGGGATGTCTGTGTGATCTCTCACCGATATGCCCCAAAGAGGGAGGGTTATGCACGCGTGCCACCATGGCCCGGTGGGTGGTGATAACTCTGTGAGCCCAGTTAAGTTCAGTTGGGCCCGTCCCCGTTTCAGACAGTTTTGTATGGCCACGATGGTGGCAGGTGTCATGAGGACACAGGGCCACCCAGGGCAGGACTCTGGAATGGAGTGGTTGCCGGGGATATGATGAGAGAGTCAGGGGTCAGGCAAGTCTCATAGGAGCAATGCTGGTCCACCCGAATGGGATCGTGAGGTGAGTGCTCTGGAGTTAGGATAAAGTGTGCAACCTGTGCAGAGTGTAAAAACTATTCGAATAGTCGTGTCCTTGGTAATGGAAGGCCCGACCAGAACTCAGTAGATGGTCACCCGTGTGGATGTTAGTAATGCTGGAAGAACAGTCCAGTTGAGTGGAGATGCTTGATGAGCATTCCGGTAGTTGTGAGACAACCCCGGACATGAGTTAGTGGATGTTATAAAGCCAAGTGGTTTTATTCCTAATTTGTTGCCATGCTATTGTTTTCTGCATTGCTTGGTTATTCTGAGCTTGCGAGTACATTCAAAGTACTCACCTGGCGTATCATGCCAGATGAAGGAGAAGCCGAGGACGGAGGTCCTGAGGAGGCGTACTAGGAAGTGTCCACAGTAGTGTCCCTGTGTATGGAGTTGCCGCTATATTCCGCTACGCCGTAGAAGTACTTAGTAGTTTCAAGGCCCCGCTATGTCTCATAAATAATGTAGATATTGTGCAGCACCAAGGGTGCCTTTGGCCTCGCTATCATTGTAAGATATGCTCTTGTAACATTATGCTATCAACAAAGTCAGCTTTGTTCTGTGCCAAGTTGTTGAGTGTTTCCAGAAGACATGATCTCTCGGTTGGAAACACTGGTAATCCGATTCGTTGAATCGGGGTGCCAGACCCCTACTAGAGGACCAAGAAGAAAATGCATCTTGAAGCAATTGACAACGATCTTTGGTATATTGTGGAAAATGACATTCCTTCCATCACTGTTATTATCTCTACCGCTGATGTGAATAAGTTCAAGAAACTCGACTCGCAAGCGAAGAATATCATCTGTGGCCATCTGAGCAAAGGTCAATATGGAAGAGTCGGTGCTTTGCGCACAACTAAGCTTATCTGGGATAGGCTATGAAAAGTCAATGAGGGTGTTTGAACATAGCGTGACTCTCGTGTCAATGTTCTTTGCAATCTCTTCAACAGTTTTGACAATGAAAGCTGCCAAGACACCTTTGTTCGCCTCAGTGACATCTCAAATGAATAGCTAGCTATGGGAGCCAGCGACAACACTGACCATGAAGTAGTGAAGAAACTGCTACGAACTCTTGATCCATCATTTGACACACTATTCTAATGATTCAAGAACGAAGAGAGTACAAGATGCTTGATCCTCCTGATATTCTTGAGAGACTCAATACTCATGAATTCCAACAAGAAGAAATGAGAGACCTATATGGACCAAGCTATTCAAGACCTCGTGCACTGAAGGCAAAGGATGTTTCCTCATCTAAAGAAGAAGAATCTGACTATAGTCTTGGTGATCCTCAAGAACTTGGGCAGGAACTCGCAATGCTTGTGAGGAAATTCCAGAAGTTCACTAAGCACGGCCAGTTCGGAAAGTCATCAAGAAAACATATTAGGAAATCAGAATCTTCATCTCAGGACTACAAGAAAAGAACCTGCCACAAATGCAAGAAATCTGGTCATTACATTGCTGACTGTCCTTGCTTGGTGAAGGAATCTAGAAAGAAGAAATACAAGGATGAAAGTTCTGATGACTCAAAGAAAAAGAACAAATCTTTAAAGTCCTCATCTTCAAAGTCCTCATGGCACAAGAAGTCAAATTTCAGAACGACTTAGGCACTCATTGGCAGGTAAATGGACTGTGAATAAGAATCTGAGGAAGGTGATGAAGAGCATGGTTCTGAAGTGGAGTCAGAATATGTTTTGGTGAGTCTTGCACTTGCTACCACATTCGTCAGCAAGTCGATCTTCAATCTTGAAGAAAATGACATCGTCAACAACACTGATGAATATGATGATGACTTCGCTCCAACCTATTGCTCCATGGCAAAAGGTTCGAAGGCTGACAAACCCAAGAACACAGAGTGGGTTCTTGACAGTGGATGTACGAATCACATGACTCGTGATAAAAGCTGATTGATGAATATACCACTGACTCCATCACCACTGAAGCAAATCACTTACGCTGATAAAGGTAAAAGCAAAGTACTAGGACTTGGTAAAGTGGCTATCTCTAAGGATCGGCACATCGACAAAGTCATGCTTCTCGAATCCCTTGGGTTTAAGCTCATGTCAGTCTCAATGATTTGTGATCTTGATATGATTTTCATTTTTGGAAAATATAGATGTGTAGTCATCATGGAATCTAACAAATCCAAAGACTTCGAAGGCTTTAGGAGCGGAGACGTGTACATTGTTGAATTCTACAGGTCCTCAACCAGCCACGTGTTTACTATCAAAAACCTGAGAAGGCTGGCTATGGCATCGACGACTTGGTCATGCAGGCATGAGGAATTTGCACACACCAGCGATGAAGAAGCATGTCATTGGCATCGAAACTATCAAATTCCTCAAGGACCATTTGTGCGGTGCTTGTGAATCTGGAAAAATGATTAGATCCAAACACCCCTCGAAGACTATCATGACTACTACTCGTCCGTTTGAATTGCTTCACATGGATCTCTTTTCACCTACTAATTATGCTACTCTAACCAATGCAACATGTTTATGTGGCTTTGTCATCGTTGATGGCTATTCTCGTTATACTTGGGTACACATTATTGCGTACAAAAATGAAGTGCAGGAAGTCATCAAATAATTTTCCTCAAGGGCCTCAACAAACTTCGACCTCAAGATCAAACACATCAGGAGTGATAATGGGACATAATTGAAAACTACTGGTCTTGATGATTATCTTGATGAGCTTGGTAATACTCACGAATTGTCTACTCCTTATACTCCTCAACAAAATGGCATCGAGGAATGCAAGAATATGTCTATGGTTAAAATGGCACGGACTATGCTTGAAGAATATCAGACTCCTCGTCGCTTTTGGTATAAAGAAATCAACACTGCTTGCCACATCATCAACATGGTATATCTTCACAAATTCCTTAAGAAAACCTCATACGAACTCCTCACTTAAAAGAAACCCAATGTAAGTTATTTCAAAGTCTTCGGTGCAACATGCTGGATTAGAGATCCGCACCATAGCTCAAAGTTTGCACCTGAAGCACATGAGGGTTTTATGCTTTGTTACGGAAAGGACTCGCACACCTACAGAGTCTTCAACACCTATCATAACAAGGTTGTTGAAACTGTAGATGTGTGGTTCGATAAAACTAATGGCTCAAAAAGAGGGCAACTGGCTCCTAGGCCAGATTAATGGACTCCTAATGAAGCTATTAATCACAAGGCTACTGAAAATATCATTCCTACTGAGGAACAACCTCTTGTTGAAGAAATCGTCCCCAACAATGATGAAATTCAAGCAGGTGCACCCCTTGGAAAATGCGACATACCAAATTCCTTAGCCCAACCAAAGTCTTCAACCTACTCACCCAAGGATTGCAAATCAAGTGGAAATTGACAAAATCATCGATGATATCAATGCGCCAGGTCCTCTCACTCGCTCAAAAGCTTCACATTTAGTTAACTTTTGTGGGCAATCCTCTTTTGTGTCTATCACAGAACCCTCAAAACTTGCTGAAGCCTTCATGGAACCTAAGTGAATTCAAGCCAGGCAAGATGAACTTCTTTAGTTCAAACTCAATGATGTATGGGAACTCGTCAAAAGACCAGATCCTCGCTAGCACAATATCACCGGCACCAACTGGATCTACCGAAACATGCAAGACGAGGATGGTCAGGTTGTGAGAAACAAGGCACGGCTTGTAGCCCAAGGCTACACACAGGTTGAAGGAATTGATTTTGATGAAACGTTTGCACCTGTTGGTAGACTTGAAGCTATTCGAATATTGCTTGCTTATGCTAACCATCACAATATTACTCTATATCAAATGGATGTGAAAAGCGCATTCCTCAATGGTAAGCTTGAGGAAGAAGTATATGTTGCTCAGCCCCCAGATTTTGAAGACCCGAAGCATCCTGACAAAGTCTTCACACTTAAAAAGGCACTCTATGGCCTCAAGCAAACCACTTGGGCTAGGTATGATACATTGAAGCAATTGCTCATGAAGAAAGACTTCAAACCCGGTTCACTTGATTCTACTCTTTTCACATAATCCTATGACAATGAACTATTCGTGTGGCAAATATATGTCGATGACATTATTTTTGGTTGTACTTACAAATGTTACAGTGATGAATTTACCTACATGACGGGTGAAGAATATCAAATGTCCATCACGGGGGAGCTGAAATTCTTGTTAGGTCTGCAAATTCGTCAACAATGCAATGGCATCTTCGTATCTCAAGAGAAATACCTCAATGATGTCCTTGGGAAATTCGGCATGCATGAATGCAAAGGCATCAAGATTCCTATGCCTACCAACGGCCACCTCTGCACTAACGAAAATGGTATAGATTTTGATCAGCAGGTATATCGCGCTATGATTGGGTCTTTATTGTACCTATGTGCATCTAGGACAGACATTATGCTTATTGTTTGCATGTGTGCACATTTCCAAGCAAAACCAAAGGAATCACACCATAAGGCTGTGAAACATATTCTTCGATATCTAGCTCACACACCAACACTAGGATTATGGTACCCCAAGGGCTCAAATCTTCACCACGTTGGATATTCTGACTCAGATTATGCTGGTGACCGTGTGGATAGCAAGTCAATGTCAGGAGCATGTCATTCCCTCGAACAATCCTTGGTCTGCTGGTCCTCAAAGAAGCAGAACTGCGTATCACTCTCCACTGCTGAAGCTGAATACATTGCTGCCGGATCTTGATGTGCTCAACTGCTAGCAGTATCGAGCAAACCCTAAGAGATTACGACATCAACATGAAGAATGTATCCCTCTACCGCGACAATGAGAGTGCAATCAAGATTGCCTACAACCCAGTACAACACTCGAAGACCAAGCACATCCAGATTCGTCATCATTTTCTTCATGATAATGTACTCAAGGGCAATATCATCATCGACCATGTGAAGACTGATGGCCAGCTAGCAGATATCTTCACAAAGCCCTTGGATGAGAAAAGGTTTTTCAAGTTGCGGTGTGAGCTAAATATCCTAGAATCTTCGAATGTTCTGTAAACATGCGCACATCCTAACACTTATGCAAAATTGATGACTTAGATGCCGAACACACGAAGGAACGTTTCTATTCAATCAATGAAGAATAACACTCTAAGTGTGAAGAAATTAATGAAGAATTTTATTCTCAGAGCCCTACGACAATTGTACGCGGTGCGTGTAATTATGATTCTTATATGGTGGGTTACGCCACGACCAAAATTTGAAATTCTTCAAAGTTGAAATTCTTCAAATCTGAGAATTTTCACAAATTCCTCAAAAATTCCAAAGTCTTCAAAAAAATTCAAATTCTTCAAAACTTTTCCTGATGATCTTCATTGACTATATATTATATAATGAGCTTTCAATGTCCTCAACAACATTCACTTATTGCTAAGTCTTAAAGTTGGTATTTCTTCTAAGTGAATGTGATGAGACCCATCTCCCATCTATGTCAACCCACTCTATTCTCAATTGTTCATATG
This sequence comes from Hordeum vulgare subsp. vulgare, assembly GCF_904849725.1. Lineage (NCBI taxonomy): Eukaryota > Viridiplantae > Streptophyta > Magnoliopsida > Poales > Poaceae > Hordeum > Hordeum vulgare. The sequence goes on from NC_058519.1 coordinate 330,152,156, forward strand.
CGTTCTATTTGACACTTGTTCAAAGTCCTCACTAAGTCCTTGTCGGCTGATGTCTTTGCAACAAAATCCTCAAAATGCACAAAAAAAATGTTACCACTGTAACTGCACCCACTACTCACGACAGGATAACCACGATCAACACTATCTCCACCGCTTCGTACGTGGGTACCACGTGTCATGCGGAGACGCAAGGGCAGGGGCAGTTTCGTCCCTTGATTTTGCCTCGAACCATTTTCACGTGAGCTATAAATAGCCCCTTTCCCCCTTCAGTGAAAAACTCTTCTCTCACTCTCGTCTTCTTCGCTCGATCTCAAAACCTAGCGCCGCCGCTAGCACTCTTCGTCACCGGTGAGGAACAGATTCACTGCCTCGAACACGCCGTCGTCGAACTCACGTCAACTACGGATCATCTTCCTTCGCCGCCACCGTAGGTGTCTTCACTCGCCGAGTTAGGGCACTGAAGATGTGAACCGATGAACTTTTGTTTTTTACTTTCCGAGTTCATCGTGTTCTTCATCAAGGGTACTTAAAATCCTATTTTACTACCCCTGTTGATCTATTTATTTTCCTCAAGGGTACTTAAAATCAGTTATTCCTCAGAAAATCATTCAGCTATGTACACCCACGTCTATGACACTTGCGAATTTCACTAAGACACAAAATTCTTCATGAGATTCTTCCATTGTGTAAATTTCCTACACAACTTTGGAACCCAAGATCAAAATGCTTAGTGAAATTCCTCAACACTGCACTGGTCAACATCATTGGGAGAACTATACACCATGACGGCGTCCCCCACCTCCCACCTCCCACCGCGGCGACCCAATGGCGATCTGGAACTCTAGCCGGCGTATCCTCCATCCTCGCCACTCCTCTGCTCACGTGAACCTTCCCGACCCTCCTCACGTGGTCGTGCATGGCTTGCATGGGTGGTTCTACGTTGGATCTGGATTTTTCGCACGGTTTGGCTTTCTCTGATGAGGTTTATCGCCACTAGGGTATTACGGTGCACCCTATGAAGCACCACCGCCCTTTCATCATGGTGATTTCCTTTGGTCGTCATGTGTTCCGTCTTTCGACTGACACAGTCGCCGCAGCTCTGGAGTTGGTTTTCATATTCTGGATTTACGTTCTTTCAAGTGTTCAAGTTTTAAGTGCTTCTTCTATCTATGGGGACATGGAGGTCCTAATTGGCGTCGGGAATTTGCTCTGTGGAAGAAGCAATGTGATGCTGAATGGATTATTGTGAGTCCTTCTAAGAGGAGAGCCTCTTTAGGTCTGATGGCCATGCATTCCAGACCCCTCAAGTCTTCACTTAAATCTGGATCTTCTGTTCGTAAGAAGCTGACTTTTGCATCCCTTCAGCAATATGAGGTTTGCAAGGGCTACAGATATCCTGTTTCCCATGATGAGCTAGTCACGCTTGAACAGGCTGGTTATTCGGTGCCTTCCCCTGAACGTGTCATCATCTCAGCACCACCGCCGGCGGAACTCCGGTGGACGACAGCCACGCAGCATATTACGTTTGGTACAGTTTCTTGCCAAGTTTCCTCTCCCGGATCTCCCGGCGATGATTTTCAAACTGCCAAATTAATCGGAACTTCTCCTCTGCAACAAGGAGCTACATCTGATCCCGCCGAGATTCATGGTATTTTGAATGATGAGAATCAATTTTCGGTGGCAAGTTTGGATTCTGGGCTAATTTCCACTCTCATTAATGAGCCTGCTGAGGTTACCTCTTTCTCTGGCCCCGAGCCTAATCGCTCGATGGATATTCCTTCCTCTCAGGAGGCCCATCTGGCCTTTGACGAACTCATTAATAGCACGGTTGAGGATATCTTTTCTTGCTCAATTTGCAACGCTCGGGGCCATCTAGCTGTGAACTGTACGACTTCGCCTGGATGCGCTGACAACACGGTGGGCCACGCACGATCTAGAGGAGCCTCTTTTATGCGTAATAATTGTCTTACTTGGAACTGTAAGAGACCCACCACCTCCCCTGTCGCTGATATCTCGGGAACTGCTGATACTCTCGGCGAAACAGCAACCCTTGCGACACAGTTCCATCCTGTCTCATTGTCGTCGCCTCCTCGAACTCCCTCTAAGACGCCACCGGTCACTCCGCCACCGCCTCCCGCAATGGTGAACTTTGAGTTTGATCCCGAGTTCTTCCTCCCGCCTGGCCACAATATCATAGATGGAGGACCCGACCGGCTACCTCGGACCTACACCACGCCTGCGGTCCCCATCACCAGACGTCATGAGCGCTTTGTCATCGCTGACGTCCACCCAGCACCACCGGCTGACGATGTGATTCAGGTACGGCAAGAAGTTGCTGCTCTTCTTCTTCACCAAGGGTTGCATGTTCGGTCTGCCCAACCTTGGATTGAGGGTGTTGGATTGTTTGAGCTCTGAGATGCGGTAGAAAGCTATGCTGCGGTCCACATGGTTCCGCAGGAAGTTGCTCATAACTCTGTCGTGCGCTTCCTGCGTCACGATCACGGTCTTGGTTTCCGTGGCCAAGAGGGTTTTCGTCAGGGCTATCTCATGCTTTTGGGGGTCCCGCTAGACTTCCGTAATACTGAAGATCTCTGGGCCGCTGTCAATACCTTTGGGGAGTTTCACCATTGGGTCAGTGACGGTCCATATTTGGTTCTCTCTATTGTGTTTGCTGCGTTCCCAGATGACCGGCTGGTCCCTCGCAGTATCAACTTTTCTGAATCTGCTGCTTGGGGAGGTTTCCTGGTCTGCTCCAGTGTACATCCTGGGTTCGGCGGCTGCTGAGATTCTTCCTAATGATGAGGATCCCATGCCCCTCAATGGCAACCCTCATCCGCTCCCTGGATATCTTGTTCATGATAATCTGCAATATGCTCTGCCCCGGAAGCACCTGCTGCTGATCCTGTTCTGGATCAGGAGTCTATGGTGATTGATCAGCCGAGTCCTTCTTCCTCGGATTCGGTTCACGAGCTGGTGGACCTTGACCCTCTGCCGCAGGGTGACATGGAGGTGGAACCTGCTGCTCAAGAACCACCGCTGGCTAATCCTAATGCCCCTGATGCTGACATGCCAATGGCTGCCCCGGACAATGATGCTGAGCCAGAGGAAGATGTGCCTGTGATGGAAGAGGTGCATGATGACAATCCTCTGGCAATTTTTCTCTACAACCCCCCCCCATTCAAAACATCTTTGTTGGGGCTGCTAGGGTTGTGTATGGGCCTCCTCTGCCGCCTGTAATGTCCTGGGCACGCACCTTTGATGCTCTTATGGGGGCTGCTACTACTATGCACGTACCTCGTCAACTACAGATGCCAATTCTGGAGCCCATTATGATCCCCAAGCGATCCTGGGCAGTGGCTTTCGACACTGACGCTCCAGAAACTTCTCTATCGGAGCCTGCTAGTACCTCTCTCCCACTGCAGGAGGTAATCCCTCTTAGTCCTTCTTCATCATCAGAAGACTTATCTTTTCGTTCTCCTGCTCCATCCAAGAAGGGGACCCGTAAGAAGGCCACTCCAGTTGTTGACTCCTCGGTCCGTCGGTGTACTCGTGGTCCATCAAGCGAGACGGCTTCAAGCCAATTCTGCAAGAGCTGCCTGCACATGTCCCCAAGAAGAGGAAGCCTGAGGCCAAGCCAATGTCCTTTACACCGCAGGAGACTGAGGATGTTCAAGTACCTCCTGCCACTCCTATCCCAGTGATTCAGGAGGTGGGACAGTCACTCGGCATAGCCCCTGAGAAGCTCACGGCGGATCGACTTATGGAAGATCCTGCTGATTCTGCGCCATCATCTTCTGATGTTTAATCCATCTATGTTTATCTGTTACTGTACTGGCTCTATGTACTGTCAAACTTCTGCTTGCGCTGTCTTTTGGTTTTCGGAACCTTGGTTCCACTGGCTATTACATAGCCTTGCTTTTGCTATATATATGATCTGCAATGGATAGTCGTTCTACGAGAAGTTGGCGTGTGCTGTGTTGGAATGTGCATGGCCTAAATTCGGATCATAGGCAGCGGGTGGTCTGTAACAAGATTGATGAGAGCCTAGCTGCCGTGGTCTGCTTGCAGGAAACCAAAATGCAGTCCATAGAGTTTCGTGCAGTTAAAGGTTTCTGCCTCGAACGCTTTGATCAGTTTGCTTACTCTCCTTCCAGGGGTGCATCAGGAGGGCTTATCACCCTTTGGAACTCTTCCATTCTTACTGGTCAATTAGTGGAATGCACACCCTATGGATTGATCATCTCCTTTACCTCAAATCACACGGGTGAATCATGGACTTTAGTTAATATCTATGGGCCATGTCAAGGAGAGGCCCGAGATCTTTTTGTGAGCTGGCTTTACAATCTTAATATTCCCACTTGGGCTAATTGGTTGCTTCTTGGAGATTTTAATTTTATTAGATCTCCTGACAACAGAAACTTTCCTGGGGCTGATGTGAATGACATGTTCATCTTCAATGAAATTATTGGGCATCTGGGATTGCTAGAACTACCCATTAAAGGCAGATCTTACACTTGGTCCAATATGCAGGATTCCCCTCTTCTGGAGCAACTTGACTGGTTTTTTACAACAACCAACTGGATCTCCTCATATCCTCTTACTCAAGTGCTACCCCTGGCAAAGACTGCTTCTGATCATGTTCCCTGTGTGGTCACTGTTAACACTTCCATCCCTAAATGCAACCTATTTCGCTTTGAAAACTACTGGGTTGAAATGGAAGGCTTCATGGAATGTGTACAACAATCCTGGATCATTCCTTCAAGGAAGACACACATTTCTGCTGTTATTATGGATAAGATAAAGCATCTTCGGCAGGCTTTGAAGAAATGGCAGACGTCTCTGTCACAGTTAAAATCTTTTATTTCCAGATGTAATCAAGTGGTGCTATGTTTGGACGAGCTTGAGGAGTTGAGGTCACTTTTCAGACCAGAAGCTAACTTCAGGAAAATTGTCAAATTACATTTGGAACATCTTCTGCATCTTCAGTGCTTGTACTGGAATAAGAGAGCCACTATCAGATATGTTAAGGTTGGTGAGGAAAACACTAAGTTCTTCCATGCTATGGCCACTGAGAGATATAGGAGGAATTCCATTGCATCTCTCAAGTTAAATGATGGTTCTACCATCTCTGATCGTGATCAAATTGCTGCATGTTTTTGGGCATCTTTCAAGGATAGAATGGGAACTTCTCTTGGCATTAACATGGCATTTGATTTACAATCCATGCTGAATGAGGTGGAGGGTCTAGACATTCTCACAGAGCCTTTTTCCAAGTCTGAAATGGACAAGACTGTTCAGGATATGCCCATTGACAAAGCTCCAGGGCCTTATGGTTTCAATGGTCTTTTTTTCAAGAAATGCTGGCACATTATCTCCCCTGAGTTTTACCAACTTGCTACCGATTTCCATGTTGGACAGGCCCATCTTGTGAACATGAATTCATCCTATATTACACTCATTCCAAAGAAGAGATCACCTGAACATGTGGGAGATTACAGACCAATATCACTTACTGAATGGGTCTCAAATTTCTGTCAAAAATGCTTGCTAACAGGCTACAGTTGCAGATTGTGAAGTGTCTTCACAAGAATCAGTATGGTTTTATCAAATCTAGGACCATTCAAGATTGCATGGGATGGACTCTAGAGTACCTGCACCAATGTCATCAATCCAAGAAGCCTATAGTTATTCTTAAGCTGGATTTTGAAAAGGCATTTGATTATGTGGAACATGAGTTCATCTTCCAGATTCTTAAGCACAAGGGCTTCAATGACAGATGGATCCTTTGGGTTAGGCAGCTACTAACTTTTGGATCATCTTCAGTGCTGATCAATGGTGTGCCTGGAAAGAAGTTCATGTGCAAGAAAGGTGTCAGGCAGGGAGATCCTATGTCTCCACTGGTTTTTGCTATTGCTGCTGATTTTCCACAAACTCTGGTTAACCAACTGCTGGTGGAGGGGCTGATACAGCTGCCTATACCTTGTCATGATAAGGATTACCCTATAGTGCAATATGCTGATGATACTGTTATCATCCTACCTGCTGATAGATCCCAGTTGTTGCAGTTTAAGAAAATGCTCTTACTTTTCTCCCAGTCCAGTGGATTACAGGTGAATTACCACAAATCTGCACTTCTACCTGTCAACACTTCTCCTGAGCATCTACAGGATCTGGCAGACTCCATTGGTTGCAGAGTGGGATCTTTACCCTTCACATATCTTGGCCTTCCTGTTGGGACAACTAAACCAAGAATCATTGATCTCATGCCTCTGGTTGATAACATGGAAAGAAGACTCAGTACTAGTTCATCTTTTCTTGCTCAGGGGGGAAGGCTGCAGTATTTAAACTCAGCCCTGTCTTCTGTACCTATCTTCTTTCTATGCAGTCTGGATATCCCACCAGGTATACTGAAGCAATTGGAGAGGATTCAAAGGCAATGTCTATGGAGAAGAAATGGGAATGATCATGCACCCTCTCTTGCTGCTTGGCCTCTGGTGTGCAGGCCTAAAAATAAAGGGGGGCTAGGGATTATGAACCTAACAGTCCAGAATGTAGCAATCCTGCTCAAACATGCTGATAAATTCCTCAATCATGCTGATATCCCTTGGGTTCATCTGATTTGGAACACTTACTATCATAACACTGTACCTCAGGGAACTGCACTTTGTGGTTCCTTTTGGTGGAAGGATATCTGTAAACGGCTTGCAAATTCAGATCAGTTACATATTTTCTGCCGAACAAGGGTGATTCCTTCCTGTTTTGGTCTGACTCCTGGTTGATTGGCAACTCCATTATGCCACTGGCGGCCAGATTCCAAAGACTATTCTCTTTTGTGGCTGACCCTTTCTGCACAGCTCAAGAGGTCTTTACTGCCTTTTATGATGACAACATGCTCTCCATGTTTCACTTACCACTGTCTGCTCAAGCTTATCAGGAACTACTTTCGGTCCAATCTTTGCTTCAGGACCTGGATCTTAATCATCACGCCTCTGACAGATGGGTATGGGGAAAGGATGCTAAGGTCTACACAGCCAAGTGATACTATGCTCATATTCATAGCAGTATTATACCAAACCCTTTACTCAATTGGATCTGGAGAAGCTGCTGTACTATGAAGATTAAGATGTTTGCCTGGATGCTCATCATGGACAGGCTAAACACTCAAGATATGCTGGAACGGCGTCACTAGAAGGTCTTTGATTCCAACCTTTGTGTTCTATGCCACGCTCGAGTCAAGGAAGACAGAGATCATTTATTCTTCAACTGTCTTTTCAGTACCAGGGTCTGGAATTACCTGCAGATCACATGGCAGGGTTCATCTATGTGGAGTGCTGCTGTTGCGGCTAGAAAGGACTTTCATAACCCTTTCTTTGCTGAGGTGGTTTTCACTGCATGTTGGAACATATGGACTATCAGAAATGCAAAGGTCTTCAACCAGGAGCAGCCAAAGTTCAGAAAATGGAGATCTGGATTCATTCATGACATTTCTCTGTTAGCTCATAGAATTAAGGCTAGTTTCAGGGATGATCTCCCTAAATGGATTTCCTTTTTGCCTCCTTGAGGTTTGTAATCCTTTACTCTTATTCCCCTTGTACATTCTATAACTTCTCTTGTACATACTGCTCTCATAGATGGGAATAAAGGAAAATGGCTGTGGGGGGTTTTCCCTATAGTGGCCGGTAAAAAAAAACACTGCACTGGTCAAATTCCTCAACTTAAGTCATTTTTCAATTTCAACAAACCTAAGAACCCATATGACCTCTCCAAACTCTTCGTACCTATACTCCGTTCACAGGTACAAAATGTCAGCTTATGAATCTCTAGATTCTCATCAACTTAAATCATTTGCAACATTTCTTGAAGAAACATTATCTGTGTCAACAGATTCCTAAAGAATAAAAATTCCACAACAAAAACCTCAGCTGAAGAAAAGGGAGGAAGATAGAAAACAGAAGGGTGGCAAGAAGCTAGAACAGAACACTGAGTTTGAAATACCAGAGGATATATATGCTGATTACTGCACGCGAGATGAAGAAATTCATGGGAAAGAAACCACTTCAAAACGCAAGATCAGGCTTCAAAGTATTGAACACCGATGGGAAAATAAGAGGAAGGAATACAAGTATGTCACTCCAAAGTATGTCAAGAAGTTTTCCCTCAAACCACCTTGCAAAAGATTGCCTCAGGGAGATCAACAAACTGCACATCCCTGCAACATAGCCCCCATTGAAGACTATCCTGAGGAAAAAGACAAGTATTTGTCCAAGGTGAAGAAAAATGCAAATGTTGTTCTAACAAAGTTTAATGAGGATTCTGCTGCAACTACTGCTGCTACCTCCTCTGCCGCCAAGGCTTCTGCTACAGAAGAACCTCCCAAGAAGACACTCATGAAGAAATCAGATGTCAAGTCAAAACCCTCAACAACATTATCCAAAAAACAAATTTCTCACACTGAAACAACAACAACTGCAAAGTCCTCAACTACAACAAAATCTTCACCTCCTCTCCAGCCACAGACTAGACATGATCAAAGAGGGAATCAAAAATCCTCATCATCACCTGCCTCTGGCCCAGCACACAAATCTTCACCTGGCATACCGAAGACAAAGATGACTGTTGGGAGAGGAACAAGTCCGAGCCCAAGAAAAGTTGTCCACAATATCATTTCTGCATCCGAGCGAAGTGAAGAATATGATGATGAAACTCTTCAAGCCATTATCAGGAACAAATAAGAAAGGGTTGCACAAGCTACTTGCAACACCATTCACCTTGCACTAGATCCAAAAGTGGTGTTGAACTTCATCGATCTTTGGTACGAGGATCCAAAGACACCAATTGATGATTTGAAACTTCCACCTGGACTCAGCCACCTGGCTCTGAAGAAAGGAGCTCACGTGTGAAATCAGCTACAGACCAAGAATCAGCTGCATCAACTGATGAAACTGAAAATGGGACTGCTGTACCAGAAACTACATCTGCTCCTTCGGCACAGCAAAATCCTCAACCTAAAGAACAAGCCCCTGATGAAAATGCCTCAGCACAGGATAAAGATACAACTGATGAACCACTTCTTGGAAATCCTGAAACTACAATTATGGTGGCCAAAATTCCTCAAGATGATGAAATTCAACATCAAAATTTTCATCCAAAGCCTCATCAGCCATACTATAAGAGGCCAATGTTTCCGAAAGCAGATTTTTATGATAAACATTATTTCTTCACTGTAGAAAATCCATATGACAAGCTTTGTATCAGGAACAGGAAATTCTTGACTAGAACACAACTCAATAACTATGTTGCTGTCCTTGTGAGGAAGAGGAAGATATTTCATCACACGCACATTCCTCATTGTGATATAGAGGAAATTCCTTGCTTCACTCCCGTTCTGAGTGTTCTTCACGATGCAGGGCTACTGCCATCCTGCATAGATACCGATGACTGATTGTCGGTGAAAGATCGATACCTATGGGGACCTCAAAGGTCCCATTTTGCTGGTTTGGCGGGAGAAGGGTCACGACAAGAGAAGAACCAACATTCAGGGCCCGGCAAGGTCTTCTTTACCCAGGTTCGGGTCGCGTGGTGCGTAAAACCCTACTCCTGCATGTGTTCTGTTATTCGTTTTGGGTTACTGTAGATCAGTCCCTTTTACAACCTTTGGTCAAAAAGCCAAAAGTCCTTACTACTGAGCCTCAGGCCTCCTTTTATAGGCGAAGGGGTCACCATAGTGGATCAGCGGGTGAACGGTGGGTTCACGAGTGGAAAAACGCCGACCAACAGTCACAGTGTTACTGCAGTGCATTAAATGCTTCGACAGACTTCCCTGACCTCGTCAGGGGGAGTTGGACATGTACCCACACGTAGCAACTTCGGGGTGTTGTGCTGGCATGCGCGCGGACGCGTGGTCCAGGCATCGGTGGTGGCGTGTTCGTCGGTGGAGGCGTTCACACGTCGCGAAGGCACCCGGGGGCCGCGCCTCTCCTCGGGCCTTCTCTTCCTTCCCGATAGGGTTACCTTGCCGGGGCTCTTCTTGTTCCTCTTGGCAGGGAAGCGATGGCCTGCCGAGGCCTTGTCAATCTTCCCGGCAAGGATGGCTTGCCGGGGCTCGGTCCCTCTTCCTTGGCGGGATGGTCTCGCCGTGGCATTATCTATATCCCCGGCAGGGAGCTCCTGCCGGGGTCACTTCGTGTTTCCAAGCAAGGGAGTGCTTGTCGGGGGCTTGCAATATGCACTTGGCGGCTTATGAGCGTTGCTTTTGCCCTAAGCTCCAGCGAAGCGCCTTAGCGCAGGAGAGGGGCTGCCGGTGTCCGCGCACTAGTCCGGGGCACTAGAGACCCCAGTATTTAGTGCACCGACTAGAGACCCCAGTCTTTAGTGCACTAGCCCGGGCCTGGGCCACACACGCATGCGAGGCGTTGTTGGGCCAAGCTCAAAGTGGTGCGCGGACTCGGAGGCGTCGTGCTTATCGGAATCGAGCCGTTATAGGCTTTATTTCCCCATGTCGCGCATTGGACGAGCGAAGCGGGAAGGTGCGCGGCGCGCGCACGGTAGCCGAGGCAGCCGCGTGCGTGTGGAGCCATTAGTTGGGCAACCAAAGGCTGGCCTGTGTTCCGCATAAAGGAAAAGAACGAGGGGTGCGGTTGCTTCCTTACTTTGATGTTCCTCCAATCTCGCCGCCGCTGTCATCTTCTTCCTCAAGACAGAGATTTTGTTCCCCTCTCCTCCATGAAACCGCTTCCCCCAGTAGCAGCCCATTCCACCTTTGACATGCCGCTGAAGGGGAGGAGAGCCAAGAAGAGGAAGCCAGTCAACACACAGGAGGAGATGGTGAAGAAAAGACAGGAGCCTGCCTTCTTCCCCCCGGGGATTGAGGCGCGCGCCTTGTCGGAGCACTACCGCTTCATGTAGGCGGTGAAGACGACGGCGCATCCTGCCACCGTCGTGAACGCCGAGGAATCGGGCCCAGAACCGGATAAGTACCCATTCTTCACCGATTTCTTCTATTATGGGCTCTTCCCACATTTCTCGGAGTTCTTCGTTCATATCATGCAGACCTACGGCTTTTGGCTTCTGGATTTTACGCCAAATGTCGTGATGTGCATGTCGATATTTGCATATCTCTATGAAAACTTCGTTGGCATCGTCACCAAGACCGCCCTCTTCTGCCATTACTTTATCCCTCGTATCTGAAGAGGAGACGCCCTTTCCGGCTCCATCATCTGGATTCCGCGGACCGGGTGCAAGGAGGCATATTTGGAAGGGACTCTTCGGGTGAATTGGGAGGAGTGGCGAGGGAAGTGGTGTTGGATCCGGGAAAAGTAGTTTCAATTCTTCTGCCAGCCCAGGACCGCCAAGATTGAGGCCCGGGGCGATGACTGGAGCAACCTCACTCCAGACAATGAGAAATTGGCCATCCCCGTCACCAGGATCCTGCGTTTGTGAGGCACAGGGCTGACGATGGAAATGGTGGCTTCTGTTTTCTTCCAAATGCGGATCTCCCCCCTTCAGCACAGAGGGGGGAGGCTGGTGTCGGTGTACTCGAACACGGTAGACATAATGTGGCTGCGGCCGGGGTTGTATAACAACTTGACCGTCCGGCAGCACACCTTCGTCTGTGGCAAGTTGTTCGAGTTCGACCCCAAGCTCCGGTTTCTGGCAGGCGTTATTCCTCTGTTCATTAGCTCGTCCCTGAGAGCGCTCACAACAATGATGGAGGAGTGCAATGCCCATGGCATCCTTTCGACATGGGATTAGGCGTCGGATGAGGACATCTTGTCCTTTTCCGACCGCTTGTCGGAGAAGGTTACCAGGGTGGAGGAGGTCGTGCTCATCCGTCCCACCACCAAATAGGAGGTGGCATTCATAGCTAGCCGGCTTTAGGAGAGGGCCCTCACCTAGGCGGCGGTGGAGGTTCGGTCCTTCGGCGAAGAAGAATACGACAGGGAGTTGACGGCGGCAGCGGATGCGCTAGTCGGGGAAGCCGGCAGCTCCTCTTCCCAGGGCCCCTCCATTGTCCATGTGCCTGAAGAGGCAGAGGAGGAGGAGGAGGAGGAGGCCGAGGAGCCTCTGGTCCACCCGAGGCCGAAACGGGTCCTTCGATACGCTGACACCGGGCTCCCGGTGTGCAAGCTCAAGTTTCTGTCCCAGCCAAGCGCTTAAGAGAGGCGTCGCCTCCCGCCGGCGGTGAGGAGGATCTGAAGTTCGACTTCTCTACATTCAGCTCGGAGGAGGAAGAAGAGTACGCATCCGTGCCTTCATTCTTCCATTCCTGTTATCTCTCATGAGATTTGTCTTGACCTTGGCCTCTTGCAGGGAAACGGAGACGCTGGTACAGAGGATGGCCAAGAGGGCAAAGGTGTCGGCGAACGACAGACCCTCGGCTAGCACCCCCCGGGCGCCGGAGTCGACTTCAGTCAGCCCCTAGCAGAGCCCCCAACGTGGGTCCACCGTTTGTTTCCCCTTGTCGAGTACCGGGGGCACGGTCTTCACTGCTGACATTACTCATCGTGCAGGGAAGGCTCGGCAGCAGGAGGAATCTCCCAGGGCCACGCCAGACAGGGACGACCCCCCTGCTGGGGCCAGTCCCGCCAATGAGGGCCCGGTAGGATTGGAGGCTGTGGACCTCGTGCCGGCCGCCAACGTTGGCGGGGAAAGGGCAGCCACCCCGCCCCGCTGGACGAAGGTCAGTATCCCGTCTGGGGACACCTGCGCTTCCCTTCCCTTTCTTTCCTTCTTCCTCTTCCCGGACCTCAGGCTCTTTCCTCTTCTCTTTTTGCTTGGGCGAGGCAGATGTTGACCTCGTCATTGAGGAGATAGCACTCGATGCCACGGCCGAGGCCAACAAGGTTGCTGCCGGGGAGACCGCGGCGGAGGTGCGGGACCAGACCGCCCAAGACTTGATGGAGAGTGTCGTAGCGCCTGAAGGGCATGCTGACAATTTCTTTGTTGCCGCCATGGAGGAGGTTGCGCCGGATGCGCGCTCCCCGCTCGTCGACGAGGGAGTCGAGGGAGACCATCCTTCCTCCTCAGCGGTCCCTCATTCTGGCGAGTACATCCATGCAGGCAAGCGGCAATTTATTAGCCCACCGGGGATCACTCGCGTCAGCAAGATCGTGGCGGGAGTGACCCTTGATGGAGAGGTCTCTACCACCGACGGGCTCGAGGTCGTTACCGGGCTGGAGGCCGGCGGCAGCAAGCTCGATGAGGTGCAACTCTTCCTATCCTTGGAGGACAACTTGAGCCAGCTCCACGCCCTTTATCACGCCCGGAAGGAGAAACTGGACTCCCGGGCGGCAGTTGTTGAGGCGAGGGAGGAGGTGTTTCAACGGTGCTTCGATCAGGCGCAAGAACAGTTCACCAAAGTCTTCCAGGAGCTGCTGGAGGAGTGCGCCCGGTCGAAGACCAACAGGGAGGAGCTCCTCCTAAAGTCTTACGACATCCAGAAGGAGGAGGAGGAGGCGAAAATTGGCCACGCCGCCGAAGAGGTCAGCCACAACTCCCTGTGCATCAGCCTAGACGCAGCGGAGGACATCGCTGGCCACGAGAGGGCGCTCAACGCCCGCCATCATGCAAAAGACGAGTAGGTCGAGCATCTCATGGTGCAGTGTACCCAAGAGTTGGCGGAGCAGCACAAAAATGCCCTTGCCGCCCAGGCCTCCGACTTCGCCATGGAGTTGAAGAATATGGCAGACAGGACCATTGCCGTCGAAGGCGACAAGGAGGAGCTTGTCGCACGGGCGAGGGAGCTGGAAGCGAACCTCGTCGAGCTCAAGAAGGAGGCCTTGGAGCTTAGGATCGAGAGGGAAAAGACCCTCTCTAGGTTGACGGAGGCTCAAGCTGCCGCCTCCGACACTCCCACCAAGCTCCTCTCCACAGAAAATGTCGTCGCCTCGCTGCAAGGGAAACTGGCCTCTTCGGAGCAAGCTCTCCAAGACAGTCGAGCTCGCGAGGAGGCCCTGGCCGTGAAGCTCCAACGCGAGGCTGATGAGCTCAAGTCCATTTCCGCAGCCCACGCATCTTATGCGCGTGACGCTCAGTTGTGGACTGAGCGTCTTGTCGACGTGGCCAGAAGGGTTGACGCGCAGATGTCCACCATGGGCATCCAGGGCTTCGGGTACCCTTCATACCCGGCGGTGTCCCATAACACCCGGTTGACCTTGTTCTTCGAAGGCGTGGAGGATGCTTTGAAGCAGCGCCAGGCCGGTGAGTTAGCACGCCTTGCTAACGAGTCCAGCAGGCTCTGCCGAGGACTTCTCCTGAAGGTGCTCACCAAACTGGCGTACCGAAACCCCCGCATGAGCTTCACACTTGGGTGCATACCAGAGGGCGTGGACCTCAAGGCGCTCGAAGAGCTCGTCATGCCCATCGTCAGCAAGGTGGACCGAGTCAAGAGGGTGCAAGGCTCCCGTCGGGATTAACGGCTTCGCGTACCCCTGTCCCTGCGATCTTAAACTCATGGGCACTTTTAATCTTAAAATGCTCTTATGAGCGTTTCTAATATACTCGTTATTTTTTTGATTGGGTTTGATTTCCTTTCGGCCGCCCTTTCTTTATATGGTTTATCCTTGTGTTGTGTCTCCGCCGGCATATCTTGCCAGGGATGCTACGGGAGATAGGCCTTGGCTTCCTTGCCGGGGTCGTCACCACCGGCGAGGTGCCTTTTCGTCTCTGTGATTTGCCTTCGCACTATCGAGCATGCCTCTTTTCAACGAGGCGGACATCAGAGGCCGCTAGTCGACACGCGCGCTTCCAGATAGTATTTAGGGCACCCGCGGCTAGGCTCTTCGCCGCCGAAGTTTTCCATATAAGAGTTTTGAAGGCGCTGGTAAGGAGCTATACCTTGAGCCAGGAGTTTATTCGGAGTTTTTGTCACCTATCACTTGGACTCTCCTTTTGACACTAGGCTCGTTCTTGTTCTGTATGTTGTATGCCTCCTCCTCTTCTCCACCCTGATACGTCTCAAATGTATCTATAATTTTCTATGGTTTCATGCTGTTATCTTGTCAACTTTGGATGTTTTATATACCTTTTATATCTTTTTTGGGACTAACTTATTAATTCAGTGCCAAGTGCCAGTTCGTGTTTTTCTGTGTTTTTGACTCTTTTCAGATCTGATTTTGGAACGGAGCCCAAACGGAACAAAATCCCCGCAATGAAATTTTCCAGAACAAAAGAAGATCGGGGGACTTGAGGGCCAAGGCAGGAGGCCCACACGGAGCCCACAAGCCTTGTGGCTGCGGCCAGGGGGGCCGCGGCCACCAGGCTTGTGGCCTCCCTGGAGCTCCCCTGCCCTAGCTCTTTGGCCTATATATTCCCTAAAATCCCAGAAAAAACCAGGGCGTCCACGAAACCACTTTTCCGCCGCCGCAAACTTCCGTTTCCGCAAGATCTCATCTGGAGGCCCTTCCCGGTGCCCTGCCGGAGGGGACTTCGGAGCTGGAGGACTTGTACATCAACATTATTGCCTCTCCAATGACTCGTGAGTAGTCTACTTTAGACCTACGAGTCTGTAGTTAGTAGCTACATGGCTTCTTCTCTCTCTTGGATCTTCAATACAAAGTTCTCCATGATCTTCATGGAGATCTATCCGATTTAATCCTCTTGGCGGTGTGTTTGTAGAGATCCGATGAATTGTGGATTTGTGATCAGATTATCTATGAATTATATTTGAGTCTTTGCTGATTTGTTGTATGCATGATTTGATATCCTTGTAAGTCTCTCCGAGTCTTGGGTTTTGTTTGGCCAACTAGATCTATGATTCTTGCAATGGGAGAAGTGCTTGGTTTTAGGTTCATACCGTGCGGTGACCTTTCCTAGTGACAGAAGGGGCAGCAAGGCACGCATCGTGTTATTTCCATCAAGGGTAACAAGATGGGCTTTCATCATAGATTTGAGATTGTCCATCTACATCATGTCATCTTGCTTAAGGCATTACTCTGTTCTTATGAACTCAATACACTAGATGCATGCTGGATAGCGGTCGACGTGTGGAGTAATAGTAGTAGATGCAGAAAGTATCGGTCTACTTGTTTTGGACGTGATGCCTATATGTATGATCATTGCCATAGATAACGTCATGACTTTGCGCGGTTCATTTAATTGCTCGACAGTAATTCGTTCACCCTCCGTCTACTTCCTTTCATGAGAGAAGCCACTAGTGAACACTACGCCCCCCAGGTCTATTCACAACTATCATCTCAACTTTCACTTTTATTTTGCTTTGTTTACTTTTTGCTTTCAGTTCTCACTTTGGAAACAATCTATAAGGGATTGACAACCCCTTCATAGCGTTGGGTGCAAGCTCTTTGTGTTTGTGTAGGTACTTGTGACTTGACGCGATCCTCCTACTGGATTGATACCTTGGTTCTCAAACTGAGGGAAATACTTACCGCCGCTGTGCTACATCACCCTTTCCTCTTCAAGGGAACACCAACACAAGGCTCCAAGGCCGCGGGGGAATCCTTTGCATATTTGCCAAGGAAATCCCTATAGGCATAGCCAGCAGCAGAAGGATTTCTGGCGCCATTGCCGGAAAAGGTCTTTTGTTGCCGTAGCACACCCGCCCGGCAAACTTGTGCACGGAGGAGGACCTGTTCTTTGCGGTAAGAAAGAAGAGAAAGTAGACATAGATATCTTGGTGCTTCTCAGCTTATGCGCTACACCAAACCCTAGATTATATGCATGCATGATTTTAATAATGAGAAATCTAGATGATGCATGACACTAAACTTTATTTGACTGCGCTCAGGGTCTTCGCTTGGCTTTGAACAAAGGATTACATGCAACATAGGCAAGACTTGTACAAAAGGTGGTCGCCGGTATACCCGGCAGCCTCTCCCTATGGGTAGAACTTGCGAAGATGTTCGATGTTCCATGAGTTACTCACCGGAATTCCATCCTCTGTCTCCAGCCGGACTGCGCCAGGCCTGGTGACTTGCACTACCCGATATGGGCCTTTCCACTTCGGGGTGAACTTGTTTGAGTTATTGGCCAACTAAACATGCCGAAGTACAAGGTCGCCTTCCTCAAGACATCAGGCTTGCACCAATTGGTTGTGGTAGTGACGTAGGGCTTGCTGGTAGCGAGAGGCTCACACAGCTGCCTGAAGACGGCTTTCCTCAAGAAGCACGGTGTCATCTTGGCATTGTTGCTCTTTCTCGAGCTCATCGTGTGCGAGCACCCGAGGCAATCCATAAATGAGTTCTGTGGGAAGAACTACCTCCGCCCCGTAGACCAGGGAGAAGGGTGTCTGGCCGATGGCACGATTTGGCGTCGTTTTGATCGACCAAAGAACCATCGGCAGCTCGTCAATCGAGTTCCTTCAATGTTTGCGCAGCTTGTCAAAAGTTCTTGTTTTCAACCCTCGCAACACTTCCCTTTCCGCTTGCTCGTTTCTCCTTGGGTGGGCAACACAAGAAAAGCATATTCGTCTTCCGAGATATTGGGCGTACAACATGAAGGCGTGGCTTGTGAATTGGGTGCCGTTGTCCGTGATGATTCTGTTTGGGACACCAAAACGGAATACTATCCCTTTGAAGAACTTACTGGTTGACTGCGCACTCACCTTCCTCACTGGCTCCACTTCCGGCCACTTTGTGAACTTGTCGATTTCCACATACAAGTACTCAAAGCACCCGGCAGCGCGGGGAAAGGTGCCGAGTATATCGATCCACCAGACCGAAAACGGCTAGGAGAGAGGGATTGTTTGGAGTGCTTGAGCTAATTGATGAGCTTTCTTCGAATGGAACTGACACGCTTCACACATGGTTACTACTTTCGTTGCATCCTGGCTAGTTGTGGGCCAAAAGAAACCTTGCCGGCAAGCTCTCTTGACCCTATGTGGGAGCCACATATGCAGCCGTGTATCTCGGCCAACGGCTCCAGGCCTTCGTCTTGGGGGATGCACTTCAATTTCACTTTGTTCACTCGTCTTCTGTATAGAGTGTCGTCGATAAACTGATACATGTTGGACTGACGGGCTAATCTTTGTGCTTCTTTTTGCTCTTCGGGCAGGTCCCCATTCTGAAGGTACTGGACGATTTACTGTGCCCATGCCGGAGCATGAGGTTCGACGACAAGGACCAAAGGCATGTCTTCCGCCGGGGTCGTATCCCCCCCCGGCAGGCTGGAGGTCTTCCCCGGCAACCTCTCCCCCGGCAGGACCCTTGCTAGACTTTCCCGCAGGTCTGCTAGGAAGTAATTGACGGAGTCGAACTTCCTTCTCTTTTCTTGCCGGGTTGATGTCGTCACGGATGGTTGGGTGAGCCGTAGCACGGATGTCCATGGTTCCACAGGTAACTTAAGGGCTGCACGCTTCGATAGGTCGTCGACGATAGTATTTTTGGCACAGGGGATGTGCTCTGCTTGTAGACCGTCGAAGCACTCTTCCAGCTTCCTCACTTCTTTGACGTATGCCTACATCAGCGGGCTCTGTTAGTCCTTGTTGACTTGCCGAACGACCAGCTGCGAGTCGCCTCTGATGACCAACTTTCTAATTCTGAGGTATGCCGCTATCCTGAGACCGGAGAGGAGCCCTTCCTACTCGGCAGTATTGTTGGTCGACTTGTCCCTAGGGAAGTACATCTTCACCACGTACTTCAGGTGTTATCCAGTGGGGGCAACAAGCTGCACAACGGCCCCTGCCCCTTGGAGCGAGAACGCACAGTCAAAGTACATGGTCCACTCTTGGCTTGCTTCCTTGCCCTGGAGGGATGATTTTTGAATCTCGTCGTCAGGTGTTGGAGTCCACTCAACAATAAACTCCGCCAGGGCTCTGCTCTGGATGGTTGATATGCTCTTGAACTTTAGGCCAAAGCTGGATAACTCCAATCCCATTCCACTATCCCGCCAGTGGCATCAGGGTTCCGCAGAACCCTCTGTAGCGGGAACGGGTGACGCCGGTGACCTCATGTGCTTGGAAGTAATGGCGCAGCTTTCTCGAGGCCATGAGGAGGCCGAAGAGTAATTTTTGCACCCCTAGAGTATCTCGACCGCGCTCCCTGTAGGAGGGAGCTGACGAAATAGACGGGGCAATGCACCACTTTCTTCTTCCACGTTGGCTCGTTGGATGGCGGCAGTCTGGGATCGTCGGTCACCTCCTCTGTTAGGGATCTTGGCTCCCCGGCCGGCCCTGCTTTGCCTGATGGTGTAGCTTCTTCCGGCGTAGCTTCAGTCTCTTCCCTCTACGCCACCAAAGCGGCGCTAACCACTTGGTTGGTCGCGACCAGGTACAGGAGCAGCGGCTCCAGTGGCCTAGGCGCAACCAGGGTTGGCACAGTGGAAAGATACTTCTTCAGGTCTTGCAACGCCACTTCTGCCTCCGGGGTCCACTACATGGGCCCTGCCTTTTTCAAGATTTTGAAAAAGGGCAAGGCACACTCAGCAGACTTGGAGATGAATCTGCTCAAAGCAGCGACATAGCCGGCAAGGCGTCGTACATCCTTGACGCGCTTCAGTGCCTCGATTTGTTCGATGGCCTTGATCTTGTCGAGATTAGCTTTGGTTCCCCGCTGGGACACGAAGAACCCGAGAAGCTTGCCGGATGGGACACCGAAGATGCACCTTTCAGGGTTGAGCTTGAGGTTGATCTTCTGTAGGATGGCGAACATCTCCTCCAAATCTTCTATGAGTGTCGCCTTGTCCTTGGTTTTGACCACTATGTCATCCATATAAGCTTCCAAGTTTCATTGGAGCTGGGGCTCAAAACCAATCTGGATCACCCTCGCGAATGTGGATCGGGCATTCTTCAACCCGAAAGGCATACGCATGAAGCAGTACGTGCCGCATGGGGTAATGAACGTGGTATTCTCTTCATCTTCCTCGGCCATGAAAATCTGGTGATATCCCGAGTAGGCGTCGAGGAAGGACAACAGATCACAGCCATCAGTGGAGTCCACAATCTCGTTGATGCGCAGCAAGGGGAAAGGGTTGTTTTGTCAAGCTTTATTGACATTGATGAAATTGATACACAGCCGCCACTTCCTGGTCGCCTTGCGCACCACGACTCGATTGGCCAACCACGTAGCATGGATGACTCCCCTAACTAGGCCTGCTGCTTCTAGCTTCTTGATCTCCTCGGCAATGAACTATTGTCGCTCCATAGCTTGTTTCCTCACCTTCTGCTTGTTCGGCCGCGCGTGAGGGCAGACAGCTAGGTGGTGCTCAATCACCTTCCTGGGAACACCGACGATATATGATCATTGCCACGCAAACACATCGATATTCGCCTGCAGGAAGGCGATGAGCGCGGTTTCCTATTTGCTGTCCAGGGTGGAACTTATGGTGAAAGTCCCACCCATACCATCCACCTTGGCGGGCACCTTCTTGGCCTGAGGGGGGCAACCTTTGACTTCTTGTCCTTGTCGGCGGAGCTCTCTGGCACCTCTGCTCCGGCAGCGTAGTACTCTGAGGAGGTGTGTTTGCTGGGGCCGGCTTGACGGGCCTCCTAGCCGGTCTTCCTCTTCCTACTGCCGGCAGCCGAGGTGGCGGGAGTGGGTGCCTTGTCGGCGGACGCCGCGATGACTTCCCGGTAGAGGCGGTTGGTGCAAACAAGCACGTCCTTCTTGTCGGCGTTAACGTTGATGACGCCGACAGGATCGGGCATCTTCAACGTATTGTAGGCGCGGTGTGATGCGGCCATGAACTTGGCCAATGCGGGACGCCCGACGATCCGATTGTAGGTGAATGGGTTGTCGCGACGTCGAAGACGACCTTCTTGGTCCTTCAGTTCTGGTCGCTGCTGAAGGTTACCGACAGCGTGATCTTCCCCTTCGGCTGGATCTTCCCAGGGTTGATCCCTTGAAATGCTCCCATTTCCTCGAGATCATCGTCTGGGATTTGCAGCCTCCAGATGACGTCAGGGGAGATGAAGTTCAGGCCGGATCCGCCATCCACAAGCATCTTAACCAACAATGGCAAACACCCGACCGCAGTAACTCCGTCAGGGTGATAATCAGAGTTGAAGATGATGGGCGTGCTCGACCACTTCACGGGCTTATAGACCTCGACGAAGGGATCGGCCGCGCTCACTTCTCTCGCCCACTTTTTCAGTTGGTCGTGGGAAGTGTGTAGCAACGCACCTCCGTCGAGGCACATCATATCAGTAGCCCTCTAAAACTCATGGTCGCTGGAGTCGTCCTCTTGGCCGCGTTTGTCCTCATCTTCCTCCTTGTCTCGTCATCGCGCAGGCGCCTCCCGATTGTTTCGAGCCTTGCCGGGGTATCCTCCGCGACCACCCTTCTTCCTGCCGGAACCCTCCGCACCTTCTCGGGCATTCTCCTTGTCACGCTGCTCGTACTTAACCTTTTTCTTTTCGGCAAGATTCTCGACTTGGCGGCAGTCCTAGTGGTCGTGGCCCTTGATACGGTGGATCTTGCAGTACTGTTTGCCGGAGTCGCCCGGCTTGTCGGCGTCCGCCAAAGCATGGCATGAGTCGCACCTCGCAGCATCTTTACCGGGGGTCTCCGCCTTAGCCTTCTTGGCGGCGTCGACATCGCCAGAACTCTCGACTGCAAACACGTCCTTGCTCTTCCTCTTCTTGTAATGCTTCTTCCCCTTCCTCGATGGAGGATCAGCGTCATCGTCTTCGGGGTCGGCTTCTCCACTGGCGCCTTCGCAAGGAAGCCTCCTCCCTTCCTCTGCCCGCGCGCACTTGTCGGCCAGAGCGTAGAGCTCGGCGACGTCGTGGACCTTGTTGTTTTCCAATTCCTCCCGCATCTTTTGGTTGCGCACGTTCTGAAGGAACACGCTGATGACGGCAGCTGGGTGGACATATGGGATGTTGTGCTGTATGCGGCTAAACCTCTGGATGTACTTGCGTAGAGTTTCCCCGTCCTTCTTGTGGGATGATGTGCAAGTCGCTTTCCTGGCCAGGGGCTCTATGGCCACCAGTAAAGGCGCCGACGAAATCCTGGTACAGGTCCTTCCAAGAAGATATGGAGTTCTTGGTCAAGTGCATCAACCAAACCTCACATTGCGATTAAGCACCAATGAGAAGTAGTTGGCGAGAATCTTGTCGTCCCGTTCCTCGGCAGCCTGCACCGCGATGGTGTAGATGCTGCGGAACTCAGACGGGTGAGTCTTGCCGTCGTACTTCTCGGGTATCTCCGGCTTGAAGGTACGAGAGCTGGGCCACTGGACTCACTGGAGCTCAGGGGTGAAGGCCGGGCAACCCACCTCGTAGGGTAGAGCGCCGGGGTACCCCGAGGATGGCGCGTCCGCCACAGTCTTAGCTTGCTTGTGTGACTGGCGGTGCATCTCCCGCCGACGCTCGATGAGAGTCCTAGCATCTTCCTTTTGACTCTCTCGCAGGACGTGTCGCTAGTCACGGCGGGTGCGCGGGTCGGAGGATCCAGTGGTGTCGTCGGAGACGACGACCTGTTGCCTCCGCCTCGGTGGGGAATGCACCGTGGCGGCAGCATCCCCGTCCTCCTCCGTGCGGTCGCGGGCAGGCCAGTTGGAGGGTCGTTTCTGTTGGAAATATGCCCTAGAGGCAAGAATAAAATGGTTATTATCATATTTCCTTGTTCATGACAATCGTCTATTGTTCATGCTATAATTGTATTAACAGGAAACAGTAATACATGTGTGAATAAATAGATCACAATGTGTCCCTAGCAAGCCTCTAGTTGGCTAGCTCGTTAATCAATAGATGATCATGGTTTCCTGATCATGGACATTAGATGTCATTGATAACGGGATCACATCATTGGGATAATGATGTGATGGATGATACGTCTCCGTCGTATCTACTTTTTCGAACTCTTTTGCCGTTGTTTTGGACTCTAATTTGCATGATTTGAATGGAACTAACCCGGACTAACGCTGTTTTCAGCAGAATTGCCATGGTGTTCTTTTTGCGCAGAAATAAAAGTTCTCGGAATGACCTGAAAATGTACGGAGAATTTTTCTGGAATTTATGAAAAATACTGGCGCAAGAATCAGTGGAGGATGTGGAGCGTGGAGCCCACATGCCCATGAGGTGCGCCCCCCCTGGCCGCGCCTGGCAGGCTTCTGGAGCCCACGACGCTCCACCGCCTCCAAATCCAGCTCTATTTAGGCCGTCTCGCCCGGAAAAAAATCAAGAAGAACAGTTCATCGCGTTTTACGATACGAAGGCGCCGCCACCTCCTGTTCTTCATCTGGAGGGCATATCTGGAGTCCGTTCTGGGCTCTGGAGAGGGGAGATCGTCGCCATCGTCATCATCAACCTTCCTTAATCGCCAATTCCATGATGCTCTTCACCGTTCGTGAGTAATTTCATCGTAGGCTTGCTGGACGGTGATGGGTTGGACGAGATCTATCATGTAATCGAGTTAGTTCTGACGGGGATTGATCCCTAGTCTCCACTATGTTCGGAGATTGATGTTGCTACTACTTTGCCATGCTTAATGATTGTCACTAGGACCCGAGTGTCATGATTTCAGATCTGAACTTATTAGGTTGTCGCCAATATATGTGTGTTTTAGATCCTAACTTGCAAGTTGTAGTCACCTACTATGTGTTATGACCGGGCAACCCCGGAGTGACAATAGCCGGAACCATCCCGGAGATGACCATAGTATGAGGAGTTCATGTATTCACCAAGTGTTAATGCGTTGGTCCGGTTCTTTACTAAAAGGAGAACCATAATATCCCGGAGTTTCCATTAGGACCCCGCTGCCACGGGAGGGATGGACAATAGATGTCATGCAAGTTCTTTTCCCTAAGCACGTATGACTACATACGGAATACATGCCTGCATTAGATTGACGAACGGGGGCTAGTTACTTCTCTCTCTATGTTATAACTGTTATTACATGATGAATCACATCCGGCATAATCATCCATCACTGATCCAATGCCTACAAGTTTTTCCTACTGGTCCTTGCTACGTTACTTTGCCGCTACTACTATTGCTGCTGCTGCTATTACTCTGTTTCCACTTCTGTTACTCTCCTGCTACTAGTTACCGTTGCTACTGCTGCTATCACCCTACTTTGCTACTGATACTTTGTGGCAGATACTAAATCTTTCAGGTCTGGTTGAATTGACAACTCAACTTCTAATACTTGAGAATATTCTTTCGCTTTCCCTTGAGTCAAATCAATAAATTTGGGTTGAATACTCTACCCTCGAAAACGGTTGCGATCCCCAATAGTTGTCGGTTATCAAGACTATTTTCTGGCGCCGTTGCCGGGGAGGCACAGCTATATTCTTTGAGTCACTTGGGATTGACGTCTGCTGGTCACTATGAGGAATCCGATATATCCAAGAACTAAAGTCTTGCCCTGAACTACGAGGACAGGGAAGGAACTGCCATCTAGCTCTGCACTTGATTCACCTTCAGTTATAAGTAAGTTTGCGACATCACCTCCTGCTAGAAATCTTGATATGTCGCTTGTGCTTGATGATGCTACTTCTGCTGCCCAAGATGCTTATGATGATGATGTGCTTGATACTGCTTTGCCTGATGATGCTATGCTTGATACTGCTTTGACTGATGGTGCTATGCTTGATACTGCTTTGTCACTAGGTGCATTCCTTGATGCACAAATTGCTAGAGTTGCTGCTAGATGTGATGATACTTGTGAAACTGTTGATACTATTGAAGTAGAACCCGCTATTATGCCTGAATTGCCTGATATGCCTGAGTGTTATGTTATGGAGGGAGAGATAGCTGAGGACTTTCTTGCGTGTAAGGATAGCTATGATGTTGAGAAATTACTGCTCAATGGAAAGAAAATTTTTGAACGCTAGGATGAAATACGACCCGAAGTTTTCTACTTTGCCTATCTTTGTGACCGATAAGGATTATGAATTCTTTGTCGACCCTGAGCTAATCACTCTGGTTGAATCTGATCCTTTTCACGGTTATGAGTCTGAAACAGTTGTAGCACATCTTACCAAACTGCATGATATAGCCACCCTATTCACTAGTGAGGAAAAGATCCGCCACAACTATATCCTCAAGTTGTTTCCTTTCTCGCTAAAGGATGATGCTAAGACTTTGTCCACTTCTCTTGCTCCTGGTTGTGTGCGTAGCCCCCAGGATATGGTCTACTACTTCTCTGCAAAATATTTCCCTGACCTTAAGAAGCATGTTGCTTTGCAGGAAATATACAACTTTGCTCAAGCTGAAGAAGAGAGTCTCCCACAAGCTTGGGGGAGGCTCGTCCAGCTACTGAATGCTTTGCCTGATCACCATCTTGAGAAGAATGAAATACTTGATATCTTCTATAATGAACTTACCGATGCTTCTAGAGATCACCTAGATAGTTCTGTCGGCTGTGTTTTTAGGTAACGAACTTTAGAACAAGCTGAGATCCTATTGAATAACATCTTGTGCAATGAGAATGCTTGGACTATTCCCGAACCACTTCCTAAGCGAACTCCAAAGAAAAGAGGTATTATATTCCTCAGTCCTGAAGATATGCAAGAAGCTAAGAAATCTATGCGAGAGAAAGGTATTAAATCTGAAGATGTCAAAAATCTACCACCTATCGAAGAGATCCATGGTCTTGATAACCCGATACAGGTAGTAGAAGTAAATTCTCTGCCTAGGTTTCATGAGAGTGATATTCCTTTTGATAAACCTACTAGCTTATGCCTGGATGAATTTGATAATTTTGTTGCCAAACAACAGAGTTTCAATGATTATGTGAGCAGACAATTGGAACAGAATGCTCGTATGCTTAGTCATTTAAGTGCTTGTGTGGATAGAAATGTCAATGATCTTAAGCTCTTGAGTAAACATGCCTCTATGGTTACTACTCAAGTAGAACAAGTACTTAAGGCTCAGAATGACTTGCTCAATGAGTTGAATGACAATTCTGTCAGAGTCGTCACTAGAGGCGGTAGAATGACCCAGGAACCTCTGTATCCTGAGGGTCATCGGAAGAGAATTGAACAAGATTCTGAAGGAGTTAGCACTGATGCACCTAGTCATCCTAGAAAGAAGAAGAAAGATAATTGGGATTTGCACGCCAGCAACCCTGTTGCTGCTACAAAGTGATGAACATGAGCCTAATGACAATATCAATAGTGATGTTCATGAAGATGCTCAACCTAGCAATGATAAGGATGTCGAGATTGAACCTGCTGATCTTGATAACCCACAGCCTAAGAATAAGAGATACGATAAGAATGACTTCGCTGCTAGGAAGCATGGTAAAGAAAGGGAACCATGGGTTCATAAACCCATGCCCTTTCCTCCCAAACCATCCAAGAAAAAGGATGATGAGGATTTTGAGCGATTTGTTGAAATGATTAGACCTGTCTTTCTGCAAATGCGTTTGACAGATATGCTCAAAATGTCTCTGTATGCTAAGTAGATGAAAGATATTGTGACTAATAAGAGAAGGATACCTGAGGTTGAGATTTCCGCCATGCTTGCTAATTAGACCTTCAAGGGTGGAACTTCTAAGAAACTAGGTGATCCCGGTGTTCCCACTATACCTTGCTCCATTAAAGGTAACTACGTTAAAACTGCTTTATGCGACCTTGGAGTCAGTGTTAGTGTTATGCCTCTCTCTCTTTTTCGTAGACTTGAACTGGATAAGTTGACACCCACTGCAATCTCTCTGCAAATGGCCGACAAATCAACTGCTTTCCCTATCGGCATTTGCGAGGATGTGCCCGTGGTGGTTGAAAACGTCACTATCTTAATAGACTTTGTTATTCCGGATATTCCCGACGATGATGCCATGGCGGTCATCCTCGGAAGACCCTTTTTAAGCACTGCAGGGGATGTTATAGATTGCAACAAAGGCAATGTCACTTTCCATGTCAATGGTAATGAGCATACGATGCTCTTTCCGAAGAAACAATATCGACTACATTTCATCAGTGCTATCGAAAAAACTTCATTGATTATTATTGGGAGCTTTGAATGCCCTATACCTCCTGTTAAGATGAAGTATGATTTGCTTGTTGGGGAGATACACATCCCCATTGAGGTAACCTAGTGACTATTCGAAAATTCTCCATTCTATTTTGCGATTCGAAAAAGATTGTTAAAGAGACTTGATCAACCTCATTGACACATTTCTCTCGATGACCATGAGATGGATGAATCGAGGAGTCACCAACCTCTGTTCCAAGCTTTCACCTTCGGTTGCTTAGAAGAAAAATGATAGGTTTAGTTTAGTTTTCCCTGTTTTCTGGTTTAGCGTCCCGTAGAAAAGTACCCCGAAAATAAAAGTTCTCCAAACGTCCTGAAAATCAAGTATTATTTTTTCTGGATTTTTTTTAAAATACTAAGACGAAGAGCTAGTTTTGGGGTTGCACCAGTGGGCCACAAGCCCTGGAGGCGCGGGCACCCCCCGGGTCACGCCTCCCTGGCTTGTGGGGCCACGTGCACCCCCTCCACTTATTCTAGCTCACATCTGCTTCTCCTACCTCCAGAAAAAATCGTTTCGCAGCTCAAACCCGTGTTCTTGCTCCTCTTGCTGGGATTTTCGATCTCTTTGCTCAAAGCACCATTCTCCGAACTGTTTTGGGGAAATTACTCCTTGGTAAGTGACTCGTCCATTGGTCCAATTAGATTTTGCTCTAGTGCCTTATACTTCGCGTATTTTTGCTGCCTTGGTGACCATGTTCTTTAGATTTGGATGCTAATTTCAGCTGGTCCCAAGTGGTTTTGATGCGTAATATGGCCTCTAGGCACTTGTTGGAGTAGTTGCTATGAGTTTCGTTGAGCCTTGTTCACTTCTCCTTAGAATCACTAAAATTTCAGAAATTTTCGGAGATAGAAAAAGGAAAAGATGAGGAGGTTCTTAAGATGCTCTTCAAGCCGTGACCCCAAGGATGATGGAAGTGGGAAGAAGCCCAAGTATCCGGTCCCTCGAGTCGCAAAAGTTCGAGCGTGTGAGTGGCCAAGCGATCTGTTCTTACGCGCTGCCGAACTTTATGAGGAATTTTACTACTTGGTGGAGAACGCGGGCTTTACCGCCTTCGCTGAAGATAAGTGTCCGCAATACCAACTCCTCACTAATATCTTCGTACAAAGCTTTAACTTCTATCCGAGGAAGAATCCACCTATGGTTGAGTTCAAACTTTATGATACCCCCAGCGCATGTCACTCCAGGATTTTTGCAATGTTCGCAAATTATCTTAAATTGGGGATATTCATGAACCTCGTCCATGGGACTTGGAAGCTTTCATCGATACTATTGTTGTAGGAGAGGAGAGAAGAGTGTCTTGCGCTCGAGATGCTAGCATTTATTTTCCCGTGCTTCGGTACTTCTTATTATTTGTGGGAAAATGGTTGATTGGCCGTGGGAAAGCTGGGTCACTTAGTTCCCCAGACCTTGCGGTCTTGCGCGAAGCCCTTTATAATGATAAAACTTGTAGCTTGGGCGCCATAGTAGCTCAATGGTTGAACACGAACCATTCTAAAGGCATTGTCTATGGAGGTATCTATGCTACTCGTCTTGCTAGACACTTTGAGATACCTTTTAGACTAGACGAAGAAGAAGAGATTCTACTTCCCGAGAGATATCTAGATTACAATAGCATGGTTCGCCATGACTTTCCTGATAGAGATATAAATAGAAGGATGATTTATAACCTGGTATTTAGTCAGGGTACTCGTGAGACTATTACTTTGCCTGCTCCTTCTTTGTTCAATCTTCATGCAGGCAAGTACATTATTATGCCCTCGGACATCTACGCATATTGGGGCTTGGCCCAACCACAGGTGCTAGTGCCCGAGCCACCCGTCGAGTACCAGACGCCAGTTTATCACTGGGGGCTAGAGGAGCTCACACAGTAGTGGCATCCTCAGTCCACTCCAGAGTACCCCGGAGCTGGTTATTTCCCTCCTTGGGAGTAGACCAACTTAGGCCAAAAGCCTAAGCTTGGGGGAGTACGTGTTTCTCACCGACTTTACATTCTTGTTTATGCTTTCACTTTGTTCGTTGGTGTTCACACTTTGCCACTGTATCATCCATGCTAGTTTATTTCTTTTTCTCGTTTTCTTTTCGTGTGTTTGTCTAGTTTGAGAAAACCCAAAAAGATTTTCTTGTTGGGAGCTTTCCCGTGTAAATAGTTTTCTTTTTCTTTGTGTCAAGGTAGAAGACCATGGTTACAATGTTTAGTGTCTCTCGCATGCAAGTCTGTTTATCTGTTAAAGAGCCATATTACTTTGTCTTCTCCTTTGTGTTTGCCTGTAGATTCCAGCTTAGTCCAATGCACGAGCACGCTTATTATTGTTCACATCGTTTGGTCGTGCAAGTGAAAGGCAATAATGACGATATATGATGAAGTGACTGAGCCTGGAAAAGCTGGTATGAACTCGATCTATTTTGTTTTTGTAAATATGACTAGCTCATCGTGCCTGATTCAGCTTTGGTGTGAGGGAAACATGTTTGCAATGACAACTTAGAGATCATAGTTGCTGATGCCATGCTTAATTAGCTAGGAGCTTATAATGGTTTGTCTTGGTTGCCCACATGAATGTTGAGATGACTATGATGTAGTATGATAGGATGGTATCCTCCTTTGAATGATTCAAGTGGCTTGACTTGGCGCATGTAGTTGAAACAAAATCAACATAGCCTCTATGATATTCATGTTCATGGTGATTTATGTCCTACTCATGCTTGCACTCTGACTGTTGTCGCTCTCTAGTTGGTCGCTTCCCAGTCTTTTGCTAGCCTTCACTTGTACTAAGTGGGAATACTGCTTGTGCATCCACTTCCATAAACCCAAAGTTGTTCCATATGAGTCCACCATACCTACCTATATGCGGTATCTACCTGCCGTTCCAAGTTAATTTGCATGTGCCACTCTCTAAATCTTCAAGAAATAATCTATTTTGCATGCCCGAACCGCTCATGTGGTGACAGGGGGCTATCAGTATCTTCCATGCTAGGCGATCCTCGATATGTGTTTATTCACTATCATTCACGAGAAAGGGGCCTGTAATTGGAATTGCCAGTTCCATGCTCAAATCCAAAAGATAATTGCAAACAAAACTCCCTTTGGATTGATGTTGGTATGGACGGCACCCGGGGATTCGGCTAGTCGGGGAGTGTGATTGATCGGTGGTGGGGGAGTCAAAACTTTACTTTTCTGTTTGGGAACCGCCTATAGCATGTGTAGCGTGAAAGATGGTGAGAACTCTTAGTCATTGCGTTGACAATGAAAGCATGCCACCCAAAATTATTATCTCTGTTTTAAAAGTTTGAGCTCTCGCACCTCTGCAAATCAATGCTTCCCTCTGCGAAGGGCCTGTCTATTTATGTTCCTGTTGAGTCATCCTCCTCTTATAAAAGCACCAATTGGAGAGCGGCTGTGTCATTTTTATGCTTTGCTTTTAACTGTGTTGAGTATGACTGTGACTGGATCTTCTTTGCCATGAATTACAATGTTTAGTCAGCCCTTGGTCTTTCAAGGTGCTCTGCATTTATGTTTTGCGATCTCAGAAAGAGCTAGCGAGATACCATCTGTTCGTACTACTTCATGATTGTTTTGATTGAAGTGTTGACGTTTGAGACTTATTATTATTTGCTTGCTAGTTGATTATGCCATTGATATGAGTTTACCATGAGACCTTTATGTGATTTGCTTATGTGGTTAGCTTGTGATCTTGCTGAAATTCTGGTTATTAGTTAGACATAGTTGCAACAACAAGATCAAACAGAGTTCGTGAAAGTTTTTATTTTGTCTCTTTCAGTTTGTCAACTAAATTGCTTGAGGAGAAGCAAGGCTTTAAGTTTGGGGGAGTTGATACGTCTCCGTCGTATCTACTTTTCCGAAATCTTTTGCCCTTGTTTTGGATTCTAATTTGTATGATTTGAATGGGACTAACCCGGACTAACGTTGTTTTCAGCAGAATTGCCATCGTGTTGTTTTTGTGCAGAAATAGAAGTTCTCGGAATGACCTGGAAATTTACGCAGAATTTTTCTGGAATTTATGAAAAATACTGGCGCAAGAATCATCAGAGGATGTGGAGCATGGAGCCCACAAGCCCACCAGGCGCATGCCCCACTGGCCGCGCCTGGCAGGCTTGTGGAGCCCACGACGCTCCACCGCCTCCAAATCCAGCTCTATTTAGTCCGTCTTGCTCGGAAAAAAAATCAAGGAGAAGAGTTCATCGTGTTCTACGATACGGAGGTGCCGCCACCTCCTATTCTTCATCTCGAGGGCAGATCTGGAGTCCGTTCTGGGCTCCACAGAGGGGAGATCTTCGCCATCGTCATCATCAACGTTCCTTCATCGTCAATTACATGATGCTCTTCACCGTTCTTGAGTAATCTCATCGTAGGCTTGCTGGACGGTGACCGGTTGGACGAGATCTATCATGTAATCAAGTTAGTTTTGACGGGGATTGATCCCTAGTATCCACTATGTTCTGAGACTGATGTTGCTACTACTTTGCCATGCTTAATGCTTGTCACTAGGGCCTGAGTGCCATGATTTCAGATCTGAACCTATTATGTTGTCGCCAATATATGTGTGTTTTAGATCCTATCTTGCAAGTTGTAGTCATCTACTATTTGTTATGACGAGGCAACCCCGGAGTGACAATAGCCGGAACCACTCCTGGAGATGACCATAGTATGAGGAGTTCATGTATTCACCAAGTGTTAATGCGTTGGTCCGGTTCTTTATTAAAAGGAGAACCTTAATATCCTCTAGTTTCCATTAGGCCCCAGCTGCCACGGGAGGTATGGACAATAGATGTCATGCAAGTTGTTTTCCCTAAGCACCTATGACTACATACGGAATACATGCCTACATTAGATTGACGAACGGGAGCTAGTTACTTATCTCTCCGTGTTATAACTGTTACATCTGGCATAATCATCCATCACCGATCCAATGCCTACGAGTTTTTCCTATTGGTCCTTGCTACGTTACTTTGCCGCTACTATTGTTGTTGCTGCTGCTCTTACTATGTTGCTACTGCTGTTACTCTACTGCTACTCGTTACCGTTGCTATTGGTTCTATCACCCTACTTTGCTACTGATACTTTGCTGCAGATACTAAATCTTTCAGGTGTGGTTGAATTGACAACTGAACTGCTAATACTTGAGAATATTTTTTCGCTTCCCCTTGAGTCGAATCAATAAATTGGGGTTGAATACCCTACCCTCGAAAACTGTTGTGATCCCCTATACTTGTGGGTTATCAATGGACGAGACCCAATCCTAAGCATAGCACTAGATCGTATTGTTCGTATGCTAAAGCTTTTCTAATCTCAAGTGTCTTTTCCTTCGACCGTGAGATTGTGCAACTCCCGGATACCGTAGGAGTGCTTTGGGTGTATCAAACGTGACAACGTAACTGGGTGACTATAAAGGTGCACTACGGGTATCTCCGAAAGTGTGTGTTGGGTTGGTACGATTCGAGATCGGGATTTGTCACTCCGTGTGATGGAGAGGTATCTCTGGGCCCACTCGGTAGAACATCATCATGAGCTCAATGTGACTAAGGAGTTAATCATAGGATGACGTGCTACGGAACGAGTAAAGAGACTTACCGGTAATGAGATTGAACAAGGTATGGGTATATCGACGATCGAATCTCGGGCAAGTTCTATACCGACAAACAAAGGGAATTGTATACGGGATTGATTGAATCCTTGACATCGTGGTTCATCCGATGAGATCATAGTGGAACATGTGGGATCCATCATGGGTATCCAGATCCTACTGATGGTTATTGGCCGGAGAGTGTCTTGGTCATGTCTGCATGCCTCCCGAACCCGTAGGGTCTACACACCTAAGGTTCGATGACGCTAGGGTTATAGGGAATTTCTATACGAGGTTACTGAAGTTTGTTAGGAGTCCCGGATGAGATCCTAGATGTCACGAAGAGCTCCGGAATTGTCCGGAGGTAAAGATTGATATATAGGATGGATGGGTTTGGACGCCGGAAATGTTTCGGGCATCACCGATAGCATACCGGGACCACCGGGACCACCGGAAAGGGTTCCGGAGGTCCAACGGGAGGGGCCACCAGCACCAAAAGGTGACATGGGCCGAAAGGTGGAAGGGAACCAGCCCAGAGTGGGCTGGTGCGCCTCCCACGAGGGACCCAAGGCGCCTAGATAGGGAAAGGGGGGAAACCCTAAGTCAGGTGGGCCTAAGACCCACCAGGGGTGCGCCACCCCCCTCTCTACCCTCCTGGCCGCCACCCCTCTCCCATCTAGGGCTGCCGCCCTCCTTTAGGGTGGGGAACCCTAAAGGGGGTGCCACCCTCCCTTCCCCCCTATATATAGCGGGGGTTTTTGGCCTTTGAGAACACAGTTTTCCATCTCTCTCGGCCCAGCCCTGTCTCTCTTCTTCCTCCTCTCCCACGGTGCTTGGCGATGCCCTGCCGGGAGACCTCCTCTCTCCATCGACACCACGCCGTCGTGATACCGGAGATCTTCCCCAACCTCTCCCACCTCCTTTCTAGATCATGGTGCGGGAGACATCACCGGGCTGCACGTGTGTTGAACGCGGAGGTGCCGTGATTCGGCACTAGATCAGAATCACACCGCGATCTGAATCGCCGCGAGTACGACTCCATCAACCACGTTCTAGCAACACTTCCGCTTAGCGATCTTCAAAGGTATGAAGATGCACTCTCCCCTCTCTCCTTGCTGGTCTATCCATAGGAAGATCTGAATATGGCGTAGGAAAATTTTGAATTTATGCTACGTTACCCAACAGTGGTATCCGAGCCAGGTTTTCTATGCGTAGATTCCATGCACGAGTAGAACACAAAAGGTTGTGGGTGCTGATTTGTCAATTGCTTTCCGCTACTAGTCTTATTCTTTTCCAGCGGTATTGTGGGATGAAGCGGATCAGACCGACCTTACACGTACGCTTACGTGAGACAGGTTCCACCGGCCGACATGCAGAACGTGCATAAAGGTGGCTAGAGGGTGTTTGTCTCTCCCACTCTAGTCGGATTGGATTTGATGAAAAGGGTCCTTAGGAAGGGTAAATAGCTTTGGCATATCATCGTTGTGGCTGTCACGTAGGTAAGAAGGCGTTCTTGCTAGAAACCCAAATCAGCCACGTAAAACATGCAAAAACAATTAGAAGACGTCTAACTTGTTTTTGCAGGGTTTGACATGTGATGTCATATGGCCAAAGTTGTGATGTTACATGTGTGATGTATGAGATGATCAAGTTATTGTAATAGGAATCATGACTTGCATGTCGTTGAGTACGACAACCGGCAGGAGCCATATGAGTTGTCTTAACTTATTGTATGAGATGCAACGCCATGTGTTTACTACTTTTACTTCATTGCTAACGGTTAGCTATAGTAGTAGTAGTAGTAGTTGGCGTGACGAATTCACGGAGAAACGATGATGGACATCATGATGATGGAGATGATGGTGTCACGCTAGTGACAATGATGATCATGCGATGCCCAAAGATGGAGATCAAAAGAGCAAAGATCATAATGGCCATATCATGTCACAATATGATTGCATGTGATGTTTATCATGTTTTCATCTTATTGCTTAGAACGGCGGTAGCATAAGAAGATGATCCCTCATAAAATTTCAAGAAAGTATTCCCCTAAGTGTGCACCGTTGCGAAGGATCGTTGTCTCGAAGCAACACGTGATGATCGGGTGTGATAGATTCTAACGTTCGCATACAGCGGGTGTAAGCCAGATTTATAGACGCGAAACACTTAGGTTGACTCGACGAGCTTAGCATGTATAGACATGATCTCGAATAGAAGAGACCGAAAGGTTGAACATGAATCGTATGGTTGAATACGATCAGCATGAAGTTGCTCACCATGACGACTAGTCCGTCTCACGTGATAATCGGACACGGGTTAGTCGACATGGATCATGTATCACTTAGATGACTAGAGGGATGTCGATTTAAGTGGGAATTCATCAGATGAACTTAATTATCATGAACATAGTCAAATAGGTCTTTTCAAATTATGTAACTTGTGCTATAGCTCTACGGTATTTGTTATGTTCCTAGAGAAATCTTAGTTGAAAGATAGAAGTAGCAATTGTGCGGACTCGGTCCATTAAATGAGGACTGTCCTCATTGCTATGCACAAGGCTTATGTCTTTAATGCACCGCTCAGTGTGCTGAACCCCAAGCATGGTCTGTAGATGTTGCGAACATCCGACATACACCTTTTTGATAACTACATGATAGTTCAGTGCATATTGCTTGAATGACTTAGAATTAAGGCATTAAAGACGTTTCGAATGTCGCGGGACATACGTGATGATCCAAGATATGAAATTGGGATTTCATGCTCCTGCCCTTGTTGAGAGGTATGAGACCTCCGACAAGATTATTTGTCTGCAAAGTAAAGGAGAAGAGCTCAATCGTTGAGCATGTGCTCAGATTGTCTGAGTACTACAATCTCTTGAATCGAGTAGGAGTTGATCTTCCAGATGAGACAGTGATAGTTCTGAAAGTCAGTGACACCAAGCTACTAGATCTTTGTGATGAACTATAACATATCAAGGATGGCTATGATGATCCTTGAGCTATTAGCGATGTTTGACACCGTGAAAATAGAAATCGAAAAGGGAGCATCAATTGTTGTTGGTTTGTGAAACCACTAGTTTCAAGAAGGGAAAGGGCATGAAGGGATACTTCATTCAACGGCAAACCAGTTGCCGCTCTAGTGAAGAGACCCAAGGTTGAACCCAAACCCGAGACTAAGTGCTTCTGTAATAAGGGGAACAGTCACTAAAGAGGAACTACCCTAGACACTTGGTAGATGAGAAGGTTGGCAAAGTCGACAAAAGTATATTGTCTATACATGATATTGTTGTCTACTTTACTAGTACTCCTAGTAGCACGAGGGTATAAGATACCGGTTCGGTTGCTAAGTGTTAGTCACTCGAAATAAAAGCTACGGAATAAACACAGACTACTTAAAGGTGAGGTGACGATATGTGTGTTTCCAAGGTTGATATGATCACATATCACACGCTCCCTCTACCATCGAGATTAGTGTTAAACCTAAATAATTGTTATTTTGTGTTTGTCACAGGATGTCGTGCTACGGAACGAGTAAAGAGACTTACCGGTAACGAGATTGAATAGGGTATGGGTATACCGACGATCGAATCTCGGGCAAGTTCTATACCGACAGACAAGGGAATTGTATACGGGATTGATTGAATCCTTGACATCGTAGTTCATCCGATGAGATCATCGTGGAACATGTGGGAGCCATCATGGGTATCCAGATCTCCTTGATGGTTATTGGGCGGAGAGTGTCTCGGTCATGCCTGCATGCCAACCGAACCCGTAGGGTCTACACACTTCAGGTTCGATGACACTAGGGTTATAGGGAATTTCTATACGAGGTTACCGAAGGTTGTTCGGAGTCCCGGATGAGATCCCGACGTCACGAGGAGCTCCAGAATAGTCCGGAGGAAAAGATTGATATATATAGGATGCATGGGTTTGGACGCCGGAATTGTTTCGGGCATCACAGGTAGCGTACCCGGACCACCGGGACCACCGGAAAGGGTTCCGGAGGTCCACCTGGAGGGGCCACCAGCCCCAAAAGGTGACATGGGCCAAAAGGTGGAAGGGAACCAGCCCATAGTGGGCTGGTGCGCCTCCCACCAGGGGCCCAAGGCGCCTAGAGAGGGAAAGGGGGGAAACCCTAAGTCAGGTGGGCCTAAGGCCCACCAGGGGTGCGCCACCTCCCTCTCTCCCCTCCTGGCCGCCACCCCTCTCCCATCTAGGGCTGCCGCCCCCCTTTAGGGTGGGAAACCCTAAAGGGGGCGCCACCCTCCTTTCCCCCTATATATAGCGTGGTTTTTTGTCCTTTCAGAACACAGTTTTCCATCTCTCTCGACGCAGCCCTGTCTCTCTTCTTCCTCCTCTCCCATGGTGCTTGTCGAAGCCGTGCCGGGAGACCTCGTCTTTCCATCGACACCACGTCGTCGTGCTGCTGCAGATCTTCCCCAACCTCTCCCTCCTCCTTGTTGGATGAAGGTTCGGGAGACGTCACCGGGCTGCACGTGTGTTCAACACGGAGGTGTCGTGATTCGGCACTAGATCGGAATCACACCGCGATCTGAATTGCTGCGAGTACGACTCCATCAACCGCGTTCTAGCAACGCTTCCGCTTAGAGATCTTCAAAGGTATGAAGATGCACTCTCCCCTCTCTCATTGCTGGTCTCTCTATAGGAAGATCTGAATATGGCGTAGGAAAATTTTGAATTTATGCTACGTTACACAACAGTTTCAACGTCTCCAACTGCTTTGGCCCGTCTCCGTTGGCAATGGCGATGAGGCTCTGAATGGTGGCCGTGCATTCCTTGAGCTTGTCCGCCGTTGGAGGAAAATCTAGGAGCAATTGCGCACGCTTCAGCGCTTCTCCCACGAGGGGGAGGCGACACGTGGGTGGAACGTGAGGGGATCTTGATCATCGCAGTGCCAGAAGGGGCCCCTCCATGGCCACGCCCTAGTGCCCCGCCCTTCCCCGCAGTGGTGCGCGTCAGCCTCTCGTGAGTTTCCTGGGTTTGAGGACTAGGGATTCGTCGTCGTGGTGGCAAAGGATTGCCATCCCGGTGCGTACGACGTGTGTGGCCTGGGAAGGCCGTGGCGTGGGCGTCGTCGCGGGCCCTTGAGTGTCCTTAGAAGTAGCCACGCCACCTGTTGGCTGCACAGCTCCTTCCTTGGCCGTCCCGGCGCGCGCGGAGTCTCCAGGGCCGCGGACGATCCCGCTCGCCAGCGTCTGATTCCTGGAATGCTATGGGAGTTCCGGGGCCCCACCTCCCTCTCGCGCGCATGTGCCCGCTCCCGCCTGCGATGTGGCCGGTGCACTAGGCGCGCGTGTCTCGGCTGCCGTCGCGCTCCTCCTCTTGGGAGCCTTGGTGGTGGCATGGATGAAGAAATCCATCCGCTGACCACTAGATCAGGTCGACGCGACCCTCCTTTCCCCTACCTGGCGCGCCAAAGATGTCGGTGAAGGATCGACACCTATGGGGGCCTCAAAGGTCCCCTTTTTCTGGTTTGGCGGGGAGAGGGGTCGCGGCAAGTGCATGGCCAACAGTGAGGGCTCGGCAAGGTCTTTTCTACCCAGGTTTGGGCCGCGTGGTGCATAAAACCCTACTCCTGCATGTGTTCAGTTATTCATTTTGGGTTACTGTAGATTTGTCCCTTTTACAGCCTTTCGATTGGTCAAAAAGCCAAAAGTCCTTACTACTGAGCCTTAGGCCTCTTTCTATAGGCGAAGGGGTCACCACGGTGGGTCAGCGGGTGAATGGTGGGTTCACGAGTGGAACATCACCGACCAAAAGTCATAGTGTTACAGTGGTGGATTAAATGCTTCGACAGACATCCCTGACCTTGTCAGGGGGAGTTGGACACGTACCCACACGTGGCAACTTCGGGGTGTTGCGCTCGCGTGCGGGGGGACGCGTGGTCCATGCATCGGCGGTGGCGTGTTCGTCGGTGGAGGCGCTCACAGGTCGCGAAGGCGCCCTGGGCCCACGCCTCTCCTCGGGCCTTCTCTTCCTTCCTAGCAGGGTTACCTTGCCGGGGCTCTTCTTGTTCCTCTCGGCAGGGAGGTGATGGCCTGCCGAGGCCTTGTCAATCTTGCCAGCAAGGATGGCTTGCCGGGGCTCAGTCCTTCTTCCTTGGCGGGAGGGTCTCGTCGTAGCATTGTTTATATCCCCGGCAGGGAGCTCCTGCCGGGGTCTCTTCTTCTTTCCCAGCAAGCGAGTGCTTGCCGGGGTTTGCAGTCTGCACTTGGCGGCTTCTGAGTCTTGCTTCTGCCCTAAGCTCCAGCGACGAGCCTTGCCGCTGCAGAGGGGTTGCAGGTGTCCGCGCACTAGTCCGGGGCGCTGGAGACCCCAGTCTTTAGTGCACCGACACTCGAATACAGATATCATTTTTCAGTCCTAGGCCACACTTCGTATCTCTGGTGACCCCAAAAACATCAACTGTTGGGTCCTGGACTGGATGACTCATCACATTCACTTAACAGCTCCAGCCACTGAATTGCTTCGAGCTCTATGAATCAATTCCTTTAGATGATGCAAGCAATCTGTATGATGAAAAAGAATTGTCAAATCATCTAATGGAGGCCGTCATGAAGCTATTAGCTCCAGGACAACCTCTAAAGACCATATTGTTGGTGAAGGAATTGAATTATGTGCCCAGAACTGTCTACAGAATATTGGCCTATTCCTTCACACATATCAAAGGGCATGATAATGAAGAAGATGTTGTTGGAATCATGAAGAACATACTGTTCAACGTCATTCACGGAATCAAATTGAACCTTCACGATTTCTTCTTGAGGACTTTGGCCAATAATGCCTTGTCACCATTTGAACTGAAGATTTATGCGCCTTGGATGACGAGATTCATCCGAATCAGATCCGCCATCAAGTATCAAGCTACCTATCAGAATCACCTCAGCTATCTGCCTCCTCTCAAAGTCATCAAGAAATCTTTTGAACCAGTTGAGGGAAAGGCAAGTCAGTGATTGATGAAGGAAATCATCCACTAGATGGTTAATTTCTCAAGGCTGCATCCTACTCCTCATATGATCACACTTCCACACAAGAATCTGATGGCACACCAAAACCTCCAAGTCCAACTGCCCCGCAGGTGATGACTAACAGAGAGCTTCTCCTCAGTCTTCATCAGAAAGTTGATCACAACCATAAGCGTCAATTTGGC
Source organism: Hordeum vulgare subsp. vulgare (assembly GCF_904849725.1). Classification (NCBI taxonomy): domain Eukaryota; kingdom Viridiplantae; phylum Streptophyta; class Magnoliopsida; order Poales; family Poaceae; genus Hordeum; species Hordeum vulgare. Next base: position 330,191,781 of record NC_058519.1, read on the forward strand.
TCTATTATGAAAACCCTCAATGATACTTAAAATAATGTGAAGAAAAATCACTATTATCTTCATGAGGTATTTGATCGCACTTCGGCCATATGGTCTCACCTGAAGACTCCAACGGAACTTGAAGAATTGGAATTCACTCGCGACTTTGATTGGTCATGGACACCAAAGAAGAAATTCAAAAAAAATCCAGTTCCTGACTTGGTGGACAACTCATATTCTTCATTCCGCACTGCTTATTTAGATAAAAAACCTGCTGATAATGCAACTGGCCCAACAAGGAAGTCTGACTCGAAGAATGCTCGTGCCTCTCCTTCAACACAAAAGTGAATTTCTTCATGGGCGTTAGTCCTCAGTTTTGTCCCTTTTCGTCACTTGATGACCAAGGGGAGAAATCTGAGTTAGTCTTCAAGTGGGTCAAAATTATGGGCTTATAATCTTTATTAAGTTACAAACTCTCGTTTCTTCTGAAGTGTTTGATGTAATGAGTTGTAACTTAAGCCCGATGGTGTTCTTACACTTTTGAACGTTTTTCCTCGCATCCTTATTCCTCAAGTTAATTAATGCATGAATGCTGAAATTCGTGAGACACCATTTTTCATCATGCAATTCAAATTCCTCATACTATATCTCAAATGCATGCATAAATTACAAGATATAGGGGGAGACCTCCATGATATATATCATCAATGTGCATTTGTTGTCCAATGCAAATTCCTCAAATATGCACATCTTCAGGGGGAGTTTCTCTATATCTTGCATTACATATTTTTATCCCCGTTGGAATCTTAAACTATTTGTCATCAACCACTAAAAAGGGGGAGATTGTAAGCACATATAGTGCCCCTTAATGACTTTGGAGGATTGAAGACTTACACGTTAAGAGACTCATATGTTTGTAAGTGTAGATATGCTCTATAAGTCGCTGAGGAGTTTGAGTTATTCTATGAATATCAACCCCTAAAAATGTATGTCCTCGGGTGAAGACTTTGGTCGTTCCTTGAAGACTTTGATCCCGAAGAATTTCTGAAGAAAATGATATTCCTCATGAAGATATTGAAGATGAGGAATTCGTTGGTTCTAGGAGAAAATACTCTAGAGATTTTGAAGCCTAGAGATTTACTCTTTCTTGTTCATTTTATTCATTCTCGAGCCATAGGATCACCGTACTGTTAAAGGGGGTTGAGGTAAAACTATGGAAAGAATTTCCTCATGATGATCAACCCAAACCTACACCTACCAAATCCTCAAAGTGAGGAACATGAGAGACACGAGGACTTTCAAATTGAAAGTTTCGACCGTTGCCCCGCCACGCGCCATGTGTCCCATATCTTATCCACCCAATGGTCATATAATTAAGGGCATTTATGTAAAATCATGTAGGGATGCTCCCAAGCTATAAATAGCCACCCCCTACAACCACTAGCTGGTTGGCTGCTCCAAGATAAACTAACACTTGTCATTTAGAGACACCCAAATTCCTCAAAGCCTTTGAGTGAAAATCATCAAGTGAGGAAATACCCCAAACGCCCAAACCCAAACCAAAGTGATTGAGCATCACTGGAGAAGTTAATCCTATGTGGATCTCACGCTTGTTACCTTTGAGGATTATGCATCCTCCAGATGGCTGGGTGTCATAGTCTAGAGCATCCAACAGTCAATTGTGGATCGCCGGGTGACCGAGTTTGTGAAGGTTTGGATGTCTGCCCTGAAGACTTAACACGAGTGTCGGGCGAGGACTATGTGTCCTTAGCTCAAGGAGAATATAGTGGGGACTATGTGTCCCGGGACTGTGTGTCCTTTGGTTTCAGTACCAAGCCTCTCCAAACCAGGCATACAACTGTCACAACAGTTGGAACTGGGTCATCAACAACTGTCTTCATCGAGCTACTGGTTCTATTTTCTTAACTCCCTTCATTTCCTCAATTGCATATTGAAGACTTTCATCTGTACCGATTGAAAAATTGAACTAAAGACTTTCTCTGAATTCCTCACCTCAAATTCTTCACCTAAGTTATTCTTCATCGCTTATCCTGTACTCTTGACTTGTCTAAATCGATTCTCTTAATTCACGCTGAGTACTTTGCTGTAGACGTTTTTGCACTTCTGACTTAGTACTATTTCCATTGCACTCGGTTAGTGACGGGGGGTTTTCCTCACTAGGATTTTCCTCAGTGATGAAATTGTAAAAATCGCCTATTCAGCCCCTCTACTCGATATAACGTACTTTTACTTGGAAGAAAAGAAAGCATTGGCATGATTATGAAGACAGCAAAAGGCCCCGCCAACAATAGCCATGAGGAACCACCTTCATTGTCTACTCACCAAATGAAAAGTTGTCAAGGACTCTTTCCGGCACAACCGAGATCATTTCGATAAAGAACAATAGCATAAATAGTGACACCTGAAGAAGACCCAGAAGAATGAGCGGACTCCTCTCGAAGACACGAAGCAAGTACGACTAGTGAGTCCGAGAACCGTTAGGGTAGGATGATTCGTGTATCCCATATGTGAAGTCGGGTCCGTGTGATGGTTCTAATAGAACCATGTTATGTGTTCTTTATTTGTGCTTTGGTATAAGTCGCACTTTTTCCCTAGACAATGATTACACGACTATATCACCTATCTTATCTTACTGTTGCGTTTGGCCTTTTCGGCACTTGTTTGATTGGACTTACACTTTACCACCCCCTTAAGCACTCCACTCTATGTTGCCTTTCCAGCTCCCCCATCTCGTCAACTAAAGACCAACAAGGTAAGATGCACCAAGGATCCACCTCGACAAACAACTAGCACTAACAACTTTGACTACAACGTACTCAACCAAGTACAACCCCAAAGAGCTATGATTTTCCATCAAGGTTGGAAGCCCCTCCCTAGACCAATTTAGTCCTCACATGCTACCCCAACTCAAACCTCTCATCATGTGCTTAATACACAAATTTTCTAGGGCACCTGCTGAGCTTCTATATCACCTGCTTAGCACTTGGTTCATTATGGGACGACTGATCATAGTGAACCAACATCCTTCATTCCTAAGCAAGCACTAAAATCTTGATGCCATAAGAAGGATCGCTCCGAGGATATACATCTTGTAGGCAATGATTTGTGGTGACTATAATAGATGTCTTGGGGATGTAGCTAAACCCCTTTGGTGGATCATAAGACCCTTATGTTGGCATATGAACTTGGTGGATCAAGTTGATAGAGTAGCATAACTTACTTCTCATTTGAGTAAATTGGATTTTTGTAGGACAAATAGGGATCACATGTTGAAAACTCTTGTTGGTATGATAACCTGATTCTGACAAGTAGTGGTCATGAATTGATGATGTTACAACAGTGGCTTGAAGGAACTGGCTGGAATTCTCGTCGGACATGAGATTTAGATTTAAATAGGTAATCCTAGTAGAGTGTCAATGATAAATGAGACCACATGGTTCGGAGTAGTTTGGATTTAGTCCAATGACCTTAATGATGATACCATGTTTCTCGGTGGATGATAAGTAGAAGTAATTGGATGATGTTGGGGATGAATTAAGCATCTAGATAAGCTTGACCTTGGAATTTACTTGGTCATGATAATAGAGATTGCTGGCTATAGTGTGGTAATAGTACTTGCAATGATATGTGGATTATTAGGAATCTAAGAAATTACATAAAATTCCATTGATATTGGGTTTGTAGGAGTAATAGGTCAAGTAATGATTGATGGGATTGATGAACCACTAGATTGTGTTCATAAGAAGGAAACAAGATCTTGGATTGACATAACACGTGTTTCCTTAGCGTGCAGGTTGAAAGAACAATTGCTCCCTAAGGTGGTTTTGGTAATTAATAACAACATATGTATCATTGAACTAATGATTCTATACAAGTATATTTCAAAAAAGTACAAAGATGCATTGCCTAAAGGATTGTGAGGAGAAACCCCTTGATGCAAGGAAAGGAATAGGATTAGCCAAGCTTCAAGCAAGAGGACTTTACATTTTATATCTGTGAGAAATCACTTTTGAGTCCATAGGAAATACAATACTATTAAAAGGGGTGAGGTGTCTATGATGAATTGGTTGTGAAGTGCTTAGAGATAGCCACCAAAAATACTTAACAATTCTCTCATTAAATATTGTCCAAAGCCTATACATAAAAAATCGGTGCCACTAAGAATTCCATTTCGGCCCTATCGATCTTCCAGAGGCAAATCCTTTGCCAAAACCTAAAACTCGGTATCACGAACTTTCACTCCGGTGCCACCGAAAGTTAGTGACTTACTTTCTGGTCCGTCGATTTAAAGATTCAGAATTTCTAAGTTTGGAAATTGGAAACTACCCTAGGTCACCATATCTGTACCACCAAGATTCTCATATCGGTCTCACCAAGAATTTCAAAGTTGCCATATTTAGTGCAACTCGGTACCATCGAGAATTAAGTCGGTGCCACCGAATTGGGCAACAATGTTGTAACGATTTGATTTTTGGAGATGCCTATATATACCACTCCACCACCTCTCATTCATAGAGGAAGCACTCAGAACACATACAAACTTGACATATTATTATTTTTTGAGAGAGAGCCTGTTGGGTTCTATTGTAGGTGCATCGCATGCGAATTAAAATTTTCCTACGCGCAAAACATCCAAGAACATGCTATGGATATGGATCACAAATCGTTACCACTAGACGCGCAGTGCCAAGCAGCTGAAATAGAGTTGGGGCAGCACGTCCGTGTGGTTCATCTCCTCCTTGTCTGATCTCCCTCGAACATCCGGTCGCCGGATTGTCTCCTTCGAACAGCCAGTCGCCTAATCCCACGTACAGGTTCGTCGGAGCGGCGCAGGTGCACAGCCTCTAATGGTATCCGTGCGTGCAGAAGGAACACCGTGCCGCGGACTGCTAGGTCCGGATCATACAGTTGGTGGCGACAAGTGCAGGTGGCTAGGTGCAACACATGCACAACTCTTGGGCCTCGCACGGGCCCTAAAGCTGTTTGGGAACGTCGCATGGGAAACAAAAAAATTCCTACGCAAACGAAGACCTATCACGGTGATGATCATCTATGAGAGGGAGATCGGATCTACTTACCCTTGTAGATCGCTAAGCGAGAAGCATTAAGAAACGCGGTTAACGTAGTGGAACGTCTTCGCAATCCAAATCGTCGCCGGCCCACGATTGCTCCCGATCTTGCACAAAACGGACGGCACCTCCGCGTTCACCACACGTATAGCTCAATGACGATCTCAACCTTCTTGATCCAGCAAGAGAGACGGGGAAGTAGATGAGTTCTTCGGCAGCGTGACTACGCTCCGATGATGGTGGTGATCTATTCCTGCAGGGCTTCGCCTAAGCACCACAGAAATACGATCTAGAGGAAGAACTACAAACTAGAGGAGAGGGTAGCACGTGGCTGAAATTGTGTCTCAAAAACCCTTAAACCTCTAGTATATATAGGAGGAAGGAGGGGCTAGGCTTTCCCACCAAGGGAGCCTTCCCTTGGCTCGGCCGAACTAGGAGAGGAGGAGTCCTCCTCAATCGTACTTACAGTAGGACTCCTCCCCAAGTTGTCCACCTCTTTCGATTTTTCCACTTTTTTTACCTCATGGGCTTTCTTTGTTTGACTAGTGAGTCCATCAAGAGATATTGCGCCACCATCAAGTTCACGTGGCCCTCTTGGGGAGTGGTGGTCCCACCTGGTGGACCCCCGGTACCCATTCGTCACTCCCGGTATAGTGCCGGTAATGCCCGAAATCCTTCCGGAAACCCAATACCAACTTCTATATATCAATCTTCGTTTTCGGACCATCCCGGAACTCCTCGTGACGTCCGGGATCTCATCCGGGACTACAAACAAAACTTTGGTCACTAGCACCTATAACTCAACTATACCAAAACGTCACTGAACCTCAAGTGTGGAGACCCTGCTGGTTTGAGAACTATGCAGACATGACCAGAGACACTCTCCGGTCAATATCAAATAGCGGTACCTAGATGTCTATATTCGATCCTAGATATTCTAAGAAGATCTTATCGGTTGAACCTCTGTGTCAAGGATTCATATAATCCCGTATATCATTCCCTTTGTCCTTCGGTATGTTACTTGCCCGAGATTCAATCATCGGTATCTCCATACCTATTTCAATCTCGTTACCGGCAAGTCTCTTTACTCGTTCCGTAATATAAGATCCATGCTTAATCAACGGATACCTTCGGAGATGCATGTAGAGTACCTTTATAGTCACCCAGTAATGTTGCGACGTTTGATACACACAAGGCATTCCTCCGGTGTCAGTGAGTTACATGATCTCATGGTCATAGGAATGAATACTTGACATGAAGAAAACAATAGCAACAAAATGACACGATCATATGCTACGTTTATAGTTTGGGTCTTGTCCATCGCATCATTCTCCTAATGATGTGATCCCGTCATCAAATGAAAACACTTTTCTATGTCTAGGAAGCCTTAACCATCCTTGAACAACACGCTAGACAACTAGAGACTCAATAGGGACACATTTTTGTCTATATATCCAGACATGCATTTATGTTTCCATTCAATACAGTTATAGCATGGATAATAAACGATTATCTTGAAACAAGAAATATAATATTAACTATTTTATTATTGTCTCTAGGGCATATTTCCAACAGTCTCTCACTTGCACTAGAGTCAATAATCTAGTCTCACATCTTCATGTGATTTACAATGTAATGAATCTAACACCCATACAGTTCTAGTGTGGTTCATGCTTTGCTCGTGGTAGAGGTTTAGTGAGTGGATCTGCAACATTCAGATCCGTGTGCACTTTGCAAATATTTATGTCTTCCTCCTTGACGTAATCACGAATGGCGTTGAAGCATCGCTTTATGTTTCTGGTCCTCTTGTGAAACCTTGGTTCCTTGGCTAGAGAAATGCCACTAGTGTTGTCACAGAACAAATTTATTGGATCCAGTGCACTTGGCACTAGTCCAAGATCTGACATGAACTGCTTCATCCAGACACCCTCCTTGGCCACCTCTGAGGCAGCTATCTACTCTGCTTCGCATGTAGAATCAGCTACGACGCTTTGCTTGGAACTGCACCGGCTTACGACACCCCCGTTAAGAACAAATACTTATCTGGTTTGCGACTTAGAGTCATCTGGATCAGTGTCGAAGCTTGCATCGACGTAACCTTTTACGACGAGGTCTTCATCACCCCCATAAACGAGAATCATTTCCTTAGTCCTTTTCACGTACTTCAGAATATTCTTGACCGCCGCCCAGTGTTCCACTCCTGGATCACTTTGAAACCTGCTTGCCATACTTATGGCCAGGCTGACATCCGATCTTGTGCAGAACATTGCATACATGATAGACCCTATGGCTGAAGCATATGGGACGACACTTATCTTTTGTCTATCTTCTGCAATTACTGGACATTGAGTCTTACTCAACTTTATACCTTGTAACACAGGCAAGAAACCCTTCTTGGATTGTTCCATTTTGAACTTCTTCAACACTTTTATCAAGGTATGTGCTTTGTGCAAGAGATATTAGGTGCCTCGACCTATCTCCATATATCTTTATGTCCAGTATGTAAGCAGATTCTCCTAGGTCTTTCATTGAAAAACTTTTATTCAAGTAATCAGTTACGCTCTCAAAAAATTCCACATTGTTTCCAATCAGCAATATGTCATCCACATATAATATTAGAAACGCTATAGAGCTCCCACTCACTTTCTTGTAAATACGAGCTTCTCCAAAAACTTGTATAAACCCAAACGCCTTGAGCACCTCATCAAAGCATTGATTCCAACTCCGAGATGCTTGCACCAGTCCATAAATGGATCGCTGGAGCTTGCACACCTTGTCAGCATACTCTGGATCGAAAAAACCTTCGGGTTGTATCATATACAACTCTTCCTTAAGAAAACCGTTAATGAACACCGTTTTGACATCCATCTGCCAGGTTTCATAATCAAAAAAGGCAGCTATTGCTAACATGATTCAGACGGACTTAAGCATTTCTACAGGTGATAATGTCTCACCGTAGTCAAGTCCTTGAACTTGCGAAAAAACCCTTTGCCACAAGTCGAGCTTTATAAACGGTCACATTACCGTCCGCGTCCGTCTTCTTATTAAAGCTCCATTTGTTATGAATAACCTTGCGACCTTCAGGTAATACTTCCAAAGTCCACACTTTGTTTTCACAGGTAGATCCTATCTCGGATTTCATGGCTTCTAACCATCTATTGGAATTTCTTCTCAATAACTCGCAGGCTCATTGTTGTCTAACAACATGAAAGACAAGACATGATTCCCCTACCACTCGAGATCAGTATGTGCTCTTGTCGACCTGCGAGGTCCGACAGTAACTTGATATGAAGCTTCATGCTCATCATCATTAGCTTCCTCTTCAACTGGTGTTGCCTCGATAGAAATTTCTTTCTACCCTGCGCCACCATCTTGTTGAAGCAGAGGTTCTATAATCTCATCAAGTTATGTCTTCCTCCCACTCAATTCTTTCGAGAGAAACTCTTTCTCAAGAAAAGCTCCGTTCTTAGCGACAAACACTTTGCCCTCGGATCTGAGATAGAAGGTATACCCAACTGTCTCTTTTGGGTGAACTATGAAGACGCACTTTTCCGCTTTGGGTTCCAGCTTTTCAGGCTGAAGCTTTTTGACATAAGCATCGCATCCCCAAACTTTAAGAAATGACAACTTTGGCTTCTTGCCATACAATAGCTCATATGGTGTCGTCTCAACGGATTTTGATGGTGCCCTATATAAAGTGTATGCATTTGTCTCTAATTCATAGCCCCAAAACGATAATGGCAAATCGGTAAAAGACATCATAGATCGCACCATATCTAACAAAGTATGATTATGACGTTCGGACACACCATTACGATGTGGTGTTCCAGGCGGTGTCAACTGTGAAACAATTCCACATTGTCTTAAGTGAGCACCAAACTCGTAACTTAGATACTCTCCTCTTATATCAGATCGTAGGAACTTGATCTTCTTGCTACGATGATATTCAACTTCACCATCAAATTGGCTAAACTTTTTAAACGTTTAAGACTTGTGCTCCAAAAGTCCATCAACATGGAGTTTCTTCATGCACTTAACACCAATATGACCTAAGCGACAGTGCCACAAGAAAGTGGCGTTATCATTGTTAACTCTACATCTTTTGGTCTCAATGTTATGGATATGAGTGCCACCACAATCAAGATTCAATATGAACAAAACCCACGCATTGGGTGCATAACCATAAAAGATATTACTCATATAAATACAACAACCATTATTCTCAGACTTAAATGAGTAACCGTCTCGCAATAAAAAAGATCCAGATATAATGTTCATGCTCAATGCATGCACTAAATAACAATTATTTAAGTTCATAACTAATCCCAATGGTAACTTAAGTGAGACCGTGCCAACGGCGATCGCATCAACCTTGGAACCATTTCCCACGTGCATCATCACTTCATCCTTCGCCAGCCTCCGTTTATTCCGCAGTTCTTGTTTTGAGTTGCAAATGTGAGCAACAGAACCGGTATAAAATACCCAGGCACTACTACGAGAGTTGGTGAGGTACACATCAATAACATGTATATCATATATACCTTGTTTGACGTTGGCCGCCTTCTTATCGTCTAGAAACTTGGGGCAGTTGCGCTTAGAGTGGCCACTCCCCTTGCAATAATATCACTTAGTTTCCGGCTTAGGCCCAACCTCGGGTTTCTTTGTCGGAAGGGCAACAACTTTGCCACTCTTCTTGCCTTTGCCGTTCTTCTTGAAACTAGTGGTCGCATTCACCATCAACACTTGATGTTCTTTCTGGATTTCTGACACATCGATTTTCAGCATCGCAAATAACTCGTCGGATGACTTATTCATCCCTTGCATGTTATTGTTCAACACGAAGCTCTTGTAGCTAGGTGGCAATGATCGAAGAATTCTGTCAGTGATAGCTTCTTGCGGGAGAACGATCCCCAGCTCAGCTAGACGGTATGAGTACCCAGACATTTTGAGCACATGTTCACTTACAAATGAATTCTCCTCCTTTTTGCAAGCATAGAATTTATCAAAGGTTTCACACCTCTCGATACGGGCATTCTTCTCCAAGATAAACTTCAACTCTTGGAACATCTCATATGCTCCATGACATTCAAAACGTCTTTGAAGTCCCGGTTCTAAGCCATACAAAACTGCACATTGAACTAGTGAGTAGTCATCCTTACGAGCTTGCCAAGCGTTCAAAACATCTTGGTCAGCTGTAGCGTGTGGTTCATCTCCTAGCGCTGCATCAAGGACATAATTCTTTTGCCAAGCTTGGAGGATAAGTCTCAGATTTCGAGCCCAGTCTACAAAGTTGCTACCATCATCTTTCACCTTAGCTTTCTCTAGGAACGTATTGAAATTCAGGGTTGCTATTGTGCGAGCCATTGATCTACAACATAATTTTTTGCAAATATTACTTAGACTATGTTCAAGACAATTGTGTTTATCTAATCATATTACTTATGAACTCCCACTCAAATAGACATCCCTCTAGTTACTCGAGTGTCCCATGATCCAATTTCACTAATTCAAGTCCGATCATCACGTGAGATCAGTAAAGTTTCAGTGGTGAACATCTCCATGTTGATCATATCTACTATACGATTCATTCTCGACCTTTCGGTCTCTTGTGTTCCGAGGCCATGTCTGTACATGCTAGGCTCGTCAAGTTTAGCCCGAGTGTTCCGCGTGTGCCACTGTTTTGCACCCGTTGTATGTGAACGTTGAGTCTATCACACCCGATCATCACATGGTGTCTCGAAACGACAAACTGTTGCAACGGTGCACAGTCGGGGAGAACACAATTTTATCTTGAAATTTTAGTGAGGGATCACCTTATAATGCTACCGTCGCGCTAAGAAAAATAAGGTGAATAAAAGGATTAACATCACATGCAAATCTAAAGTGACATGATATGGCCATGATCTTGTGCTTCTTGATCTCCATCACCAAAGCTCCGGCATGATCTTCATCGTCACCGGCGCCACACCATGATCTCCATCATCATGATTTCCATCATTGTGCCGCCTTCGAGGTTGTCGTGCTATCTATGCAATTACTACTAAAGGTACTACCTAGGAATATAGTAAACGCATCTGCAAGCACAAACATTAGTTTAAAGACAACCCTATGTCTTTTGTCGGTTGCCGTAGCATCGACGTGCAAGTCGATATTTAACTATTACAACATGATCATCTCATACATCCAATATATCACATCTTGTCTTTGGCCATATCACATCACATGCATACCCTGAAAAAACAAGTTAGACGTCCTCTAATTTGTTGTTCGATGTTTTACGTGGCTGCTATGGGTATGTTGTATGATCGCATCTTCCTTACGCAAAGCCACAACGGTGATATGCAAATTGCTATTTGACCTTCTCCCAGGACCGCCTCGATCAAATCCGATTCAATTAAAGTTGAAGAAACAGACACCCGCTAGTAATCTTTATGCAACAAGTTGCATGTTAGTCGATGATATTGGTCTCTTGTAAGCGTACAAGTAAGGTTGCTCCAGGTGCTTCAATCCAACAATACCGCCGTATCGAGAAAAGACTAAGGAGGGTACCAAATTGAACATCAACACCCACAAACTATATTCTGTTCTACTCGAGATATCATCTACGCATGAACCTAGCTCATGATGTCACTGTTGGGGAACATGGCAGGGGAAACAAAAAATTTCCTACGCACACGAAGACCTATCATGGTGATGATCATCTACGAGAAGGCGATCACATCTACATACCCTTGTCGATCGCTAAGTGGGAAGCGTTAAGAAACACGGTTGATGTAATGGAATGTCTTCGTGAACCAAATTGCCGCCGTCCCACGATCCGTCCCGATCTAGCACCGAACGGACGGCACCTCCGCGTTCAGCAGACGTACAACTCGATGATGATCTCCACCTTCTTGATCCAGCAAGAGAGATGGGGAAATAGATGAGTTCTCCGGCAGCGTGACGACGCGCCGGTGATTGTGGTGATCTATTCCTGCAGGGCTTCGCCTAAGCACCGAAGAAATCCGATCTAGAGGAAGAACTACAAACTAGAGGAGAGGGTAGCATGTGGCCAAAATTGTTGGAAATATGACCTAGAGGCAATAATAAATTAGTTATTATTATATTTCTTTGTTCATGATAATCGTTTATTATCCATGCTATAACTGTATTGATGGGAAACACAAATACATGTGTGAATACATAGACAAAACACTGTCCCTAGTAAGCCTCTAGTTGACTAGCTCGTTGATCAAAGATGGTTAAGGTTTCCTAACCATAGACAAGTGTTGTCACTTGATAACGGGATCACATCATTAGGAGAATGATGTGATGGACAAGACCCAAACTATAAATGTAGCGTATGATCGTGTTAGTTTATTACTACTATTTTCTGCATGTCAATGTATCTGTTCCTATGACCATGAGATCATCCAACTCCCGAACACCGGAGGATTACCTTGTAAGTTATCAAACATCGCAATGTAACTGGGTGACTATAAAGGTGTTCCACAGGTATCTCCAAAGGTGTATGTTGGGTTGGCATGTATCAAGACTGGAATTTGTCACTCCGTGTAACACAACATCACAAAAAGCCTTGCAAGCAATGTAACTAAGGAGTTAGTTACGGGATCTTGTATTATGGAACGAGTAAAGATACTTTTCGGTAACGAGATTGAACTAGGTATGGAGATACCGACGATGGAATCTCGGGCAAGTAACATACCGAAGGACAAATGGAACAACATACGGGATTAACTGAATCCTTGACATAAAGGTTCAACCGATAGAGATCTTCGTAGAATATGTGGGATCCACTATGGACATCCAGGTCCCACTATTATTTATTGACCAGAGAGTCTCTCAGGTCATGTCTGCATAGTTCTCGAACCATTAGGGTCTGCACACTTAAGGTTCGGTTACGTTTCGGCATAGTTGAGTTATATGTGTTGGTGACCAAAGTTTTGTTTGGAGTCCCGGATGAGATCCCGGACATCAAGAGGAGTTCCGGAATGGTCCGGAAACGAAGATTGATATATAGGAAGTTGGTATTTGGATTCCGGAAGGTTTTTGGGCATTGCCGGCAGTGTACCGGGAGTGAAGAATCGGTTCCGGGGGCCCATTGGGTGGGCCATCCACTCTCCAAGGGGTCCATGTGGGTTTATTGGATGCGCAATAAGGCATAATGGTCTGACAAAGTCATCGAAGGAAAGCCCATGAGGAAAAAGTGGAAAATCCAAAAGAGGTTGGAAATTAAGGAAGGAGTCCTAAACCAAGTGGGATTGGATAAGGACTTCTCCCTCCTCCACTTCGGCCAACCCAAGGGCTCCTCCCTTGTGGCGCAACACCTTCCCCTCCCTCCTCCAATATATACTAGAGGTTTAGGGCTGTTTGAGACACAACTTTGCCACATGCAACCCTAAACCTCGACTTCGTAGTTCTTCCTCTAGATCGGTTTTCTTCGGAGCTCAGGCGGAGCCCTAGAGGAATAGATCACCACCACCACAGTAGCGCCATCGCGCTGGCGAGGAACTCATCTACATCCCCGTCTCTCTTGCTGGATCAAGAAGGCGAAGATCGTCATCGAGCTGTACGTGTGCGGAACGCGGATGTGTCGTTCATTCGGCACTTTATCGGGACGGATCGTGAGACGGTTCATGGGACGGATCGTGAAGACGTACCACTACATCAACCGCATTTATTAATGCTTCCGCTTAGTGATCTACAAGGTTATGTGGAGCAGATCTCCCTCTCGTAGATGATCATCACCATGATAGGTCTTCTTGTGCGTTGGAAATTTTTCGTTTCCCATGCTACGTTCCCCAACATTGGCATCATGAGCTAGGTTCATCCATAGATGAAATCTCGAGTAGAACACAAAAGTTTTTGTGGGCGTTGATGTTCGATTTGCTACCCTCCTTAGTCTTTTCTCGATTCAGCGGTATTGTTGGATTGAAGCGGTCCGGACCAACCTTACTCGTACGCTTACGAGAGTCCAGTTTCATCGACTAACGTGTAACTTGTTGCATAAAGATGACTGGTGGGTGTCAGTTTCTTCAACTTTAGTTGAATCAGATTTGACCGAGGCGGTCCTTGGAGAAAGGTTAAATAGCAATTTTCATATCACCGTTGTGGCTTTGCGTAAGTAAGATGCGATCATACTAGATACCCATAGCAGCCACGTATAACATGCAACAACAAATTAGAGGACGTCTAACTTGTTTTTGCAGGGTATGCATGTGATGTGATATGGCCAAAGACATGATGTGATATATTGGATGTATGAGATGATCATGTTGTAATAGTTAAATATCGACTTGCACATCAATGCTATGGCAACCGGCACGAGCCATAGGGTTGTCTTTAAACTAACGTTTCTGCTTGCAGATGTGTTTAATATATTGCTAGGTTGTAGCTTTAGTAGTAATAGCATAAATAGCATGAAAACCTCGATGGCGGCATGATGATGGAGATGATAGTGTGGCACCAGTGACGATGAAGATGATGTCGGTGCTTTGGTGATGGAGATCAAGAAGCACACGATCATGGCCATATCATGTCACTTATGAATTGCATGTGATGTTAATCCTTTTATGCACCATTTTTTTTCTTAGAACGACGGTAGCATTATAAGGTGATCCCTCACTAAAATTTCAAGATAGAATTGTGTTCTCCCCGACTGTGCACCATTGCGAAAGTTCGTCGTTTCGAGACACCACATGATGATCGGGTGTGATAGACTCAACGTTCACATACAACGGGTGCAAAACAGTTGCACAAGCGGAACACTCGGGTTAAACTTGACGAGCCTAGCATGTACAGACATGGCCTCGGAACACAAGAGACCGAATGGTTGAGCATGAATCATATAGTTGATATGATCAACATGGATATGTTCACCATTGAAACTATACTCAACTCACGTGATGATCGGACTTGAGTTAGTGGATTTGGATCATGCGCCACTCAAATGACTAGAGGGATGTCTATTTTGAGTGGGAGCTATTAGTAATATGATTAGCTAAACTCAATTATCATGAACATAGTCAAAAAGGTCTTTGCAAATTATGTTATAGCTTGTGTTGTGGCTCTACTATTTTTGTATGTTCCTAGAGAAAATTTAGTTGAAAGATGATAGTAGCAATTTTGTGGACTGAGTCCGTAAACTGAGGATTGTCCTCATTGCTGCGCAGAAGGCTTATGTCCTTAATGCACCGCTCGGTGTGCTGATCCTCGATCATCGTCTGTGGATGTTGCGAACATCTCACATACACGTTTTTGATGACTACATGATAGTTTAGTGCGTAAGGCTTAACGACTTAGAATTGGGGCGCCGAAGACGTTTTGAAACGTCACGGAACATATGAGATGTTCCAAGAGATGAAACTTGGATTTCATGCTCGTGCCCTTGTTAAGAGGTATGAGACCTCCGACAAGATTCTTTGTCTACAAAGTAAGGGAGAAAAGCTCAATCGTTGAGCATGTGCTCAGATTGTCTGAGTGCTACAATCGCTTGTATCGAGTGGGAGTTGATCTTCCAGATGAGATACCGATGGTTCTCCAAAGTTAATGCCACCAAGCTACTAGAGCTTCGTGATGAACTATAACATATCAAGGATACATATGATGATCATTGAGCTATTCACAATGTTTGACACTGCAAAAGTAGAAATCAAGTAGGAGCATCAATTGTTGATGGTATGTAAAACCACTAGTTTCAAGAAAGGGCAAGGCTAAAAGGATACTTTATGTAACGGCAAAATAATTGCTGCTATAGTGAAGAAACCCAGGGGTGAACCCAAATCCGAGACTAAGTGCTTCTGTTATGAGGGAAACATTCACTGAGGTGGAACTACCCTAGATACTTGATAGATGAGAAGGCTGGCAAAGTTGACAAAAGTATATTGGATATACCTAATATTGATGTGTACCTTACTAGTATTCCTAGTAGCACCAGGGTATTATATACCAGTTCAGTTGCTAAGTGTTAGTAACTCGAAGTTATAGCTACAGATTAAAAGGATACTAGCAAGGGTGAGGTGACGATGTGTGTTTGAAGTAATTCTAAGGTTCATGTGATCAAACATCGCATGCTCCCTCTACCATCGGGATAGGTTTTAAACCTAAATAATTGTTATTTGGTGTTTGTGTTGAGCATGAACATGATTGGATCATGTTTATTGCAATACGATTATTTATTTAAAGAGAATAATGGTTATTCTATTTGCTTGAATAATTACCTTCAATGGTTTATTTAATCTCGATCGTAGTGCTACACATGTTCATAATATTGATGCCAAAAGATACAAAGTAGTAATGATAGTACCACTTACTTGTGGCACTGCCACTTGAGTCATGTTGGTATAAAATGCATGAAAAAGGTCCATGCTGATGGACCTTTGGACTCACTCATTTTTGAAACGTTTCAGACATGCAAGCCATACCTATTGGTATAAACGCATGAAGAAACTCCATGCAGATGGATCGTTTGGACTCACTTGATTTTGAATCACTTGAGACATGCAAATCATACCACATGGGCAAGATGACTGAAGGCCTCGTTTTCCAGTGAGATGGAAGAAGAAAGTAACTTGTTGGAAGTAATACATTATGTGTGCAGTCCAATGAGTGCTGAGGCACGTAGTGGATATCGTTATGTTCTTACTTCACTGACGATTTGAGTAGATACACGAGTATTTACTTGATGAATCACACGTATGACATATTGAAAAGTTCAAAGCTATTTCGGAGTGAAGATCGTCGTGACAAGAGGATAAACTCTCTACGATATGATCATTGAGATGAATATGTGAGTTGCGAGTTTTGGTACACTGTTAAGACAACGTGGAAATTGTTTCGCAATTCATGCCACCTAGAACACTATAGTGTGATGGTGTGTCCGAATGTCATAGCCGCGCCCTATTGGATATAGCGCATACTATGATGTCTCTTATCGAAATACCACTGTTGTTTTGGGTTAGGCATTAGAGACAACCGCATTCACTTTAAATAGGGCACCACGTAATTCCGTTGAGATGACACCGTATGAACTATGGTTAGGAGAAACCTAAGTTGTCATTTCTTGAAAGCTTGGGGCTACGACGCTTATGTGGAGAAATTTCAGTCTAATAAGCTCGAATCCAAATCGGATAAATGCATCTTCTTGGGATATCCAAAACAGTTAGGTACATTTCCTATCTCAGATCCGGAAGCAAAGTGTTTGTTTCTAGAAACGTGTCCTTTCTCGAGGAAAGGTTTCTCTCAATGGAATTGAGTGGGAGGGTGGTGGAACATGATGAGGTTAACCAACCGTCACTTCAACCAGTGTATAGCAGGACGCATGAAGTTGTTCCTGTGGCGCCTACGCCAATTGAAGTGGAAGCTTATGATAGTGATCATTAAGCTTCGGATCAAGTTACTACAAACTTCGTAGGTCGACAAGGTCACGTACTTCTACAGAGTAGTACGGTAACCCTGTCTTGGAGGTCATGTTGTTGAACAACAATGAACCTACGAGCTATGGAGAAGCGATGGTGGGCCCGGATTCCGGCAAATGGCTGGAGGCCATGAAATCCGAGAGAGGATCCATGTATAAAAAGAAAGTATAGACTTTGGAAGAACTACTTGATGGTCGTAAGATTATTAGGTACATATGGATCTTTAAACGGAAGACAGACGTTGATGATGAAAAGTCACCATTAAGAAAAGCTCGACTTATCGCAAAGATGTTTCCGACAAGTTCAAAGAGTTGACTATGGTGGGACTTTCTCACTTGTGGCGATGCTAAAAGTCTGTTGGAATTATGTAAGAAGTTGCTACATTATTTATGAAATATTGCACGTAGGATGTGAAAAACATTGTTTCCTTGACGGTTTCCTTGAGGAAAGGTTGTATGTGATACAACCAGAAGGTTTTGTCGATCCTAAGGATGCTAACAAGTATGCAAGATCCAGCGATCCTTCTATGGACTGGTGCAAGCATCTCAAAGTTGGAATATACGCTTTGATGAGATGATCAAAGCTTTTGGGTTTATACAAGGTTTATGAGAAACATGTATTTCCAAAGAAGTGAGTGGGAGCACTATAGAATTTCTGATAAGTATATGTGGTTGACATATTGTTGATCGGAAGTAATGTAGAATTTCTGGAAAGCATAAAGGGTTGTTTGAAAGGAGTTTTTCTAAGGAAAACCTGGATAGAGCTACTTGAACGTTGAGCATCAAGATCTATAGAGATAGACCAAAACGCTAAATAGAACTTTCAATGAAATGCATGCCTTGACAAGTTTTTGAAGGAGTTGAAAATAGATCAGCAATGTAGGAGTTCTTGGCTATATTGTAAGGTGTGAATTTGAGTAAGACTCAAAGCCCGACCACGACAGAAGAAAGAGAAATGATGAAGCTCGTCGCCTATGCCTTAGTCATATGCTGTAAAGTATGACATGCTGCGTACCGCACCTGATGTGTGCCTTGCCATAAGTCTGTCAAGGGGTACAAAGAGTGCTCCAGGATTGAATCACTGAACAATGGTCAAAGTTATCCTTAGTAACTAATTGACTAAGGAATTTTTCTCGATTATGGAGGTGATTAAAGAGTTCGTCGTAAAGGGTTACATCGATGCAAGCTTTGACACTAATCCGAATAACTCTAAGGAGTAAAGCGGATTCATATAGTGGAGCAGTCATTTGGAATATTTCCAAATGGCACGTAGTAGCAACATCTACAGGATAACATAGAGATTTGTAAAGCACACACACATCAGAAAGGTTCAGACTCGTTGACTAAAACCTCTCTCACAAGCAAGACGTGATCAAACCCCATAACTGTATAGGTGTTGGATTCGTTAAAATCACATAGTGATGTGAACTAGATTATTGACTCTAGTGCAAGTGGGAGACAGTTGGAAATATGCCCTAAAGGCAATAATAAATTAGTTATGATTATATTTTTGTGTTCATGATAATCGTTTATTATCCATGCTATAACTGTATTGATTGGAAACACAAATACATGTGTGGATACATAGAAAAAACACTGTCCCTAGTAAGCCTCTAGTTGACTAGCTCGTTGATCAAAGATGGTTAAGGTTTCCTAACCATAAACAAGTGATGTCACTTGATAATGGGATCACATCATTAGGAGAATGATGTGATGGACAAGACCCAAACTATAAACGTAGCGTTTGATCATGTCAGTTTATCGCTACTTTTTTCTGCTTGTCAATGTATTTGTTCCTATGACCATGAGATCATGCAACTCCCGGACACAGGAGGAATACCTTGTGGGTTATCAAACGTCGCAACGTAACTGGGTGACTATAAAGGTGTTCGACAGGTATCTCCAAAGGTGTGTGTTGGGTTGGCATGGATCAAGACTGGGATTTGTCACTCAGTGTATCAGAGAGGTATCTCGGGGCCCACTCGGA
This sequence comes from Hordeum vulgare subsp. vulgare, assembly GCF_904849725.1. Taxonomy (NCBI): domain Eukaryota; kingdom Viridiplantae; phylum Streptophyta; class Magnoliopsida; order Poales; family Poaceae; genus Hordeum; species Hordeum vulgare. Next base: position 330,211,252 of record NC_058519.1, read on the forward strand.
ATTAGAACATCACAACAAGCCTTGCAAGCAATGCGACTAAGTATTTATTTACGTGATCTTGTATTACAGAACAAGTAAAGAGACTTGCCGGTAATGATATTGAACTAGGTATGGAGATATCGACGATCGAATCTCGGGCAAGTAACATACCGAACGACAAAGGGAACAACATAAGGGATTAACTGAATCCTTAACATAATGGATCAACCGATAGAGATATTCATAGAATATGTGGGAGCGAATATGGACATCCAGGTCCCGCTATTGGTTATTAACCACAGAGTGTCTCATGTCATGTCTGCATAGTTCTCGATCCCGCAGGGTCTGCACACTTAAGGTTCGGTGACGTTTCGGTATAGTTGAGTTATATATGTTGGTGACCGGAGTTTTGTTTGGAGTCTCGAATTAGATCCCGGACATCACGAGGAGTTCCGAAATGGTCATGAAACGAAGATTGATATATAGGAAGTTGGTATTTGGATTCCGAAAGGTTTTCGGGCATTCCCGGCAGTGTAGCGGGAGTGACGAATGGGATTCGGGGGCCCACCGGGTGGGCCCACCATGCCCCAAGTGGTCCACGTCGGTTTATTGGATGCACAATAAGGCACAATGGGCTGACAAAGTCATCCAAGGAAAGCCCATGAGGAAAAAATGCAAAATCCAAAAGAGGTGGGAAATTAAGGAAGGAGTCCTAATCCAAGTGGGATTGGATGAGGACTCCTCCCTCCTCCACTTCGTCCGACCCAAGGGATCCTCCCTTGTGGCACAAGGCCTGCCCCCTCACTCCTCCTACATATACTAGAGCTTTAGGTCTATTTGAGACACAACTTTGCCACGTGCAACCCTAAACCTCTACTTCGTAGTTCTTCCTCTAGATCGGTTTTCTACGGAGCTCGGGCGGAGCCCTGCAGGAATAGATCACCACCACCACCGGAGCGTTGTCTCGCTGCTGGGGAAATCATCTACATACCCATATCTCTTGCTGGATCAAGAAGGCGGAGATTGTCATCGAGCTGTACGTGTGCGGAACGCGGAGGTGTTGTCCGTTCGGCGCTTGATCGGGACGGATCGTGAGACAGTTCGTGGGACGGATCATGAAGACGTACAACTACATCAACCGGGTTTATTAATGCTTCCTCTTAGCAATCTACAAGGGTATGTGGATTCGATCTCCCTCTCGTAGATGATCGTCACCATGATAGGTCTTCGTGTGCGTAGGAAATTTTTTGTTTCCCATGCTACGTTCCCCAACAGAAATTGTGTCTCAAAAACCCTCAAACCTCTAGTATATATAGGAGGAAGGAGGGACTAGGCTTTCCCACCAAGGGAGCATTCCCGTGGCTCGGCCAAACTAGGAGAGGAGGAGTCCTCCTCCAATCCTACTTCGAGTAGGACTCCTCCCCAAGTTGTCCACCTGTTTTGGTTTTTCCACTGTTTACCTCATGGGATTTCTAAGGTTGACTAGTCAGCCGATCAAGGGCTGTTGCGCCGCCATCAAGTCCACGTGGCCCTCTTGGGGAGTGGTGGGCCCACCTTGTGGACCCCCGGTACCCATTAGTCACTCCACGTACACTGTCGGCAAAGCCCGAAGTCGTTCCGGAATCCAAATACCAACTTCCTATATATCAAACTTTGTTTCCGGACCATTATGGAACTCCTCGTGAAGTCTGGAATCTCATCCGGGACTCCGAACAAAACTTCGGTCACCAGCACCTACAACTCAACTGTACAGAAACGTCACCGAACCTTAAGTGTGCAGACCCTGCGGGTTCGACAACAATGCAGACATGACTTGAGACACTCTCCGCTCAATATCCAATAGCAGGACCTAGATGTCCATATTGGATCCTACATATTATATGAAGATCTTATCGGTTGAACCTCTATGTCAAGGATTCATGTAATCCCGTATGCCATTCCCTTTTTCCTTTAGTATGTTACTTGTCGGAGATTCGATCGTCGGTATCTCTATACCTATTTCAATCTCGTTACCGGCAAGTCTCTTTACTCGTTCCGTAATACGAGATCCCGTGAGTAACTCTTTAGTCACATTGCTTGCAAGGCTTGTATGTGATGTTGTATTACCGAGTGGGCCCCGAGATACCTCTCCATCACACTGAGTGACAAATCCCAGTCTTGATCCATGCTAACTCAACAGATACCTCCGGAGATGCCTGTAAAGTACCTTTATAGTCACCCAATAACGTTGCGACTTTTGATACACACAAGGTATTCCTCCAGTGTTAGTGAGTTACATGATCTCATGGTCATAGGAATGAATAATTGACATGCAAAAAACAATAGCAACAAAATGACGCAATCATATGCTACGTTTATAGTTTGGGTCTTGTCCATCACATCATTCTCCTAATGATTTGATCCCATCATCAAGTGACAACACTTGTATATGGCTAGGAAACCTTAACCATCCTTGATCCATAGGCTAGTCAACTAGAGACTAACTAGGGACACAGTTTTGTCTATATATCCACACATGCATTTATGTTTCCATTCAATACAGTTACAACATGGATAATAAACGATTATCTTGAAACAGGAAATATAATAATAACTATTCTATTATTGCCTCTAGGGAATATTTCCAACAAAAGCCCACGTGTTTTGTCCCTTAAGCGTGCGACTCTTTAGATTCTCGTTCACTTGGTCATGAGTCAGACCACGTCCGACTCAGCTAGTCGGTAGCGGCGTCTAGCAAGGCAGGACGACTCCAAGTGTGTGATGAAGCTGGATAGCCGAACCTATACTTCATACTTTTGTTCCCTTTGCCACACGATATATGTTGTCATGCTCAAGGCAACATGGTCATCCTTGTTGACGCACGACCTCTTTCTTGTCCCGGTGAATCTGACCAACATTCGGATTATCTTATAATCCTCATCGCATGGCCATGCTTACCGAGGTCACATCACTCGAGGGGCCCAGAGTATATCTCTCCTAGTCGGAGGGGCAAATCCCATATTGCTCGACCACGTCTCTCAGCATGGGTCTAGACAAGCCTGAAACCAACCTTTGTAACTACCTAATCACGGAGTAGCGTTTGTTCGGCCCAAAGGAAGTCTCTCACCATCTCGATTACATGCGCCAGCTCAGGTCTTAGGACATAGAAGGTATGTTGTACTAGAGACTCATAGATGACCTATCGTTGCGTCTCATAGTTGGGTCTTGCTACTTCTCAAACAACAGCGGCAGAAATTGACACGTTGATGGAGACTTGCTTGCGTTGGTGTTTCCCTTGAAGAGGAAAGGGTGATGCAGCAAAGGAGCAGTAAGTATTTCCCTCAGTTTGAGAACCAAGGTATCGATCCAGTAGGAGAGTCTCGTCATGTCCAGAGTACCTGCTCAAACACAAACGAGCTTGCACCCAACGCTTCAAAGGGGTTGTCAATCCCTTCAAGATTGTTTGCAAAGTGAGATCTGAAGGCGGAAAGTGTAACGAAGTAAAAAGTGTAAGGCTGAAAATATGGTGTGGAGTAGACCCGGGGGCCATAGTGTTCACTAGAGGCGTCTCTCAAAATAGAAAATATTACGGTGGGTGAACAAATTACTGTCGAACAATTGATAGAACCGTGCAAAGTCATGAAGATATCTAAGGCAATGATCATACATATAGTCATCACGTCTGAGACAAGTAGACCGATACTTTCTACATCTACTACTATTACTCCACACATCGACCGCTATCCAGCATGCATCTAGTGTATTGAGTTCATGACGAACAGAGTGTCGTGGGTATAACTCTGACAGTAGAAGTACGGGGTACGAAAGTATATGGGCAGAGCCTTAGCTACTGCGAGGATGTATGAGTTCAGGCCCCTCTACGGTGGAGGTAAAAGCCCAATGTCTCAGTGCTCTTGGGAGCTTTGTGTCGAGTGTATTATGGGATTACAGCAAGTACCAACCCCTGTACCAGTGGTGAAGGGCGGCTTATATAGAGTGCGCTGCCCTTCATAATGGTCCGGTGGACAGGGGTGGAGTAGTGGCGAGTAAATCCTGGCGTTACTGGTAACGTAAGCCTTAAATGCCAGTTATGGTGTATGAAAACGTATAACCGTTGCCCTCCTGGGAGGTTACGATGTACAGAGTGGATTCCAGTCGGCACGTTAGATATGCTTCGAGTGGACCGTCACCGACTGGATGATGGGGGCATACTTAGTTCAGTCGGAACTATCTAAAGGCCTTGTCCCCTATGAAGGGTAGTCCTTGGGTAGGACCTATAGGGCAGACCTATGACCCTACCCTGGGACTATAACCCCATCATTAGTCCCCGAATGGATCGGGGCTGGAATGATGAAGTGATGTCCGGAGTTTGGAGCCGACAGGTATTGAAGTGATCTTAGCGTTGTCTGCCTCGATCCGTTTTATCTTTGCGGCTAGTGATCCGAGTGAATATGCAAGCGAAACGAACCGTGAGGGACTGATTGCTTCCGCGAAATCTTTTGATGAGACCGGTAATACTGACACCGCCGGATTTTCCGGGATTCTCAAATTTTGGTTGCCGCGCGCTCAGCGGGGATGACGTCATTGCCATCGAGTAGATTTCGCCACCACGATTACCGCGCCATGATCTTCTCCACTAATCTTGTAGCAGCCGGTTGGGAGGATAAGATCTTGGGCCCACCTGTAGGTGACTTAGTCGGAGGCCTTTTAAAGCCTTCCTGGCGGACCTTCCTGTTGTGATGCTCGTCTTCCTCCCATTGATCTCGCCTCCCCGCAACTCCCTGCACACCTCTAGCCACCTCCTTCCCCTCCTCCTCTGCGGATCCGTCGCCCTCGCCATGACGAAGGGGCGGACCAGCAAGCTTGAGGCGAAGAGGAAGAAGGGGGCGGCCTCCACTGAGCGGCGAAAGCGGGCGTTGCCGGCGGGCTAGATCCAGGGGGACTTCCTCCCCTCCACGGTGAGGGAGACCGACGTGCTGGAGCTGGTGGAGAACGACATGGTCGTCGATAAGTCTTGGAGGCTGCCGGAAGGCGAGATGGAGCCCGCGCCGAGGGAGGGGGAGCGCGTCCTGCTGCTCAACCACGTGGCTAGAGGTTTCTCCCTGCCTCCCCATCCTTTCTTCCGAGGTATTATGAACTACTTTGGGGCACAGCTCCATCACTTTTCGCCGAATGCGATAGCTCATCTTTCCGCATTCATCACCCTCTGCGAGTGTTTCATAGGATGTCCCCCCCACTGGGCTCTTCAAATATGTTTTCTCTGCTAGATCTCAAACGGTTAAGAAACTTAGCCAGTCTGATGATAAGACACACATCCTCCAGCTATGCGGGGGTTTAGGATTTCAGAAGAAAATGAAAATGAGTTATCCCTCCCTTCAGCTATCCGGGTCGGTTAGGAACTGGCAATCGTCCTGGTTCTATTGCCAGGACATTGCCTGCCCGAATGCTCCGAGTGGGTTACCACCCTTTAGTTTAGACCGTCCGGGCCCTCCCAGGAAGGTAGCGCTCTCTAAGGGAGAAAAAACCAAGATCCAACCTTTGATCAACGCGCTGATAACCGTCATCCGGAACGGAGTCACCGACATGGACCTGTTGGAGACTTTTCTGGGTCGACGCATCCAGCCGCTCCGGGCCCGAGACCACACAATGTGGCATTACGCGGGGCCTCCGGATACCACTCGGTCCCATCCCGAAGACGTGAGCGAGGAGACCGTGGGTGCGTGGGTCCGTAGCATCACGGTCACATGTGATAACCCCGTGGGAGCTCGGCGGGTGAAGGCCTTCCGCACCCAAAATCCTCCTCCGATTGAGGTGAGTACATGTTGTCGAGTGCTTTTAAGCTTCTCAGTTTTATTGCTTTTCTTGTCTCGCCGACTGACGTTGCCGACTGTGTTTTGTGCAGGAGTGGACGAACTGGCATTCTGCAGTCTCAAATGGGGATTCCGTCGAGGAAGAAGAAGGCAGCATGGAGGGTAGCGTGGGTAGTGCCGTATACGTCTCTGACAGTAGGGAGTTGGAGGAGGAAACAGCAGAGGAGGAGGAGAGTGAAGAGCAGAGCTCGTCACCCTCACCACCAGAACACCGAACCAAGCGCCGTCATAACCCCGCTATTCCGTCGGCTCCTCCCGTGGCCTCGAGTGCTTGGAGTGTGAACCAGGGGTTCTTCTGCCGAGCCCGTGGATCAGCCGTCCAAGGTGGCTAAACCCAGCGGGTCTAAACCTCAGAAAGCTTTGCCCCGGATGAGGATCTCTGTTCTGGTCGCCTCAGCGTAAGTATCTTTGCTCTTCCATCTTCCTTCAGTATCCGATTGAACTCTTATTTTTGGGAATTCATGTTTACCCGTCGAATGGATTTCACTCAACAGAGCACCTACCTTCGCCACCTCTCCGCCGCGTCAGGGTGACGATCCCATGGACACTGCTGACGCCGCCACGTCCCAGCAAGGTACGTTGTCACGACTCCGAGAGCTGTATTACCGTTTCACGAGTGCTGTCTTTGATCTTGATCTTTTTCTATATTTTTATTTTGTTTAGTCGGGCTTCCTTCAGAGGTGATCCATCTGGACGGCGATGACCAAAGGAGGTTGGAACCAGCTTTGGCGCATGTCCCTGGGTTATCCAATCTGCTGCCAACCCCCCCATGAGCTTGCCGCCGACTGAGACGGTGTCCTTCACGGCGGAACCAACTAGAGCAGAGCTCGGGACGCCCAGGGAGCTCGGGATGCCTAGGGCGCCTTCTGCCACACCGGGTCCGTCGACTGTTCACTATGCTGCCCGACGCATCCCGGAAGACCAAGTAGGAGCCGCCAAGGACGCCATGGTACAAGTGGAGCTGATGGTGGGCGAAGCCAAGGGTGCATATGACTCCGTTGCGTCCCTGTACAAGAAGATCTTGGAGCTTCGGGATGATATCCGAGTAAATGCGCTAGTAAGTGTTTACATTCCTCTTGGTGCCCACTGGGGTTTTTGGCGAGATACTCGGACACAGTAGGTTAATTTTCGAGTGGGTTCACTCCGAGTGAACCCAGTGGGTGTAGTCCCCGAGACTTTTGCCGAGTGTTTGCACCGGTAGTTGTCTTTATATGTATTTTCCATAATCTCTACAGATCAGAGCTGATCTGCCCGAATGGTACCAGTGGGGGCAGGCCGAGTGCACCCACTGGGTGTAGTCCCCGGGAGTAGTGTTACTCGGGTCGAGTAATAGTAGTCTCATAGTGTTGTTGGTTTGCTATGGAGCTCAATGGGACCGACCTGTTCGAGCTTCATACCAGTGGGGTCACTCTCAATGGGTGTAGTCCCCGAGACCGCTGTCGATTGCTTTCATCGGTAGGGGTCTGAAGAATATTGAGTTTTGATTGTTTTGTCATATCTGTCAAGAATTTTTCCTTGTTGAATCTGGCTGATCCTCCCTTTGTGTCTCTTTGACAAAAGACTTGTGAAGTGGGATCGGCTTATACTGCTCTGATGGCTGAGAAGACTCAAGTTGCTGCCGACTTGGAGGTAGCTTCGAATGATATGGCTGGCATGAAGAAGGCTCTCGCTGAATGAGAAAAATCTTTGGAGGAATCTCGGGAGACTAACAAGGCACTGTTAGCCGAGTTAGAAAATATGAAGAAGGAGAGATCTGAATGGGTGGGCGAGCTGAAGTCAATGAACGCTCGGTGCAAAGCGCAGGAAAAATACGTCGGCGACTGGGCGAAGAAGATGGTCGCACTGCTTGGTGGTAAGTTGCTTGCCGAGTGCTCTTTTACTTTGGAGTTCACTCCGCGCTTATTTTCTCCTTGTCTTTTCTTTGCAGATTTCTGTCGGGACGTTGAAGCCGAGACCGGGACATCTTCCGACTGAATTCTCGCCTTAACAAGGTGGGTCCTTTCATTGGTCGCCTGAGAGAAGTTGTCGGCCGAATTGACAAAGAGCTGTGGCCTGAATGAGATAGAGGGGTTGATGACTCGACTGGAGGATGTTCCAAGCAGAGTGCAGGCATGGAAGAAGTCTGCCGCTCGGTGTGGCGCGGACGTGGCGATGTCTCTGGTCCGAGTGCATTGTAAGGAAGCCCGTGAAGGCAAGCTGAAGACATTGCAGGTCGCCAACACCAAGAAGCTTCGATTTGAAGACTTCATGGAGACCTTCCTCGACACGGCCACTCGGATTGCAGATGGAATCGACCTCAACACTTTCGTGGAGCCTGCTAGCCCCAGCGATGCTTGATTGACTTTATGCTGAACGCGCATTTACCTCGGTATGCCGAGTGGAGTTTGTATTAAACTTTGGCCACTGCTGTTGACCGGTACATTCGTGGCTCAGTGTGGATAAACTTGATTCACACCGAGCCGACTCATCGTTGAACTCGATTTGAATTCGAACCGGATCTTTTGCTCTTCTTTCGTTGAGTTTTTTTTCACACGATTTTGGCTCGTGGTTTTTGTTTAGGCGAGTCAGCTAAGCCTCCGAGTGTAACTTGTGTGTCCACTCGGAGGAAGCTCTTTACTTAGGAAACTTTGGTTCGCAGCTAAGTCCTCGAGTGTGACTTGAAATGCACACTCCGAGCAAGTTGTTTGCTTAGGCGACGCTGGGTCGCAGCTAAGTCCCCGAGTGTGACTTTTGGTGCACACTCGGAGCAAGTTGTTTACTTAGGCGACTCTGGGTCGTAGCTAAGTCCCCGAGTGTGACTTTTGGTGCACACTCGGAGTGAGTTGTTTACTTAGGCGACTCTGGGTCGCAGCTGAGTCCCGAGTGCGACTTTAGGTGCACACTCGGAGCAAGTTGTTTACTTAGGCGACTCTGGGTCGCAGCTAATTCCCCGAATGTGACTTTTGGTGCACACTCGGAGCGAGTTGTTTACTTAGGCGACTCTGGGTCGCAACTAAGTCCCCGAGTGTGACTTTTGGTGCACACTCGGAGCGAGTTGTTTACTTAGGCGACAATGGGTCGCAGCTAAGTCTCTGAGTGTGACTTTTAGTGCACACTCAGAGCGAGTTGTTTACTTAGGCGACTCTGGATCGCAGCTAAGTCCCCGAGTGTGACTTTTGGTGCACACTCGGAGCGAGTTGATTACTTAGGCGACTCTGGGTCACAGCTAAGTCCCCGAGTGTGACTTTTGGTTCACACTCGGAGCGAGTTGTTTACTTAGGCGACTCTGGGTCGCAGCTAAGTCTCCGAGTGTGACTTTTGGTGCACACTCGGAGCGAGTTGTTTACTTAGGCGACTCTGGGTCGCAGCTAAGTCTCCGAGTGTGACTTTTGGTGCACACTCGGAGCGAGTTGTTTATTTAGGCGACTGTGGGTCGCAGCTAAGTCCCCGAGTGTGACTTTTGGTGCACACTCGGAGCGAGTTGTTTACATAGGCGACTCTGGGTCGCAGCTAAGTCTCCGAGTGTGACTTTTAGTGCACACTCGGAGCGAGTTGTTTACTTAAGCGACTCTGGGTCGCAGCTAAGTCTCCGAGTGTAAATTTTTATGCACACTCGGAGCGAGTTGTTTACTTAGGCGACTCTGGGTCGCAGCTAAGTCCCCGAGTGTGACTTTTGGTGCACACTCGGAGCGAGTTGTTTACTTAGGCGACTCTGGGTCACAGCTAAGTCACCGAGTGTGACTTTTAGTGCACACTGAGAGCGAGTTATTTACTTAGGCGACTCTGCGTCGCAGCTAAGTCCCCGAGTGTGACTTTTGGTGCACACTCGGAGCGAGTTGTTTACTTAGGCGACTCTGGGTCACAGCTAAGTCTCCGAGTGTGACTTTTAGTGCACACTCGGAGCGAGTTGATTACTTAGGCGACTCTGGGTCGCAGCTAAGTCCCCGATTGTGACTTTTGGCGCACACTCGGAGTGAGTTGTTTACTTAGGTGACCCTGGGTCGCAGCTAAGTCCACGAGTGTGACTCTTAGTACACACTCGGAGTTAGTTTCTTAGACCGGAGTCTGCAAACGCGGAAGAATTTTGAATCGTCAAGAAATTAATCCTCATTGTATTACTTCAATGACATTTGTTCTTTACATTGTCTCTGTTGGTGGTTATGTGTAGAAGCGCTTCAGTAGATCTCCATTCCATGCTCGCGGCTCGTCCGTCTCCCTGTCGAGGTTGTAGAGTCGATACGCTCCCTTGTTCGGCACCTTAGAAATGATGAACGGTCCTTCCCAGGCGGGAGCCAACTTGTGTGGTGTCTGTTGATCCACTCAGAGCACCAGGTCGCCTGCTTGGAACGTGCGGCTCCTGACGTGCCGCGCATGAAATCGCCGCAGATCTTGCTGATAAATTGTTGAACGGATCAATGCCATCTCGCGCTCCTCTTCTAAAGGTCTACCCCGTCTTGCCTGGCTTGCTCTGCTTCGGCTTCGGAGAAGAGTTCGACTCGTGGAGAGTTGTGAAGCAAGTCACTCGGAAGGACTGCCTCTGCTCCATAAACGAGGAAAAACAGGGATCGCCCTGTCGATCTATTCGGAGTTGGTCGGAGGCCCCACAGCACCGAAGGCAGCTCGGTGACCCATGCGCCGGCGGCATGTCCAACTTCCCGCAGGAGTCGAGGCTTCAGCGCTTGAAGAATGAGTCCATTCGTCCGCTCCGCTTGTCCATTTGTTTGGGGGTGCGCAACGGATGCAAAATCCACTCGGATACGTTGGCCTGCGCAAAAACCTTTGAACTCGTCCGAGTCAAAGTTTGTGCCATTGTCGGTGATTATGCTGTGTGCAACCCCGTATCTGGCGATGATGTCTCTGATAAATGTGATGGTCGTAAGGGCGTCAACCTTCATGATTGGCTTGGCTTCAATCCACTTGGTAAACTTGTCGACTGCTACCAGGAGATGGGTGAATCCTCCTTGGCCTGTTCTGAATGGTTCGACTGTATCTAATCCCCACACAATGAATGGCCAACAAAGGGGAATTGTCTTCAGCGCGGACGCTGGCATGTGGGACTTGTTTGAATAGAACTGACAACCTTCGCAATGGTCGACTATATCTTTTTCCATTTCATTCGCCTGCAACCAGAAGAAACCAGCTCTGAATGCTTTGGCGACGATTTCCCTTGAGGAGGCATGATGGCCGCAGGTTCCCGAACGAATTTCTTCCAAAATTAACCGACCCTTCTCAGGAGAGATACACCGCTGAAGGATGCCTGAAACACTTTCTCTGTATAACTGGTCATCAATGACGGTGAAGGACTTCGACCTACAAACGATCTGCCTAGCTTGGACCTCGTCTTCCGGTAACTCTTGCCTCACGATGTATGCAATGAATGGCACAGTCCATTCGGGAATGACAGCTAGAATCTCCATGACCAGGTCAACCACAGCGGGAACCTCGACTTCAGTCTGATCTATTGAGCTCTTCAGTTGCACAGGTTCCTCTGTAAAAGAATCTTCTTTTACCAAGGGGAGGTGTAGGTGCTCGAGGCAGACATCACTCGGGACATGTCTCCGTGTGGATCCAAGTTTTGCCAATTCATCAGCTACTTGGTTTTTCAGTCGGGGAACATGGTGAAGTTCCAGACCTTCGAACTTCTTTTCGAGCTTTCTTATTGCATTGCAGTATGCAGTCATGGTGGGGTTCCTTACATCCCACTCCTTCATTACTTGATTAACCACTAGATCTGAGTCGCCATAGACCATCAGGCGACGGACACCGAGTGTGATGGCCATGCGCAACCCGTAAAGGAGAGCTTCGTACTCTGCTTCGTTGTTGGAAGAATCAAAATAGATCTGCAACACATACTTGAGTTTATCACCTTTCAGGGATATGAGCACTACGCCAGTGCCGGAGCCATTCAACATCTTGGACCCATCGAAGAACATGGTCCAATGAGCCGAGTAGATGTGAGTCGGTTGCTGTTGTTCTACCCATTCTGCTATGAAGTCAGCAAGAGCTTGAGACTTTATAGCTTTCTTGGCTTCGAACTTGATGTCGCAGTATAGCATCTCCATTGCCCACTTTGCCACTCGGCCTAATGCGTCCCGATTGTGGAGAATTTCCGACAACGGAGCATCAGATACGACAGATACCGAGTGGTCTTGGAAATAATGAGCCACCTTCTTTGCAGTCATGTAGATCCCATAAATAAGCTTCTGATAATGGGGATACCTCTGCTTGGAAGGAGTCAGGACTTCGGAAACATAATATACTGGCCGCTGAACCTTGTACGCTTTGCCATCTTCTTCGCGTTCGACTATCAGAACGGTGCTGACGACTTGATTTGTAGCCGCGATGTACAGAAGAAGGGGTTCTTTACTAAGCGGGGCAGTAAGAACCGGCTGGGTGGAAAGCAGGGCTTTGAGGTCGTCGAATGCGGTTTGGGCTTCGTCTGTCCACTCGAAGGTATCCGACTTCTTGATGAGTCGGTACAGAGGTAACGCCTTCTCGCCCAGTCGAGCGATAAATCTGCTCAAAGCCGCTAGGCAACCTGTGAGCTTTTGTATGTCATGTACTCTTACCGGCCGCTCCATTCGAACAATGGTCCCGATCTTTTCGGGGTTGACATCGATCCCTCGTTCGGAAACGAAGAAACCGAGTAACTTCCCGTTGGGAATGCTGAATGAAAACTTGGCTGGGTTGAGCTTGATATCGTACCTACGTTGGTTGGCGAATGTTTCTACCAAGTGAGTCAGCAGGTCAGAACCTTTGCGTGACTTGACTACGATATCGTCGATATACGCCTCCACATTTCGACCAATCTGGTCTAGGAGGCATTTTTGGATCATTCGCATAAAAGTTGCTCCTGCATTTTTGAAACCGAATGGCATAGTGATGTAACAGAAGCACCCGAATGGGGTGATGAAAGATGTTTTTAATTCATCCGGACCATACAGACGGATCTGATGATAGCCCGAATAGGCATCAAGGAAGGATAAGCGCTCGCAACCCGCAGTCGAATCAACGATTTGATCAATGCGGGGGAGCGGGAAGTGGTCTTTCGGACAGACCTTATTAAGGTGCTTGAAATTGATGCACGTACATAGAGACTTGTCCTTCTTGGGCACCATGACAACATTAGCGAGCCACTCGGAGTGGTGTACCTCGCGAATGAAGTTGGCTGCGAGAAGTTTAGCTACCTCCTCTCCGATTGCTTTTCTCTTGTGCGCGGCGGACCGACGAAGGCATTCTCGGACGGGCCGAGCGGCAGGATCCACATGCAGTCGGTGCTAAAGCCAACTCCCTGGGTACACCTGGCATGTCAGCAGGCTTCCATGCAAAAATGTCCCAGTTCTCACAAAGGAATTGGATGAGCTCGGCTTCCTATTTTGGATCAAGGGTGGTGGAGATGTTTGTTGGGGTGGCGGTGGCATCCGTCGGGTGGATGCTTACTTTCTTCGTCTCTCCCGCCGACTGGAATGCGGACTCGGAAGCTGGCTTCTTTGAACGCATCAGGTCGGCGGGGTCGGCAATCTTCTTGTACTCATCCAACTCGAGTACAACCATCTGATGGTCTGCAATTTTTGACCCGTGCTGCAGACATTCCTCGGCCCACTGCCGATTGCCTGTGACAGTAATCACGCCCTTGGGACGAGGCATCTTTAGCTTCAAATATACGTAACATGGACGGGCCATGAAACATACGTATGCCGGACGGCCCAGAATGGCATGGTATGCACTCTCGAACTCTACCACCTCGAATGTTAACTTTTCTTTGCGGAAGTTCTTATCAGAGCCGAAAACGACATCCAACGCAATCTGGCCGAGTGATTTGGCCTTTCTTCCTGGGACGACTCCATGGAATTGCATACTGCTCTCGCTAAGTCTGGACATCGGAATGCCCATTCCCTTGAGAGTATCGGCGTACATGATATTCAAGCCGCTGCCGCCGTCCATGAGGACTTTGTGTAGCCTAACTCCTTCCACCACCGGGTCGACGACCAGAGCTTGCCTGCCTGGGGTGGGTACGTGTGCTGGCTGGTCTGACTGATCAAAAGTGATTGCAGTCTGTGACCACTTGAGGAACGTGGGAGTGGATGGGGTTGCCATGTTTACCTCCCTATTGACCAACTTCAGTGGACTTTTGCTTTCTACATCAGCAAAAATCATTAACGTTGCATGGACTTGAGGGAACGGATCCCCCTTGTCCTCATCATCTTGCTCGGTGTCTTTATCACTCGGATGTCCTTCACCGAATCCTTGGATCATGAGGCGACACTGCCGAGTGGTATGTTTCGGCAATATGACATTTCCTTCTTCATCCGTCTTCGTGTGGATTCGACACGGTTGATCTAGGATGGAATTTCCTGACTGTTTCTTCTTGGGGTGTACTGTGGTTTCCCCTTGCCTTTGGACTTAGCGTTTGTAACAACTGTCGCCTCTGCTTGCGGAGTGGATTGGGCTTTCTGTTTCTGCTTCCGACTGCTGCTCCTATCTCCGTCAGCGACTGACTTATGCTTGCCGCTACGTATGCGGTCCTCCTCTTCGCCATTCGCATAGCGCGCGGCTATCTCCATCATCTTGCTCATGGAGATGTCGCATGTCCGACCAAACTTCAGGTATAGATCTGTGTACCGAACGCCTACCTTGAAGACGCAGACTGCTTGGTGTTCTGTAACATTCTCCACCGTGTGGTAGAGGGTTGTCGAGCGCTGGATGAAATCACGCAAGGGCTCGTTTTGCTTCTGGACACAGTGTTGAAGCTCTGTGAGACCAGCAGGGCGTTTGCACGTACCCTCGAAGGTCCTGATGAAGACTCGGGACAGATCTGCCCAACTGTAAATGCTTGATGCAGCTAACTGGTTTAGCCAAGCTCGAGCCGAACCGTCGAGCATCAGTGGGAGATGTTTCATGGCGACATGGTCATCTCCGCCACCGATCTGGACCGCCACTCTGTAGTCGTCTAACCAAGTTTCTGGTTTGGACTCTCGTGTGAATTTGCTGATCCACGTCGCCAATCGGAAGTTGGGAGGGATGTTAGCCGAGCGAATGGCCCGACTGAAACACTCAGGACCAGAAACAACGGTCCTGCTTCCACTCGGATGATCTCTATCGTGACCACCACGGTGGGCTCGGCTTCTATCAACCTTCTTCTGAGTGATATACCCTCTTGCATCAGGCCTTTGATCATGCGCGCCACCGCCCGAACGACGATCATCGTAATGCCGGGGTTTGTAAGGCCCACTCAGCGGAGGAGTACGCGAACGGCGACGATCTTCGGGATGAGACCGAATGGAAGGCGGATTCCGACTCTGGTCCCTGGAACGATCGTTCCACAGGCTGCCCCCTCTGCGACGCTGGTGAGAGCCGGAACTGAAAACCGACCGATGTGTGTTCGCTTGAACGAAACTGTTGTGGATCTTGTTGTGCAACTGGGAGACCGCCGAATTTTGCTGCTGCACCGTATGTAACAAGGCACAGATCTGCTCGATTCCTCTACGAGCCTCCGAATTAGTCGGCTGGAGAGAATCAGCGATCCTGGCGGCTGCAGCCAAGTTGAGGATGGGTGTGCGGAACACCTCGACATTGCTCTGGCGAACGCGTCGACTGGAAGAACGAGGGTGCTGACGACGAGCGCCGGATGATTCTCCGATCTCACGCTCGTTCCGACCAATCCCGGAGGGACTTTCGTGGGAATCGGCCATGAGTACTTCGGCTGCAGGCCCGTGACCCTGATACTCGGAAAGTAGTTCAGTCGAAACTGACTCCAAGCACTGGGATGACTGCGGGACCACAACCGATTCGAGCACCGCCACTTGAGAGGACATGTTTTGTCGCGCTAGGGCGTGTCGCACCCAACGCAGGAGCCGCGAACGACCGGATCTCTTGTTGCGGCGCGTGACGGGGGCGAAGATCGACGCCGGGGTCGATGGCTGGAGAAGAAGAACGCCGCAGGAACTGGCACGGAAGTGCGTAGCCCCGCGATTCTGAAGCGTCTCGATGTCGAGGGGCGCATCCTGAAGCCATGCCAAATCAACGGCGATGAAGGAGAGTGCACCGAAGAGGATCTCATGACCCATGCACAGATCTCCGCCGAATGACATGACGAAAAGATGAAATCGCAAACTCGCCAGAAGTCGCTTAGACGCCTGCCCCACGGTGTGCGCCAACTGTCGTGGGTATAAGTGTGACAGTAGAAGTACGGGGTACGAAAGTATATGGGCAGAGCCTTAGCTATGGCGAGGATGTATGAGTTCAGGCCCCTCTACGGTGGAGGTAAAAGCCCTACGTCTCAGTGCTCTTGGGAGCTTTGTGTCGAGTGTATTAAGGGATTACAGCAAGTACCAACCCCTGTACCAGTGGTGAAGGGCGGCTTATAAAGAGTGTGCTGCCCTTCATAATGGTCCAGTGGACAGGGGTGGAGTAGTGGCGAGTAAAAGCTGGAGTTACTGGTAACGTAAGCCTTAAATGCGAGTTATGGTGTATGAAAACGTATGACCGTTGCCCTCCTGGGAGGTTACGATGTACACAGTGGATTCCAGTCGGCACATTAGATATGCTCCGAGTGGACCGTCGCCGACTAGATGATGGTGGCGTCCTTAGTTCAGTCGGAACTATCTAAAGGCCTTGTCCCCTATGAAGGGTAGTCCTTGGGTAGGACCTATAGGGCAGACCTATGACCCTACCCTGGGACTATAACCCCCTCACAGAGTAATGCCTTAAGCAAGATGACATGATGTAGAGGGATAATCTCAAACCAATGATGAAAACCCCATCTTTTTACCCTTGATGGCAACACCATGATGCGTGCCTCGCTACCCCTTCTATCACTGGGTGAGGTCACCACACGGTATGAACCCAAAACCAAGCACTTCTCCCATTGCAAGAATCATAGATCTAGTTGTCCAAACAAAACCCACAACTCGAAGAGAATTACAAGGATATCAAATCATGCATAAGAGAGATCAGAAGTCACTCAAATAAGATTCATAGATTATCTGATCATAAATCCACAATTCATCGGATCTCGACAAACACACCGCAAAAGAAGATTACATCGGATAGATCTCCATGAAGATCATGGAGAACATTGTATTGAAGATCCAAGAGAGAGAAGAAGCCATCTAGTTACTAGCTATGGACCCGTAGGTCTATGGTGAACTAGTCATGCATCATCGGAGAGGTCATGGTGTTTATGAAGAATCCCTCCGTATCTGAATCCCCCTCCGGCAGGGCACCAGAACGTGCCCTAGATGGGATCTTACGGAGACAGAATCTTGCGGCGGCAGAAAAGTACTTTCGATGATCTCCTAATTTTTTGTGGAATTTTTGGGGATATATAGGCGCAAAATCTAGGGCAAAGGAGCGCCAGGGGGCCCGCAAGCCTGTGGGCCGTGGCCTCCCCCTGGCCACGGTGAGGGGGCTTGTGGGGCCCCTGGGGACCCCGTGCCTTAGCTCTCAATTCTCCCGATCTTCTTCTGTTACGGAAAAAATCTTTTCGGGGATTTTATTTTGTTTGGAGTCCGTTTCAAAATCTCCTCTGAAAGGGTCAAAAACATGAAAAAAAACAGGAACTGGCACTTGGCACTGAGTTAATAAGTTAGTCCCAAAAAATATATAAAAGCCATGCAAAACATCCAAAGTTTGACAAGATAATAGCATGAAACCATCAAAAATTATAGATACGTTGGAGACGTATCAAGCATCCCCAATCTTAACTCATGCTCGTCCTCGAGTAGGGAAGTGATAAAGAATGAATTTTTGATGTGGAATGCTACCTAGCATAGTTGTCCTTTGCAACTTCTTTCACGTGACATGAATGTTCAGATCCGTAAGATTCGAAACAATAGTTTGCTATTGACATGAAAACAATAGTACTTCAAGCAAACTAGCAAAGTAATCATGAACTTTCAAAATAACAAGGCCAAGGAAAGTTATCCCTACAAAATCATATAGTCTGGCTATGCTCCATCATCCTCAGACAACTAATGTAAATCATGCACAACCCCGGTATTAGCCAAGTATTTGTTTTCGCACTCTTACTTTCTCAAACTTTTTATAACTGTCACGCCATACATGCGCGTGAGCCATGGATATAGCACTATAGGTGGAATAGAGTGTGGTGGTGGTTGTGAGACAAAAAGGAGGAGATGGTCACATTGACTCGGCGTATCAAAGGGCTATGGAGACGCCCATTAATAGATATCAATGTGAATGAGTAGGGATTGCCATACAAGGGATGCACTAGAGCTATAAGTATGTGAAAGCTCAAAAGGAGAACTAGTGGGTGTGCATCCAACTTGCTTGCTCACGAAGACCTAGGGCAATTTGTGGAAGCCCATCATTGGAATATACAAGCCAAGTTATATAATGAAGATTCCCACTAGCAGATGGTAGTGACAAAGCAACAAGCTCTCAATCTTGAAGAACTTGGTGCTATTATGAAGCACAAGTGTGGAAATAGATAGTAGCATTGTCCCTTCTCTCTTTTTCTCTCTTTTTTTTATTTGGGCTCTTGGCCTCTCTTTTTTTCTCTTTTTTTGGGCTCTTTGTCCTTTTTTTTATTTCCTCACATGGGACAATCCTCTAATAATGATGATCATCACACATTTATTTACTCATAGCTCAAATCTCAAAGTGATGATGACTCTATAGGAAATGCCTCCGGCGATGTACCGGGATGTGCAACGATGTAGCTTAGCATATGACGTTGAAACATCTCGCTAGCTATCTTACGATCATGCAATGGCAATATGAGAGTGGCGACACAAGTCATGAGACGGAACGGTGGGAGTTGCATGGCAATATATCTTGGAATGGCTATGAAAATGCCATAGTAGGTACGTATGGTGGCTGTTTTGAGGAAGGCATATGGTGGGTTTGTGTACCGGCAAGAATTAAGCGGCAATAGAGAGGCTAGCAATGGTGAAAGGTGAAAGTGCATCTATACCATGGACTCACATTAGCCATGAAGAACTCACATACTTGTTGCAAAAGTTTTTATTAGTAATCGAAACAAAGTGCTAAACGCATATTCCTAGGGGAAGGGTTGGTAGGTGTTAACCATCGCGCGATCCCGACCTCAACACAAAGGATGACAATCAATAGATCAATTATGCTCTGACTGCCTAACATAGCGGTTCACCATACGTGCATGCTACGGGAATCACTAACTTCAACACAAGTACTTCTAGATTCAGAACACCCTACTAACATAGCTCTTAGTATTACCGAATCTACGTCTCAAAACTAATTGAGAGGAATCAAGACTTCTCTTTCTACTCAATGCACATGAAGATGGAGGTTTTTGTATCCTCTTTGGGTAGCTATCACCTTTGGGACTACTTTCATAGCCTAAGCCAACTACCAAATCACGCACCGCCGTGCTCTAAAAGATATAAGTGAAGCACATAGAGCAAAAGTATCTAGCTCAAAAGATATAAGTGAAGCACTATGAGTATTCTAGCAAAATCATGATGAGGCATGTCTCTCTCTATAAAAATGGTGTGCAGCAAGGATGATTGTGACAAAACAAAAAGAAAATACTCCTATGATACAAGACGCTCCAAGCAAAACACATATCATGTGGTGAATAAAAATATAGCTCCAAGTAATGTTACCGATGGATTGAAGACGAAAGAGGGGATGCCTTCCCGGGGCATCCCCAATCTTAGGCTATTTGGTGTCCTTGAATTTGGCTTGGGATGCCTTGGGCATCCCCAAGCTTGAGCTCTTTCCACTCCTTATCTCATCGTCTATGAGAACATCACCCAAAACTTGAAAACTTCACAACACAAAACTTAAACAGAAACTCATGATAACATTAGCACAAGAAAACAAACTACCACTTCTTTTGGTACTGTAGCAAACTTGAATTCCATCTATATTGGTGTTGCGCTAGTGTATTCTCACTTTTCCATGGCTAGTACCCCCCGATACTAACCATAGTTTCATCGAAACAAGCAACCAACTCAACAAAAACAGAATCTGTCAGAAACAGACCAGTCTGTAGAAATGTGTATACTTCAGATACTTATGGTACCTCAAAAAATCTGAAACATTACGACTGCCTGTGCAAAAGGCATATCAACCGGAAGAAAATATAATCAACTCAAAATCTCTTTCTGAATAAAAATGAAAAATCATCTCGTGAGCGAAAAGTTTCTGTCTTTTTCTAGCAAGATCAAACAACCATCACCAAGTCTAGTCATAAAGGTTTTGCTTGGCTCAAGCACAAAAAGATCGGAAAAAACACAATCACAACAGAATTATGATGGTGTGGACGCAACAAAACAGAAAGAAAAAGATAAATTCATTGGGTTGCCTCCCAACAAGCGCTATTGTTTAACGCCCTTAGCTAGGCATAAAAGCGATAGAATCACGTATCGTCGTCTTTGGTGCTCAAACCATAAGTAGCCCTCATCATGGATTCCTAAGGCAATCTTGTTTTCTTTCTAGGAAAGTGTTCCATGCCCTTCCTTAAAGGAAATTGAAATCTAATATTCCCTTCCTTCATATCGATGATAGCACCGATAGTCCTTAGGAAAGGTCTACCAAGAATAATAGGGCATGCAGGATTGCAATCAATGTCAAGCACAATGAAATCCACGGGTACATAGTTCCTATTTGCAATAATAAGAACATCATTGATCCTTCATGGGTTTCTTGACAGTAGAATCAGCAAGATGCAAATTAAGAGAACACTCTTCATTCTCATTAAATCCCAGAGCATCACATAAAGACTTTGGAATCGCAGAAACACTAGCACCCAAATCACACAAAGCATTGCATTCATAGTTTTTGATTTTGATTTTGATGGTAGGTTCCCACAAATCATGAAGCTTTCTAGGGATAGAGACTTCCAATTCAAGTTTCTCTTCAAGAGATCTTATCATAGCTTCGACGATATGATCGGTAAAGGCCTTGTTTTGGCTATAAGCGTGTGGAGTGTTTAACATGGATTGCATCAAGGAAATGCATTCAATCAAGGAGCAACTATCATAATTGAATTCCTTGAAATCCATGGTAGTAATTTCGTTACTACTCAAAGTTTTAATATCTTCTACTCTACTTTCAATGCTTTTAGCATCAAGATAGATGGACTCCGAATCATTGGGGCACTTTTCAACCAAAGTGGATTCATATCCAGCCCCATAATCATTAGGTTTGACACAAGAAAACAAGGATTTAGTGGGAGTCACACCAAGCACTTTAAGATCTTCGTGATTCTTATCACGAGAACACGCCTTTTAAGCCATTCAGGTCTAGCACGAATTTGGGCGGTTCTTTCTTGGCTCTCAATCATGGAAACACGCATAGCTTTCAAAGTTTCATCCATGTTGATCTTGGGAGGAGCACATCTAACTTAGAAAGCATCAACATCAGTAGACATTCTATCAACGCTCTTGGCTAAATCGTCAATTTTGAGTAGTTTTTCCTCTATGGACGCATTGAAAGTCTTTTGAGAGTTGATGAATTCTTTGATATTACTCTCTAGATCAGAGGGTAATCTATTGTAATTTCCATGAGTATTGTTGTAAGAATTGCTAAAGTTATTAGAGGAGTTACTAGGAAAAGGCCTAGGAGCATAGTTTCCTCCAAAAGCGTTTCTGTTGCCAAAGTTATTCCTACCAACAAAATTAACGTCCAAGCTAGCGTTGCTACTCTCAATCAAAGAAGACAAGGGAATATCATTAGGATCCAAAGGAGAACTTCTACTAGCAAGCATATTCATTAACTCATCATCTTAGAACTCAACGAGTTAATTTCTTCTATAGCGTGTACCTTCTTACTAGTAATTGACCTTTCAGTGTGCCACTGAGAGTAGTTCGTCATGATGTTGTCTAGGAGCTTTGTGGCTTCCCCTAACGTGATTTCCATGAACGTTCCACCTGAGGCGGATTCCAAGATTTTCTAGAAGCGAAATTCAAGCTAGCGTAAAAGATTTGAATAATCATCCAAAGACTCAAGCCATGAGCGGGATAATTTCTAATCATCAATTTCATTCTCTCCCAAGATTGTCAAACATGTTCATGATCAAGTTGCTTGAAATTCATGATATCATTATGGAGAGAGGTGATCTTAGCCGGCGGCAAATACTTGGATATATAAGCATATTTGCACTTATCCCAAGAATTGATACTATTTTTAGGCAAAGAAGAAAACCAAGTTTTTGCGCGATCTTGCAACGACAAAGGAAAAAGCTTCAATTTAATCACGTCATTATCCACATCTTTCTTCTTTTGCATATCGCAAAGCTCAATGAAGGTATTGAGATGGGATGCGGCATCTTCACTAGGAAGGCCGGAGAATTGCTCTTTCATAACGAAATTTAGAAAAGCGGCATTGATTTCGTATGACTCCGCACTAGTGGCGGGAGCAATCGGAGTACTAATAAAATCGTTATTATTAGTATTCGAGAAGTCACAAATTTGGTGTTTTCATTAATGGTAACTTCGGCAAGCAAGCAAGCACACAAGCGAACAAAGAGCAAGCGAGAAAAAGGGCGAACGAAAAGGCAAACGAAAAAGGCAAACGAAAAAGGCAAATAGGTGAAGTGGGGGAGAGGAAAACGAGAGGCAACTGGCAAACTAAGTAAATGCAAGAGATGAGTTTGCGACACCTACTTGGATGAGTTCTTGACTTGATCTTCCTCCCCGGCAACGGCGCCAGAAATTCTTCTTGCTGCTTCTCAAACAACAGCGCCAGAAATTGACACGTTGACGGAGACTTGCTTGCGTTGGTTTTTTCCTTGAAGAGGAAAGGGTGATGCAGCAAAGGAGCAGTAAGTATTTCCCTCAGTTTGAGAACCAAGGTATCGATCCAGTAGGAGAGTCTCTTCAAGTCCAGAGTACCTGTGCAAACACAAACGAGCTTGCACCCAACGCTTCAAAGGGGTTGTCAATCCCTTCAAGATTGTTTGCAAAGTGAGATCTGAAGGCGGAAACTGCAACAAAGTAAAAAGTGTAAGGCTGAAAATATGGTGTGTAGTAGACCCGAGGGCCATAGTGTTCACTAGAGGCTTCTCTCAAAATAGCAAATATCACGGTGGGTGAACAAATTACTGTCGAGCAATTGATAGAACCGCGCAAAGTCATGACGAGATCTAAGGCAATGATCATACATATAGGCATCACGTCCGAGACAAGTAGACCAATACTTTCTGCATCTAC
Organism: Hordeum vulgare subsp. vulgare; assembly: GCF_904849725.1. Lineage (NCBI taxonomy): Eukaryota > Viridiplantae > Streptophyta > Magnoliopsida > Poales > Poaceae > Hordeum > Hordeum vulgare. The sequence goes on from NC_058519.1 coordinate 330,234,218, forward strand.
TACTATTACTCCACACATCGACCGCTATCCAGCATGCATCTAGTGTATTGAGTTCATGACGAACAGAGTAATGCCTTAAGCAAGATGACATGATGTAGAGGGATAATCTCAAACCAATGATGAAAACTTCATCTTTTTACCCTTGATGGAAACAACACGATGCATGCCTCGCTACCCCTTCTGTCACTGGGTGAGGTCACCGCACGGTATGAACCCAAAACCAAGCACTTCTCCCATTGCAAGAATCATAGATCTAGTTGGCCAAACAAAACCCACAACTCGAAGAGAATTACAAGGATATGAAATCATGCATAAGAGATACCAGAAGAAACTCAAATAAGATTCATAGATAATCTGATCATAAATCCACAATTCATCGGATCTCGACAAACACACCGCAAAAGAAGATTACATCGGATAGGTCTCCATGAAGATCATGGAGAACTTTTTATTGAAGATCCAAGAGAGAGAAGAAGCCATCTAGTTACTAGCTATGGACCTGTAGGTCTATGGTAAACTACCCACGCATCATCGGAGAGGTCATGGTGTTGATGAAGAAGCCCTCCGTATCCGAATCCCCCCACCGGCAGGGCACCGGAACGTGCCCCAGATGCGATCTTGCGGAGACAGAAGCTTGCGGCGGCGGAAAAGTACTTTCGATGATCTCCTAATTTTTTGTGGAATTTTTGGGGATATATATGCGCAAAACCTAGGGCAAAGGAGGTCCAGGGGGCCCACAAGCATGTGGGCCGCGGCCTCCCCCCTGGCCGCGGTGAGGGGGCTTGTGGGGCCCCTGGGGACCCCCTGCCTTGGCTCTCAAGTCTCCCGATCTTCTTCTATTAAGGAAAAAATATTTTCGGGGATTTTATTCCGTTTGGACTCTGTTTCAAAATCTCCTCTAAAAGGGGTCAAAAACATGGAAAAAACAGGAACTGGCACTTGGCACTGAGTTAATAAGTTAGTCCCCAAAAAGTATATAAAAGGCGTGCAAAACATCCAAAGTTTGACAAGATAATAGCATGAAACCATCAAAAATTATAGATACCTTGGAGACGTATCAGGTCTCTCCAACTCAAACCTTACTTCGACTCGGATCCGACTATGTGGAATCTGACCAGATCTTTCTGGGTCCATATTATCCGGCTAGCATCCAATGCTACATGGTCAGTGAGACCGGACAATCCACTGTATCATATGCCAGTCTAGTTGGTTGCACGTCCACACAACTCTTTTGTATAGGGACCATTTAGGACAGTCATCATACAATGCATAGTCTCACAAACAAGTCACGTACTTGTTAATAAACATCATTGATAATGTCCAAGGATTTTCTTTATTCATAAACACATAGGAAATCTTATCATACATGATTGCCTCTAGGGCATATCTCCAACAGTCTCCCACTTGCACTAGAGTCAATAAATTAGACATCAAATGCCCATAGCTCTAACATGCCCCTCATGCTTGGGTTGTGGAAGCGGCTTAGTCAATGGATCTGCGACATTTCCATCCGTGTGTATCACCATTCTGTATGAGCTTTCGTATCAGGTGTTAGTTTCAGTCTATGTGCCTGGCCTTTTGGTGATGTCTCGTCTCCTTGGCATGTGCGATGGCACCTGAATTACCGCAATAAAGGTCCAATGGTTTTGACCAGCCCGGGAACACACCAAGATCCTCTAGGAACTTCTGAATCCAAACACCTTCCTTTGCGGCTTCACATGTCCCAATGTATTCGGCCTCTGTTGTGGAGTCGGCCACCGTATCTTTCTTGGAACTCGTCCAGCTCACTGCTCCTCCATTCATTACATATACGAATCCAGTTTGTGATAGATAATCATGCATGTTGGTTTGGAAACAAGCATGAACAAAACCCTTTATGTTGAGCTCCTCCTGACCTCCATAAAATAGGAACATCTCTTTAGTCCTTTTCAGGTACTGCAAGATACATTTTATCGCTACCTAGTGACTCTCACGTGGGTCGGCCTGGTATCTGCTTGTTAGGATTATTGCATAGGCAACATCAGGTCATGTAAATAGCATGACATACATGATGGATCCTATTGCCGAAGCATATGGAATCCTAGTCATCCGGTTTCGCTCATCAAAAGTCGTAGGACACTGAGTGTTGCTTAGCCTTATACCATCTGAGGCAGGCAAAAACCCTTTCTTGGCATCACTCATGTTGAGCCGCTTCAACCCTTTGTCTATGTATGTGCTCTGACTTAAGCCAAGCAGCCTCCTCGATCTATCTCTATTGATCTTGATGCCTAAAATGCACACTACCTATCCAAGGTCCATTGAAAAGTTGCCATTCAATGATTCCTTCACTGAGTTCAGCATCAAAACATCATTTTCGATGAGTAGTATGTCATCCACATAGAAGATCAAAAATAGTACCGAGCTCACACTAGAGTTCTTGTATAAACAATAGTCTTCTTCGTTCTTGATGAAACCAAGGTCAACAATGACTTCATCAAAATGAATGTTCCAACTCCGAGCTACTTTCCTCAATCCATAAATGGATCTCTTGAGCTTGCATATTTTATTAGCATTAGTTGGATCGATAGAACCTTCGGGTTGTATCATGTATACATCCTCTTTTAAATTTCCATGAAGGAAAGTCATTTTGACATCCATCTACCATATCTCATAATCAAAATATGCAGCTATAGCTAGTATGATCCTCACCGAGTTCTACATCTCTATTAGCGAGTAGGTCTCGACGTAGTCAATTCCTTGAACTTGTCCATAACCTTTAGCTTCAAGCCGAGCTTTGTGGATCTGAACATTTCTATCCACGTCGGTTTTCTTCTTAAAGACCCATTTGCAACCAATGGCTACTATGCCAGGCGGCGGATCAACCAAGTCCCAGACTTAATTATCATCCATGGACTTTAACTCCGATCTCATGGCCTCAAGCCATGCCTTGGAATCTGGGCTTACCATCGCTTCCGCATATGTGGTGAGCTCATCGCTTTCCAGTGACAACACATCGCGCACTTTGTGCAATCTATCCAATCTTCATGGCTCCGGTGCCGACTCCACTACGGGTTCCCTGACTGACTCCGGTATGATCTCATCACCAGCCGAGTCGTCCCCAAGTGGCTCTCGAATTTCTTCGAGTTGCGCCGTTCTCCCACTGGTCTCCCGACTGAGAAACTCTTTGTCTAAGAAAACCCCATTCCGAGCAACAAACAATTTGTTCTCTTCTCGGTTGTAGAAGTTGTATCCCAAGGTTTCCCTCAGATATCCCATGAATATGCATTTATCCAACTTAGGTATAAGCTTGTGTAACATGTGTCACCTGAAAAATGCTTCACAACACCAAATCTTCAGAAAAGACAAACTAGGACTCTTCTGAGTCCACATCTTATGTGGTGTCTTGTCGACGGATTTTAATGATACCCTGTTAAGTGTGAAAGCTGCAGTTTCTAGAGCGTATCCCCAGAATGAGAAGGGTAAATCCGATTTGCTCATCATCGACCGGACCATGTCCAATAAGGTTTCATTTCTCCGTTCTGACACGCCATTAGTTTGCGGTGTACCCGGAGGTGTGAGCTGAGGTACTATACCTCATCATTTCAGATGATCATCAAACTCATAGCTCATGTACTCACCTCCACGATCTAATCGTAGGAGCTTTATCATCTTGCCGAGCTGATTTTCAACCTTGTTCTGAAACTCTTTGAACTTTTTAAAGTTCTCTAACTTATGCCTCATCAAATAGATATATCCATATCTACTCAATTCGTCGGTAAAAGTCAAGGAGTACTGGTAGCCACCTCTAGCTGTTGTGCTCATTGGACCATACAAATCTCCGTGTATAAGCTCCAACAGCTCGGACACCCTCTCGCAACTCTTTGCAAAAGGAGACTTAGTCATATTGCCCACCAAGAATGATTCGCATGTCTCGAATGACCCGAAGTCGGACGAAGTTAGGAGTCCATCATCATGGAGCTTCTTCATGCGTTTCAGACTAATGTGTCCAAGCTGGCAATGCTATAAGTATGTGGGTTTTATCTCGTTAGGTTCATGCCTCTTGACATTCATGTTATAGACTGGTTCTGTTTCTAGATTCAAAATAAATAACCCATCTACAATGGGTGCATATTCGTGGAACATTCTATTCAAATAAAATGAACAACCATTGTCCTTTAAATTGAATTCATAACCCTGACTCATCAAGCATGAGGGAGAAATAATGTTCCGACTAAGTGCAGGAATGTAATAACAGTTGTTCAATTCCAAAATAAATCCAGAAGGAAGATGGAGCTGCATCATGTCGACCTCCAACGCAACAACTCTTGCTATGTTGCCAACCCTGATGTCAATCTCCCCTTTTGCCACACGCCTAGTTCTTACCTGCCCCTGCATCGAGTTGCAAATATGAAAAACCGATCCGGTATCAAATACCCAAGAGCTACTAGGTATGTGAGCAAGGTAAATGTCCATAACATATGTAACTAGTGTACCTTTGCCGGAAGAAGCATCTCCGGCCTTCTTGCCATGCTCAGCAAGCCACTTTCTACGGTTCCTCTTCGAGTGACCAGCTTCCTTGCAATGATAGCAAATGGTCTTTGATTTGGTCCTGACTTAGGCAATGATAGCAAATGATAGCAGAGACAACCTTCTCCGTGCCCTTTGCCTTACCTTTTTTCTTGGACCAGCTCTTCTTGAACTTTGCCGGGTCCTGCATAATCAACACTTGATGCGTGCCTTTCTTGATATCTTGCTCTTCCACCTTGATCATCCCATTCAATTCAGCGAGCTTCTTATACATGCCATGCATATGATGGTTCGAGACGAACGTCCCATAGCTAGCTGGAAGAGAACCCAAAACTACATCAGTACGCAGCTCATCCGAGAGCGGGAAGCCCAAACGATCCAAAGCTTGCACGTATCCGATCATCTTGATCACATGCGGGCTTGGTGGATCACCTTCCTTTAGCTTACAATCTATCAAGGATAGCCAAATGTTGAACCTTTCAGTCCTAGCCTGCACCAGAAACATGCTCTTGAGACTCTCGATCATACCGAAATCCGCAATGTCTTTGAAATGTTGCTACAAATCAGGCTCCATACAAGCCAGCATGAGGCAGGTGATCTCGTTCAATTCATCAACAAGTTTATGTAGGCATTCTTGGTTGTCGCATTAGCATTATCGACAGGTACCTCTGTAAGTGGATCCTCTAAAACATGTTCCTTTTTATCGTGCTTTAGAACAATTCTCAGATTTCTATACGAGGTGGTAAAGTTTGTTCCATTTAGTTTATCCTTTTCTAGAATTGATTTCAATGAAAAGTTTTGAGCAGGTGGTGCCATTGATCTACAACATAAAATATGCAATCACTAAACTATCGTGGTATTTCCGGGACAGATGCCATGGGGTGGCTTAACTCGTGGTTTGGGGCCGATGGGTGCTGACAGCATGTGTGAACGGGTATAGGCGCAACACACATGACGCCGGTTTACCAAGGTTCAGGGTCCTCCAGTGAGGTAAAACCCCTACTCCTACCTGTGTGACTATATGAGAATGGCAATACAAAGGTTGCTCCTTGAGCTATTCGTGAGGAGGCAGAGGGAGCTCTGGCTGCCGGTCCCGTTGCCTCAATGGTGTGTGTGTGTGTGTCTCGTGTGTCTCTCTTTCTATGTCAACGTCTACCTCAACCTGAACATGTCTCTCTTGGTGGGCAGGAGTGGGGCTTTATAGCGTAGCCAAGGGATAAAATGGTAAGGGTAGGACAGGAGGTGGGGGTCGGCTGCCAGCTTCTCGGGCCATCTGCGGGGCCTATCGGCTATTGAGTCTTGTCACACGACCCGCCGGCCGTGTGCATCAGCGGTGACACGCCAAGCCATCAGGGCGTGTGCTTATGGAGGATCGTTGCTACACGGTCGCCCCGTCTGGTCAGCGTCGATGATTACTCGGCACCCTATAGCCCCGCTGACCCCGCCATCATCATGTCGTAGTCAGGCCGAGTGTGTCCGCGCGTACTGCTGCCGTGATGGACTCTGATCATTCATCTTGTCCTTTCTTCGTACGATGGTATGGCCGGATGGGACGGGAGCCAGCCGTCCGTCCGGCTTGTGGCACGCCAATTGATACGTCTCCAATGTATCTACTTTTCCAAACTCTTTTGCCCTTGTTTTGGACTCTAATTTGCATGATTTGAATGGAACTAAAACGGTCTGACACTATTTTAGCAGAATTGCCTTGGTGTAATTTCTACGCAGAAATAAAATTTCTTGGATTGACATGAAAATTTACGGAGAACACTTTTGGAACTAATAAAAAATATTGGAGAAATGATAAACCGGAGAAGGGCTTGTGGGGCCCCTGTGGCTCTACCGACCTCGTTTCCACTTCTATATGTTTCTCTTCGGGACAAATTTTCAAGGAGAAGAGTTCATCATGTTTTACGATATGGAGCCGCCGCCACCTCCTCTTCTTCCTTGGGAGGGGAGATCTGGAGTCTGATTTGGGCTCCGGAGAGGGGAAATCGACGTCGTTGTCATGACTAACCATCCTTCATCACTAATTTCATTATGCTCTCCGTTGTTCGTGAGTAATTCCATCGTAGGCTTGCTAGACGGTGATGGGTTTGATGAGATCTATGATGTAATCGAGTTAGTTTTGTTAGGGTTTGATCCCTAGTATCCATTATGTTTTGAGATTGATGTTGCTATGACTTTGCTATGGTTAATTCTTGTCACTATGGCCTGAGTGCCATGATTTCAGATCTGAACCTATTATGTTTTCGTAAATAGATATGTGTTCTTGATCCTATCTTGCAAGTTGTAGAAACCTATTATGAGTTATGATCCACATCCCCCAGGGTGACAATAACTGGGATTCTTTCCGGTGATTACCGTAGTTTGAGGAGTTCATGTATTCACTAAGTTCTAATGCTTTGGTCCGATTCTCTATTAACAGGAGGCCTTAATATCCCTTAGTTTCCATTAGGACCCCGCTGCCACGGGAGGGTAGGACAAAATATGGCATGCAAGTTCTTTTCCATAAGCACGCATGACTATATATGGAATACATGCCTACATTACATTGGTGAATTGGAGCTAGTTCTGTATCACCCTATGTTATGATTGTTGCATGATGAATGTCATCCGACATAATTATCCATCACTGATCCATTGCCTGCGATTTTCCACATATTGATCTTTGCTAAGTTACTTTTCTGTTGCTATTGTGACCATGACTACAAAACTGCTACTGTCACGTTTGCCACCATTACCGTTACTTCCATACTACTTTGCTACTAAATACTTTGTTGCAGATATTAAGTATCTCTGGTGTGGTTGAATTGAGAACTCAATTGCTAATACTCGAGAATATTCTTTGGCTCTCCTTGAGTCAAATCAATAAATTTGGGTTGAATACTCTACCCTGAAAAACTGTTGCGATCCCCTATACTTGTTGGTTATCAAGACCTATTTCTGGCGCCGTTGCCGGGGAGCATAGATTTATTCTCCGAGTCACATGTAATTTATATTTGCTGATCACAATGAAGAATCTGAAAGACGCAAAAACCAAGATATAGCCCTCAACTACGCGAACATGCGAGGAACTGCGATCTAGCTCTACACTTGATTCACCGTCTGTTATGACTAAACTTGTGACACCACTACATGCTACTTAATCTAATATGTCGCAAGTAATTCATGATGTTGCTTATGTTATGCATGGTGCTTATGATGATACTTTGCTTGATACAATTGTGCCACTTGGTGAATTTCTTGATGAACAAATTGCTAGAATGAATGCTGAAACTGATGATATAGCTGAATCTGATGAAACTAAACACTATGATTCACCTTCTATACCTAGCTCTCCTAGATATGAATTGCCTAATATACGTGAGTGTTATGTGACAGGGGGAGAAGTAGCTAGGGACTTTATTGCTTGTAAGCATAGAAATGATCTTAAGAAATTGTTATTCAAGTGGAAGGAAAGATATTTGAAAGCTAGAATGCAATATGATCCCAAGTTTGCTACTTCACCTATCTTTCTTATTGATAAGGATTATGAATTCTCTGTTGATCCTGAGATAATTACCTTGGTAGAATCTTACGCATGGTTATGAATCTGAAGCTGTTGTGGCACATCTTACTAAATTGAATGATATAGCCACCCTATATACTCAGGAGAAAAAATTCGTTACTACTATATTCTTAAGTTGTTTCCGTTCTCATTAAAGGGTGACACTAAGATATGGTTTAATTCTCTTGCTCCTAGTTGTGTGCATAGTCCCATGGATATGATTTACTACTTCTCTAAAAATATTTTCCTGCACATAAGAAATAAGTTGCCTTGCAGGAAATATTTAATTTAGTGCAGATTGAAGAAGAGAGTCTCCCACAAGCTTGGGGAGGCTTCTCTAGTTACTTAATGCTTTGCTTGATCACCCTCTCAAGAAAAATTAAATACTTGATATCTGTTTTAATGGACTAACTAATGCTTCTAGGAACCACCTAGATAGTTGTGTTGGTTGTGTTTTCAGGGAATGAACTATTGAACAAGCTAAACTACTATTGAATAATATATTGAGCCATGATAATGATTGGACTATTAACGAACCACATGCAAAACCTACTCCGAAGAAAAGAGGTATTTTATTACTTAGTCCTGAAGATATGCAAGAAGCAAAGAAATATATTTAAGAAAAATGTATTAAAGCTGAAGATGTTAAGAATCTACCACCTATTGAAGAAATACATGGTCTTGATAACCCGACACACGTAGTAGAGGTAAATTCTCTTCGTAGATTTTATGAAGGTGATACTCCTTATAATAAGTCTGCTAGCCAATATCTGGATGAATTTGATAACTTTGTTGTTAAACAAGAAAATTTCAATTCTTATATTCGCAGAGAATTGAAACAAAATGCTTACATGCTTGATTGCTTGGGTGATTATTTAGGTAGAACTATTAATGACCTTAGGTTTATTAGTAAGCATGCTTCCATGGTAACTACTCAAGTAAATGAGGTACCTAAGGCAGAAAATGATTTGCTCAATGAGATGATTAGTAAGAACAATGATCATTCTGTTAGAGTTGTGACTAGAGGTGGTAGAATGACTTAGTAACCCTTGTATCCCGAGGGCCATTCTAAGAGAATTGAGCAAGATTCTCAAAGAGTTAATATTGATGTACCTGGTCCTTCTAATAAAAGGAAAAAAGAATGACGATAGGACTTTGCATGCTGCTAGTGAACCTGTTATAAATTCACATGCAAACCCAAATGATATCTCTATTTCTGATGCTGAGACACAATCTGGTAATGAACGTGAACCTCGTGATAATATTAATGATGATGTTGATGTCGATGATCAACCTAGTAATGATAATGATGTGAAGATTGAACCTGTTGTTGATCTTGATAACCCACAACCTAGGAATAAAAGGTATGATAAAAGATATTTTATTGCTAGGAAGCATGGTAGAGAAAGAGAACCATGGGTTCAGAAACCCATGCCCTTTCCTCCTAAATCGTCCAAGAAGAAGGATGATGAGGATTTTGAGCGATTTGTTGAAATGCCGAGACGTGTCTTTTTACATATGCCCTTAACTGATATTCTGAAAATGTCACCTTATGCTAAGTATATGAAATATATTGTTACAAATAAAACCAAGATACCGGAAGATGAGATTTCCAACATGTTTGCTAATTATACTTTTAAGGGTGGAATACCAAAGAAATTAGGAGATCCTGGAGTACCTATTATACCTTGCTCCATTAAAGGAAATTATGTTAAAACTGCTTTATGTGACCTCGGAACTGGTGTCAGTGTTATGTCGTCTGTTTATATCATAGACTTGATTTGTATAAGTTGACACCTACTGAAATCTCTGTGCAAATGGCTGATAAATCAAGTGTTTTACCAATCGATATTTGTGAGGATGTGCGTATTGTGGTTGCAAATGTTACTATCCTAACAAACTTTGTTATTCTTGATATTCCCGAGGACGATAGTTTGTTGATCATCCTTGGTACACACTTTTTGAATACTTGAGGGGCTGTTATTGAATCCAACAAAGGCAATGTAACTTTCATGTTAATGGTTGTCACAGCCCTAGATTATATCTTGTAGTTAGTTGCATCAGTAAGCATTCATGAATGCATTCAAATCAATTTAATTCAAATTTGGATGATCTACAAATGGGGATGACCAAACCCTAACATCAAACAATATCCAAATAGGTTCAACAAGAGAAAAATCCTAGGTACTCTATATTCAAAACAAAACCCTAGCAACTCTATATGCAAAACAATTCAAAAGTGGTGACAAATCAATGAACCAAAATAGTTTTCATAAAAGTCCATCATTTTTGATAAATGCTGGTAAGAAAATATCAGGGGTGATATATATTTTCAAAATACTTTTGGCATTTTATTTTAAATTCAAAAGCCACAGAAATCAATTAATTAATTGATTTCAAATGCTTCCTAGTTTTATAAAATGTTGAAAACTTCACATGGGGTTGGAAATATTCCAAATAACACCCCAGAGTTGTTTACCTATTTTCTTTGAATTAGTTGGAGCCCAAACAAATAAAACAAATGTCAGAAAGAAAACAAAACAGAAAAAGGAAAAAAATAAGAAGGAAGCTAACCTGCGCTCACCTGAAGCGGCCCAGCCCACCAGGGGCACCACTGTCTTCCTCCTCCTGCCAGGAGGAGAAGCAGCTGCGTGCCCGACGCATCGCCGGGCACCGCCACGTCCCGTGACCACCTCCTACTTCCACCTCCTCCCTGCATGCCTGCCTCGCCTCCTCTCCCTTATCTTCGTGCCGCTGAGCCGCCCCCGCCCCCTCTGCCTCATCTTCTTCCTCCCCTCCATCTCTCTCTCGGCCTCTCCCACCATGGCCGAGCACTGCTCGACGCCGTCGATCGTCGCAGCCGCAGCCTCCGGCCTCCCCTCGCCTCTCCGAAAAGCCCATAAGGACCGCCACCGGAATCGGGCCTGGGAGCCTCGGATCGCCGCCACTGCCGCCATCGTCCTCATCTCCGGCCGCCGGATGCCGTCGTCGATTCGCTGCCAGCAGGGCCTCCTCGAGCGTTCCGAGCCGCCAGTCGAGCCCCCCGTGAGCCGCTGACCATTTTCCCCCATCTCCCTGTCCCGTTCCGTGTCCCCAGCACTAGCCCCACTACGGCCGAACCCCGTCGCCGCTTAAGCTCGTGGCCGGCCTCATTCCGGCCACCCCTTGGCCTGTGGGCAGGTCGGAATGGATGCGGCGCACCTCCAGCTTCCCGTAGAGCCTCTCCGCGCACCGTTTGGTCAACGGAAGAAGTTTTCCGGCGAACTCCGCCGTGCGTGGCAGCGCCGGCGGCTCAACACCGTTGAGGCCGACCCCCTCTGACCATGGGTTGACCTCCCAGGGTCACAGACAGGTGGGGCCTAGGCCCTGCTAAGTTTTAGTTAACCACAAAAATTAAAAAGATAGGTTAACTACTCTAATGGCTCACTAACAGTGGGCCCAGACCGTAAATAGGAATAAAAGATTAAAATTAAACTCTTTTTAACACTTGTGTCACTGACTAGTGGGCCTTGGCTGTCAGGTTTGACCAGGCCGGCCAGTTGACCTGCTGACGTCAGTGCTGATGCAATAATAGTATTTCTGTTTATAAAATAAATCCAGGAAATTGCTAAAACTTGTAAAAATCATAGAAATTAAAATATAACTCGGATGAAAATAATTTATATATGAAAGAGTGTCAGAAAAATCCAAGGAATCTGATTATGGCATTTTCATGCATGTTTGAAAAAGTTAACGTCCCCAAATAGGCAAAATGGTGAATAGGATAAATTTCATAATTAGTTTGGAGATGGAATTTGATACTTATTTGAATTCCACTTCAATTACTATGACCAAACAATGATCCAGGAAACTCAGCACCCCAATATGCCATCTTCATGCATGGTAAAACAAGTTTACCTGAGCATCAGGTCGAATCAATTATAAGGATACTTGGAAAGATACCCGGTTTGAAGTGATGTTTGGATCCTAATTCAAACCAACTTCAACTTAAGAAATGATAGCCACATTAGCCCTGTCACCTTTCATTTCATGTCTTCAGCATGCATCATAGTGTTGCATTTCCGTGAAGTGATTTTTGTTCCTTTCTTGTTTGCCGGTTTTGTTCCCTCCCTGTAGACGACGTTTCCGACGATGTGATCGTTGACATTGATGAAGACTCATTGCTATCTTCAGACGTGTCATGCAAGCAACCCCCCCCCTTGAGCATATTGATATAAAACCACTCTCTCGCTCCTGCTCTCTTTACTGCATTAGAACAAACACGATTCAACTGTACATGTTATCGGTAGTTGAACCCATTCCTTTGCATGACCTGATTTTGTCACAGTAAATAGTTCAAACCACTTAGCATGAGTAGCAACTGCTTGAGCCTTGATGTGCTTACTCATCCATGCTTGTTTACAATGCCTGCTATGCTTAGAGTCGTGTCGGGTCTGATCCATCTGGAAGATGAATCGGAATGGTTGTGTTCATGTCCTACAATGTGAGAGTAAAGGTGTGAATCTGATTTGGTAAAGGTAGCGATGAGAGGCCATGTAGGAGTACATGGCGGGTTGTCTCATTGGGACCGTCCTTAAGAACTGAGTTCTGTGTATATTATCCAAGACAAGATACTACGATGCGTTGGGCCCTGAAATATGACCCCGCTCGGCTTATTAATTGCCTAGATCTCTGTCCAGGAGTTGCAATTAGTTTCTGGTGTTTGTAGGAAAAGTGTTGGCGGCCGTGTTTATCTCTGGCCGACGGGGTAGGCTTCACTACGGTAGATACACAGTGGCACGGTGTACCAAGTGGCACCCGGATGGTGGCCTTGGGAACCCTGCGAGCATCGTTTGGGGCCGTAGAGGAAACCTCGGCCGGACTTCCTTGCGGGTTCAGTCTCAAATAGGCGATAAACCTGGACTAGGGTCTTGTGTGGTTAACGGTCGTGGCCGACACCCACGCCAGTGCTTCCGCTTGAAGGTTGCCGAGATGCATGACGTGCATATGGTGCTAAGTGGTGGGAGCATGTGTGAAGAAGTATACCCCTGCAGGGTGATTCAATCTGTTCGAATAGCCGCGTCCTCGGTTATGGACTACTTGGAAACATTACGTGGTACATAGACAATTTAAATGGATACTCTAAAACATGCAAGATAAGTGTGAGTGCTATGGAAGGCCTTCTCGTAGGGAGTCGAGAGTGGATCCATAGTGGTGTATTGAATTGGTGAATATGTGGACTCGTGTGCGCTATCCCACCTCAAAGAAAGAACTTGTAGTCGTAGTACATGTTAGCCAAGAGTCAAAGCTGGCTTGCTGCAATCAAACCCCACAATCCTTTCATTGAAACATGATGCATATGTAGATAGTTCTGATGTAAGACTTGCTGAGTACCTTTGTACTCACGGTTGCTTTATTTATGTTTTTGCAGAGAAGACTTAGACTCATTAAAGGTTCTACGCGATGTGTTTGATGTTGACCGGAATAGCTTGGGAATCCCAGACAGAGGTCTGGCTCCTTTGGTAGGGTCGTAGTAGCTTTTCAAGCTCTTCCAGCCACTTTTAGTAGATGTATGTACCCAGACATGATTTGCTTCCGCTTGTTGTTTGTATGACTTGAGTGTCGGGTCACGAGACCCCTGTTTGTAATATCATACTATGTTGACTCTTATGAGTCTTTAATAAATGCTTGAGTCATAGAGTTATGTTGTGATGCCATGTTGCATCTACACATATCGTGCATAATGTGTGTATGTTTGAAATGCATTATATGTGTGGGATTCGACACCTAGTTGTTTGCCTTTAGTAGTACTCTTTACAGGGAAATGCCTCTTTGTGATTCCATCGAGCCTTGGTAGTTTGATACTGATCGGAACACATTGATTGACCGGCATGTATCCTTCTTTGCTGCTGTGTCTGTCCCCTCGGGGAAATGTCACGCGGTGTAATGGAGTCCTTGTAGCTTGCTACGACTCGTCTACACACGCTGATGACCGACACCTGCTTTGTTGGGTTATGTATGCCTGTCCCTGTACGGTTGTACCGCTGCGGTTTATAACTAGTCATGTCAGCCCGGGTTCTTTGTCGTTTGAACGCTAGCAACATATTCATATACGTGAGCCAAAAGACGCAAACGGTCCCGGCCAAGGTAAGGTGGCAGCCATGGAATTTACCGTGCGTGAGGCCGCAAAGTGATGTGATGTGTTACAGGCTAGGTTCTTATGACTCAGGATCGGGGTCCCGACAATGGTAATGAGCATAAGGTACACTTTCCGAAGAAACAACCTCAAGTTCATGGTATCAACTCCATTGAAAAAATTTCAATGTTTACTATTGGAGACATTGAATTCCCTCTCCCTACTGTCAAAAAAAATATGATATACTTATTGTTAGGGATATGCATATCCCCGTTGAGGTAACTTAGTGTTATTAGAAAGTTCTCTCGTTCCATGTCAATCGGAAAAAGTTTGTGAATAAGACTTGACCAACCTCATTGATGGGTTCTTTTGGACGGGCATGAGACGAATGAATTTAGAAAGCACAACCTTGTGTACCCAACTTTTATTTTCCGACCCTTAGTTCCAATTTAGTAAAAATTCTATTATTTCTTTGTTTTCTATTTTATCCGTGCAATATAAAAATGACCTGGAAATAAAAGTTCTCGGGAGGCCTTGAAAATTTAATATGATTTTTTCTGGAATATTTATGATTTTTTGGTAATAAGAACAGATCAGGGGTTGCACCAGTGGGCCACAAGCCTACAGGGCGCGGCCACCCCCTTAGGCGTGCCCCCTGGCATGTGGGTCCCACGTGGGGCCCCTTCACTTATTCCAGCACCCACCCACTTGGTCTTCCTCCAGAAAAAATCCCACCATTACTCAAACCCTTGTTCAGGCTCATCTTGCTGTTGTTTTCGATCTCCTTGCTCAAAGCTCCATTAGCAAAACTATTTTAGGGGATTGTTCATCGGTATCTGACTCCTCCAATGGTCGAGTTAGCTTTTCTTCTAGTGCTTTATATGTTGCAATTTGTAGCTGTTATGGTGACCTTGCTATTGAGCTTGCATGTCAAATTTGTAGGGTCCCAAGTAGTTTTGATGCATGATATAGCTTTTAGGCACTTGTGGGAGTATTTGCTATAAGTTTTGATTGAGTTTATTCATTTTTATGTGGAGTCACTAAAAATTTCAGACTTATTTTTCAGAAAAGAATAGATGAGGAGATTGTTGGGAGGCTCTTCAAGCCGGGGTTTTAAATAAAATGAAAATGAGAAGCCTAGATAAAATATTCCTCGCACCTTAGAAGTTTGACAATGTGAATGGTCAAGTGAGGCATTCTTGAGGGGTGCCGGAATTTGTGAAGATTTCTACTATCTAGCAGAAAATGCCGGCATCACAGACTTCCTCAATGATAAGTCTGACCAGTATCGCTTACTTACTAATACTTTCGTGCAAAATTTTCACTTCTATCCTAGGAAGAATCCTCCCATGGTAGAATTTCATTTATATGATGTGCCTAAGGAAATGTCACTTTACAATTTTTGCAATGTTGGCAAAATACCTTTTGAGGGCAGCATCTGTGAACCATATCCTAGTGACATGGAGGATTTAATTTCCGCAGTCATTGTAGGGGAAGTGAGAGGGGTGTCAAAGGCAAGAGCGGCAGCGTACATTTTCCTGTTCTACGTTATTATTCATTATTTGCAGGGAGATGTTTATTTGGTCGTGGCGAGAGTGGAAGCCTCGGTGCTCCCGACCTCACTATTCTACGCCACACTTTACTTGCTGATAGAACTTTTAGTCTCGGTGCTATAGTGGCCCAACGGTTGAACTTAAACCGTTCGAAGGGCCCTATATTCGGAGGGATCTAGGCATCTCATTTAGCTAAACAGTTTGAGATACCTATTAGGCTTGACGAGTAAGAGGAAATGATACTTCCTATAAGATATTTAGATTATGATAGGATGGTGGCACATGATTTTATTAAGAAAGATAATGATAAAATCTTGCTTTATAACTTAGTATTTGGTCAAGATACTTGTGAGATTATTACTTTGCATGCTTCTTCTTTGTTCGATATCCATTCAGGCAGGTACAATATTATCCCCGAAGACATTTAAACATATTGGGGCCTGCCGCAACCCCCATCACCTGAGCCTGCACCAGCCCTCGATCGGTATCAGGATCCAGCTTTTCACTGGGAGCCGCAGGAGCTCCCAAATCAGTGGAACCCTCAGTATTCTCCGAAGTATCCAGGAGAGGGTTATTTCCAGCCATGGACTCATACCAACTTAGGCCAAAAGCCTAACCTTGGGGGCGTACATATTTCTCACCGACACTATAGTCATGTTCACAAACTCACTCCAGTTGTCGGTGTTCACACTTTTTTGTTGTACCATCCATGGTAGTTTATTTCTTCTTTTTTTTTTCTTGTGTATTTCCTTAACCTTGAGAAAATCCAAAAATTTAGTTCTAACTTTACCCACTAGTTTGTTTAGTTGTAGTGTTAAAAGAAAACCCAAAAAGATTTATCATTGTTCTTTTGCTTGTTGGGGCCTTTCCCGTGTAAATAGTTTTTCTTTCTTCTTCGGGTTGTAAGGAGAAGACCAGGTGTAATGCCCAAGATGCGACCCTATCCTTATTTTGGTGCGAGGGCCTCGACAGGGATAGAAGCGCATCTCATTGTTTTGCAAGAATGGATATCGTTACAAGTACATGTACTGAAGAGAAGAGTATATGGAATTGTTTTACACTCACCACAAGCTACATCAGAGTCACATCAGTACAATACATAAATATCACGAAGAAGAGCAGGGTCCGACTACGGACGAAAACAAATGATAAAAGAAGGACGTCCATCCTTGCTATCCGAGGCTGTCGGCGAGGAACCCATCCTAGATCGACGAAGAAGAAAGAAGAAGAAACTCCAAATGAAAAATCATCACGCTCACGTCTTAATATTCTTTACCTGTACATGCAATTGGTGTTGTAGTAATCTATGAGCAGAACGAGACTCAGCAATCTCATTTCCAAAGGTATCAAGACTAGCAAAGCTTAATGGGTGAGGTAAGGTTAGGTGATGAGGCTGCAGCAAGCGACTAAGCATTTATATGAGGTGGCTAATTTATGAGTACAAGAATAAGAGGGAGATGATCTACGCGTAGCGGACGTGAACTACTGGTGATCAAATGAATGATCCTGAACACCTACTTACGTCAGACATAACCCCACCGTGTCCTTGATCGGAGAAGGAGCTCGCGAAAGAGACAGTCACGGTTACGCACTCAGTTGGTGAGTTTTAATTAAGTTAACTTTAAGTTGTCTAGAACCAGTCTTAAACTAAGTTTCCACGTTGCCACCTAACCGCAGGCACAACTTTCAGAAAGATTTAGCCCTGCATGGGTGCTCCAACTAGTCCATCACAAACTACCACACGCTGCGACGGAATGACCTCGATCAGGGAAACCCGTGATTTCCTCAGATTCCTATTGGAAAAGCTCAACCTCGAGTTAGCTCAAAGCATCCTTGGAATCCCTCGCAGAAGACGCTCGAGAAAGGTAAAACAAGTCTAGCAAGGCCGCCCGACGTGTCGACAATACCGATAGGAGTCGCGTATCACGTTCTCAGGACACGTCGGATGAGCAATACGTACGGTGGCTGGATAGCAATTCCCCGAGTTGCCCCGGGTGGCCCCGCAAGTGGCTCTGTTTTGGGCCAGCACCATCAGCACTGGCCCTCCATGTATTATGTTGAATTACTCCTCGGGTTCATGACGCCCTATGTTTTTCAGTATTAACAGAATTATTATGTTGGGCAAATATAGTACCAATGTTGGGCCTTGCCAGACAAGCTTTATCCCAAAACAAGAATCTAGGGGGTCCCAAAAACAACCCCAAGCATCTTAGGAGCGCTCATTTATGGAACATAACACCGGTAGCCGAAACTAAGGGGCAAAGGTGGAACAAAACACCAGGCTAGAAAGGCCGAGCCTTCCACCATTTACCAAGTATATAGGTGCATTAAGTTAAATAGCAATTATATGGTGATATAACAAGAAACCATCTTATCACATGGAAGCAATAGCACCTGCAACTAGCAACACTAACACATGGTTATGCAAGTTGTAACATAGCCAATCAGTAGTTTGCTAGGTTGTGAATAGGTTGAAGGTTTTCATGGCAATATTGGGAGGCTGACATTTAACAGGTGGTAGGCAGCAAGACATAATGGTCGAATGGAAGTAACTAGCATGGCAATGATAGTAATGGTATCTACGGAAATGGTCATCTTGCCTGAGATCCCGCTTGGAAGAAGAACGACTCCGTGAAGCAGACGAGCCGATGTAGTCGAACGGATCCTCACTTTCCGACACGCTTGCGGAACTCTATCGAGACGAAGCAAACCAGAAACAAACATCAACACAGATATTCACAACGGCACATGTACGACATGAGGCAATTCACATATGATGCATGATCAGCTATAGTTATGCAGCGTACATGGCAATTCACACAATCAAACACTACACAATAAGTGAAGTTCAATATGCAACCTTTTGCATATTGACGAAACTCCACATCCAAATTATTTAGTTCTATCCCGATTAGGTACACGGCAATACTAAATGTGGTTAAACAAGGCAAGAGGTTAAGCGTAATTAAGCTACCTATCTAGGCATTTTCAATGAGGTCGGAAACGACATATAGCATCTCCGAAATGACCTCATACGTTAATTTATAATTCTGTCCAGATCTGAACTAACACGTTTTAATATTTGTTAAACAGAAAAATAAATAGGTTCACGTGAAAGTACACGTCGTTCTAGTCCATTTACATATATGGAACATCTCCAACGGAGCTACGGTTCAAAAGATATGATCACCGCAAGATATGATGCGATGAATGCAATATGTATGAAATGACAACCACAAGCATTCGAAAACCAAGAAGGCAGCAACATAATATGAAACTACACAAGATGTAACAAAGTTTTGTATAGGACACGATCAAAACGGAGCAACGGTTCGACAAATACAAGCTACACAAGAAATATTCATAATCTACCAAAACAGGAACATGGCATTTTCTACACCCCAAAACAACAAGCTACATAAATCCAAAATGCTCAAGCAAGACATGAGGCAATAGTGGTCAAGATGCACTACAACACCCTACTAAATACAACTAGCATGGAAGCATGGATCACTAGGAAAAGAACTCACAAAATGGCATCTCGCACACAGTTTCAGACTTAGAGAAAATAACAGGTTTGACAGTGCAGTTTTCGATCTGAAGGCATATTGACAGAATTGAAACTATATGATACAGGACACCAAATGGCATGAAAATCTACATCATACTAGAGAATCTTAAGGACTACAACTAACTCCATTGCACCAACCCCAAAGGAGTTGTAGATCACTGGCAAAACTCATGGAAAGACAACAACAAAATGTAACAGATTTCAGACTTAGAAAATAGACAAGAGGGCATGTTGACCACAAGAAAACAACACCTAAACATGGATTTCTATGGCAATCAAAATTACCAGGGGCTAGCATGCATATCCAAGGGCATATATCTAGTTCAAAACTAATTCATATCATGCACGGAATAAATCCCACAAAATAGACAAGAGGGCAACATGGCAGAAATATCATGCACGCTAACTTACTCGTAAGACAAAACTAAATGCACAGTTAAAATCTATGGATTTTTATACCCCAAAAACATATATAATATGTGGGGTTCGAAAAATAAAGTAGTGCCACACGTATATGCGAGAATGTGTCCTAAGCACGACATATCAAACAAGGGAGGGAACCTATATGCAAAAATACAAACAACTACAGTAAATACATGGCAAAGGGTCCCGAACAACATGAACATTTTATCTATGGTATTTGAACAATTCGGACACGCACAAAAAATCTACGGAATATCTAACATATTAGGACAGCACGCAAAACTAGGCAAACAGCGGGTCAAACCACTCCAAACATGCATGCAAGATACAAAATATTATTCTACACGAAAAACTACACGAGTTACATATATAAATAGTCACGGTCCAATACACGGTTTAATATCTACGGATGTTTGAAATTTATCATTTTACTGAAAAATAGTAATTCGCGGCTTAAATAAAAAATCTGCGCGGGCCGAATCTCCTAATGGTCTCAACAAGAACATGCGAGCGCAACTTAATAAAATGTGCACGGGGCGGGAGATAGCGGGGAAAATGGGCTGCTTACCTTGGGCTCGGCCCAGGATGGAGAGGAGGTCGAGCTGGGCCAGATCTGGTGGAGAGGCTCACAGGGTTGGGCCGGTGGATCTAGCGGTGTGATGTCAGCCCACGCGGGCATCACGCAAGGCTACAGGGAGCTCCGCCCGATCTAGATCGGAAGGGGGCGAGAGTCGGCGGCGGCGGCTAGCTTCGGTACGAGGCTCGGCGGCGGGGTCGGGCAATGAGGGCGGCGCGACGCCAACGCATCCGGCGGACAGGCTCGGTTGGAGGCAGAGCATGTCAGCGGCACAGAGCGGTTGCTGGTCGAGGGATCCCTTCCTGAACAGGCCGGACGACGGCAAGCTGCAGCGAGCCGCGGCTGGTGCTGGCAGCGCGACTTCGGCTACTAGGGGCTGCGCGGGCTCCGACCGACAGTTGCTGCTCGAACGGCGAGGCGAGGTGCAGGCTGGCGGTGCTCCATGGCATTACGGAGGAGCTGCGGGAGGGGAGCCCGGGAACTGCATGGGACGAGAGGAGCAGCTCACGGGCGGCGCGATCTGGGCCGGGGCAGGCTCAGCTTGGGCCCTGCGGGCCCTGCATGCTGGTGGGAGGAGAGAGAGAGCGCAGTGGCGGCTAGTGTTCGGAGGGGCGCGGGATTCGAGGTAGGTAGCTAGGGTTTCCATATTAGGAAGGGGGAGGTGCTTAAAGAGGGTAGGGGAGGTACGGTTAGCTGATCAGGTCGTTGTCGGACCCTCCGATGTCGATCGGACGCTCAGGAAATGTCCTAGGGTTAGGTTAGGCCGTGTAGAGGGGTGTAGGCTGACACGAGAGGGAAATGGTGTGCCGCGGCAACATGATTTGAATATCGAAAACGTCCGATAAATAACAAAGACGGTGCCGCTACGGTCGACCGTTCGGGTATCAAACGAACTCCGATTGCGACGAAATTTGGTAGGCGGCCTACCTGTATCTAAATAAGACCGCACGCCAAGTTTTAACCCACTCAGAGATTATTTCATACACAGTTTTAAAAACAAGGTTTTGATGATGTCGCGGGCGCGTGCGAGTGTGGTCGGGCTCAAAACAGACAACGACAAGAACGGAGAGGACCGACAACTAATAATGGATGCAAGTTTGAAAACTGGCCACAACGGAGTGCCGATGTAATGCAGATGATGTTCATGATGCGATGAAGAATGCGGCAAACTAAATAATAACACAACGACAACGGAATAAAAGGGGATTCTTCTGGAGCGTCTGTCTCGGGCTCTCACACCAGGATGACATGCTAAGTGGCTCTCATATTCATTATTGTTTATCCATCACAGAGCCCATATTACCTTCTCTTCTCGTTTGAGTATAGCTTGCAGATTCCAGCTTAGTCCAATACACATGCACTCTTATTATTATTATTCACACCGTTCGGTCGTGCAAGTGAAAGGCAATAATGACGATATATGATGAAGTGACGGAGGTGGAGAAAATATGGTATGGTCTCAACCTATTTTGTTTTTGTAGATATGATTAGCTCATCATTCTGGATTCAACTCATTACGGATTGAACAAGTTTGCAATGACAATTAGAGATTATAGTTATGTATGCCATGCTTAATCAGCCATGAGTGAATAATGGTTTGTCTTGAGTGCCAACATGAATATTAAAATGGTTGTGATGTAGTATGATAGAACGGTATCCTCCTCCGAATGATTCGAGTGGCTTGACTCGGAACATGTTCACGCATGTAGTTCAAACAGAACCAACACAACCTCCATGGTGTTTATGTTCATGGTGATTTATATCCTACTCATGCATGCATCCAACATTGATTAATGTCAAAGCATGTTTATGGCTGTTGTCGCTCTCTAGTTGGTCGCTTCCTAGTCTCTTGCTAGCCTCCACTTGTACTGAACGGGAATATTGCTTGTGCATCCATTTCTATAAACCCAAAGTTGTTCCATATGAGTCCACCATACCTACCTATATGCGGTGTTTACTTGCCGTCCCAAGTAAATTTGCATCTGCCATACTCTAAACCTTCAAATAAATATTATCTTTTGTATGCCCAAATCGCTCATGTAGTGAATAGGGGCGGCCAGTATCTTCCATGCTAGGTGGGTTATCCTCAAGATATGTGTTGATTCACTATCATTCATGAGAAAGTGGCTCGTAATCGGGATGCCCACTTCCATGCTCAAACGTCAAATCAAATTAATGAAACAAAACTCCCACAGGATTATTGTTTGTATAGACGGTACCTGTGGATTCGACCCGCCGTGGAATGTGATCGATTGGTGGAGGGGGAGTAAAAACTTTACTATTCTGTTTGGGAACCTCCTATAATATATCTAGCAAGGAAGATATTGAGATCTCTTAGTTGTTATGTTGACAATGAAAGCATACCGCCCAAAATTTTGATTCATCCATGTTTTAAAAGCTCGAGCTCTGGCGCCTCTCTAAATCAATGCTTCCCTCTGTGAAGGGCCTATTTATTTTACTTTACTGTTGAGTCATCATGTTCTTATAAAAGGCACCAGTTAGAGAGCACCTCCATTATCGGTATGCTTTGCTATTAATTGATGTTGAATATGAGTATGATTGGATCTCTTTTACCATGAATTACAATGTCTAGTCAGTCCTTGTTCTCCGAAGTTCTCTACATTTATGTTTTGCGTTCTCACAAAGGGCTAGTGAGATACCAGGTTATCATATTGTATTATTGTTGTTTTGATAAAATTGTTGTCATGCGATACTTATTATTATTCCTCGCGAGTTGATTGTGTCATTGATATAAGTAAATATGAGACCTAAATATTATTGTGAATGTGGTTAGTCTATAATCTTAGCTGAAGATCTGAATACCAGTTAGACATATTTACAACAGCAAGATCGAACAGAGTTTGTAAATTTTTTATTTATCACTTTTAATCTATCAACTGAATTTCTTGAGGGCAAGCAAAGTTTTAAGCTTGGGGGAGTTGATACGTCTCCAACGTATCTACTTTTCCAAACTCTTTTGCCCTTGTTTTGGACTCTAATTCGCATGATTTGAATGGAACTAACCCGGACTGACGCTGTTTTTAGCAGAATTTCCTTGGTGTTATTTTTGTGCAGAAATAAAAGATCTCGGATTGACCTGAAAATTTACGGAGAACACTTTTGGAATTAATAAAAAATATTGGAGAAAGAATCAACCGGAGAAGGGCCACCACCAGTACAAAGGCATGCAGGACGCGCCCCCTGGCTTGTGGGGCCCCTATGGTTCCACTGACCTCGTTTCCACTTCTATATATTCCTATTCGGGAGAATAAAAAAATCAAGGAGAAGAGTTCATCGTGTTTTACGATATGGAGCCGCCGCCACCTCCTGTTCTTTCTCAGGAGGGTAGATCTGGAGTCTGTTTTGGGCTCCGGAGAGGGGAAATCGACGTCGTCGTCATGACGAACCATCCTTTATCACCAACTTCATGATGCTCTCCGCCGTTCATGAGTAATTCCATCGTAGGCTTGCTGGACGGTAATGGGTTGCATGAGATCTATCATGTAATCGATTTAGTTTTGTTAGGGTTTGATCACTAGTATACATTAAGTTCTGAGATTGATGTTGCTATGACTTTGCTATGCTTAATGCTTGTCACTAGGGCCCGAGTGCCATAATTTCAGATATGAACCTATTATGTTTTCATTAATATATATGTGTTCTTGATCCTATCTTTCAAGTTGTAGACACCTATTACGAGTTATGATCCGCATCCCTAGGGTGACAATAACTGGGATTCTTTCCCGTGATTAACGTAGTTTAAGGTGTTCATGTATTCACTAAGTGCTAATGCTTTGGTACGGTTCTCTATTAAAAGGGGCATTAATATCCCTTAGTTTCCATTAGGACCCCGCTGCCACGGGAGGGTAGGACAAAATATTTCATGCAAGTTCTTTTCCATAAGCATGTATGACTATATATGGAATACATGCCTACATTACATTGATGAATTGGAGCTAGTTCTGTATCACCCTATGTTATGACTGCTGCATGATGAATGCCATCGGACATAATTATCCATCAGTGATCCATTGCCTGCGAGTTCTCCACATATTGATCTTTGCTAAGTTACTTATCCGTTGCCATTGTTACCATAACTACGAAACTGCTACTGTCAGGTATGCCACCATTACCATTACTTCAATACTACTTTGCTACTAAATACTTTGCTACAAATATTTACTTTTCAGGCATGGTTGAATTGACAAGTCAGTTGCTAATATTCGAGAATATTCTTTGGCTCCCCTTGAGTCGATTCGATAACTTGGGGTTGAATACTCTACCCTCAAAAATTGTTGCGATCCCAATGATTGTGAGTTATCACCACCCGTCCGGCCGAACCCCGTCACACGACCCCACATGGGTTGGCCAAATGAGTCGGCTATCACCAGCTGGCCAGGTTCGTGTTGGACGAGTAGGCCGACTATCGCCATCCGGCCAGGTTCGGCAGGCCGAATAGGACGGCTATCGCCAACAGGAGAGGTTCGTGCTGGCAGAATGGGCCGGCTACCGCCAACCAACTAGGTACTTGTTGGTTGAGCAGGACGGCTATCGCCAGCTGGCGTGGGGGGCTAGGCAGCCCTCAACTAATTTGGAGACGACTAATCTACGCTCTTGGTATACACAGGGGTAGTATCCCCATCAGTAGCCCCTCAAACCGTTGGGGTCCGGACGCCTCTAGGCAAGGGGGGCAGCTGATTTCCCCCGTACGTGGAGTTGTCGAGAAGGGCCGGCCGGCCGCTGCTGGCAGGCAGCAAGGCTCCACGCCGACTGGAGCTAGAGCTGGCCCGGCCATAGCTGGCCAAGGCCGCAGTCGGCCCATGGCCATAGCCAGCTGCGTCCGAGTCGGCCGCCGCGGTGCCTCGGGTGCTCCACGTCGCCTTGGTTCCAGCGCCAGCTGGGGTGTGCCACATGCAGACCAGTGGCTAGCGGCAGGCGTGCCATTTTCTCCATGATGGAACGGAGCTACAGGCCCAGCCTGGCGCGCTTCGGCTCACGCGTGAAATTTCTGTGGCCGTGCACCATCGGTTGGAGTGTCTCGCACATTTTAATGCACAGAGATCGTGGGAAGTGGGGGGTCGTGGGTGAAACTGATCCCGCACGCCCCCCCCCCCCCTCACCTCCCGGGGTTTTAAAACGGGGAGGGGGGAGGCTGAGTCCGCCATTGCCTCCCCTTCTCCACACTTCTCGTTCTCCTGCTCCTCTCCACCTCCTTCCTTCCTCCTCCCACCCGCAGCACTTGCCTGCGGTCGACCCACTCGGAGGCCATCTCTCTCGCCTACTTTCTTTCAGCTCGCCGTCGGCAGCCGGCGAGATGTCGAGGCTTCCCTCCGGATCATGGGAGGAATCCGTCATCACCGAGGGGCACATCGAGTACCTTCGTCAAACGCAGAAGCTATCCTCCGAGGAGGTCACTAAGGGGACAGCGTGCCAGAACCCCGCGACGGCAAGCGCGCCTTCTTCGGCAGCCACTTTCTCGTTGGCTTCTAGTTGCTGACGAGCTCCTTCCTCTGGCACTTCCATGACTTTTATGGCCTTCAGATGCATCACGAACTCCGTCATGTACATCGTGTGCGTCGTCACAATGTGCGAGGCGTACCTGGGCTTCCGCCCTTTTCCTTCCTTCTTCCGCCACCTCTTCCACTTCTGCTCGATATGCATTGCCAGGTGGCCTACTCCTGCGGCGACGCATTGGTGTACAGGCGGCTCGGCTGGCCTCTTCCGAAGATGAAGTGGAAGGAGTCCTTCAAGATGTGGCATCACACATTTTTCTATGTTTGCGGCATCGGACAGGAGCGGGACTGGGTCAGCCTCCCATCCTTCTCCGATGATCTGCCGACTAGAAAGTACTGCGACCTCGACCCAACCACCAATAAGCTGATGCTTATGGTTGGCCGGATGAAGGAATTTGCAGGTTCGACGGGGCTGATGGCACCAGACCTGGTGGCGACCTTCATATCCTGCCGAGTGCAGCTATTGCAGGGGAGGCCGCACCGGATGTGTGATATGAGCAGTCGCAAGGACCCATCACGGCTTTGGTCGGTGGAGCTGCCGCTGCACAAGCTGGCTCCCCGAGTGAACGGCATCACCAACTTCCAGCTGGACGAGGATAAGTGGAGCTTCGGCCTGGAGCCGTTCCACCGCGGCAACCGGGCACCGCCAGTAAGTCCTCGGCCGACTGGAGTTGCTTTCCCTTTTCTCTCTCTTCATTCGTAGTACCTAACGCACGACCCTGGCGCTCCTCAGCTATTCACCCCGCAGAAAACCCCGGACGGCCCAAATCCGGAGCGCTTCCTCCTGGACCGGGAGGAGTTCGATGAGGAAGACTATGAGTCGAACGGGGGTGGCCCCGATGCCCCTAAAGGCTCGGGCGCACTGAAGGCGGAGGGAGATGAAGGGGACGATGGCGATGAGGTGGACGAGCCGGCAGGTGCCCCAACTGGCGGGGCGGGAATGTCGCGCCATCCACCCGAAGGGTCCACCAGGGACTGGTCGGACGACGACGATGACGAATTGCAAGTGCTGGATGCGGCGCCGACCATGACGGGGCCGCCTCGGAGTCATCGTCGTGGAGGGAGTGCGGAGTTGCCAGATGGAGGCCGGCTGGCTATCACCCAGCCGGCCCGTTGGCAAACGGCACAGGAACGCCGCTGCGAGAAGCGGTTGGCCGACAGCTCGGCCGATGGCTCAGCCGATGACCCAGTCGCCAAGAAGACTTGGTCGGCAGCCTTGCAAGTCGGCACCCCTCCGCCGTTGCGGAGGAGGCTCAGGCGCGGGCCCCGTAACTACCCCCTTGGCACCGCGTTAAATTTCTCTCGAGGCTCGTGCCTCTTTTTTTTTCCTTTGTTGTCGTGTGGCGTTTGAGCTCGTGTCCATTTATTCTGTTTTGCAGTGATGCTATTCAGCTGCCCGAGGTGGGGACGTTGACCCCCGATGAAGAACAGGTTGCATGGCTCGCCGGGGAGCATGGGGTGACGGCGCGACTCGAGAGGGGGCGCCGCGTGATGAGTAAGGCCGCACCGTGTAGTGACGTGTTTTTTCAGAAAATAATTTCTAGAAAACAAGTCTGTGTGTATACCAGCCCCAGGATTGTTGTTAGTTGGTAGACACTCACTTGATACAGAATATCCAAGCAAAAATACAAAATCTGGGTTACAAGACCATGAAGGTCTACTAGGTTGAACAAAAGTCTCAAGTTGATGGCGGAAGCGACTCGAGGAATCTCGAGTACCCATGGGACTCCATTCCCACAGGAACAGCTAACCTGGATAAACTCCTATCTCACAAGGCTGCTATCCTCGACTCCTAGGTTCCGGGATTAACAGCATCATGCTCCTCTCCAAACGCAATCTGGCCAAGACAATAGCCAGGGACAAGCCAGTGAGTACTTTGAATGTACTCGCAAACATCACGAAAACAAACACGTTAATCAAGTGAGAT
The DNA here is from genome assembly GCF_904849725.1 of Hordeum vulgare subsp. vulgare. Classification (NCBI taxonomy): domain Eukaryota; kingdom Viridiplantae; phylum Streptophyta; class Magnoliopsida; order Poales; family Poaceae; genus Hordeum; species Hordeum vulgare. Next base: position 330,261,950 of record NC_058519.1, read on the forward strand.
GCATACAAATTTCACTAACAATATCTTGCCATTATAGTTTAATTCATGGATGCATTCATGAAGATATGCTATGTTTCTACCAATGATTTATAAACAAGCAAGGATGATAATGCCGAATAAGTAATATTATGCGTGCGACAGTCGGGTGTCTGAGCGACACCACATAAAGGGCCTATATGAAACAATAAGCATGCCACGGTCGGGCATCTGAGCGACACCACATAAAGGGCTTATATGAAATGATGATAAGCATGCAACAGTTAGGTGTTTGAGCGACGCCTCGTAAAGGGCTTATATGGAACAATAATAAATATTGAATATCAAGGAGGTAGAACCGTCCCAGGAATGTCCAACAACATATTCATAGGGGTTAGTCCATAGTAATAATCATAATATGATCATCCACCACATCATCATATGATTTACCACAAGCATCATTATTATCACCGTTTATACTCCAAAGACCGACTCTAGGACCAACACTTGACTCGTAAAACACCGTCCTTAACCGGGGACACAGCTACTCGAATTGTTTTCACACTACAAAGGGTTTACTCTTTACCCACAGCTCACGGTTTCCGATAGTCGACAAGAGTAATCCCGGGTACGGCATTTTCGAAGTGGACACTCAGAATTAGCACACATCGATTTTCCTCCGCGAAGCCCGGCTTCACCTGGACTATGCTGCCAAGGCAAAACCTTAAGACGGGGAGGCTCTGACCTCGACTAGCATGGGATCAAAAATTTATACCGCGTGCTCACTGGGAAGGGCCATTCCCTTCCGGTCCCAGACCGGAAACACCCATGCCCCTGACCGGATGACTGGATTTAGTCCATGGCCATGGATACCTTCATACCAGTCTCTCTACTTGGTGTGTGACTGATAATAGGTCTATAACTGACTTTACCAAATCTATTATCCAGGAAATTGTGGTAGCACGTTATAGAAGGATGACACGGACAAGACTCGATCTAGGTCAATACCTGAGTTAACCAAGTTTTACTGGCATCATCGTGCTCATGTCATGACCAGGCAATAACCTATCACGTTCTGCATGACTAGGTTATTCCACGACCTCTCATAACTAGCACATGCCATCACCATATTTCACCATTATTATAATGTGAGTAGCATGCATGAATAGGCAAAGCATTGTTTCATGTGATGCCAATATTAACATAACCTTGATTCAAGCGATATGAGTACCACCACCATCATCACACAACTCATGCAAATATGGGTTCAAGATGCTTGCCTTAGGGGTTTGAGGAGGGTGATGTACCCCATCATCTTGAAGTAGGTATCCATTATGCAAAATCCTAGTTTGAAATTATTTGAATTAACACACACATTCAAAACAGCACACAAAAGTTGTTTAAATAATTTTTAAATAAATCTTAAAATAAACTAGATGAAATTCTAAACCAGTAGGAAAAAGAATCAAATGATTTGGAATTTCGTATTAAAAGATATAGCGAGTCAAACTATCTTGTCAAATCTATTTTTTAAAAACAAAACAAAAGGGAACGTTTCGATGAGAATACGCTTTCGCTAGAGGGGAAGCGCATTTACCGAAATAGTCACACAGGAATACGCTTTACTAACAAAAAAGACGCACCAGGGGGTTTGGTACCACTCGGGACTGTGGTTGGCTTACCGACCGGTGGGGGCCACCTGTCAAGTTCTTCCCCACCTCCCGCGCACGCACGGGACAGGGGACGGCGACACTCCGACGAGGCTCACCGGCGGCACAGGGCATCTGCTGACACGCTCCAGCTATGCACATGCTCGGGAACGAGTGCCGCATCCATTTTTGCCGGTTGGGGCAACTTCGGAGCTCGAGGTCGAGCGACACCTCAACAATGTCGGATGGAGCTTCTGCCTTCTCGCTTCTTCGATCTCAGGTGGCTCTCAGCTCAGCTCGACGGTGGGAACATGCTCCTTGGGATATGGGTAGGCTAGCAGGGGTACTAGGAGGAGGAGAGGGACTAGGGGCTACCAGAATTGAGCAGGGGATTCAACGGCGGCGCTGATCCCAGAGAGGTGCATCGGGGCTGCTCGAGCTAAATTGGACGATGGGGAGGGTAGCTACTGGTCTTGAGGGGTTGCTCAGGAGCTCGGAGTGCTCGGGGGCTCCTTAAATAGCTAGCTAGAGTTGGTTCCGCGGCGACCTTCGGATAAGCTCGCCGGGGACAGGGCATCCTAGCGCAACAGGGGTGGCAGCAGGGCAGCCAGGCAGCAGCAAGGGCAGCAGGGTAGCGGGGCAGCCGCAAACGACGAGGGGACGGGTCCAGGGAGAGGTGGAGCGCTGAGAGACCTCGGGTGGCGCCGGCCATGGCAGCAGCAGAGGGGGAACGACGGCGTTCGCGTTGCCATTGCTCTGCTCACACAGGGGTGGCGACTGGCTGTCGGGGAGAGAGGGTTGACGCGTTGCTTGCAGCTGGCCAAAGGGCAAGGGGCACGAGGATGCGGCGGCTCGGCAGCAGCGCGTGCAAAACGTGTGCTCTGTGTGAACCTAGAGCATGCAGTGCACCCGTTTCACGAAATGGCAGGGCAGGAAGATGGGCACCAAAGCTAGAGCAAACTCATAGGGGTAGGCTTGAGACTAAGGTACAACTATGGGACAAGATGGTTGGGCCAGATCATCAACTCCATAGTGAAAACATAAACTCATGCAAACTTGGTCATCCTCCAAGGTGTTTGATGAAATGCCACGGGCTCCAAATGGTCTTTGAGGCCCACCAAACTTTCCAGATCAAGGTCTCTCTAGGTGCTAGCAATGGTGGTGAGGTTAGTTTGGCAAAAATCAAAACTAGCTAATGCAATATTTTGAGAAACAAAATACTGGACAGAAACTTGGGGCTATCATCACATGTTTATTTTCATCCAATGGGGCTCAAATCCAGGAGTTAAGGTTTTGGTAGGGTTGCAAACAAGCATACAAAATTTCAAAGCAATCAGAGCAAGGAAAATTAGGGTTGAAGTGTAAAGCACCAAACTGGACCAGAACAGAAAAATGGTTGTACTGTTAAAATTTTACATAGCACATAGTGGGATTTCTGCATAAAAATGAATCTTATGCTATACTTGACATCCCCAAATTTTTATGGAATTTATGAAAGAATATTTCTCGGGGTTGTAGTACAAACTCAATTCTGGACCAGATTAGAAAAGCAATTATTGTGCTGAAAACATTCAAAATACTTGAGTAGGTTTTTTCATAAATTGATCTAGGTACACCACAAGTTACCTATAAATTTTTATAGAATTTTTATCAGAAGTTGTCACAAGGTTGAAGTTCAGTATCCAACATAAACTTTCAAAAACATCTCCCTAGGGAAAAACAACCCTATAAAGAAGATGCAATTCAGTTTTGATTAAAAGAAATCTCGTAAAAAGATTAGAAGTAAATATCCCAAGGATTTACTAGAAGAAAAGAAATGCTTTTATGCAAGTATTCAGATTCCAACATAAACTTGCAAAAACATCTCCCTAGGGAAAAACCTCTTTAGGAAGGAAAAAGGAGTGTTTCAAACCTTAATTAAAAATCCAGAAATTCAAATATCAAATGGACATAGCCAAAATAATATTCCCTCCTATTTAATTAAATAATTCAGAGGGACTCAAATAAGGGCTCAAGCATGAAAATAAAATTTAAAAAGGCCACTTGAAATAAGAATTTTTCGAAAGAGGCTTTGAAAAGAGCCATGAAGCAAATTGTCTTCCAACAATTTTTATTCTAGGCAAAATTTTATTTTTGGAAAATATTTTTAAAATTTTGGGGTGTGACAGAACAAACCCCCTTAAAATAAATCTCGTCCCAGAGATTTGCTTAGGGAAAGAAAAATATTCATTCATGGAAGCATGAGACAAGGTTAGTCAAATGCACGTGCAAACAAGAAAATCACATGGCACACGATTACTCATACGCAAGTGCACACAATGCAATCAAATGATACACCACTATTCACATGGCATCAGGAAAACATACCACTTGACTAACGTACACTCCAAGGACGGGCAACGGGATACATGCAAGGGGTTCCCGAGAAAATACTCTCGGTCGGGGGAAACATATATCACTTCTCCTATAAGGAGTCTTGGATAACATGTCTGCTTTGATCTGACAACAATGAACTACCAAAGGAAAATCTGAAAAAAAATCATTATCCTGCGTGTGGAATTATTCCACCCACTGATGGGTCAACACCCTTGGTGATGACCTGAAGGGCAAGGGATGGGCAAACCAGAGCTACTCTATACTGGGCTGCAAGGCAACACAGTTACCTTTGTGCGGTTGCATCCAGAATTTCCGGATGATTCCCAGTGGTTACTCATGGGGTCTGGCTTGGGGCAGCGCACTTGGTGAGAAGTGCTAGGAGCGGTCATGGGTGGTCTAAAAGGGTACCTGGTTTAGGGACACACGCAGTATGATACTGAGGCTGCCTGGTTCACCGGGGGGAAACTCGGGTATCAACACTCAAGTGACACATCACTTGGGAAGCTGACTTGGTGGCTAGGTGGTTGATAACCCACAAGTATAGGGCATCGCAACAATTTTCGAGGGTAGATTATTCAACCCAAATTTATTGATTCGACTCAAGGGGAAGCGAAAGAATATTCTCAAGTATTAGCAGTGGAGTTGTCAATTCAACCACACCTGAAAGATTTAGTATCTGCAGCAAAGTATCAGTAGCAAAGTAGGGTGATAGCAGCAGTAGCAACGATAACCCGTAGCAGCAAAGTAACAATGGTAGCAACAGAGTAACAACAGCAACAGCAACAGTAGTAGCAGCAAAGTAACGTAGCAAGGAACAGTAGGAAAAACTCGTAGGCATTGGATCGGTGATGGATTATTATGCCGGATGTGATTCATCAGCAACAGTTACAACACGGAGAGATAAGTAACTAGCTCCCGTTCGTCAATCTAATGTAGGCATGTATTCCGTATGTAGTCATACTTTCTTAGGGAAAAGAACTTGCATGACATCTATTGTCCATCCCTCCCGTGGCAGCGGGGTCCTAATGGAAACTACGGGATATTAAGGTTCTCCTTTCAATAAAGAACCGTACCAACGCATTAACACTTGGTGAATACACGAACTCCTCATACTATGGTCATCTCCGGGAGTGGTTCCGGCTATTGTCACTCCGGGGTTGTCAGGTCATAACACATAGTAGGTGACTACAACTTGCAAGATAGGATCTAAAACACACATATATTGGCGACAACATAATAGGTTCAGATCTGAAATCATGGCACTCGGGCCATAGTGACAAGCATTAATCACGGCAAAGTAGTAGCAACATCAATCTCACAACATAGTGGATACTAGGGATCAATCCCCGTCAAAACTAACTCGATTACATGATATATCTCGTCCAACCCATCACCGTCCAGCACGCCTACGATGAGATTACTCACAAACGGTGAACAACATCATGGAATTAGCAATGAAGGAAGGTTGATGATGACGATGGCGACGATCTCCCCTCTCCGGAGCCCAGAACGGACTCCAGATCTGTCCTCTAGATGAAGAACAGGAGGCGGCGATGCCTCCGTATCGTAAAACGCGATGAACTCTTCTCCTTTATTTTTTTCCGGATGAAACGGACTAAATAGAGCTGGATTTGGAGGCGGTTGAGCGTCGTGGGCTCCACAAGCCTGGCAGGCAGGGCCAGGGGGCCCGCGCCTAGTGGGCTTGTGGGCTCCATGCTCCACATCCTCCGCTGATTCTTGCGCTAGTATTTTTCATAAATTCTAGAAAAATTCTCCGTAAATTTTCAGGTCATTCCGAGAACTTTTATTTCTGCGTAAAAACAACACCATGGCAATTCTACTAAAAACATCGTTAGTACGGGTTAGTTCCATTCAAATCATGCAAATTAGAGTCCAAAACAAGGGCAAAAGAGTTCAGACAAGTAGATATGACGGAGACGTATCAACTCCCCCATGCTTAAAGCCTTGCTTCTCCTCAAGCAATTCAGTTGACAACTAAAAGAGATAAAAGAAAAACTTTGACGAACTCTGTTTGATCTTGTTGTTGCAACTATGTCTAACTCATAACGAGAATTTCAGCAAGATCACAAGCTAACCACATAAGCAAATGACATCAAGGTCTCACGGTAAACTCATATCAATGGCATAATCAACTAGCGAGCAAATAATAAGAAGTCTCAAACGTCAACACTTCAATTAAAACAACATGAAGCAGTACGAACAGATGGTATCTCGCTAGCTCTTTCTGAGACCGCAAAACATAGATGCAGAGCACCTTCAAAGACCAAGGGCTGACTAAACATTGTAATTCATGGCAAAGAAGATCCAGTCACAGTCATAATCAACACAATTAAAAGCAAAGAATAAAAATGACAGAGGTGCTCTCTAATTGGTGCTTTTATAAGAGGAGGGTGACTCAACAGGAACATAAATAAACAGGTCCTTCGCAGAGGAAAGCATTGATTTGCAGAGGTGCCAGAGCTCAAGCTTTGAAAACAAAGATAATAATTTTGGGTGGTATGCTTTCATTGTCAACGCAATGACTAAGAGTTCTCACCATCTTCCACACTACACATGCTATAGGCGGTTCCCAAACAGAAAAGTAAAGTTTTGACTACCCCACCACCAATCAACCACACTCGACGAGTAGCTGAATACTCGGGTGCCGTCCATACCAACATCAATCCTGGGGGAGTTTTGTTTGCAATTACCTTTTCGATTTGATCTTGGAACTGGGAATTCCAATTACCAGCCCCTTTCTCGTGAATATAGTGAATAAACACATATTGAGGATAACACGCCTAGCATGGAAGATACTCATAGCCCGCTGTCACCACATGAGCGGTTCGGGCACGCAAAACAGATTATTTCTTGAAGGTTTAGAGAGTGGCACATGCAAATTTACTTAGAACGGCAGGCAGATACCGCATATAGGTAGGTATGGTGGACTCATATGGAACAACTTTGGGTTTATGGAAGTAGATGCAAAAGCAATATTCCCGCTTAGTACAACTGAAGGCTAGCAAAAGACTAGGAAGCGACCAACTAGAGAACGACAACAATCATCAAAATGCATTGAGATTAACCAACATTGAGTGCAAGCATGAGTAGGACATAAATCACCATGAACATGAATATTATAGAGGCTATGTTGATTTTGTTTCAACTACATGCGTGAACATGCGCCAAGTCAAGCAACTTGAATCATTCAAAGGAGGATACCATCCTATCATACTACATCATAGTCATCTCAACATTCATGTGGGCATCCAAGACAAACCATTATAAGCTCCTAGCTAATTAAGCATGGCGTGAGCAACTATGATCTCTAAGTTGTCATTGCAAACATGTTTCTCTCACAACAAAACTCAATCAGGCACGATGAGCTAGTCATATTTACAAAAACAAAATAGATCGAGTTCATACCAGCTTTTCCAGGCTCAGTCACTTCAACATATATCGTCATTATTGCCTTTCACTTGCACGACCGAACGATGTGAACAATAATAAGAGTGCTCGTGCATTGGACTAAGCTGGAGTCTGCATGCAAACACAAAGGAGAAGACAAAGTAATATGGCTCTTTAACAGATAAGCAGATATGCATGCGAGAGCCACTAAACATTGTAACCATGGTCTTCTACCTTGACCCAAAGAAAAAGAAAACTATTTACACGGAAAGCTCCCAACAAGCAAAAGAAGAAAAAGAAAATATATTTGGGGTTTTCTTAAACTAGACAAACACATGAAAAGAAAACGAGAAAAAGAAAATAAACTAGCATCGATGATACAGTGGCAAAGTGTGAACACCGACTAACAAAGTGAAAGCATAAGCAAGAATATAAAGTCAGTGAGAAACACGTACTCCCCCAAGCTTAGGCTTTTGGCCTAAGTTGGTGTACTCCCAAGGAGGGAAATAACCAGCTTCAGGGTACTTTTCTCTGGGACGCTAAGACGGGAAACAGGGAAAACTAAACTAAACCTATCATTTTTCTTCTAAGCAACCGAAGGTGAAAGATTGGAACAGAGGTTTGTGACTCCTCGATTCATCCATCTCATGGTCATCGAAAGAAATCCGTCAATGAGGTTGATCAAGTCTCCCTAACAAACCTTTTTGAATCTCAAAAGAGAACGGAATTTTTTCGAATAGTCACTAGGTTACCTCAATGGGGATGTGTATCTCCCCAACAAGCAAATCATACTTCATCTTAACAGGAGGTATAGGGCATTCAAAGCTCCCAATAAGAATTGATGATGTTTTTTCAATAGCATTGATGCATTGTACTCGATATTGTTTCTTCGAAAAGTGCACCGTATGCTCATTACCGTTGGCATGGAAAGTGACATTGCCTTTGTTGCAATCTATAACAGCCCCTGCAGTGTTTAAAAATGGGTCTTCCGAGGATGACCGCCATGGCATCGTCCTCGGGAATATCCAAGATAACAAAGTCTGTTAAGATAGTGACATTATCAACCACAACAGGCACATCCTCGCAAATGCCGATAGGGAAAGCAGTTGATTTGTCAGCCATTTGCAGAGAGATTTCAGTGGGTGTCAACTTATCTAGTTCAAGTCTACGATAAAGAGAGAGGGGCATAACACTAACACCGGCTCCAAGGTCGCATAAAGCAGTTATAATGTAGTTACCTTTAATGGAGCAAGGTATAGTGGGCACACCGGGATCACCTAGTTTCTTAGGAGTTCCACCCTTGAAGGTATAATTAGCAAGCATGGTGGAAATATCAACCTTAGGTATCCTCCTCTTATTAGTCACAATATCCTTCATTTACTTAGCATACGGAGACATTTTGAGCATATCTGTCAAACGCATTTGCAGAAAGACAGGTCTAATCATTTCAACAAATCGCTCAAAATCCTCATCATCCTTTTTCTTGGATGGTTTGGGAGGAAAGGGCATAGGTTTCTGAACCCATGGTTCCGTTTCTTTACCATGCTTCCTAGCAGCGAAGCCATTCTTATCGTATCTCTTAGCCTTAGGTTGTGGGTTATGAAGATCAACAGTTTCAATCTCCACATCCTTATCATTGCTAGGTTGAGCATTATCATGAACATCACTATTGATATTATCATTAGGCTCATGTTCATCACCAGATTGTGTTTTAGCATCAGAGACAGCGGCATCGTTTGGACTCTGAGGTGTAGCAGTAACAGGGTTGCTAGCATGCAAGTTCCTGTCATCTTTCTTCTTCTTTATAGGATGACTAGGTGCATCAGTGCTAACTCCTTAAGAATCTTGTTCAATTCTCTTAGGATGACCCTCAGGATACAAAGGTTCCCGAGTCATTCTACCGCCTCTAGTGACGACTCTGACAGAATTTTCATTCAATTCATCGAGCAAGTCATTCTGAGCCTTAAGTACTTGTTCTACTTGAGTAGTAACCATAGAGGCATGTTTACTCAAGAGCTTAAGATCATTGACATTTCTGTCCGCACAAGCACTTAAATGACTAAGCATACGAGCATTCTGTTCCAATTGTCTGCTAACATAATTATTGAAACTCTGTTGTTTGGCAACAAAGTTATCAAATTCATCCAGGCATAAGCTAGCAGGTTTATCAAAAGGAATCTCACTCTCATCAAACCTACTCAGAGAATTTACTTCTACTACCTGTATCAGGTTATCAAGACCATGGATCTCTTCGATAGGTGGTAGATTTTTGACATCTTCAAATTTAATGCCTTTCTCTCACATAGATTTCTTAGCTTCTTGCATATCTTCAGGACTGGGGAATAGAATACCTCTTTTCTTCGGAGTTGGGTTAGGAGGTGGTTCGGGAATAGTCCAAGCATTCTCATTGCACAAGATGTTATTCAATAGAATCTCAGCTTGTTCTACAGTTCTTTCCCTAAAAACACAACCGGCACAACTATCTAGGTGGTCTATAGAAGCATCGGTAAGTCCATAATAGAAGATATCAAGTATTTCATTCTTCTCAAGAGGGTGATCAGGAAAAGCATTCAGTAGCTGGACGAGCCTCCCCCAACCTTGTGGGAGACTCTCTTCTTCAGCTTGAGCAAACTTGTATATTTCCTGTAAGGCAGCTTGCTTCTTATGGGCAGGGAAATATTTTTCAGAGAAGTACTAAACCATATCCTGGGGGCTACACACACAACCAGGAGCAAGAGAAGTGAACCAAGTCTTAGCATCATCCTTTAGCGAGAAAGGAAACATCTTGAGGATATAGTAGTGGCGGATCTTTTCCTCACTAGTGAATAGGGTGGCTATATCGTGCAGTTTGGTAAGATGGGCTACAACCGTTTCAGACTCATAACCGTGAAAAGGATCAGATTCAACTAGAGTGATTACCTCAGGGTCGACAGAGAATTCATAATCCTTATCGGTCACAAAGATAGGCAAAGTAGCAAACTTCGGGTCGTATTTCATCCTAGCGTTCAAAGATTTTTCTTTCCACTTGAGCAGTAATTTCTCAACATCATAGCTATCCTTACACGCAAGAAAATCTTCAGCTATCTCTCCCTCCATAACATAACGATCAGGTATATCAGGCAATTCATTTCTAGGAGAGCTAGTTCTAGCAGGCAAAATCGCAGGTTCTACTTCAATAGTATCAGTAGTTTCAGAAGTATCATCACATCTAGCAGCAACTCTAGCAATTTGTGCATCAAGGAATGCACCTAGTGGCAAAGCAGTATCAAGCATAGCATCATCAGGCAAAGGAGTATCAAGCATAGCATCATCATAAGAATCATGAGCAGCAGAAGTAGCATCATCAAGCACAGGCGACATATCAAGATTTCTAGGAGAAGGTGGTGTCGCAAACTTACTCATAATTGAAGGTGAATCAAGTGCTGAGGTAGATGGAAGTTCCTTACATGTCCTCGTAGTTGAGGGAAATACTTTAGTTCTTGGATCTATCGGATTCTCATAGTGACCAGCAGACGTAAATCCCAAGTGACTCAAAGAATATAGTTGTGCCTCCCCGACAACGGCGCCAGAAAATAGTCTTGATAACCCACAACTATAGGGGATCACAACAGTTTTCGAGGGTAGAGTATTCAACCCAAATTTATTGATTCGACTCAAGGGGAAGCGAAAGAATATTCTCAAGTATTAGCAATTGAGTTGTCAATTAAACCACACCTGAAAGATTTAGTATCTGCAGCAAGGTATCAGTAGCAAAGTAGGGTGATAGCAGCAGTACCAGCGGTAACCAGTAGCAGCAGAGTAACAGCAGTAGCAACAGAGTAACAGCAGCAGCAACAACAGTAGTAGCGGCAAACTAACGTAGCAAGGACCAGTAGGAAAAACTCGTAGGCATTGGATCGGTGATGGATGATTATGTCGGATGTGATTCATCATGCAACAGTTATAACACGGAGAGATAAGTAACTAGCTCCAGTTCGTCAATCTATTGTTGGCATGTATTCCGTATGTAGTCATACGTGCTTAGGGAAAAGAACTTGCATGACATCTATTGTCCATCCCTCCCGTGGCAGCGGGGTCCTAATGGAAACTACGGGATATTAAGGTTCTCCATTTAATAAAGAACCAACGTGTTAACACTTGGTGAATACATGAACTCCTCATACTATGGTCATCTCCGGGAGTGGTTCCGGCTATTGTCACTCCGGGGTTGCCGGGTCATAACACATACTAGGTGTCTATAACTTGCAAGGTAGGATCTAAAACACACATATATTGGCAGCAACATAATAGGTTCAGATCTGAAATCATGGCACTCGGGCCCTAGTGACAAGCATTAAGCATGGCAAAGTAGTAGCAACATCAATCTCACAACATAGTGGATACTAGGGATCAATCCCCGTCAAAACTAACTCGATTATATGATAGATCTCATCCAACCCATTACCGTCCAGCAAGCCTACGATGAGATTACTCACTAATTGTGAAGAGCATCATGGAATTGGCGATGAAGGAAGGTTGATGATGACGATGGCGACGATCTCCCCTCTCCGGAGCCCAGAACGGACTCCAGATCTGCCCTCCAGATAAAGAACAGGAGGCGGCGACGCCTCCGTATCATAAAATGCGATGAACTCTTCTCCTTGATTTTTTTCCGGAAGAAACGGACTAAATAGAGCTGGATTTGGAGGCGGTAGAGCGTCCTAGGCTCCACAAGCCTGCCAGGCGCGGCCAGGGGGGCCCGCGCCTGGTGGGCTTGTGGGCTCCATGCTCCACATCCTCCGCTCATTCGTGCGCCAGTATTTTTCAAAAATTCCAGAAAAATTCTCCGTAAATTGTCAGGTCATTTCGAGAACTTTTATTTCTATGCAAAAACAACAGCATGGAAATTATGCTGAAAACAGTGTTAGTCCGGGTTAGTTCCATTCAAATCATGCAAATTAGAGCCCAAAACAAGGGCAAAAGAGTTCAGAAAAGTAGATACGACAGAGACGTATCAGTGGTCACGCCCAAAATTTTACTCTAGGGCCACGTGGACTAGTTTACGCAAATCTAACTTATAATATCAAGGGGTGCAGGCATCCTACAATTTTATTAAAAACTGTTCTATTACAAACACGTGAATACAACGTTACATGGTAACGCGGTTACTAGGACTTGACAGCTACTCAGACGAACTCGCTCCGCCTTCATTGGCCTCTAAGCTGTCGGGCTCAGTAGAAATTAAGGCTCCTCCATTTGCCGAGGCTCCTGAGTCAACCGGGCCATGGAATGGGGATGCAGGGTTGTCGTTTCGACGATGTTTCGGACGAAGCGCTCTTGGCATAACTTCATTGCAGAAGGCATCCAAACTACGATGAAGCTCTGTTGGGGTCATGGTTGGTGGGGCAAAACTTAAGGGTCCAACAGTTCTTCCAACACAAATGTGCTTGGTTGTTGGAGGCAGTTCCGGATTCATAGCTTGTCGGTGTCCGGTGAGCAGTTGGCGTCCGACTCATGACCAAGTTATAGGTGATCTGATCGATGAGTGCCTCCTGCGCTCTCGAATAGCGCAAAACCTGCACCTGGGCAGGGTCTGCCTCGAGGTCTTCGTTGTCAACTCGGGTGAGGCTACCATAGTCTTCACGACTAGGATAATAGTAGAACGGTCGACTGTTCATCCATGGCGACAAATATTGCAGCTGGACTATAGCTTCTCGGGCTGCAAGCTGACGGGCTTGGGCTTCATTAGTGGCTGCTCTACCAGTGAAATGGTGAGGGCTCTCCAACGAGGGATTTCCTCCATAGATGTGCACAGAGGCCCAAAAGTAACTAATAGCATCACTCATAGGCTCCTCATGCACAACATACACTAGATGTTCTTCTATGCCCAAAACTTGGCGGCTCAGGTCAGCGAGGATGACAACAACGTCTCCAGGATCGGACATGGGGGTCTCATTGCAAGGAATGCGGCTATGCATATTGCAAGTCAATGGGGTTACTAGGGTAGTGGTCTCAAGGTTGTGGGTTGCTGGATTGAGGCAATGCCTTCCTTATAGTCTAATGAGTCTTTCATCGCACGCTAAGGGGTGTGACAACTCTGGTGTCGGTCATAGACACATATCTTAAGGGCTGAGCTGACAGGCTAGGCACCGATTGCCAAAAAGGGGTCGGATAGCCACTATGGTTGGCTATTGGGTTGGCTAGGCTTGGGGGTGGATATAGAAATATCCGGTTTTGGGATAGCGACCTGGCTAAGATAGGTTTAACCAATGGTCAGCCTAGTTGTGATACCAAGGTTGTAGCGACGTGTGATCCAATGGTCAGCCCGGTTGTGATCCAATTTTTAGAAAATAATTTCCGGAAAACATGTCTGTGTGTATACCAGCCCCAGGATTGTTGTTAGCTCGTAGACACTCACTTGTTATAGAATATCCAAGAAAAAATACAAAATCTGGGTTACAAGACCATGAAGGTCTACTAGGTTCAACAGAAGTCTGAGGTTGACGGCGGAAGCGACTCGAGGAATCTCCAGTGCCCATGGGACTCCATTCCAACACGAACAGCCGACCTGGATAAATTTCTATTTCACAAGGTTGTTATCCTTGACTCATAAGATTCGGGGTTGACGGCATCGTGCTCCTCTCCAAACACAATCTGGCCAAGACAATAGCAAGGGACCAACCAGTGATTACTTTGAATGTACTCGCAAACATCAAGAAAACAAACACATTAAGCAAGTGAGATGCATACAAATTTCACTAATAATAATATCTTGCCATTTTAGTTTAATTCAAGGATGCATTCATGAAGATATGCTATGTTTCCACCAATGATTTATAAACAAGCAAGGATGATAATGCTGAATAGGTAATATTATGCGTGCCACAGTCGGGTGTCTGAGCGACACCACATAAAGAGCTTATATGAAACTATAAACATGCCACAGTCGGGAATCTGAGCGACACCACATAAAGGGCTTATATGAAATGATGATCAGCATGCCACAGTCGGGCGTCTGAGCGACTCCTCATAAAGGGTTTAAATGAAACAATAATAAATATTGAATATCTAGGAGGTAGAACCGTCCGAGGGATATCCAACAACATAATCATAGGGTTTAGTCCAGAGTAATAATCATAGTATTATCATCCACCACATCATCATATGATTTACCACAACCATTATTATTATCACCGTTTATACTCCAAATACCAACTCTTGGACCGACACTTGACTCGTCAAACAATGTCCTTGACCGGGGACACGACTACTCGAATAGTTTTCACTCTACAGAGGGTGTACTCTTTACCCACAGCTCACAGTTTCCGATAGTCGACAAGACTAATCCCGCGTATGGCATTTTAGAAGTGGACACTTAGAATCAGCACACACCGATTTTCCTCCGTGAAGCCTGGCTTCACCCGGACTACGCTGCCAAGGCAAAACCATAAGACGGGGAGTCTTCGACCTCGACTAGCATGGGATCAAAAATTTATACTGCACTCATTGGGAAGGGCCATTCCCTTCCGGCCCTGGACCGGAAACACCCATGCCCCCTGACCGGATGACTGGATTTAGTCCATGGCCATGGATACCTTCATACCGGTCCCTCTACTTGGTGTGTGACTGATAATAGGTCTACAACTGACTTTACCTCCATTATCCAGGAAACTATGGTAGCACGTTATAGAAGTATGACACAGACAAGACTCGGTCTAGGTCGATAGTGGAGTTAACCAAGTTTTACTGGCATCATCGTGCTCATGTCATGACCAGGCCATAACCTATCACGTTCTACATGACTAGGTTATTCCACGACCTCTCATAACTAGCACATGCCGTCACCATATTTCACCATTGTTATAATGTGAGTAGCATGCATGAATAGGCAAAGGATTATTTCATGTGATGCTAATATTAACATAACCTCGATTCAAGCGATATAAGTACCACCACAATTATCACACAACTCATGCAAATATGGGTTCAAGATGCTTGCCTTAGGGGTTTCAGGAGGGTGATGTACCCCATCATCTTGAAGTAGGTATCCATTCTTCAAAATCATAGTTTGAAATTATTTGAATTAACACACACATTCAAAACAGCACACAAAAGTTGTTCAAATAATTTGAAATAGATC
The DNA here is from genome assembly GCF_904849725.1 of Hordeum vulgare subsp. vulgare. Classification (NCBI taxonomy): domain Eukaryota; kingdom Viridiplantae; phylum Streptophyta; class Magnoliopsida; order Poales; family Poaceae; genus Hordeum; species Hordeum vulgare. The sequence continues at coordinate 330,277,478 of NC_058519.1, forward strand.
TTAAAATAAACTAGATGAAATTATAAACCAGTAGGAAAAAGAATCAAATGATTTGGAGTTTCCTATTGAAAGATATAGCCAGTCAAACTATCTGGTCAAATCTATTTTTTTAAACAAAACAAAAGGAAACGTTTTGGTCAGAATACGCTTTCGCCAGAGGGGAAGCGCATTTACCGAAATAGTCACAGGGGAATACGCTTTGCTAAAGGAAGACGCACCACGGGGTTTGGAGCCACTAGGGACTGTGGCTGGCTCACCGACAGGTGGGGGCCACTTGTCGGTTTCTTCCCCCACCTCCCGCGCACGCACTCGAGAGGGGACGGCGACACTCCATAGAGGCTCAACGGTGGCACATGGCATCTCTCGACACGCTCGAGCTATGCACATGCTCGGGACGGAGTGTCGCATCTATTTTTGTCGGGTGGGGCCGCTGCGGAGCTCGAGGTTGAGCGGCACCTCAACAATGTCGGATGGAGCTTCTGCCTTCTCCCTTCTTTGGACTTAGGTGGCTCTCGTCTCAGCTTGATGGTGGGAACGGGCTCCTTGGGATCTGGGTAGGCTAGCAGGGATACTTGGAGGAGGAGAGGGACTAGGGGCTGTCGGAATCGAGCAGGGGGTTCAACGACGGCGCTGATCCCAGAGAGGTGAACCGGGGCTGCTCGGGCTAAATTGGGCGATGGGGAGGGGAGCTACTGGTCTTGAGGGGTTGCTGAGGAGCTCGGAGTGCTCGGGGGCTCCTTAAATAGCTAGCTAGAGTCGGTTCCGCGGCGACCTTCGGATAAGCTCGCCGGGGACAATGCATCCTAGCGCAACAGGGGCGGCAGCAGGGCAGCGAGGCACCAGCAAGGGCAGCAGGGCAGCGGGGCAGCCGCAAACGACGAGGGGGAGGGGTCCAGGGACAGGCGGAGCGCTGAGAGAGCTCGGGCGGCACTGGCCATGGCAGTAGCGGAGGGGGAACGACGGTGTTTGTGCTCTCGTTGGTCTGCTCGCACACGGGAGACGACTGGCTGTCGGGGAGAGAGGGTTGACGTATTTCTTCCAGCTGGCCAAAGGGCAAGGGGCACGGGGCCGCGGCGGCTCGGCAGCAGCGCTTGCAAAACGTGTGGTCTTGGTGAACCCAGAGCATGCACAATACCCGTTCGGCGAAATGCCAGGGCAGGTAGATGGGCTCCAAAGCTAGAGAAAACTCACAGGGGTAGCCTTGAGACTAAGGTACAACTATTGGACACGATGGTTGGGCCAGATCATCAACTCCATAGTGCAAACATAAACTCATGCCAAATCTGGTCATGCTCCAAGGTGTTTGATGAAATGCCAGGGGCTCCAAATGGTATTTGATGCCCACCAAACTTTTTAGATCAAGGTCTCTCTAGGTGCTAGCAATGGTGGTGAGGTTAGTTTGGCAAAAGTCAAAACTAGCTAATGCAATATTTTGAGAAACTCAATACTGGATAGAAACTTGGGGCTATCATCACATGTATCTATTTTCATCCAATGGGGCTCAAATCCTGGAGTTAAGGTTTTGGTAGGGTTGCAAACAAGCATGCAAAATTTCAAAGCAATCAGAGCAAGGAAAATAAGGGTTTCAGTGTAAAGCACCAAACTAGACGAGAACAGAAAAATGGTTGTACTGTTAAAATTTTACATAGCACATAGTGGGATTTTTGCATAAAAATGAATCTGATGCTATACTTGACATCCCCAAATTTTTATGGAATTTAGGAAAGAATATTTCTGGGGGTTGTAGTACAAACTCAATTCTGGACCGGATTAGAAAAGCAGTTATTGTTCTTAAAACATTCAAAATACTTGAGTAGGTTTTTGCATAAATGTGATATAGGAACATCACAGGTTAGCTACAATTTTTTATAGAATGTTTAGAAGAAGTTGTCACAAGGTTGCAGTGCAAAAAAACCCTATAAAGAAGATGCAATTCAGTTTTGATTAAAAGAAATCTGGTAAAAATATTAGAAGTAAATATCCCAAGGTTTTACGAGAAGAAAAGAAATGCTTTTATGCAAGTATTCACATTCCAACATAAACTTTCAAAAACATCTCCCTAGGGAAAAACTGTCTTCCAACAATTTTTATTCTAGGCAAACATTTATTTCAGAAAAATATTCTTAAAATTTTGGGGTGTGACATCCCGGCTGTGGCAGCTAGCGCCAGCAGACCCTCGACTGAGGCGGCAGGAGACATCACTATGCCGCCAGCCCTCGAGGCTCCCGACGTGAGGTCCTCGCCTACGAGCATGGAGGCACACCCGGCACCGCCCCCTGGTGAGCCGGCTGCTCTAGAGCTGGTGTGTTCTGTGTCTCACCAAGATTAGGTGTAAGGACAAGTCATCCATCAATGAGGAGGACAAGAAGAAGGGGATCAAAATAGAAGTCGATGCCAAGATTGTGGACAAGGAAGAGCTGAAACATGACTTCGGTGTTTGTTGAAAGACTGCATGCAAGGTTAAGGAAACTATAAAAGGGAATGGAAAAGAAGTTAGAGATACATATAGAAGAAGATGTAGACGATCAAAAGGAGAGTAAGATTAAGGAAAATAAGAAGGCAGAGAAACATGAAGATGGTAAGAAGGAAAAGAAGTTAGAGAAGCATGAAGATGACGGGAAGGCAAGTAATAAGAAGGATAAAAATGGGAAGGATGAGAAAAAGAAATAAGATGGTGAAGGCTTACAAAAGGTGAAGGCCTAGAAAGCGAAAGATAAGAAGGCCGAAAGCAAAGAGAAGGATAAAAATAGTTTGAAGGAGACTAGAGCTGATGTAGATGACAGTAGCCTGAGGCACAAAAAGAAGGATAAGGACAAGACAAATAACAAGGATGAAAGCGATGAAAGAAAGGAGAGAGAGAGAGAAAGACAAGGAGGAACATGGGAACAAGAGGAAGCATGTAGAAGTGGATCAGACGAGAGAAATCAAGCTACAAGATAATGAGTCACCGAAGAAAAAAATTGATGCTTTCAAGAGAAGAAGGATATCACGTACAAAACAAAGGATAAAAGAAAGAGATACGGCGATAAGAAGCAATATGAACATCAGGAAATCAGTGGCAAGTACGAACAAGGTAACAAGAAAGATACAGCGAAGAATGACAAGAAGAAAGATAAAATCTTCAATAAGGGGGGCAAGAAGAAGGTTGGCGATGATGAGAAGTTAGAAGGTAAGAAGGACAAATAAGCAAAGGAGAAGAAGAAAGAGGTGTTAAACAATATGTTGTGGAAACTGCTCGACACCCAATGGGTTGTGGCTATCTCATATCTATATAGGGGTACACATTGTGTACAAATACAAGTTACAGAGGTATAGACAGAGGCTACGTATAAACAATATCAAACACCGTCCCTCAATCTTAAATGTGGCCTGAAGTACAAAGCAAGTTAAGATTGGGCCTGCAACCCTCAAACTGAGGATGTGAATGTGGCTTAGTGGAGATGTCACCAAGTTGATCCTTGGAAGATATGAACTTGATATGAAGAAGATTCTGTGCAACACGTTCCCTCATAAAGTGATAGTCAACTTCGATGTGCTTGGTCTGAGCATGAAAAACTGGATTAGATGAAAGATACGTCGCACCAATATTGTCACACCGAAGAACCGGTGGCTACTCTTGAGAGATGCCTAACTCTCTCAATAGAGATTGTACCCATATGAGCTCAGCCGTGGCATTGCCAACCGCCTTGTACTCTACTTCGGTGCTACTCTTAGATAGTGTGGCGTTCTTGCGAGCACTTCAAGCGATCAAGGTCTCCCCATAGAATACATTATAGCCCCTCGTTGATCGTTGGTCATCCGGGCTCCCAGCCTAATCAGCCTTAGAGAACTCCGAGATGGCACACGAAGAGACAGACCGAAGATGCAAGCCATAGGAGACAGTATGAGAGAGGTAACGCAATATACGCTTCACAGTTGACTAGTGTGAAGTCCGAGGAGCATGAAGATACTGACACACACGGTTTACCACATAGGTGATGGCATGTTGTGTAATCGTCAAGTACTGCAAAGCCCGAACAACAATGCGATACTCAGTAACATCATCTAAAGGGAGCAAGTCACCATCAAAGGATGATAATCGTTGTGTCGAACACATACGGGTGGTAGCATGCTTGCATCGCAACATACCTGCACGTTGCAGCAGGTTGAAAGAATACTTATGCTGAGTAAGAGTGAGACCAGCACAGGACCGTGAAACCTCTAGGCCAAGAAAGTAATGGAGAGCCCCCAGATCCTTGACAACAAAGTGACCACTCAGAGCACACAACAGACAATCAGCGGCATGCATGGAGGAGCTGATAAGAATAATGTTATCAACAAAGACCAGCATATACATAGTGACCTCAGGATGATGAAACAGGAACAGAGACATGTCAGCAGTGGACGGAGTAAATCCAAGCTGTCGAAGAACCGATCCCAGTCGGGCATGCCATGCACGAGGAGCCTGCTTGAGTCCATAAAGCTCCTTAACAAGATGACACAAATGACGTGGACGAGTTGGGTCATCAAAACCTAGAGGTTGCCGCATGTAAACTTCTTCCTCCAAGACCCCATGAAGAAAACCATTGTGAACATCAAGCTGATGCAGACACCACCCTTTGCAACAGCCAAGGACAAAAACACACAAATAGTGGTAGGTTTAACAGATGGGCTAAAAGTATCCTCATAATCAAGACCATACCATTGTATAAAACCTTCTGCAACCAACCATGCCTTGTAGCGCTCAATAGAACCATCAGCATGCTTTTTTACATTAAGGAACCACTTGGAATCAATGATGTTGACACCATACATAGGAGGAACCAAGTGCCAAGTATCGCTCCTCTCTAGTGCCTGAAACTCCTGCTCCATGGCATTGCGCCAATGAGGAATCCAAAGAGTCGCCTGAAAGTGACGAGGCTCGACAATGGGGATAGCATCAGTCTGTGCCATGCACGCCACAATCTATGCAACCGTGTCGTGAGTGCGCTCCTTTGGCCGAACCAATACCACTTCGGTTGCATGTACGAGGGCGCACAGGAACAGTAGGCAACATAGGTGGTGACGAAGACCGCTGCCCAGGCGATATGCCAGGCGAGGAGGGCATGGTCGCCTGCTCGAAAGACATAGATGCCGGCTCGGTCGTTAAGGGCCTGGCCCCCACTACAAAGCCTGGCTCACACGGCGAAGCGGGCTCAGGTGTCGGCAAGACTGAGGTGGGTGCGGGCGATGCTAGCACGCCTAACTCAACTAGTGCAGGCGGCTCAGCCAACACGTGACCTGTCCCACACACAACCGGCTCGACCAACGTGTGACCAGTCCAAGGTACAGCCGGCTAGGCCAGCCCCGTGGACTCGATAGATGACGGGGGCGACACCATGAGCGGGCGCAGCGGACGTCAGAGAAGACGCGGGCGACTGCTCGTCTAGAAGCTTGAGGCGTGCTTCGTTCCCAATACCTACACCATGGTTAGATAGCAACAAGGTACTATATGCAGCATCAACAAATTGACCAGACAAAGGTAAGGCGGATTGCTCAGGTGAAGTGGTAGTCGTGGAGGTGACCGGAGGTGCGGCAAAAGGAAAAACGTTCTCGTCAAACACCACATCACGAGAGACATGGACATGGTTAGAGGGAACATGAAGACACTTGTGCCCTTTGTGAATAGAACTATAACCAAGAAACACGCACTATCTAGACCGAAACTCCAACTTGCGTTGGTTATATGAATGAAGTAGCCAACATGCACACACAAAAACTTTGAGGAACGTGTAATCAGGAATTTCATTCAGCAAGATTTCAAGTGATGTTTTCATTTGACGGAGTCGTGTAGGGATACTATTAATGAGAAAGCATGCGATGGAAAATGCATCACTCCAAAACCAGAAAGGAACTGGGGCATGGGCAAGCAAAGCAAGACCAGTCTCAACTATGTGACGATACTTACGCTCAGCTACACCATGTTGCTAATGTGTATGAGGACAAGACACACGATGTGTAATTCCAAGCTTATTAAAGTGTGCATTGAGGTTGTGATACTCACCACCCCAATCGGATTGCACATGAATGATTTTGTGACTAAGCAAACGCTCAACATGTGCTTAGAATTGCAAGAAAACATTAAACACATCGGACTTGCGCTTAAGAAGATAACGCCAGGTGAACTAGCTATAAGCATCAATAAAACTGACATAGTAGTTATGACCACTAACACAGGTTTGGGCATGGCCCCATACATACGAAAACACAAGTTCAAACGGTTTAGTGACTACACGACTCGACTAAGAAAAAGGAAGCTGACGACTCTTGCCTTAGTGACACGCATCACAAATTGCATAAACATGTTTATTTGACACAACTGGGAGCTCGTGACGATGAAGTACATGGCGAACCATGGGAGTAGCAGGATGACCAAGGCGTGCATGCCAATGTGACACAGACACATGAACGCCACTGAAAGCACTAGGAGTTGGTGGCACATCAAGTGCATAGAGACCATTATTGCGCAGTCGACCTCTAAGGAGTACGTCCCTCGTGTCCCGATCCTTAAAAAATAAAAAGGGAGAAACTCAGCAAGAACATTATTATCACGAGTAAGTTTAGGAAGAGACAACAAACGACGCGTGAAGCAGAGGGAACTCGAAGTACATTAAGAATATGTAATTGTTTGGACCGACGAGTAAGAAGAGATGCCTGAGCAGCATGTGAGATGTGCATACCTTCCCCATTATAAGTGTGAACATGATCATGTCCACGATATGGCTCCTATGTAGAGAGCTTCCATATATCGCTCGTCAGGTGATTGGTGGATGCCGTATCCATGTACCATGATGCATCAACCGGATAGGAAGGAGTATGTCCATGCGCATGACTCGCCAAAGCAGCCTGCTTCGCATTCCCTTTACCATTGTTCCCGATGCCCAAAAAATCCTTTTTGAAGTGGTGGTGTCAGTGGGAAGCAAGGTGGCCATCAAGACCGCACAACTGGCTAGGGACCTGAGCTCCATAAGAAGGAAAGCGGGCACTGATATGACCACCAGAAGAGGTAGTGTTGTTCCGCGGGGCAGGAGCGGCCGGTGGTTTGCCAGCAGCTGGTAGAGTATAGGGCTTTCCCTTGCCACGCGTTGCGGTATTGGTAGAAGAGGAAGTCAGTGTAGAGCGGCGAGCCTGGATGCGTTGTTCCGTGGGAAGGAGGCACGCATACAACTCACGCGGCTGGAGGGGAGTGTCACGACCATTGATATTTTTGACCAGATTATCATAGTCATCACCAACCCGTTGAGCACATAAGGACACGTTGGGCTCCCTCGAGAAGACATCATTGGTGTACCGATTGGCAGATGATGCATGTTCGCCGAGGATGATGCCAGCATTGGCCCGCATGGTGAGGTCACCATGGGAACGCACCGAGGGGTCTTGGGAGAGGCCGGCGAGGCAATGCAGCGCCGCGCCTTATCGTCGAGTGGGAAGAAAACACAGTAAGTGCCGCCAAGATCTTCCCCCAACATGCCGAATACTGCAGCGCTGGTGCCTTCCACGGGCTCACCAGCAAGGATCTAGAAATCCGAGGAGAGCTGGCGAGCGGCATCGGTGGTTGCGGTCGCTCTCCTTCCCGATAGTTCTGGCCTTGGCGGCCACGTGCCCACTGGCCGCCGCATTCCCACGCCTCGCCGCATCGAGCACCTCGGGCATAGGCAGTTCATCGTGGCATACGAGTGTGGTGGTGGCGGCGGAGATTGTTCTCGTGAGGTCGAGAGAGAGAGGATGGATCAGGGCCGAGAGGTGGGGGAGAGTGGAAGAGTGACGTGAGTCATGTTTCTTTTAATCGTGCAAGGGAAGGCTGCGATGGATCGTGCGCAGCTATCGATCGAAGGGGGTGCGGAGCGATCGCTCGAGGTGATCAAACCATCATGATGACGGCGGATTCTCATTTAATAGTAGAGATGTTCTGTGCTTTACTGTTTAGAGCCTGCATCAACCGAAAAATCACTGGGATGAAAATGAAAGCTCTGGTATTTACTGATCGACCCAACAGCCACAATTGTGTTAGTATTTATCTTGTAGAAGGCGTTGCCGACCCACAATCTGGACTCGAGAGAAGAAATGAATTTTTCGTTGCGTCCCGCAATTTGGACCCGATAGCCAAACTGGATTTCCCATTGCGTCTCTACCTATGTTTTGTGCTTTACTTTACTACTCCCTCTGAAATTAATATAAGAGCGCTCTTATATTAATCTACAGAGGGAGTATTAATTATGTGTCCCAAATTACTTGTCTTACATTTGTGTAGATATGATCTAACATAGATACGATCTAACACAAAAATGTGTCTAAATAGACAATTAGATTTATGTAGATACGATCTAACACTAAAACATATTTAAATAGATAAGTAATTTGTGGGGACCCCAACTTACGAGTCGAGATTGCTTGAAGAGGAGTCGCCTGAAGCGGTGGTATTCCTCCTCGGAAAGCGAAGCCAGGTGGTCCTTCGGGTGCTCCTTCCTTCTTCACCTTGCGGTTCTTCATATTCTCCGTGCTAAGTAGATCCTTGACTTGGTGTAGCTCCTGGCGAATATTTGTTGACTCTTTGATCAAAAGGTGCGTCAAAGTGTCGGAGGAGAGACTGAAGTAGGTCTGAAACCTCAGTGGCGTCCCGTCCCCAGAAGATGGGTTGAGTGTCCAACTCCCGTCTATCCCATCCTTAACAAAGGGTAGGTGACGAGTAGCTAGCTCGTCAGCCGTCTCGGGAAGGATGTCGCGGAGTCGCACGAGCACCTCTTGTGTTGCGGTATCCATTGCCAACATCAGATCCTCCATCGGTGGTCCTTCAAAGAACCAGCTAGTCGAGGAGTCGTTTCCCTTTACTATCACGTCCACGTGATACTCCTTAGTGTCGGCGTTGACCCAGTGCTCGTGGTAGAGGAAGATGGGTGTGCGGCGTACTTGGCACTTCTCGAGGCTATCACTCAAAAGTATCCAGAAGCATCTCAGGTACGGCGGCCATCTACAAGGTGTAGAGGAGAGGGTTAGAAAGTTTTTAGTGGGTGCAGAATCTCAGGTTAAGGTCTAAGTGCACTAGTCGTCTCGGCTATCGTCCATGCTACCTAAGGCTTCCTATAGTCATGATGGCTCTGACACCAGCTCTGTGGGGACCCCGACTTACGAGTCGAGATCGCCAAATAAATATTCTTAGTGATCCCATATATCAATGATCACTGAACACACAGATACGAATGAAAGAGTCTTACATCCAAGTATCGAATTATTACATCACATGACCGAATGGTCAAGTTCACAAGGTAGGGCCTAAGGCCGAAATCATACTGATACAACTAATAGCGGAAATCATAGGGGCTAAGCGGGTGCCCATGCCATCAAGCCTACACCGACAGGCATTCTGACTCGGAAGCGTCCTAGTTCGCAGGGCCATCTCCGAAGACGTACTCATCTCCAAACAACGGTCCTTCCATGTCTGGTCAATAATATAACAAGTGGCATGCCAATGAGTACTTTTGAATGTACTCGCAAAGAGCCCATGATATGAACAACGAAAGTGAAGGATAAGAATAACATGCATCTTTGGTGGATATCTCTTGGTGCTAAATAGACATGATCACACGTATGCATCATAAGTTAAGAACTACTTTTGAAGAACAGGTTACAGATATTAATATATTTGTTGAGGGCTGAACCATCCTGGTTCACCCTATATGCCAAGTCACCGAACTTGGTCATATCATTACTTTCATAATAACTACTTTTCATCACAACTCACACACACTTGGTTTATGTGTAAACAACTAGACGTAGTTTATGCAGTATTACCCAACTGTCCTTGACCATGGACACGGCTATTCGAATAGTTTTACACTCTGCAGAGGTAGTACGCTGGACCCACGAGATTGGGGAAACATCCGTGTCATCCACGACTCACTGTATATAACATACCCGAGGTAAGTACCCGATCAATGCCTTTCCCCTGACGATCGTAGACAAAGAGGTCCACTCGATTGGTACCCAGCCCACATGTTGTACGTCTTACGAGCATCGACTCTGGATAGTATCAATCATGCGGGGACCAATGGTGTTCCTGGAACACATAAAAATGGCATAGTCGCCCTACCTGGCACGACCCCATCATGAGCGTGACCACATATCACTCCCGCCACTAGGAATGTGGCTCTTTGCTAGCACCGGCCAGAGTAATCAACAAAGCCCCGTCCCATAAAGGGGTAACATGGTCGTACACTTAAGGTTGGGGCAGTCGACACGTCATAAATCTAATCCCATTTCCGAAACCATACTTACTGAAAATACCCGGTGCACCACTTCACCAAAAGTGGCCACCTAACTCATCATCACCCTCAGGCATTAGTGGCACCCGACGAGGTTTTCATAAGACTTTGATTTATACTAACACGTGCTCATGCTACTCTTACTCCAGCTTTACTTGTCAACATGATATTAGCATGACCCTCATAGGTGGTGGGATCAAGCTTAATGCATGTGCTCCGGAGGAGCCATCGGTAACATCACATCAATGATTTACCGGCACTTATGATCATGTGCAACGGAAATATTTGCTACTCTAGCATGAAATATATCATATGCTCAGTCATGGTCAAAGGGTTGCTTGCCTTGGTCAGCTAGGTATCCGGGGTCTTCGAGGTCTTCCGCTCCGATTCCCTCGCCACCCGGTTTTCTATCGTCTTCAAAAGAATAAATAAGAAATAGCTCACTCAAAACAGATCACAAAGTCATTTTAAAAATGTTCTTTATTACTGATAAACCTAAGTGGTTATTTTGAAAAATATTTGCCTCTGATTCCAATGAAGGAACATTTTTAGAATCAACCAAATAGAAGCAAAACTATTCCCATTTAGTCTTTTTTATTATTGTAAAAAATAATAGTTGCTGAAGAATTCATCCAATGGTCTCATTAAATAATATATATTTTTAGAAGAATATCAGTGGAAAAATTATATTTTTACACTGGTTAAATATTTTGATAAAAAACTTTGAAATCAGATTTTAAAAATAAAATAAAAATGGGCCAAGTCCCTGGCCTGGCCCGGCCTGGAACTGGGCTGGCCCAAGGCCAGCCGACAGCTAGCCCAGGCGCGCGTGCCGTCAGGTTTGAACCTGACGTGTGGGGGCCTCCAGTCAACGGCTGCGGGCAGCGAGGGGGAGAGAGGTGGGCCACCGACAAGTGGGGCACACCTATCTGGGTCATCTCCTACCTCTGGCCAAAGAGGAGGAGGAGCACGCCGGCGAGGCAGTCGACGTTCTCAAGCCCCAACGAGAACAAAAATGGGTTCGGCTCGACGTCGCCTACCTGCTGGTGGTCGGAGCAATGACGGAGAGGCACGCGTTCATCAGCGACGAGGAGGCCGCGGTGGAGGAGTTTCCGGAGGTGGTCGAGAGGGTAGCTAGTGGCACGGAAATGCTTGGGAAAGTTGGGGTAAAGCTTCCTCAGGTCGAGGGGATCAGTTTGGTGGGTCGAGGAACGCAGGAGCCGTCGTGTAGCCGGAGCTCCGAGGCGGAGGGTCCTCGGTCGATCTCGAGCACCGGGGCTCTGCTGGCTTGCTAGGGTGGCTAGGGAGGTGCTAGTGGTTGTGGCAAAGTTGTCTGAGGGGTGCTGGAGCGAGGGGGCATTTATAGACCCGCGACGGTGAGCCGATTCGGGAGCGCTGGTGACTCACCGTGGTGCGCATGGGGGTGCAGAGAGGAGCTGGGGTCGAAACCACGGTATGAGGATGTGGTTTTGGACTTCCAGAACCATCTGTAATAGAGGGAGGGAGAGAGGAGTCGAGCATCAGTGGCCGGGCAACCTTGGCCGGTTCTGGTGCGCGCAGGCACGCGTCGCACGAGCTCTAGCGCGGGAGAGGAGGATCCCTAATGGTCACTCAATGCAGAGGGGTTGCCAGGGAAGATGTTGGACACCTCGGGGGAGGCTGGAACTGGCCGAGGGCGTCGCCCCCACCTCGGTGGCTTCCTGTAGCGCGCCCAGAGCACGGTTTTGGCATGCCACGGCATGCTGGTGCGCTCTGAGGCACTTTGGACGTGTCTAGCATGTCTTGGCACTCGCTGGGAGTGAGGCTAGCCGTTGGGGTCCCGTGGGAGCTTTGGCTGTTCAAGGGAGTCAAGGAATACTGGTGCTGTCAGCTTTGAAGTGAATATTAGATTGGGGTTTTAGGCATTTCCACTTTGAACCAGTGAGCCGTCAGTTGACTGGGGTTGGGCATTGATACTGGCCACCTAATATAAGAGTTTGGAGCAAAGGGGTTGTGTTTAGCTATGGGTTAAAGGGGCTTTTACCCATCTGTCAGAAGGTGCTCGACCGTAGTTTGGGGTATTTGCACTCCAGCACTGGTGCTGCAACTTATCATGTTTGGGTTTGGTGCTAAAACATGGGGTTTCACTAAGTTTGAGCTCCATTGGACAAGTTTAGCTTTGTAAACTTGAAAACACCACTATTTGACCAGATCTGTCCCATCCAAAGAGCAAACTAAGTCCCACAAATCCCATTTTTGGTCTGGAACCCTGATTTGAGGTATTAGGCACTCCTGCAAAGTTTCAGCATCATTGGACAAACTTTGCTATGTAGAGTTGCTCTAACTTCAATCTGGACACAAAGGATTTTAGGGTTATTTGGGGTCCTTAATCACCTTGGATCAGGGTGAAACTTTATGTGGACACCAAAAATGGCTTAGGGATACCACTGGAATTTTCTAGGATTTTATTGAGAATATTTCCTTTGGAAATATTTCAAAAGGTCAAAACAGACAAAAATGGTTTTCAGGGTTTTACTCAAATCATTATAATATAAATAGGGGTTTAAAATCATATTTATGGAAAATATATGTCCTTCTATTCATCTCCAAATTTAATCAGATTTTTCTAAGTGAGAAAAGTATTTTTTCCATGTAGGAATACCATTTCTGGCCTCAGAAATGGACATGTAATTTAATTAGGAAAATAATTCCAAAAATAATTATTTTGTGGTTTTGGAGCACTAAAATGAAGTTGAAATCAGATCACCAACTTTTGGTAGAGACACTCCTTGCCATCAAGGGCATGTAGTGCAACTCAAAGTAGGGTTTTACCTTGATCAGAAACAAGTAAAGGTTTTTGGAAATAATTCAATATTGTGAAATGGGGTTTTTATCATCACACAAGCATTCAATGACAATCATGGCACTCACATCATTAGTTTTGAAAAATAAATAACAAGCTAAGGTTTTTGCATTACAAAGAAGTGGTAGTAAAAACAGGGTGTGACAGACCTATCCCCCTTACAAGAATCTCGACCCCGAGATTCCTAAGCTAGGTGCTAAAAAGGTCCGTAAACTAAGATCGGAGATAGTCTTCACGCTCCCATGTTGCTTCGGCTTCGGTATGGTTGCTCCACTGAACCTTGAAATACTTGATGGTACGGCTTCTGGTGCAACACTCAGCTTCATTAGAATGTGGATCGGCTTATCGCAATAGGTGAGATCCGGCTGAAGGTCGATGGCCTGATGGTCAATGTCCTTGTAAGGATCGGAACGGTTTGGCGCTTGAAGACACTTCCGGAGTTGTGACACGTGGAAGACGTTGTGCACACCCGAAAGTTCCGGAGGTAGCTCCTACTGATAAGCAATTCTCCACGCCTTGACGTGATCTTAAAAGGTCCAATGAACCTTGGAGCAAGTTTCCTTTTAACATGTAAACGCTTGGTTCCCTTAAGAGGGGTGACATGGAGGTACACCTTGTCTCCGAGAATGAACTCCACATCCCTGCGGCGAGAATCCGCATAGCTCTTTTGTCGCGACTTGGCTGCCTTTAGATTTTCTCGGACAAGTTGCATCTTCTTTTCTGCCTTGTGCAAAACTTCCGGCCGAAAATCAGCCCTTCACCGGTTTCGGACCAGTTGAGTGGGGTGCGGCACTTTCATCCATACAACACTTCAAATGGGGCCATTTTGAGACTAGACTAGTAGCTGCTGTTGAGAACTCAGCGAACGACAGACAATCTTCCCATTTGGCACCATGTGCCAAGACGCAAGTGTGGATCATATCTTCGAGTATCTGATTCACTCCTTTCGCTTGTCCGCCCGTTTGTGGATGGAAAGCGGTGCTGAAAGAGAGCTTTGTTCCGAGGGCTTCTTGGAACTTCTTCCAAAATCTTGAGGTGAATTGCATGCCTCGGTGAGATACTATCTCCTTGGGAACTCCGTGAAGGCTGACAATACGCTCAATATAGAGACTAGCCAACTTGTCCCCATCATAAGTGGTGTTGACTAGAATGAAATGGGCCACCTTGGTCAGATGGTCGACAATGACCCATATAGAGTCATGGCCTCTGCTAGACCTTGGTAAGCCGGTAACATTGTCCATGTCTATCTTGTCCCACTTCCATTCTGGCACCTGGAGAGGTTGTAGCAATCCAGCAGGTCGCTGATGCTCAGCCTTGACTTGCTGGCATACGTCGCACTTTGCAACATAAGACATTATTTCCCTCTTCATGCCATGCCACGAGAATCTTTCTCGGAGATCTTGATACATCTTGGTACCACCAGGGTGAATAGAGTAGGGTGTATCATGCGCTTCCTGTAGGATCAAGTCCTTGAGTTCAGCCTTGTTGGTTACGCATAAACGTTTCCCAAACCACACTACTCCTTGTTCATCCACCGAGAATCCTGGGGCCTTGCCTTCTTGAATCTTCTTCTTGATGCCTTCAATGCTATTATGACCCTTCTGGGCCTCCTTGATATCATCATCCAGCGTTGGTTTGACTTCGAGGTTAGCTAGGAATCCTGATTCTACTAGCTCCAATCCGAAGTTTACCAATTCTTCATACAAGGCCGGTTGCCTTTCCTTGAGCATGACGTTCAAGGTGCTGGTCTTCCGGCTTAAGGCATCAGCAACTACATTGGCCTTACCGGGGTGATATTGAATGCTGAGGTCGTAGTCTTTGATTAACTCCAACCATCTTCGTTGCCTCATATTCAATTTCCTTTGGGTGAAGATATACTTCAGAATTTTGTGGTCAGTGTATATTTCACATCGTTTCCCCGGAAGGTAATGTCGCCATGTCTTCAAGACATGCACTACTGCTGCCAATTCGAGATCATGGGTGGCATAATTCTCCTCATGTGGGCACAGTTATCGTGACCGATACACCACAACTCTGCCATCCTGCATTAAAACCCCACCGAGCCCGGTTTTGGAGGCATCACAATATATCAGAAACTCATTGCTGATATCTGGAGTGGCCAATACCGAGGCGGTAGTTAATCTCTTCTTCAATTCTTGGAAGCTTGCTTCACACTCCGGCGTCCATTCGAACTTCTTGCCTTTCTTCAAGAGTTGAGTCATAGGTCGAGCGATGCAGGAGAATCCTTCTACAAACTTGCGGTAATATCCCGCGAGTCCGAGGAAGCTCCTAACTTCCTTCGCATCAATTTGCGATTCCCAGTTGGTTACCGTAGTAATCTTGGAGGGATCAACTGCCAATCCACTTGCTGTCATGGTATGACCCAAGAATCCAACTTCGTTCAGCCAGAATTGGCACTTGCTGAACTTGGCATAAAGTTGGTGCTCTTGAAGCTTTTCCAACACTAACCTCAAGTGTTGCTCATGCTCTTCTTCGGACTTGGAAAAGATTAATATGTCATCAATGAATACGATGACATACTTGTCCAGGTATTTCATGAAGACCTTGTTCATGAGGTACATGAAGTAAGCTGGGGCATTAGTCAATCCAAAAGACATGACAGTGCATTCGTACAGACTGTACCGGGTCACGAACACAGTCTTGGGTATGTCCTCGGGTCGGATCTTCAGTTGGTAATATCCAGACCGGAGATTGATCTTGCAAAATACTTTAGCTCCATTTAGCTGATCAAACAAGTCTTCAATCTTGGGGAGTGGATACTTGTTCTTGACCGTGACCTCATTGAGAGAACGGTAATCGATGTAGAGTCTGATAGTCCCATCCTTCTTGGACACGAAGATAACAGGTGATCCCCAAGGTGACGCACTCGGACGAATAAAACCTTTCATGAGTTGCTCATCTAGCTGCTTCTTTAGCTCTGCTAGCTCTTCGGATCCCATACTATATGGATTCTTATAGATAGGCCTTGATCCATGCATGAGCTCAATGATGAACTCGATGTCTCAGTCACGAGGCATTCCTGGTAGCTCATCAGGAAAGACGTCTGGGGTACTCACAGACTATTGGCACTCGATCGAGTTCTACTACTGACAGGCTCTTAACCCGTGGTACTCGAGCGGGTACTCGCTCAGAGACATACTTGACTTTGACCCGTTGGTCGCTTGTCATGGTAATGGCCCTGTTGGCACAGTCCAACATGCTTTGATGCTTGGCCAACCAATCCATGCCGAGAATTACTTTTAGGCCTTGCTACTTAAGCACAATGAGATCCGCTGAGAAGCTCGTCCCATTGATAACTATCCCGACCTTCCTACATCCTAGGTTGGTCCTCAACACTGCTCCCGGGGTTTGAATTTCCATTTGCCCGTGAAGCGGGGTAGGTTTTAAACCACATTTTTCCGCAAATCTTTGTGTAACAAAAAATGCGAAGCACCACAATCAAATAATGTTGTTCTTGTGGTGGAGTTGACGAGGAACGTACCCAGAATGCAGTTTGGGTCTTCCTATGCCTCTCCTGCGGAGATATGATTAATCTGCCCCCTCCTGTGATACGGTTGATTGCGGGGAGCTTGATTCTTGCTTGGTGCTCCTTGGCCTTGATTTGGTGCATTGGGGCGCGGTGCGTCGGGCTTCTTATTGGGACACTACCTGGAATAGTGCCATGTTTGTCCACATCCAAAACAGGTAACTTGTGCTGCAAGATTGGTCTTGACTCCACTGTTGTTCGGTGGATTGATTGCTGGCTTAGTGTTGACTTGCTGCTGTGGCAGGTAGTTCTGGCGAAATATTGGTGTCTTGTATTGTTGTTGTTAATAGCTGGGTCTTGCTGGTACTGACTGCCATGGGCATGGCTTCGGGTTACTCAGTCATCCACTACCCATTAGCTTGCGCTTACGGGTGTCGTCCATAGCACGACGCTTATCCTCCAACATAAGGGCCTTATTAACCAGATCGCTGAAGGTCCGGCATTCACAAACAACCAGCTGATACTGGAGTGACTACTCAGTCCTTCCATAAAGCGTTCCACTTTGGCGGCCTCAGTGTTGACGTCTTCAGGTGCATATCTTAACAGGAGGTTGAACTTCTACAAATACTCCTTGACGGATCCACTGCCTTGCCTTAAGGCTCGGAATTCTCGTTTCTTAATGGTCATCATTCCGGGAAAATGTGAGCAACGTGTAATCCATCTTTGAACACGGCCCAAGTGATGACTTGTCCTACTCGCATGATCTGAAATCCATCCCACCAAGCTCTGGCTGTGCCCCCGAGACAGTGAGAAGCATAGAAGACTTTCTCACGATCATCAATGCATTTGACCAGCGCGAGGAGTTCTTCGATAGTACGGATCCAGTCATCGGCATCCAATGGTTTGGTCGTCTCTGTGAATATGGGTGGCGTAGTTTGCATGAACTCACAAAGAGTAGAGCGACCATTGCCATTCGCGTTCTGCGGCGGGTTGTTCACCAAGGCTTGAGCCAGCTGCTGAATAGTGGCATTCTTGGCTTGACGTTCCTCTAGAAGAACTTGAAGGAACTGAGCCATAGTCAAGCTTTCGGGAGGAGGCAGTGGCGGTGGAACATCGTCTTGGTACTCGTGGTGATCTCCAGCTTGAGCTTCCCCTCCGGTTCCCTGCTGCTGACCTGAAGAGGCAGAGCCAGGGTTACCGAAGGTGCTGTTGCGAGTTGCATTCACCATCCGGTTAGGGGAGTAGACATGTCAATTTGCCGAACTGGCTAGAATCATAAGGGATGATGCTCTAGTAAGGAGGGGGTATGGTGCTGTGCTAGTGCGAAATTTTTAAGCCAATGAATTTTGAAAGAGCTAATGCATTAGATTAAAACAAGTGATGTAGTCGCTCACAAGATTCCTAAGGCAGAATGCGACTTGCATACAACATGCTTACACAACACTCATGGTTCATATGAACAGATACATGAACTCCTATGCTCGGGGACTAACTCCAAATTGCCTACGTAACTAATACTAAGCGGCAGACTGCGCGGTCTCATAGGCGGGTTCTGGGGGATCTTCGTCTTCATCTTCATCTTCATCTTCATCTTCATTAGTGATTCCCTTCTTTGATGGAGTAGGAGAAGGACGCGTTCCATCGTGGTGTCTCTTGGGTGGCGAGGTAGCGAAGAGTCAGGTGTACTCTTCCGCGATCAGGAGACGACTCTGAAGAGCGGTGGCCTGAAGCGGTGGTATTCCTCCTCGGAAAGTGAAGCCATGTGGTCCTTTGGGTGCTCCTTCCTTCTTCACCTTGCGGTTCTTCATCTTCACCGTGCGAAGTAGATCCTTGACTTGGTGTAGCTCTTGGCGAATCTTTGTTGACTCTTCGATCAAATGGTGCGTCAAAGTGTCGGAGGAGAGACTGAAGTAGGTCTGAAACCTCAGTGACGTCCCGTCCTCAGAAGATGTGTTGAGTGTCCAACTCCCGTCTATCCCATCCTTAACAAAGGGTAGGTGATGAGTAGCTGGATCGTCAGCCATCTCGGGAAGGATGACGCGGAGTCACACGAGCGCCTCTCGTGTTGCGGTCTCCACTGCCAACATTAGATCCTCCATCTGTGGTCGTCCAAAGAACCAGCTACTCGGGGAGTCGTTTCCCTTTACTATCACATCCATGTGATACTCCTTAGTGTCGGCGTTGACCCAGTTCTCGTGGTAGAGGAAGATGTGCGTGTGGCGTACTTGGCACTTCTGGAGGCTATCACTCAAAAGTATCCAGAAGCATCTCAGGTACGGTGGCCATCTACAAGGTGTAGAGGAGAGGGTTAAAAAGTTTATAGTTGGTGTAGAATCTCAACTTAAGGTCTAAGTGCACTAGTCGTCTCGGCTATCGTCCATGCTACCTAAGGCTTCCTATAGTCAGGATGGCTCTGATACCCGCTCTGTGGGGACCCTGACTTACGAGTCGAGATCGCCGAATGAACGTGCTCAGCGATCCCATATATCAATGCTCACCGAACACACGAATACCGAATAAAAGTGTCTTACATCCAAGTACGGAATTATTACATCACATGACCGAATGGTCAAGTTCACAAGGTAGGGCCTAAGGCCAAAATCATACTAATACAAGTAATAGCGGAAATCATAGGGGCTAAGAGGGTGCCCATGCCATCAAGCCTACACCGACATGCATTCGGATTCGGAAGCGTCCTAGTTCGTAGGGCCGTCTCCGAAGACGTACTCATCTCCAAACTCCGGTCCTTCCATGTCTGGCCAATAATATAACCAGTGGCAAGCCAATGAGTACTTTTGAATGTACTCGCAAACAGCCCATGATATGAACAACGAAAGTGAAGGATAACAATAACATGTATCTTTGGTGGATATCTCTTGGTGATAAGTAAACATGATCACACGTATGCATCATAAGTTAAGAACTACTTTTGAAGAACATGTTACAGATATCAATATATCTGTTGAGGGCTAAAACATCCGGGTTCACCCTATATGCCGAGTCACCGAACTTGGTGATATCATTACTTTCATAATAACTCCTTTTCATCACAACTCACACACACTTGGTTTATGCGTAAACAACTAGACGTAGTTTAAGCAGTATTACCCAACTGTCCTTGACCGTGGACACGGCTATTCGAATAGTTTTACACTCTGCAGAGGTAGTACGCTGGACCCACGAGATCCGGGAAACATCCGTGTCATCCACGACTCGTGGTATATAACATACCCGAGGTAAGTACTCGATCAATGCCTTTCCCCTGACGATACTAGACAAAGAGGTTGACTCGATTGGTACCCAGCCCACATGTTGTACGTCTTACGAGCACCGACTTCGGACAGTATCAACCATGCGGGGACCAACGGTGTGCCTGGAAAACATAAAAATGGCATAGTCGCCCTACCTGGCACGACCCCATCACGAGCGTGACCACATATCACTCCCGCCACTAATAATGTGGCTCTTTGCTAGCACCGACCAGAGTAGTCAACACAGCCCCGTCCCATAAAGGGGTAATGTGGTCATACACTTAAGGTTGGGACGGTCGACAAATCATAAATCTAATCCCATTTCCGAAACCATACTTACTCAAAATACCCGGTGCACCACTTCACCAAAAGTGGCCACCTAACTCATCATCACCCTCGGGCATTAGTGGCACTAGACAGGGTTTTCATAAGACTTTGATTTATACCAACTCATGCTCATGCTACTGTTACTCTAGTTTTACTTGTCAACATGATACTAGCATGACCCTCATAGGTGATAGGATCAAGTTTAATGCATGTGCTCCGGAGGAGCCATCAGTAACATCACATCAATGATTTACTGGCACTTATGATCATATGCAACAGAAATATTTGCTACTCTAGCATGCAATATAACATATGCCCAGTCATGGTCAAAGGGCTTCTTACCTTGGTCAGCTAGGTATCCGGGGTCTTCGAGGTCTTCTGCTCCGATTCCCTCGTCACACCGATTTTCTAACTTCTTCAAAAGAATAAATAAGAAATAGCCCACTCAAAAACAGATCACAAAGTCATTTTAAAAATGTTCTTTATTACTGATAAATCTAAGTGGTTATTTAAAAAAATATTTGCCTCTGATTCCAATGTAGGAACATTTTTTAAATCAACCAAACAGAAGCAAAACTATTCCAATTTAGTCTTTTTTTATTGTAAAATAGAATTGTTGTTGAAGAATTCATCCAATGGTCTCATTAAATACTACATATTTTTTGAAGAATATCAGTGGAAAAATTATATTTTTACACTAGTTAAATATTTTTCTAAAAACCTTTGAAATCAGATTTTTAAAAACGAAAGAAAAATGGGCTAAGTCCCTGGCCTGGCCTGGCCTGGAACATGGTTGGCCGAAGGCTAGCCGACAGCCTGCCCAGACGCGTGCGTCGTCATGTTTGAACCTGACGTGCGGGGCCCTGCCGTCAGCGGTTCCGGGCAGCAAGGGGGAGAAAGTTGGGCCACCGACAGGTGGGGCAGACCTGTCGGGGTCGTATCCTACCTCTGGCCAGAGAGGAGGAGGAGCACGCCGGCAAGGCCGCCGATGTTCTCAAGCCCCAAAGAGGACATAAATGGTTTCGGCTCGACGCCGCCTACCTTCTGGTGGTCAGAGCAACGACGGAGAGGCACGGGTTCGCCGCCGATGAGGAGGCCGCGGTGGAGTAGTTTCGGGAGGTGGTCGAGAGGGTAGCTAGGGGCACGGAAATGGTTGGGAAAGTTTAGGGAAAGCTTCCTGAGGTTGAGGGGATCTGTTTGGTGGGTCGAGGAATGCAGGAGCCGTCGTGTAGCCGGAGATGACCGGAGCTCCGAGGCGGAGGGGCCTCGGTCGATCTCGAGCACCGGGGCTCTGCTGGCTTGCTGGAGTGGCTAGGAAGGTCCTAGTGGTTGTGGCGAAGCTATTTGAGGCGTGCTAGAGCGAGGGAGAGGGCATTTATAGGGCCGTGACGGTGAGCCGATTCGGGAGCGTCGGTGACTCACTGTGGCGAGCATGGGGGTGTAGAGAGGAGCTGGGGTCGAAACCACGGTCTCTAGACGTGGTTTTGGACTGCCAGAACCATCTGCAATAGAGGGAGGGAGAGAGGAGTCGAGCATCAATGGCCGCGCAACCTTGGCCGGTTCTGGTGCGTGCGGGAGCGCGTCGCACGAGCTCTAGGGCGGACGAGGAGGGGCCTGATGGTCACTCGATGCACATGGGTTGTCGGGGAAGAGGTTGGACACATCGGGGAGGCTGGAACTGGCCGAGGGCGTCGCCCCCACCTCGGTGGCTTCCTGTAGCACGCCCAGAGTGCAGTTTTCGCATGCCACGACATGGTGGTGCGCTCTGAGGCACTTTGGACATGTCTAGGATGTCCTGGCACTGGCTGGGAGTGAGAATAGCCGTTAGGGTCCCGTGGGAGCTTTGGCTGGTCAAGGGAGTCAAGGAATACTGGTGCTGTCAGCTTTGAACTGAAGCTTAGATTTGGGTTTTTGGCATTTCCACTTTGAACCAGTGAGGGGCCGGTTGAGTGGGGCTAGGCATTGATACTGGCCACCTAATATGATAGTTTGGAGCAAAGAGGTTGGGTTTAGTGATGGGTTAAAGGGGCTTTTACCCATCTGTGATAAGGTGCTCGACCGTGGTTTGGGGTAGTTGCACCCCACCACTGGTGCTGCAACTTAACAGGTATGGTTTTGGTGCTAAAACATGGGGTTTCACCAAGTTTGAGCTCCATAGAACAAGTTTAGCTTTGTAAACTTGAAAACACCACTATTTGACCAGATCTGTCCGTTCCAAAGAGAGTGTGGGAAAACTAAGTCCCACAAATCCCATTTTTGGTGTGGAACCCTCATTTGTGGTATTACGCACTCCTGCAAAGTTTCAGCATCATTGGACAAACTTTGCTATGTAGAGTTGCTCTAACATGAATCTGGACACCAAGGGTTTTAGGGTTATGTGGGGTCCTTAGACACCTTGGATCAAGGTGAAACTTTATGTGGACACCAAATATGGCTTAGGGATACCAGTGGAATTTTCTAGGATTTTATTGAGAATATTTCCTTTGGAAATATTTCAGAAGGTCAAAACAGACAGAAATGGTTTTCAGGGTTTTACTCAAATAATTATACTATAAATAGGGGTTTAAAATCTTATGTATGGAAAATATATGTCCTTCTAATCATATCCAAATTTAATCAGATTTTCCTAAGGCAGAAAAGTTGTTTTCCATGTAGGAATACAATTTCTGGCCTCAGAAATGGACATGTAATTTAATTAGGAATATAATTCTAAAAATAATTTTTTTCTGGTTTTAGAGCACTAAAATGAAGTTAAAATCAGATCACCAACTTTCGGTAGAAACACTCCTTGCCATCAAGGGCATGTAGTCCAACTCAAAGTAGGGTTTTAGCTTGATCAGAAACAAGTAAAGGTTTTTGGAAATAATTCTATACTCTGAAATGGGGTTTTTTATCATCACATGATCATCACGCAAGCATTCAATGACAATCATGGCACTCACATCATTAGTTTTGAAAAAGTTTTTAACAAGCTCACGGTTTTGCATTACAGAGAAGTGGTAGTAAAAAGAGGGTGTGACATAATTCAAGACAGACAGAGTATATAATGAGATCTGGCATTGTGAGAGAAAGAACTTTTTTCTTCTTTTAAAGCTCCCTCCACACCGAGAGGGCTTCCTTGTATCGCTCCCTCCAGGGCGATCAGGGTGCTAACCCCAGCGCCCCGGTCGCCGCCCCTCCCCCCTCCCCTCCACCCCGTCGTCCCCACAGACATGTGATGGCTAAGCCCGGGCATCACCGGTGATGGGGACGACGGGGATCTAGGTTGCAGCCCCACGGTCTTGAGGGAACAACGGCGCAAGATTGTCCTTCAGTCTTCTTCTTTCATGGTTGTTTGATGCTGCTCCGACGACTTCGTGGGGAGGGAGGATCAGGAGAGGATGTGTACATGATTAACTGGTCGGCGGCGCCTCCGGTCTGATCTGATCTGGCCACTACTGCTGGTGGTGGTGGCCATCTCCCCCGTCAGAGGTGGTCGGGAGGCTGGATTGTCCGATCTCGAGATCCGCCATCTAGTTCTGGCTGCGAGTTATAAAGACATAGTCATCGGTGAAAAGCGAGCCGATGGCGGCGTTCTACGTCGTTACCTTGATGAAGGCATCGTCGTGTAACTACGATCGACCCACTCGTGTTGCTACGGGGGAAGCCCTAGAATCTGGTCTTCCGGATCGGACGAAGGCAGTACTACAGTATCATTTTGTCTCTTTGGAGCATCATTCGTGGAGCAGAGCTCGAAGGCAGAGGCAGGAGGTGCAGCGGCTTCGTCTTGCACGGAGCTTTCGATGAAGATGTCAAGTCATGTCTAGACGACAAGTGCTACACTGTGTCATGCCTGGTCGGCAGGTTCTACGCTTGACAGATCTTCGAGAATCTTCGCGTCTCAAGGATGAGCGCGGTGTGGTGGCGTCGTTGGGCGCCATGGTGGTAACGATGGATGGACGGACTCACAAGGATGATGCAGATCTCTCTCGTGAAGATGGGTCAGTGGTTCGATGATGTTGGCGGTGTCTAAATTGTGTGTACGTGGTGTACACTTTAGGTCTATTGCACCGGCTATGGGTTCCGATATGTTATGTGAATGGATCGGAGACGACACCAGTTTTAGATATGGGAAGTGATAGATGACTTCCAGTGGCTTGATGTATGTTCTTGTTAGAACTATGTTAAATGATAAATAAATACAACTGTATGCATCGATTGATGCACAGGTTGGGGGTTTTAACCACCTTTTCCAAAATGAAACAAAAATCTCCTAGTACCATGCTTCTTCTATGATATCATTGCATTGCATAAAATTATAGTTGCGTGCATAAGCGGATGGTAAACCGAAGGTATATTATAGCATTGGTTTTTGGAAGAAAAAACATTTCCTTGTTACCAAACTATGAGTCACATTACATTACAAAAATAGGGAGGTCCCATGACAATGTCTCATTATGTTCTAAGTACATGTTCATTATTGCCTATTTGAGTCACAAATACTGTGTATCCATCCATTAGTCTAACTAGCACAAATGCACCTGTGTTGCAACGGGAAAAAGTTAATGTATATTCAAGTGCAAAACACATAGGTTGTTCAAAATATCTCATGTGTTACAATGCATATTATAAAATAAATTTGAAAGTTTATGTGGTCCTTGAGAATTTACCTCCCGTCGTGCATAGGTCGTCTCCTTCTGCCACCCTCATATTTTCCTTGGGTGTGAAGGGATGCAATGATGATTCTTAAGAAACACAAAAATGATAGTTTTATTAGATATAAATATAACACTGGCCTATAAAGTTTTCATGAGATTATCGATCAATATATGTCACTTCAATATATTATGGAATTGCACAAGCAATTGCGAAAAAAGTTATCGGCTTTGGATCAAAAATTCTTACTTTTGGTTCCAACGAAAAAACTTCCTTCGAAATACATAATTACCAGTTTACTACTGCACATGATACTAAGTATAACAAGATCTTTGTATAAATCTATGCAAAACCAAATCACTAAAGTTACTCACCAAGATGGATGATGCAATTTCAAAGCACCAAATGAAATATAAATTTGTAGATCGTGTTTAACGGAAGGATGATCGGCCGCCCCAACATTTTTCTGATGCAATGAAAGTTGATTCCTACTATGTCTTGCATATTGGGTCCTCCTATCTGGGTATCTGTCTCTTGGTGAATAAATTGAACTAGTATAGCACCACTTTTTGAGGCCATGATTACCCGTGTGCACACTATTCCGAAAGTGTCCTAGTATAGTAAGCAGGAGCCGACAATTAATTAACAATGATGCAAAGTTTATGAAGATACAAATACACAAATAATAAGAGGTCGCATGTGTCTGGAAGTTGCTTTATTGTGCCCATGTTTCCTAAAGTTGCATGTGTGCATTATATTTCTTCAGGAAATTAACCCTCACCAAGTGATAAACTTTTTACTATGACCACTCCTTATAGCTTCAAATAGTATCATTGTCAGACCCTAATCCATGCAGCTGAGTCACTTCAACATTTCCTAGAAGCAAAGTAGGAGTAGCATGTTGTCTTTTCCTGGAGTCTTTGGCAAACACACACGGGCGCAGATGTAGATGCTGGCAACCAAAAATCAAACCATCACAACTTTATTTTGCAAACATTCATCAATACAATAGCGATGCCTTCTTTGACCATCAACTCGGTTGATCCCAGCTACTTTGTAGGATCATGGTGCACGAACAAGCGCCATAGTGGCGTCGCAACCAGGCAGCCGGCGACATCGTCGCAACTCTGCGCTAGCGTTTCCACATGCATGTGATTCGAGCGTGTATTCCCGGTTGTGTTGTTTGAGCGTCTAGCCAGCGAAATCAATCATCTAGTAGATCATAACTTGCTAGTCGTGACCATGTCAATCTAAGTTCTTTGTACACGAATGTACTGGCAAGCCATATGAGAACGGAGTTCATGTGGTGACATACTGTAATACAACTTTGATCGGGAGTTACCTAGCAAGAAGGAGGAGGCGAGTGCTGGCCGAGGCAAAATATGTTGGCCTATTTCACGCAAGAGGTGTCCGAGCTGGAGCGAACGTCAGTTATTTTGGGAGTGCGGGTTGATTATGAAAAACATAAGACTTATTTGCAAATATTAATGACGGATTAAGAATACGTTGTTCTATTAGTAGGTATATAGATTATATGTAACACCACAAAATTTTAGCCCTGTTTTTACTTATTAAATTTTTTTGCCAGGATTATTCAAAATTTTATTTTTGGGTTTTGTGCTAATTCAAAGCCCTTCTTTTCTTGGTTTTATAAACACTTCTTCCTCAAGTGAGAGCTCTTAATTTTTTTATGATTTGAGTGTTGACTCAGGTGTTCTTCACTTCATTTCTGATCAAAAGAAGGCTTTTTATAAACATATTCTTGTAAATTGTATTTATTCAAAAACTGGCTTCAAATTTTCTGAAGGACTCAATTTGAACTAGAACCATTTGGTAACTTCTTCTAAAAATTCATAAAACTTGGCAATGACCTAATATGTTTCTGGGTCAATTTTACGTAAAAATATAGCCAAGTGTTTTGGAAAATTTGAGAACATTATTTGATTTTACATTTTGATCCAATTGTAGTTTTATACTACAACCCCTGGATATACTTCCTCAAAAATTCTACAAACATTTGTAGTGATCAAGGGGTTCATATAAATGAGTTTTACGGAGAAACATATATTGGTCTTTTGAAATTTTGCGCACTACTTCTTATTTTCTATTCTAGACCAGAATTGCAATTTGCACTGCAACCCCATTATTTACTTTTCCAATGCCCTTGAAATGTTTTGTGCTTGTAGTAGACCCTGCAAAACCCTGAAGTACTAGATTTCAGCCCCATCTACTTTGTTTAAGACCCTGTTGCATCATCATTTAGTTTCTGTCCAGAAATGGACTTTTGCTAGAATTGCATTAGGAAGTTTTTGAGTTGCCAAATATAGGTATGACATCATTGGTTGCATCTAAGGAGACCTTTATCAGGGAGTTTTGGTGGCTAGAAAGCATCTCTAGATGCCCTTAACCTTTTTTGAAACACCTGGTGTCCCTGACCAGATTAGACAAGCCTTTTTGTTTGTATGGTGAAGTTAACCCCAGGAGCCAACCAGCATGTCTAGTAAACCTTTGCCACCCCCATCAATGGATCTGGAGACTTTGGGTTCCAACCCCTGGCCATGGCATGCTTTGGCAATGTGTCGAGCACCTAGCAGGCAAGCCAAGAGCACGCTCGAGAGCACGCGTATTGCAGCCTAGCAACTGAGCCGCCGCGTCCCCTCCAAACCACATGTGTAGCTCTTGCTCACTTGAGGAGACACACCCCCGACATATATTTGGCAACCTCAGGGAGCCAAGATTGATCATTTGGCTTGAAAGCCATGAATCTTCACACATAATATCTCATTTCTGAGAACACTTTTTAAAAATAATTACCGTATTACAAGTTTTTTATTTTTCCTGGTAACTTGGTCACATATAATAACACAATGCGAATGTTTTCCATTTTTTTGATTTTTTTTTTAATTTTCATGCCCGTTCCAAAACGCGATCAAAACGGTGGGCATGACCGTTCCTAGCTAGTGGCACTACAAGGAATATGCTAATACACGACGCTATATTTTCGTCGCTACGTCGTCACGGTTTTTAGTTTACGACGATCTCACGACGAAAAAACAAGCGTCGAAAACGGAGCGTCAGAAATGAACAACACCGACGTTTTGATCGAAATCGTCGTAACTTCTACGACGATTCCTGGATCGTCGTAACCTTTACGACGATCCTAAATCATCGTTGACAAGAAAACCCAGTCCTACGTGGCAAAGTTACGACGAAATCAAAACATCATAGTTGAAATCAGCCCAACCCATTTCAATTGATCACATGGGCTGGTTTTATTTTTTTAGGCTTTTTCTTATTGGACTTCTTTTGGGCCTTAGCCTATTTACAGCCACTTTAGTATGTTTTTTTTTGATTTTTTTTATCATTATAATTTGGGCCCTGGCCTTTTAATGCCCAAATACATTTGGTCCAGTTTCAGTTTTGGCCTCTTTCCATTTTTGAATTCAAGAACTTTTTGTTTCAAAACTTGGTTTCATTTCTATTTGTTGAGCCTTTTCAACCCAATTATTTCTCCAACATTAAATCCAACACTATTTCTGTCACATCCCTGACACTTTAAGCAAGTTAGTCTTGTGCTCATGTCTTCTTTGCATTTGCATCTAAGAATTTTTTTTCAACAAGAACAAGAAAGTGGCAAAGGAAAAACTCAAAACCCTAGCCACTACTTTAATAAAAGAAAATCTCAAACTAGTTGAAATCAATGAACCCAAAATGGCCTCAAGAAATGTTCAAACTTTCTGATAAATCATGAAAGTATATGAGCATTGGAGAAAACTATTTTCTTGACACTTTAAGCATTTTAATTTAATGCAAAAGCCACTGGTTTCAAACTTTAAATTTGAAATCAGAAACTATAAATTTTCAAAAAATGTTGAAAACTTTGGAAATAGTTGGGAATATTATAACAATATTTCAAGAGGTCTGAAATAGTTTTTACTTTTTGTTTTGGAGCTGAAATAAATAGCAAAACAATAGTTAGCAAAACAGAAAAACAAAAACAGAAAAAAAAATGGGAAACCCTTACCTGTCGCCTAGCCTGGCCCGGCCCATCTCCCTGGCTCGTCCCCTCCCTCGCGCGAGTAGGAGCAGGAGGTGGCTGCCGCCTCCTCCGGCGCGGCCACGCACCTGTGCGCCTTCCTGGCCGCCGCCTCGCGCTGGCAAGGCCAGGGATAAGCTCCCCAGGGCCTCCTCTATCCATTCCCCAGCACCGTTCTTCCTCTCCTCTCGGATCTTGCCCTCCCTCCTGCTGCCGCCATTGGAGCCGAGCTCGAGCTCGAGCCGCAGCACCTCTAGCCATGGGAACCCTCCTCCGAGTAGTCTGTTAGCCCCGCCTCGTCGCCCCGATCCTCCCTGCAGAAGCCTAACTCTTCCCAAGCTCTGCATCGCCCCCAACACCGTCGTCTTCCACCTCCGGCCGCCGGACCTCTCCCGTCGATTCGCTCCCTCCGGCGCATCCCCGATCCCCTCAACAGCACCATCGGGACCGCCATGAGCTCGTCGTCGTTTCCCCTCTCGCCCCACGCTCTCCCGTGCATCGTAGCCTCGTTCCCCACCAAGGCCGAGAGCTCCTCGCCGCCGGCCATGTCGTCGTCGTCGCTCTGGTGTCTGATCCACGCGCTCAAGCTAGGATTCGAGCTCCTGGAGCCTCCAGGAGTACGATGAGCCCTCCACCTGCCCTCCCCGTGCCCTAGAGCCATCGCTCGTAGAAGGCCGAGCTTCGGCCGCCGCTCCGGCTCGTCGCCGGTGCCTCTTCCGGCGACCCTAGCCTCCCCTGATGCCCCTGCCAGATCGGCCACTTCGCCAGCGTGCCGTAGCTGCAAACCGCGTTCGAATTGTTATTGTGCACCGCCGTTTAGGTTTCCTCCGGCGAGCCCTCCGCCGCGGGCCTGGTCGCCGGCGACCACCCTCCGGTGGGGGTCGACGTGGCAAAGCTAACCCAGCAGCTCAGGGCTTAATCACTCGCTGACAAGTGGGCCCAAGGCCAAGCCAAACCTCAATTAGGACTGGTCAGCGCGGGCTTAGTCCCAGAGAGGCTGACCAGTGGGGGCCCCCTGTCAGGTTTGACCTGAACAGGTCGGCTGACCTGCTGACGTCAGTCTGATGCAATAATTAGAATTTCCAGTATAAAACTAATTCCAGGAAATTGCTAAAACTTGTAAAAATCATAGAAATTAATCTGTAACTCCAATGAAAATAATTTATATATGAAAAAGTATCAGAAAAATCCAAGTATTCTGATTATGCTATTTTCAACTATGTGTGAAAAAGTTACAGAACCCTAAAATGTGGAATAAGGAATAATTCAATTCTCATAATTACTTTTTAAATGGAATTTGGAAAAATATACAAATTTCATTATGATTGCAATGATCACACACTATCCTAGATACAAATCAGTACCATAACATGACATCTCATGCAAGCTAACATCAAGTTGATCTGAGCATCAGGTCGAATCAATTAAACCGGTATCCGAGAATACCCCGTTTGAATTGCTATTCGAATGTGATTCAAATCGACTCTAAACCTAATACATGTTGAAAATAATAACTTATCACTTTGCATTCTCATGCCATGCTCATGCATCATTTTGATTGCATATGATTGTTATTGAATGTTGCCATTCATTTCGGTAGGCTCCGCACCCCCGAATTCCACCGAATATCCATCTGACGGATATCGTTCCTCCTCTGAGCAACAAGGCAAGCAACCCTTTTGATCATCCCGATAATTCCCATGTTCTTGCTCCTGCACTTATTTATTGCATTAGGATCAAATGCTTCAACTGTTTTTGCCACGTTAGTTGAACCCACTTCCTTTGCATGACCTAACCTTGTCACAGTAAATAGCCGAACCTTGCAACCTAGCATACCTGGTAGTTGCTTGAGCTATGATGTGCCTTATCCTACTATACATGCTATGCTTAGAGTTGTGTATGGTCTGTCATCTGGGAGATGAACAGAAATGTGGAATGTGTTCAGTGAGCAAAGGTTGTGTGTTGAACTTGATTTGGTAAAGGTACCGGTGAACGGTTGTGTAGGAGTACATGGCGGGTTGTTTCATTGGAACCGTCCTTAGGAACTGGGTTCCGTGTATGTAATCCAAGACTAGATACTACCACATGCTGGGCCCTGAAATATGACCCCGCTCGGCCTATTAATCGTGTAGTACTCGGTCCAGGAGTTGCAAGTAGTTTCTGGTGTTTATAGTAATGCTGGAGGCCGTGCATGGTGCTGACCTGAGAGGTGGACCGTGATGCGGTAGGCAGTGGCACGGTGTACCAAGTGGCACCCGGATGGTGGGCTTGGGAACCCTGCGCACATCGTTTGAGGCCGTGGCGGAAACCTCGGCCGGACTTTCGTACGGGTTACTCTCAGATAGGCGATAAACCTGGACTAGGTACTAGTGTGGTTAACGGTCGTGGCCGACTCCCTCGCTGGGCTTCCGCTTGAAGGTTGCCGAGGTGCATGACGTGCACATGGCGATAAGTGGCGAGAGCGTATGTGACGAAGTACACCCCTGCAGGGTTATGATCTATTCGAATAGTCGCGTCCGCGGATATGGACTACTTGGAGACATATGTTGTTCATAGATAACTTCAATGGCTACTCATAAAATTGTCAAGATAAGCGTGAGTGTCGTGGACGGCATTTCCGTATGGAGACGGAATGATTCCACGATAGTGTATTGTTGTGGTGTTAATGGACTCGTGTGCGAGAAATCAAGTTGTCAAAATTATTTAAAATACAAGTTGTCTAGCCACGAGTCAAATGCTGGCTTTCCGCATGAAACCCCACAATACCTTTTGATACCTTGCATGAGTAGTTAGTTCTCCTAAAGTCTTGTTGAGTACCTTCGTACTCATGTTTTCTTAATAAATGTTGCAGAGGTTGCTAATGACCCTAATGGAGGGTTCTTCGTAGACATCGACGACGACGAGTAGCTGGTGTCCCAGCTACGATCTGCCCGACGTTGGATCTGTAGTATAGTCAGGCCATGTGCCTTTAGTTGCCCTGTCTGTACTCAGACAATTTAAAACTCTTCCGCTGGCTTGTAATTGTATAACTGCTATTATGGGTCGTGAGACCCTTAATGTGTAATATTATGTGTGTGGCTCTTCCGAGCCTCTTAAATAAAGGTTGTATATTTATGGTTATGTTGTGATGCCATCGATGTATCTATACATATCGGTATGCCATGCGTACGTGTGTCGTACTTGATATGTATGGGGTTCGATTACCTAGTCGTGAACTTTAGTAGCACTCCTTACAAGGAAATGCCCCTTTGTGATCCAATGAGCCTTGGTAGTTCGCTACTGCTCTGGACACATTGGTTCACCGGCATGTTTCCTTCTTAGCTGTTGTGTCTGTCCTCTTTGGGGAAATGTCACGCGATGTAATGGAGTCCTTGTAGCTTGCTACGACTCGTCTACATTCGCTGGTGACCGACACCTATTTTGTTGGGTCATGTATGCCTGTCCTTGTGCGGAACTGCCACTTTGGTTTATGACTAGACATGTCGATCCGGGTTCTTTGACATTGGAATGCTAGCGACACTATTGCATACGTGAGTCAAAATACGCAAACGGTCCCGACTAAGGTAAGGCTGCAGCCGAGGAGTTAACCGTGCGTGAGACCGCAAAGGGATGCGATGTGTTACATGCTAGATTCCTATGGCTTAGGATCGGGGTCCCGACAGCGTTGGTATCAGAGCCTGACTGACTGTAGGATTACTAAGCCAATCTGGTCGGAGTTGAGTCTAGAATTGCTTTAGTTATATATAAGGGAATTGTTTGTGGAAGGGAACGTAAGACTCTTGTTCTCTTCTCAAGTTATTCTATTCTGGTCATCCTCGTCTCTCTGCGGGAATTAAGGACTAGGTTACTCATCTTCTTCTAGGCTCGTGTTCTGATCAGTAGATTATAGGACTACGGGTCGAGAGATATTGGGTTTCTTTTATTCCTAGGAAGCAGGAAGTAAGTTTGATGATCAGAGAGTGGAACTTGATAGTTGAGTGGTTACGCTATTCCATTTTGGGTTGTCTCAAAATTTGTTTTTGAGTATTTACAGCCGTTATGCTGCCCAATTTTGCATTCAGAGCTCTAATGCTTTTGCATTACTCTCTATTTACAGATGCCTGGCCGTCCTTCTCGTCAGGTGGTACGTCTGACCAGGTGCATTGATGTGCCGGGTCATACGGCCATGCTGGTCAGGGTGGTGTCGGTGTGCGGTTACCGCTGGTACCCTGAGTACACGATAGAGGAACAGTACCGAGACTTCAACCAGAGCTAGTACATCTGCACTGTTAGGGTATTTCCAGATTACCCTGGAGCTGAGGAGCCAATCCATTGGTCCTATGGGTTGGGAGTCACTGTTGACATGGCAGTACAAGATGCTGCCTATTCAATGCTGACCATTATGAGAGCGAGACATGCACTGCTGCAGAATTCAGAGTTCTGCTATGTTCCGGCCTGTCAGCCTGGTGAAGAGGGATACCTCAGTGGAGTCTATTTTGATTCTTCTATGGAGGATCCACTTCTGCAGTCCACTGTTGAGATGCTAGAGAACAGAGACAGGGATGCTCGTGCTCTCCGTATGGAGCTTTATGCTACCCGTGCCCGTCTGTGGACAGCTTTGACGCAGCTGGCACCGGTAGTCCAGACAGGGTATGGAGAGATGGAGATGCTGAACCCTGTTAGGACCCATCTTCCGGCCCACGTTGACTGGCCAGCTATAGGAGGAGTGACACCTCTTCGGGGACCCCTCTTACCACCAGTCAGGGGACCAAGGCCACACCCGTGTCCTTATGGATCCCAGGGATCTCAGGCTAGAGTGTTTCCTGATCTGCAGGTTGAGCTTCCAGGTCATGGAGGTAATCTCTTTGAGATGTTCTATGCGGATGCCTGAGCTGTGAGCGGAAGGATAGTATGGTAGTAGCCGTACGTTCACAGTCCTGCGTGACTTGTGAAGTATGGTTGCAATGTGAAATGAATTCCGGAGGCCTAGATAAATAATGTATAGGCAGCTTGTAAGCCTTTGATGAGTAGTTTCACAATTTCAGTAGTTTGCTCTTCGGTTAGGGTTGTACTGAACTATGAAAGGGTGTGTATGAACCATGGTGTATATATAGAAGTTGCTTGTTACCATGTTGTTCGGATATTCATTTCCGCATTCCGTGTGTTACATTCTTAATCCATAGCTAATGTTGATATGATATTGGTCTAAGCTATGAGTTTGTTTGTCAGGATGGTGTTCACCAGGTTGAACCGTGCCCCTGCTCATGAGCAAGGTGAGGGTAGTCAAGCGTCGCAGGAAGACCTGCCTCACCCACCTTCTCTGGTGGAAGTGATGCTTGAGGCAGAAAGAAACAAAAGGGAGACCAACCGACTGCTAAAGCGTATTGAGCAGAATACGGCTCGACAGCCTAGGAATGCTGCAGTGTCCCTCAATGACTTTGTGAAGCTGAATGCTCCAAAGTTTCATCATTCCGTCGATCCCCTCGACGCTGATGACTGGCTGTGCAGCATCTCACGCAAGATTCGCTCTGCGAATGTGTCTGAGGCCGACAAGGTGACCTTCGCGACGTATTTCCTGGAAGGACCCGCCAATCTGTGGTGGGAGAATTTTGAAGCTATGCGTCCCGCTGAACCAGTGGCCACATGGGCAGACTTCAGCGCAGCTTTTCGTCTGCACCATATTCCAGAGGGCCTGATGGACAGAAAGAGAGAGGAGTTCTGTGCCTTCACTCAGGGCAAGTTGTCTGTGGATGCCTATAGCCGCGAGTTCGGTAACCTCGCCTGCTATGCAACAGAGGAGGTGTCTACTGACGCCAAGAAGCAAGCAAGATTCCGTAAGGGTCTGAGCCCTGAGCTCCATCGTGATCTGCGCCTCCATGAGTGTGCAAGTTTTCAAGCCCTGGTCAACAAAGCAATCAGTGCCGAGACTGGTCATACAGACTTTGAAGCCACAAGGAAGCACTCCCGTGACTTTGGCTCGTCTTCTGGTTCCGTGTTTCCAAAATGCAGGCTGTGGGTTCCAAATAGTTCTCTGCTGCCAAGATACACTCCGAGGCCATCCTACGTGGCGCCTCAGACGAATCAGGCCAACCCTCCAGCAAAAGCTTATGGTGGTCCAGCTAGCAATGCTGCACCACGTGCCAACTAGGTGATATGCTACAAGTGTGGAGAACCAGGGCACTATTCCCGTGAGTGTCCTCAGAATGTAGGTGCCAAGCAACCCGGAAAGTCCGTCGGGAAGGCCAAGTCGGGCAAAGCTTATTATGTGAAGCCAACTCCTGCACGTGGCCGTGTGAACTATGTGTCAGCAGAAGAAGTTGCAGAGGATCCCGACGTCATGCTGGGTACGCTTCTTGTTAATCATCACCCAGCGTCCGTTCTCTTTGACACTGGGTCTTCTCATTCCTTCATTTCAGAAAGTTATGCACAGTTGCATAACATGTATTTTTGTGATATGCCAATCCCATTGGTTGTCCAAACCCCTGGTAGTAAATGGCAAACCTCTAGGATAACCTATGACAATGAAATTCTAGTAGACAGGCTAGTTTTTCTAGCCTCATTGATAGCCTTGAAATCTTCCGATATTAATATCATCTTGGGCATGGACTGGATGTCAGCTCACTATGCCAAGATTGATACTCATTCTAGAAATGTCCAGCTTACCCATCCCTCGGGTGAGATAGTAAATGTCTCTACTTGAGTTGCCAAATGCCAACTCTATTCCCTAAATGCCAACCCTCTTCCGGAACTTGAAGACATTCCGGTAGTCCGTGACTTCCCGGATGTTTTTCCAGAGGAACTGCCAGGAATTCCACCTGACAGAGATGTAGAGTTTGTAATAGATCTTGTTCCGGGAACTGTCCCAATAGCCAGAAGACTTTATAAGACGGCACCCCTGGAGCTAGCCGAACTTAAGAAGCAATTAGATGAGGCCTTGAACAAGGGTTTCATTCGTCCTAGCTCTTCTCCTTGGGCTTGTCCCGTCCTCTTCGTCAAGAAGAAAGACGGAACGGACCGGATGGTTGTAGATTACCGACCAGTTAATCTGGTCACCATTAAGAACAAGTATCCGCTCCCCAGGATCAACGACTTGTACGATCAGCTCGCTGGATCCTCAGTCTTCTCCAGAATGGATTTGAGGTTGGGATACCATCAGATCAAGATTAAGAACGGGGACATTCCAAAAACGGCTTTTGTTACTCGTTATGGCCAATATGAGTACACTGTTATGTCCTTCGGTTTAACCAATGCCCCAGCCACCTTCTCTCGACTGATGAACTCAATCTTCATGGAGTATTTGGATAAATTCGTCGTGGTATACCTCGATGATATTCTCATCTACTCGAAGAATGAACAAGAACATGTCGAGCATCTAAGGCTGGTATTGATGAAACTTCGAGAGCATCGCCTTTATGCCAAATTTTGAAAATGTGAATTCTGGCTACCAGAAGTGACCTATCTAGGCCACGTAATCTCTGGTAAGGGTATTGCTGTCAATCCCGAGAGAGTTCAAGCTGTCCTTGATTGGACTCAACCTGAATCGGTTAAGCAAGTTAGGAGTTTTCTTGGTCTAGCGAGCTATTGTCGCCGCTTTGTCGAGAATTTCTCCAAGGTTGCAAAGCCTCTAACTGAACTCCTCAAGAAGGATAAAAAGTTCGAGTGGACACCACAGTGTGAGCATAGTTTTCAGGAACTGAAAAGACGCCTGACTTCCGCACCTGTGTTGCTACCACCAGATTTTTCTAAGGACTTTGTTATCTATTGTGACGCCTCGCGACAAGGATTAGGTTGCATTCTCATGCAAGATCATCATGTGATCGCATACGCATCTCGACAGTTGCGTCCACATGAGGATAATTATCCCACACATGACCTTGAGCTGGCAGCTGTGGTCCATGCACTAAAAACCTCGCGACATTACCTTCTTGGTAATCGTTGCAAAATATTCACTGATCACCAAAGTCTGAAATATATCTTCACCCAGCCGGATTTGAATCTCAGACAAAGACGGTGGGTTGAGTTGATCTCGGATTATGACTTAGGGATAACTTACACCCCGGGGAAGGCCAATGTTATGGCCGATGCGCTAAGTCGTAAATCTTATTGTAACAATTTGATGCTACAACAAGGTCAACCACATCTCCATGAGGACTTTCGGAAGTTGAATCTTCATATTGTTCCGCAAGGATTCCTTTCTACCCTGGTGGCGAAGCCTACTCTTAAGGATCAAATTATAGCTGGCCAAAAGCGTGACAAGGGTATATCACGGATCAAGGAGAATATTTTTAGCGGAAACGCAAAAGAATTTTCCATGAACGATCAAGGTGTTGTGTTCTTCCAGAATCGTTTAGTGGTTCCCAAGAACCCACATCTAAGGTAGTTAATCCTTAAGGAGGCTCATGATTCTCCTCTCACCATTCACCCCGGTAGTATTAAGATGTATCAGGACCTACGCCAGAGGTTCTGGTGGACTAGGATGAAGAGAGAAATTGCTGAGTTCGTTGCTAACTGCGACGTTTGTCGTCGAGTTAAGGCAAAACATCAAAGGCCTGCTGGCACCCTTCAACCTCTAGCTATTCCTGAATGGAAATGGGATAAAGTTAGCATGGATTTCATTACCGGATTTCCCAAGACGAAGAAAGGAAATAATGCTATCTTTGTGGTCATTGACCGTCTTTCCAAAGTGGCTCATTTTCTCCCTGTTCGTGAGAGTATAACAGCTAGCCAGCTAGCAGAGTTATATATCTCTCGAATAGTGTCTCTTCATGGTGTTCCCCTGGAAATTAACTCGTACCATGGGAGTATCTTTACTTCTCGCTTCTGGGAAAGTTTTCAGAATTCCATGGGGACTCACTTATCTTTTAGCACTGCTTTCCATCCCCAATCAAGTGGTCAAGTAGAAAGAGTGAATCAAATTCTAGAAGATACGCTCCGAGCTTGTGTTATATCGTTCGGTATGAATTGGGAGAAGTGTCTTCCATTCGCCGAATTCGCTTATAACAATAGTTACCAATCGAGCTTGGGCAAAGCCCCTTTTGAAGTTCTCTATGGACGAAGATGTCGAACACCTCTTAATTGGTCAGAAACCGGAGAGAGGCAAATCTTTGGTCCGGATATGATCCAGGATGCAGAAGAGCAGATTCGCATTATTCGTGAAAAGTTGAAAACAGCCCAGTCTCGTCAAAAGAGCCAATATGATCGTCATCATAAGGCTGTGACCTTTGAAGTTGACGAGAAGGCTTACCTTCGGGTTACACCTTTGAAGGGTACCCATCGATTCGGTATCAAGGGCAAATTGGCTCCTCGTTACATTGGTCCTTTTCGCATTCTTGCCAAACGAGGAGAAGTTGCCTACCAGTTGGAACTTCCTCCGCATCTTTCCAAGGTTCATGATGTTTTCCACGTCTCGCAACTCAGGCGTTGCTTTTCGGATCCTATCCGTGAAGTGGACCACGAAACGCTTGATCTCCAAGATAACCTTTCATACCGAGAATACCCCGTGCGTATTCTTGATCAAGCTCAGCGTACCACTCGACGTGGAACCCTCAAGTTTCTTAAAGTTCAATGGTCAAATCATTCTGAAAAGGAGGCAACTTGGGAAAGAGAGGATCGTCTCCGACTTGAGTATCCTGCGTTATTCCCGACGACTTCTAAATCTCGGGACGAGATTCTTTTGAGTGGGGGTGAGTTGTCACATCCCTGACACTTTAAGCAAGTTAGTCTTGTGCTCATGTCTTCTTTGCATTTGCATCTAAGAATTCTTTTTCAACAAGAACAAGAAAGTGGCAAAGGAAAAACTCAAATCCCTAGCCACTACTTTAATAAAAGAAAATCTCAAACTAATTGAAATCAATGAACCCAAAATGGCCTCAAGAAATGTTCAAACTTTCTGATAAATCATGAAAGTAAATGAGCATTGGAGAAAACTATTTTCTTGACACTTTAAGCATTTTAATTTAATGCAAAAGCCACTGGTTTCAAACTTTAAATTTGAAATCAGAAACTATAAATTTTCAAAAAATGTTGAAAACTTTGGAAATGGTTGGGAATATTATAACAATATTTCAGGAGGTCCGAAATAGTTTTTACTTTTTGTTTTGGAGCTGAAATAAATAGCAAAACAATAGTTAGCAAAACAGAAAAACAAAAACAGAAAAAAAAATGGGAAACCCTTACCTGTCGCCTAGCCTGGCCCGGCCCATCTCCCTGGCTCGTCCCCTCCCTCGCGCCAGTAGGAGCAGGAGGTGGCCGCCGCCTCCTCCGGCGCGGCCACGCACCTGTGCGCCTGCCTGGCCGCCGCCTCGCGCTGGCAAGGCCGGGGATAAGCTCCTCAGGGACTCCTCTATCCATTCCCCAGCACCGTTCTTCCTCTCCTCTCGGATCTTGCCCTCCCTCCTGCTGCCGCCATTGGAGCCGAGCTCGAGCTCGAGCCGCAGCACCTCTAGCCATGGGAACCCTCCTCCGAGTAGTCTGTTAGCCCCGCCTCGTCGCCCCGATCCTCCCTGCAGAAGCCTAAGTCTTCCCAAGCTCTGCATCGCCCCCAACGCCGTCGTCTTCCACCTCCGGCCGCCGGACCTCTCCTGTCGATTCGCTCCCTCCGGCGCATCCCCGAGCCCCTCAACAGCACCATCGGAACCGCCGTGAGCTCGTCGTCGTTTCCCCTCTCGCCCCACGCTCTCCCGTGCATCATAGCCTTGTTCCCCACCAAGGCCGAGAGCTCCTCGCCGCCGGCCATGTCGTCGCCGTCGCTGTGGTGTCTGATCCACGCGCTCGAGCTAGGATTCGAGCTCCTGTAGCCTCCAGGAGTTCGATGAGCCCTCCAGCTTCCCTCCCCGTGCCCTAGAGCCATCGCTCGTAGAAGGCCGAGCTTCGGCCGCCGCTCCGGCTCGTCGCCGGCGCCTCTTCCGGCGACCCTAGCCTCCCCTGATGCCCCTGCCAGATCGGCCACTTCACCAGCGTGCCGTAGCTGCAAACCGCGTTCGAATTGGTGTTGTGCAGCGCCGTTTAGGTCGCCTCCGGCGAGCCCTCCGCCGCGGGCCTGGTCGCCGGCGACCACCCTCCGGTGGGGGTCGACGTGGCAAAGCTAACCCAGCAGCTCAGGGCTTAATCACTCGTTGACAATTGGGACCAAGGCCAAGTCAAACCTCAATTAGGACTGGTCAGCGCGGGATTAGTCCCAGAGAGGCTGACCAGTGGGCCCCCCTGTCAGGTTTGACCTGAACAGGTCGGCTGACCTGCTGACGTCAGTCTGATGCAATAATTAGAATTTCCAGTATAAAACTAATTCCAGGAAATTGCTAAAACTTGTAAAAATCATAGAAATTAATCTGTAACTCCAATGAAAATAATTTATATATGAAAAAGTATCAAAAAATTCAAGGATTCGGATTATGCTATTTTCAACTATGTTTGAAAAAGTTACAGAACCCTAAAATGTGGAATAAGGAATAATTCAATTCTCATAATTACTTTTTAAATGGAATTTGGAAAAATATACAAATTTCATTATGATTGCAATGATCACACACTGTCCTAGATAAAAATCAGTACCATAACATGACATCTCATGCAAGCTAACATCAAGTTGATCTGAGCATCAGGTCGAATCAATTAAACCGGTATCCGAGAATACCCCGTTTGAGTTGCTATTCGAATGTGATTCAAATCAACTCTAAACCTAATACATGTTGAAAATAATAACTTATCACTTTGCATTCTCATGCCATGCTCATGCATCATTTTGATTGCATATGATTGTTATTGAATGTTGCCATTCATTTCGGTAGGCTCCGCACCCCCGGATTCCACCGAATATCCGTCTAACGGATATCGTTCCTCCTCTGAGCAACAAGGCAAGCAACCCTTTTGATCATCCCGATAATTCCCATGTTCTTGCTCCTGCACTTATTTATTGCATTAGGATCAAATGCTTCAACTGTTTTTGCCACGTTAGTTGAACCCACTTCCTTTGCATGACCTAACCTTGTCACAGTAAATAGCCGAACCTTGCAACCTAGCATACCTGGTAGTTGCTTGAGCTATGATGTGCCTTATCCTGCTATACATGCTATGCTTAGAGTTGTGTATGGTCTGTCATCTGGGAGATGAACAGAAATGTGGAATTTGTTCGGTGAGCAAAGGTTGTGTGTTAAACTTGATTTGGTAAAGGTACCGGTGAAAGGTTGTGTAGGAGTACATGGCGGGTTGTTTCATTGGAACCGTCCTTAGGAATTGAGTTCCGTGTATGTAATCCAAGACTAGATACTACCACATGTTGGGCCCTGAAATATGACCCCGCTCGGCCTATTAATCGTGTAGTACTCGGTCCAGGAGTTGCAAGTAGTTTCTGGTGTTTATAGTAATGCTGGAGGCCGTGCATGGTGCTGACCTGAGAGGTGGACCGTGATGCGGTAGGCAGTGGCACGGTGTACCAAGTGGCACCCGGATGGTGGGCTTGGGAACCCTGCGCACATCGTTTGAGGCCGTGGCGGAAACCTCGGTCGGACTTCCGTACGGGTTACTCTGAGATAGGCGATAAACCTGGACTAGGTACTAGTGTGGTTAACGGTCGTGGCCGACTCCCTCGCTGGGCTTCCGCTTGAAGGTTGCCGAGGTGCATGACGTGCACATGGCGATAAGTGGCGAGAGCGTATGTGATGAAGTACACCCCTGCAGGGTTATGATCTATTCGAATAGTCGCGTCCGCGGATATGGACTACTTGGAGACATATGTTGTTCATAGATAACTTCAATGGCTACTCATAAAATTGCCAAGATAAGCGTGAGTGTCGTGGACAGCATTTCCGTATGGAGACGGAATGATTCCACGATAGTGTATTGTTGTGGTGTTAATGGACTCGTGTGCGAGAAATCAAGTTGTCAAAATTATTTAAAATACAAGTTGTCTAGCCACGAGTCAAATGCTGGCTTTCCGCACGAAACCCCACAATACCTTTTGATACCTTGCATGAGTAGTTAGTTCTCCTAAAGTCTTGCTGAGTACCTTCGTACTCATGTTTGCTTAATAAATGTTGTAGAGGTTGCTAATGACCCTAATGGAGGGTTCTTCGTAGACATCGATGACGACGAGTAGCTGGTGTCCCAGCTACGATCTGGCCCTACGTTGGATCTGTAGTATAGTCAGGCCATGTGCCTTTAGTTTCCCTGTCTGTACTCAGACAGTTTAAAACTCTTCCGCTGGCTTGTAATTGTATAACTGCTATTATGGGTCGTGAGACCCTTAATGTGTAATATTATGTGTGTGGCTCTTCCGAGCCTCTTAAATAAAGGTTGTATGTTTATGGTTATGTTGTGATGCCATCGATGTATCTATACATATCGATATGCCATGCGTACGTGTGTCGTACTTGATATGTATGGGGTTCGATTACCTAGTCGTGAACTTTAGTAGCACTCCTTACAAGGAAATGCCCCTTTGTGATCCAATGAGCCTTGGTAGTTCGCTACTGCTCCGGACACATTGGTTGACAGGCATGTGTCCTTCTTAGCTGCTGTGTCTGTCCTCTTTGGGGAAATGTCACGCGATGTAATGGAGTCCTTGTAGCTTGCTACGACTCGTCTACATTCGCTGATGACCGACACCTGCTTTGTTGGGTCATGTATGCCTGTCCTTGTGCGGAACTGCCACTTTGGTTTATGACTAGACATGTCGATCCGGGTTCTTTGACATTGGAATGCTAGAGACACTATTGCATACATGAGTCAAAAGACGCAAACGGTCCCGGCTAAGGTAAGGCTGCAGCCAAGGAGTTAACCGTGCGTGAGACCGCAAAGGGATGCGATGTGTTAGAGGCTAGATTCCTATGGCTTAGGATCGGGGTCCCGACAATTTCATATTCAAATCAAGAAAAACTCCAAATCAAATTAAAATCATCCATCATATAACATCACATAATACATCTCCCAGGTTTACATAATACAATAACTCATCTCATGAATACATTTCCTTACACATAAATATAGCAAGAACGCATAGAAGTGCACAATAAAACAATTGCACATCTGCTACTATCCCAACATTACAATGGACTTCATTCCACTCTCCTACGAGACATGCTTGAGATGCCACAACTTGTCAACCTACAAGAACATTACACTGCACATGAATCAATCAAAAAGAAACAAATATAAAAAATATTAGAAATAAGAATATTTGTGTTCATCCTAAAGATGATGTTAAAAATCCTGAGATATAAATTCTGGAGTATAATTAGTCCAACGTAGACAGGTCACAGAAACTGGAAATTAAACTTCAAACTATCTAAGATTGTATAGGAGATGTTATCAGCTGGGCAAAGATTGTATAGAACAATAATTAACATATAACAATATGTATGATGCAGATAAGTAGTTTGAAAGAACATGTGCAGAAATCAACATAATTATGCTTTCACGTTGCACAAAATGGCTAGTCCCTTCTTCCAAGCACCAATTACTTCTATGTATTTAATATAAAAGCATACAAAATAAACCTTAGGTTTCCTTCTTTCATTTATATATGTGTAAAAATATGATGAAGCACACAATATTAATAAACACAGACTGCAGAAAGACCTATGAAAACCAGAAATCTCTTAAGCAACTTGACTACTTTAGATTGTTCTATATCCCATCAAGTACCCTGGAAACTTTGTCAACTATGGAGCACACAAGATTGGCTCAAATCAGATCACCTTTTTCACATTCTGCTGTCTCATTTGCGCCATCAAAAGCAATAGAATAAAAAAGACTATTGTCTCTAGGTCCGCAAAGACTAGAATTTATAGAATACTTGGACTTAACCCATTGACTTTAGGATTTTACTACTTTAGAAGATTACCCTATTTCCCATCAAGTAAATGTTTGCCAATTATGGAGCGTAGTAATATTGGCTCGAATCAGACCGTCTTATTTATTTTCATTCGACTGGAGCGGAACCTTCTTTCCTTTTTGACATCAAGTATGTGTATGGTTGGATACTGAACCAATGCCAGGGACGTACTTCTCTTCCTTATTTTGTCCTTGATGGGAACAGCATACTATTTTTTTTGACATGTTGTGCTGTTTTTAAGGCATAAAATAAATATATACAACTATAGGGGCCCGGTCTGACAAACTAAGCTGAAGAGAAGTTCGAACCAAAACTTCTATTGATTTTGTTTAGGGATAAAACTACTTTAATTAGGCACGTATGCTTCAGAGTCGTTCAAATTGATTTACTGCGGTCCACATGATCGTACTGGATCATGTCTCTTAGTTGACAACAACACATCAATTCTAGTCAAAGTCAACCTTGTTTTTTTTAAATAGACTCATATCTACACCTGGCTTTTTCAGGAATAGGCATATCACGTGTTAACCTTATTCTTATGTGACATAACAAATCTGTACACGTGACTTTTTCAAGAAAAGGCATATGAATTTGTCGAACATGTTGAACTTATTCTTATGTGATGTGTCAATCCTTTGGCACGTTCACTTTATAATATCTGCATGTAATAGCATATTTTTTTCTATAGGGAGCTGTGTTAATCTAGTCCATTCATATTTCTTAACTTTTGAGCGGTCAATCTCCGCCGTTACTTTTCTATCGTTTTATGTATATAATAGATGAAAGCGCATCCAGCTGCAATAACCAAAGTTAATTAACAAATATACATTATAGACATTTCAGCGTCGAGCGATGTTTATGCTTCTATTAACAGGAAAGTAATTTCTCCGCAATAACTTACCTTTACTTGTTTGTTGTGAACCTCTCAAAATTTGCAAATCCTTGATATATTTCCATATTTGGAAAACAAATCAGTCAATTCAGTATCTGCTACGTTTTTTGGAAGCATTCCAATGAAAAGCTTGTGTTCTGAAAGAAATAGCAAATGCAAATGTGAATGTCCTGTTCACGGTCAACAGAAAATAGGGACAAAATATCTTGAGCAAAGACTCTCTACTAAACGACTGCAAATGATGACCATACCCAGCCTCTCCAACT
Organism: Hordeum vulgare subsp. vulgare; assembly: GCF_904849725.1. Classification (NCBI taxonomy): domain Eukaryota; kingdom Viridiplantae; phylum Streptophyta; class Magnoliopsida; order Poales; family Poaceae; genus Hordeum; species Hordeum vulgare. The sequence continues at coordinate 330,322,300 of NC_058519.1, forward strand.
CTCCATCAGCATATTTTACTTGAGGCAAGCAGGAAGGTAGGTAGCAGTAATTCTATGTAGATCATATTATTTATATGAGTTTACAGCAGCAGCAGCACTATCTTTGCAGTTGCAGCAGCAGTTGCAGACTAGGATTTTGAAAGCAATCCTATCTATCTATCTTGCTAGTAGCACTCGCAAGTGGTTGCAGGTAGGCAATCACCTCATGGGAATTGACGTCTTATAAAATGAAATGAAGTGAAAACACGAATGGAGATGAAGAACATCCACACGGTTGGATCTGGGAAACAAGGAAAAGAATCAATCCAGAGGAAGGAAGGAAGGAATCACTTCACAATACCAACATTGCTTCAAGCCTTCAAAACACTTCTATCAAAAAACTTTGGGAAACAGATGTTCAATACTACTACATTATAGCTACCGATCTATTTCCTCTCCTCCCAATATCTACCTCTTAATGTCCTTCCAGCAAACTACCAATTAGAAATGTTACTATACACATGTATATTTCATAGATGTACATGTAATCCCCAAACATAACGCAGCCACCTGACCGAATATAGGCTTGTGACTGGATCAACAGCAGTTCACGTGGATCCCCAATTTTGACTCTATAATGCTACACAGGTAACAGCAATCCACACAAATAGTGTGCCTAATGACACAACAACTGATTCGAAAGAGACGCTGGTCGGTGACGGACCTGAGGCGCGCGGTCGCTCGAGGAGGATCTCCTCGGTGGAGACGACGGCGAAAACACCACTTGAGTTTCCCCTGAAATATAACATGATGCTCACCAATTTGATGACCCGGCAGAACCCGACGTTGGCTGCCTGA